>NC_138903.1:39568628-40168628 GCF_965194825.1 Balaenoptera physalus
AGATTGACAGAGGGAAATTGAGAGGAGAAAGTTTGTAATCAAATCTAAGTGAAACTGAGCAGGACCCTGTGGGGCTCCCGGTACAAATCCTTTCTGTGTCTCCCTTTTCTGGTTTGTAGGAAATGGGCTCCATTCAGCCTCCTTGACCTTGCCTGAGTTCCAAAGGGCAGATTCAAACAGTTGCTAATCAGGGAAGGGAGGGGATGCAGAGACAAGGGAGGAACAGTCAGGAAACAATGGTGCAGCCTTGGGGCAGGGTCCTGGTTCCGCCTCAAGGGATACACATAACAATACCTTTGAGTTCAGCAGGAACTAACGCCCCCATCCAGGTGGAGGTTGGAATGATGATGTTGACCCTCCTGACTTCAATCAACTAAAGCTTGTACTCTGTAGACCTTTGCCCCAATTCTATGCTGAATTCTCCTCTGCTCAAGCCCTCTCATGAATATGCATATACCTGTAGCTTAAAACTTCCCCAGATTTGCTGTTGGGGAGACACTGCTTTGGGAAAGATCCCGCAGTGTTCTTCTTACTTGCTGCAAGTAATAATAAATCCTTCCCTCTCCCTCGCTTTGGCTTGGTTGTGTCTATTGGCTCAACCACCAAGAGGGTGTCTACTGACACCCACCAAGAGGCAAACCCAGTTTTCAGGCAACAGGAGGCCTACAAAGCAAAGCTCACTTTTACATCACAGGTCATAATTTTAAAATCCCATTAATGTTCACCTGGAGGTTTGTGCCAGCAGCAAGAGTGAATTGGCCATCGTAAAAATGTTTCCAAGGACCTTACAAAAATAATTACTATTGTATGTTTTGAGTTATTTAGGAAAGGACCTGGGAGTTAAAATCCACACGATCCCCAAATTCCAATAAATTTTAAACAAGTCTAAATATTGAAATCTTCCCTTCTATGCATTTTTACATGTTCTGCTAGCTGCATTAACTTATATGTAATCTCAAATTAGAGAAAAGATCATTTTAGTCTCACTAAAAGTCTTCATAAAATCCTCCATAAATAATTTACACGAAAGATAGTTTCCCCAGCTCTAATATTACAGTTTAACTAATAAATCCAATGTGGTTTTTCATAGAAAAAAACCTGATAAAATGCTTGTTAAAATAACCATTATTAAAGAGTTGTAAAATTGCATGCTCATATAGATATGTTATGGTTTGGAAAATTTTACTTCTGATAAATGGAAGGAATATTTATAAGTGGGATGGAATATTTATAAATGGAATACTTCCTGCCATATCAATAAACAAAGGGTGTCACAGTCACCAATGATTTGCAGCCCTCCAACGTGAGCTGGTGAGCCCTGAGGAAACTCAGGGCTGAAAAGAATACCTGCCATCTAGCAGCCATCAGACTGCAGCCACTACCTGCGGTGAGCCCTGAGGAAACTCAGCATGTGAAAATACAGGCCCCAGATAGCTAAAGTACATATCAAAGGAATGATTTCAGTGAGCCCAGACTCTTGCATCTTCCCGTACACAGAAAAGCGCCAAATTCCTTAACTTGAGATATCTGCTTTTCTTTAATTAACAATAATCTTTTGACTACCTGCCCTTTGTTGCAAAACTCCTATATATCCTGGCTCCTCCCCCTCGCCTCCTCGGAGCAGTTTCTCAAGAGTTATCTGGAACGCTGTCTCCTGGGCTGCAGTCCTCATTTTGCCCCAAATCTAACTTAACTCGCAACTCTCACGTTATGCATTTCTTTAAGTCAACACTTCTTCAATAGTGTGACATTGTGATGATATATATTTGATCTTTGTCTCTAGTTCCTGGCGAGCTTCTAAATCCTTTGGAAATTCCTCAGTGATAGGGATGAGAAGAGTGTCTTTGTTATTCGTAACAAACCCTTTGCAAGCAAACCTGCGTTTATGCTAATGAGGGTGACTCTTAATGGGCCCTTAGATAGCTTCAGGATCGGGGCTGGTTGCCAAGGGAACCAACCACGTGATTAGTGGTTGGTTCCCTTGGCAACCAACCACTAATCACTCCCTGGACCTCCAGGGAGGAAGGGGGCCGCTGGATCTTGATGTAATCGCCAGTGCCCAATGATTTCATCAATCATGCCTACAAGATGAAACCTCCATAAAAACCCCTAAGCAAGGGAGTTCAGAGAGCCTCCGGGTCAGTGAAGTAGAGCTCATCCACGTGCCTGGAGGGTGGTACACCCCAACTCCATGGGGACAGAAGCTCCTGCGCTCAGAACCCTTCCAGACCTCGCCCTACGTACCTCCTCATTTGGCTGTTCATCTGTGTCCTTTATAATAAACGAGTAATAGTAAGTCAACTGTTTTCTCTGAGTTCTGTGAGCTGTCCTAGCAAAGTTTCAAACCTGGAGAGTATGTCATAGGAAACCTTTGATTTCTAGCTTGCCAGTCAGAAGCAGGCGAGGCCTGGAAATTTGGACTGGCATCTGAAGTGGGGGCAGTTTTGTGGGACTGAGCTCTTAATTTGTGGAGCCTACGCTAACTTCAGGTAGTGTCAGAATTGAATTTAACTGTAGGTTACCCAGTTGATGTCCAGAGAGCTAAAGAATTGGTTGGCGTGGGAAAAAACCCACACATTTGGCATCAGAGGGGTGGGAAGTAAAAAATAGATCATAGGTGACTGAATTGTAGGACATTAAAGAAATAAACTCTAACACAATTAGTCTTAGCAAAAAAGGGACACTGGCTTAATCACAATCATGGCCAACCCTCATTTTAGAATACTCAGACATCAGAAGTCACTTGAAAAGGATCCCTTTTTGCACCCACATACATGTGATTAGAGGCGAGAGCACAGCTTGTGATGTTCAACACAGCACTAGGTAACCACATGTGAACTCAGGCAAATGACTTCCACTGCCTGACCTCTGTATAACGTGGCTGTTAATAGAATCAATGTGTAAATACCAACTAATACCATCACTACTGTCCCTACACGTTTCTTTCCACAAAAGGTATGGCCAACTCTCATTTATTTTTTTTAACTAAAGTATAGTTGATTTACAATGTTATGTTAATTTCTGCTGTACAGCAAAGGGATTCAGTTATACATATGCATACATTTTTTATATGTTCATTATGGTTTGTCATAAGATATTGAATATGGTTCCCTGTGCTACGCGGTAGGACCTTGTCGTTTCCATTCCATGTATAACAGCTCACATCTGCTAACCCCAACCTCCCACTCCTTCCCTCCCCCAACCCCCTCCCCCTTGGCAACCACAAGTCTGTTCTCTATGTCTGTGAGTCTGCTTCTGTTTCGTAGATAAGTTCATTTATGTCGTATTTTAGATTCCACATATAAGCGATATCATATGGTATTTGTCTTTCTCCTTCTGACTTACTTCACTTAGTATGATAACCTCTAGTTGCATCCATGTTACTGCAAATGGCATTATTTCATTCTTTTTGATTCACCAACTGTCATTTAGAGGTTGAGAGCGTTGGCTCTAGAAACAGACTGATTCTGTGACCTTAGAGGTAAGTTACTTTACATCGCCGACACTTTTCATCATTTATAAAACGTGGATAATAATACCTACCTCCAGGGCTGAAGCGAGGATTAAATGAGATACTATATGCAAAGTGCTTAGAAGGATGCTATTGTTATAATTTTAATAAATACAATGTCTCTTTCCAAACACATCTCCCCGGGGCCCTCTAGGGGAATTCCACTGTGTGAGCCCATGGATGATTTTGTAGCAGAAGACACAAAGCTTCCTGCCCTTACAACATCACTCAGCATGCTGGGATTTACCAGCAGAAACAATCAATCCCAACTGCTCACCCCAGTACACCCTTGCGAGGGAAGGTGCTCATCTAGTCACCTTCTCTGTCAAGTACTCTCTGAACCTCCAGACCTGGGCCCTGAACTCCAGCCTCATAGAGCACAGCTCAACTAATCCCAAACAACTGCACCCCTTTCCTAGTCCAACTGTAGCCTCACTGGGGTCACAGGTGCCAGACGACAGGTGCGTCCCTAGTCTTTCAAAGATATTATCCGAATGCTTTTGATGTCCCCAAACTATACAGAGTAATGAGAAGATGAAAAAGCTCTTTGTAACTCAGGCACAGACAACATCAAAGGGGAGAGAGAGAGAAAGAGAGAGAGATTAAGACTTCTAAAAGAAACGATTTTTCTCACAACGCGTTTTTCCTCAGATGTCAGTAATTATCCTCTTTGGGTTAGCAGACTGTCATTTTGAAATCTGAGGTAATGTGATGATCTAGGTCTAGAAAAGTTGTGTCTAAAAAGCAAGTTAAAATAAATAAATAAATAAATAAAATAAAATAAAAAGCAAGTTATCAAAAAAAATTTCTCTCCTGAAGGGTTTCTCTACCACATCAGATTTTTTAGAGTAGTAAAAGTACCTGATATTTATAAAGTCATTTTATATATTATCATATTTAATTTTCATGACAACACTGGGAGGTAGAAACTAATAGTCCCTCTTTACAGACTAGAACTTGAGGGTTCTAAGAAGCAGTAAATAACATACCCGGGGTCCACAGTGAATTTACTGAAAGCCCAGGACTTTAACAAAGGGCTGTGACTCCAGAGCCAGTCTGCCTTTCTCTACGGAGAGGTCCTCACAAGATGGAAATTCATATCCTTGAATGTTTCCAACACAACATGTATTCTACTTTCCACTGAATAACTCACCCAGTTCCGAAGTCGGCCACTGATTAATGCCGGTAAAGATATCAACTTTTCACTCCATAAATAGTGTGAGGGAAAATGCTTACTATCTCTAACGGTACAGACCAAAATGATGATTCACTTAGATGAGTCAGAAGATTCCCAGATTTCAAATTCAATGCTTTGAAATACGAACTCCACTTTGGAATAAATCAAAAGAGACTTTATGCATAAATAGAAAGGTTGCCTTGGCCCCCAAATGAGCTTTGCTGCTATGAACATTAATCCCTGGTGGCAGAATAGTGTTGATTTGAGGGAGTCACTTGTTGAGGCAGTAAGAAGGATGCTGAGCAGATCCTAATTAGAAAAACATTCTGGAGTCTCGCAGAGAAGAGACCTGGCAGGAGAAACCTGGAGTGAGATTCAGATGAAGAAAGAGGCAAGTCTGGCAAAGAGGCAACTTGTGAATTTTACATACACTCTGAAGACACTTTAAGGAAATTCAAACTTTACCAGCTGGACTGAGATGAAAGGAATATCCCAGAGGCATCTGCTTATTTGAAACAATTCATTTCAGGAAGAAAGAGTTTTCAAAGAAATTCACTTAAGGGGTACTTTTGATCGACACCCATATGCTTAAAAAAAACCCCACCACTGCAAAGGAGAAGTCATGAGCAAGAAGAAGATGGCTAAGAGAAATAAGGATTGTGATAGGCAAACATCGTAATTACCATCATCCCCATCACCACCACCATCACCACCACCACCATCATCGTCATCATCATGGCTAGCACTTTCTGTACGTTTGCTGTGTACCAGGGATTCTTTCAAGGAATTTACATATTTAATTCATTTCTCTCTTTCTCAACAACCCTACGAGGAAGGTGTTATCATTATCTTCATTTTTTAGATTAAGAAATAGAGGCTCAGAGAGGTTAAGAAACTTGCCTCAAATCACACAGCTAATAAGTAGTGAGTCAGAAATTCAAATCCAGGTCCTCTGGGTTCTAAACCTATGTGATCCCAATCTTTATATTATTACAGATGGGCTGGTTGTTTTATCTTTGACTTTTCCCCCAAAATATATTTTCAAGGCTATGAGGAACTTTAATATAATAATGCCAACACATCTTCAAGTTGGTGGAAGATATTAGCAAAAGACCACTGAGACAAAGGCTGTTTCTCTCATAGAGCTAGGAGAGACACTCTTTAAGATGTATTGTATTTAAGATATATTCATGTCTTCTGTGAAATTTATAAGCATTTACCTCTTTCTTCTTCTGGACATTATTTTCAGCCATCTCACTTTTTCCATCTTCAAGCCTATGTATTTATGCTCAGGAAGCCTGTCACCATACAAGTATTTTCTCTTCCTTTGATCTGTATCATTTAGACTCACTCGAAATTAATCTATTAACTTAGAAGGTTCCTAAATACCTCCATTCTTATGCATAGCTTCAACTGTAAAATTCCATTCAGGGATATTGTCTCATATGATTGCTTTAAATTCCAAAGCAGCCCACAGGGTGCTAGCTAATTTACGGTGACCAAAAGTAAATTTAAACGTGACCATAGAAATGAGAAATGCAGACTGGCCAAAGTATAGTTTCAAAATGTTCCCCTTCAAAGTTACTGAATGTCTGCTGACAACCCTTATGTTTCCTAAATGTACATAAATCCGTTTGGATAGAATGCTATGAGCCTCAGAGTTGGAGGACAGAGCAGAATCCTACGAATACTTTCATCACTAATTAATGAAATGAAGTAATATAACTAATTGTGACTACAACTTAAGGCTTCACAATGTGTGCCTGATTTCACTTTTATGAGAAGCTCTAAGGGTAAATAAGCAACATATTCTTAAAAGCCATGATAATGTATGGCATTTTTATTTCAGCAGGCTCTTGGTTAAATGCCTCAATGAAGAAAGAGGATCAGACCTTCGCAGGAAAGGATGTGAATTCTTCTTTTGTATCTACCCAAAAGCAAGAGCAGAGTGGTGGTTGGGGAACTAACATCTATGAAGAAGAAATATACATATAACCATGTGCTCATGTGCGTGTATGTACAGGTGTGGCTACACATACGTACACACACATACACACACAGAGTATCTATTTGCTCATGAGTGAACTTCTGTAGAATGTAACTTTTAAAACAAAAGTCAGATCACGTTACTTCTCTACTTAAAATCTTCCAATGGATTCCCATATGACCAGAGTAAAAGTCAATGTTCTTATAACTGCCTATAGGTCCTCTGACCTTCCAGTGTGGCGCTGGGGCTTGTGAATGCTGACTCAGGAGAACTGACTGTGCTTCTCTCTTCCCAACTCTGTATTAATTAATGATAAGTTGGTAGGCTGACCTGAGCCACAGTGAAGTATTTACACCATGCAAACCCTACAGATGAGAGTTAGGTTTTGTTAGAAGGTCACCTCCTCAGTGAGGCTCTACCTGACTATTCTACTTGATATTGGATCCCACTCTGTCACATCCCCACACCTCCCATTCTTTGTAACACTTGGGACTTTCCGATAACATATATATATGTGTGTGTATATATATATATATATTTTTTCAAATATGGCTGAGCAGATGTTTTATTACACATCGCTTTAATGTATATGGGAGATTTAGCAGATCTGGTTAAAAAGTTTAAAGCCTTTGTAGAAATTATTAAATCTTGACGTGGGAAAAGTCACAGATTTTAAAAGCCAAAGCGTTTTGCATAATTCCACAACTTGGTGGTTAACCGATTTTTAACTCTAAAATATATTTGAAAATCAACTCATATACCCATTAGAGCTGAGAGTGTTAAATTTAAAATGAGCATTTTTTTTAAAGTTTCATACAAAAGAATATATGAATTTTTGGTACATCTAAATTAACTTCATTTGTAAGAAAATCCATATTTTACACCCTTTTTTATTTTGCACTTTATCATATTTCTTGATTGTGTCAGTTACTGCAAGTTAAAAGCAATATAAAATCAAACATGGCTAATTCCAATTTTATTTTTGGTATATAAGTTGGGTTTTCTATATCTTGAAAATATAGAAATATATATCTCTATATTTTTTTTTGTTTACTCCTGGTCCTACACAGCTAACATGTAAGCTCCATCAGGGCAAGGATTTGTTTTGTTTACCTCTGTATTTGTAAGTTTATTTGTAACTTAATTGTGGACAAAGAAAGTAGTCTTCATTTGTGGAATTTTGGTGGAAGCTGGTGGTGTACGTGTTGAGATGGGGGCGGGGGTCTCGTGGTTTCTTGATATCAGATGAGGTAGGCACTTGTTATCTGTAAGACTAGATTACTTGTGACTAAAATATTTCACTTTTGCCCCTAAGAACAATACCAAATCAAAGTCCGCCCAACTGTACTCTAAAAGGGACAGGCTCACATAGGGGCAAAGACCCATTCTTTCAGTCATTCAGGCAAAAAAACATTTACCTAAAGCCTGCTATGCACCAGGTCCTCATCCAAGTGTTGGCGGTACCTCAGAGGACAAAATAGAAACAAACTTCTGCCTTCATGGAGCTTACATTCTACCAGGAGAAGGCATACGAAAAACGAATACATATATGATATTATGTTAAGCATGTGTAAGTGCATTGAAAAAAACAATAAAGCAGGGAAGGGATAAATTAGGGATAGAGAATATTAGGTGGGGTGGAAGAGGCTACTCCTTAAGGTGGGGTTATCAGGGAAGGTCCCTCTGAGGAGGGGATACTTGAGTTGAGACCTGAGAAAGAGCATTCCAAATGGAAGAAATAGCAAGTATGTTTTGATTATCTATTGATGCATAAAGAAATAGTCCATGTCTTAAAACATTAGCCTATTATTATCTCTTATAGTTCTGTGGCTTGACTGGGCTCAGCTGGGCAGTTCTTGCTTGAGGTTACTAGTGTGGCTATATCAGAGAGAGGCTGGAGCTGCAGTCATTTGAAGGCTCGACTGTGCTGGACGTCCAAGACAACTTCATTGCCAAGTCTAGTGCCTTGATAGGTAAGGCTGGAAGGCTGGATTCAGCTGGGACAGGAGACCAGAGTAAGTATATGTGGCTTCTCCAGTATGGTGGTCTCAGGGTATCTGGACTTCATACATGATGTAACTCAAAGCTCCAAGAGTGCCTATTCCAAGAGAGAAGTGGATTTGCCAGTTTCTTAAGGCCTGGGCCCCGACACTGGAACAGCATCACTTCCATCATATTCTACTGGTCAAATCAGCTACAGAGCCCTCCCAATAGGAGGGGGCATAGAACCCCCCTCTCCCTTCCCATAGGAGGGGTGTCAAAGAACATCTAGCCATCTTATTTTTTTAACTTTTTTTTTTTTTTAATGGCTCTGTTGGGTCTTCGTTTCTGTGCGAGGGCTTTCTCCAGTTGCGGCAAGTGGGGGCCACTCTTCATCACGGTGCGCGGGCCTCTCACTGTCGCGGAGCACAGGCTCCAGACGCGCAGGCTCAGTAATTGTGGCTCACGGACCCAGTTGCTCCACGGCATGTGGGATCTTCCCAGACCAGGGCTCGAACCCGTGTCCCCTGCATTGGCAGGCAGATTCTCAACCACTGCGCCATCAGGGAAGCCCCTTATTTTTTTAACTTTTTAAAAATTGAAGTATAGTTAATTTACAATGTTGTGTTAGTTTCAGGTGTATAGCAAAGTGATTCAGATATATATATATATTCTTTTCCAGATTCTTTTCCATTATAGGTTATTACAAGATACTGAGTAGAGTTCCCTGTGCTATACAGTAGGACCTTGTTGTTTATCTACTTTATATATAGTAGTGTGTATGTTAATCCCAACCTCCTAATTTATCTCTCCCCCCACATTTCCCCTTTGGTAGCCATAGATTTGTTTTTGAAGGCTGTGAGTCTGTTTCTGTTTTGTAGGTAAGTTCAATTGTATCATTGTTTTAGATTCTGTATGTGGCCATTTTTAATGTTTCAAAGTGAAAAAGCCCCTGGAATAGGAATAAACTTGACACACTAGAAGCCAGAGTGCCTGGACTAGGGTGGGCTGGGTCAGGAGGTTGGAAGGGGCTATCATGTAGGTACTTGTAGGCCATAATAAAACTTTAGTTTCATTCATTCTTCTAATTTATTTTTTATTGCTTTTTTTTCTCCCAGGGTTCTACAGTCAAGAAGCCAGCCTGGATATATAGACAAGATGTCAAGAATGATCTGGAAGAAATGCCTAGAAGTAACAATGGAGAAATATGAGGTCCCTAAAATAGCAGCAGCACAACTACACTGGCCTTAGAAAGAGAGGTAGCAGCTTAAAATAACATGTTGTTTTTAGATGAACTCTCATCCTTTCTAATCCAAAGGATCAATGTCATTAGGTATCATAATGACCCCCTTCAACTGCCAAAACATCTACTCTACATAGCTCACCCTTAAATATATTGCTTTATCTTCTCTTTTCTGCCTACGCATGAAGTTGTACATAAAGCAATGCTTCTTCTAACTATATTATGTTTACAGTTTGCAGTGGGAAAATGAAATGAATGTGAGATACGTGTATGGCTGTCTTCTACTCTCACATTTATCTGATATAACAGAGTTCCAGCAGTCTTACCAGAATGAGCAGCTTTAATACTTTTTAAAATTCCTGGATTAAGAATGAAATGAGATGGTTCAATGTCTCTCCATAGCCCTCGATTTAACCAAATGGAAAGTTCATGTCAGTGGCCTCCGTGGGCTCCTAATGCCACTAGGAGATCAGGTGGGTCTCAGGAGGTCAAATGGGGATAAAAAAAAATTAGCAATGAGGCATAAGACAGAAGAAAGGTAGTATTAGGGGGCAAGAACCTGAGCAGAAAGAAGAGGGTTGAGTCCATAGTTCAGTTCTCAGCACCCTTACCCTTTTCCTTGTTTTTCTTGAGACTTCCCCCGACTCTCATGTACGATTTCTGTGTCGGTCAGCAGCTCACTCCAGAGTTTGTGTCCTCACTCCATCACTTACCAACCGAGGGATCTTGAGCAAATCACCCAAATACCTTGTGCTTCAGTGCCCTCATTTGTAAATAAGAGATAATAATGGCCATCAAGCTTTTCTGAGGATTGAGATAACGCATATCAAATGCTTAGACTGGTGCTTTGCACATATTTAAATCTCAGACGGTGTTGGCTATTGTTGTTGCTATTAAATTCAACTTTGAACTCAGTTTCCAGGAACCACAATGCACATGTGTGTTTGGTTCAACGTGAGAGCCTGAACTATAGGTGGTTATGAATTGTGATTTTTTTTTTCTTGGTTTGCACATGACTAGATGCTGTCTGTAGCAGCTGCCCTTAACATTTGCCAACTTAAAAAAGAGGAAACAGCAAATGTCAGAAGTAAAAGGCTCCAGGTCACTTTGCAGTCCGGTTGCTCAGAGTTTTGCATGGAGCGTGTGTGCTAAAAGATGAAATGAATAAATAAACATCTTCCACTGAACTATAGCCTTATCTTCTCTACAACTCATTACTCATTACTTCCTTAACTATATTTTAAGCCAATAATCTTTTATAACACTTTGGGCCAGTTCTGTGGTTTCTCCAGTGTCAGTCATAGTCAGGGACAATTTAAAAACTTTATTAAAATAATATTAAGGTAATGCCATCATACAAAAAGTATTTATGCTCTCCATGCAGTTAGTCCATTAAATTTATTTAGCAATGTCCTTCAAGGTTTTGAGAAGTGTCCAAAGCACTCTCTGGCAGTATCTCTGACCACCTCGACCTCATTTAGTTCCAACTTGCTCGCTGCCTTATGCATGAAAATCTCAGGGACATGGCATTTTCCTGGGCACCTAGGAGAGTTTTTAAAAAGGGATTCTAAGCTTGTTTGCCCTTAGGAAGCAACAGGCACATAAGGAGTTTCACTCTTTGTTTACTTCCAAGTTCTTTGTGATGCCATATATTTGGAGTTGCTAGAATAAGTAGAATTAATCTATGCCATAATGTAGGGTTTATGTTATAAGATCTAGACATATGTTTTAGACAGGTTGTTAAAAAACTGAAGATGGATTAGAAACATTTGCAAAAATGCATAGCATTTGCTAACTTTCTAGGCCTCTGCTGTCCCATACAGTAGCCACTAGCCATATGTGGCTATAGAGTGCCTAGTATGGGGCGAGTCCAAATTAAGACGTGTTATAAGTATAAAATACACACCAAATTTCAAAATACAAAACAAGAATGTAAAATATCTTATTAAATAATATTTTATATTGACTACAAGTTCAGATAATAATATTTTGGATATCCTGGATTAAATAAAATATATTCTTAAAATTAATTTCACCTCTTTCTTTTTACTTTTCAATATGGTTACTAGAAAACTTTAAATGGCATATGTGGCACATCTTATATTTCTACTGGAGAGTGCTGCTTTAAGCTATTTTAATGAGTAGTCCAGATTTCACATATTTGTCAAAAGGGGGAAAATTAATGTATTTTGATTCTCTGAACTTAGGTTATTTAGGGATTAGTAAACTCTGACATGCCCACTGTCTCCTGACAGCTCTACAAGACCATCAGCACTTAGTAACCCAAAGGAAAGCCACTTAGTAACCCAAAGGAAAGGGTCTCAATTGGGCCAAATAATAAACATGGTCCCATATGCCAGGATCTGAAGAGTGGAGTGGAAGGAAACTTAGAAGGTAACACAACTAAAAAAGGGGATTTTAATTTCTCTTTTTTATTATCTGTTTACTCCGTCTGGGCATGTGAGTCTAGATGCAGCCAAATGCTGATGTCCTAGCCTATTAGTAATATGGGAAATAAATAAAGAAGAGAAGACTGGATTTTAAAGTGAGAAGTTATATTTCAGTGTGTAAGGAGCCCATGAAAATATTTTCAGGATGAGTTTATTGGCCTGGTTCTCTTTTGAAAAGAATTTGTAAAGCTTTATCCTATCTGGTGTCTCACCATTTAAATTTTTACTTGGTAGTAAGGCTCCTCAGAGCCTATTAGAAAAGTTTGTTTTCAAAAGGAAAGGAAACAAGCTCTATCAAAACATCCTTAGTATCTTCAGTGTATCACAGCAGGCTTCTTGGTGAAAATAATGTTAATCAGTGTCTTCTGTTCTCTTTCTCTTTAAAATCTCAAAGCACTCAGCAAGACAGGTACAAATGTCCATCTTTTGCAAATGGAGAAATCAAGGTACAAAAGCATAAATAGCATGGCCAAGGTCACAAAAAAAGTCAATGATGAAGAGTGTGTATGTGTGTGTGTGTGTGTGTGTGTGTGTGTGTGTGTGTGTGTCTGTAGCAGACACTGCGAAAATTCTGTGGCCCAGTAATACCAGGATAAGAGTCTTTGCGGGTTTGCATTCAAACAGCTGCTTTGGGATCTAGACTGCCTACACTCAAAGGGTCAAAGCTCAGTCACTAAGCCTGGCTGGAAGCAGTTTGGTTATTGTTAATAGATATGTCACCCAGGAGACTGCTGCCTAGGCAGGTGAGAATCACAGATATCTGCTGGAAACACTGGGCCTAACCTCTTCTCATAGACCATAAACTATCAAAAGTAGAGTCTGTCCGTAGAAAACTAACTTATGGTTACCTAAGGGGAAAGGGGTGGAGAGGGATAAATTAGGAGTTTGGGATTAGCAGACACACATTACTATATACAAAATAGATAACCAACAAGGTCCTACTGTATAGCACAGGAAACTATATTCAATATCTTGTTATAAACTATAATGGAAAAGAATATGAAAAAAGTCTTTTTCTAATTGCATTTTTTAAAATAAAAATGAGAGGAGCTCTTCATAAAAAGTTCAAGCAGTACTCAAAAATACAATGAAGAAGGTAACAAATTACCTCAAATCGTACCATTCAGGTTAAAAAAATAGCTATAACATTACATTCCAGACTTCTGTGTAAGCATCTACAATATAGAAAGATGGCTGGCTGGCTGGCTGGCTGGCTGGATGGTTGATATGGATGGACAAGCGAATGAATGGATGACTGAGAGAAAGAGGAAGGAAACAAAAAAGGAAGAAAGGAAGGAGGAAAGAAAGGGCAAAGAAAGAAATACGAGTATCAGAATCAAATCATATTTGTTGTTTTCACTGACATAAATGTACTTAAATTTAATGGAAGAAACATAAACGGAAGGAACTGAAGGAAGAGCTAAACTTCAAATAAATGTTGCATAACCCAAGAGAAAGAGCCCTGTAGCATAAAGTCAAAAGATCATAAAAATCATTAAGAGATTTGAGCCTTTGTTTTTTTATTAGCTACAAGTATAATTTTGGTATATACCGATTTCACGCTATGAAGGAAGATTTCAGTAGCCCTCACCTTTTCTTATACCTCTTCCCTTCTCACCTTCTCCACATTCTGATTTTATAGATTATATAATTTTTTACCATATAAAGGCTTTTTAAAAAAGGTCTGTAGTACATTCTTTACTAGAGTCGTAATTCTTCCAATTCTTTGTTTAAATCTTTATTTAAACGTATTTAATGTTTAGCGCCAATTTCATCCAAGCTGATCCATTCCTGAGTTCTTTATTTGGAATCATCATTTGATGATACCTTGAAGTGGAGTGATGTTAGGACAAAATTTTCAATTGTGTGCCATTAGCTTAGTGGGCAGGATGCAGGTGCCCAGAAAAGAAATGGCACAGGATTGAAAGGTAGAGAAAGTGGTAAAGCACTGGCAAAACTGTCGCCTGGATGATTGGGAAAGGCAGACCAAGTACTTAACCAACCTTGAAGCTCTAAGAGAAACTGTTGGAGTTGTTAGTGATTTTTTACTTTGTAACATGTTTGCTTTCAGCAATGGTGTAGCTCTGGGATTGAAGAGCCAGGATTGGAAACCCTTTCTTGTCATCAATTCTCAAATTTTATGATCTATGGCTGCTGTCTTTTCCTGGTTTAATTGTGCCATGGGATTTTTTTTTTTTTGCTTTATTTTATTTAGTCACTTTTCCTTTTTTTGTTGTTTATTTCTTTTCATATTAAAAGAAAAATCTTTGATCCCACAAATCCCACACCGACTTCACCCCAAATTGTCTCAAATTCAGTAACTTAGCCCTGTGCCCTGCACAGTAGTCACTTGTATTAGATGTGCATTACATGTTAGACAACTTGAATAGAGTGTAGAAGCTTAACAGTAACCGATTGGCAAAATATCCACCATATTACAGAATGCTCTTGTGACAGAATATTAAACTCGTATCTACAGAGAACTTTTAATGACATTAGAAAATACTTGTGAAATATTTATAAGTGAAAAGGCAAACCTAAAAACCTTCTTTATGTGAAAGTATAAAAAAAAGAATCCAAGAAAGTCAAATATAAACGAAATATGTTGTGTGTGTGTGTGGTGCATAATCTTAAAGTACAAATAACTGTAAATTACAAAATGTGATCGAGAAAGTGAGGAGGAGACAGGACTTGGGAAGGAGTCAGTGGAATAACTGGAGTCAATTGCAGAACATTTTAAGGAAAGGTGGATCTTTAACAGGGTTTTTCCAAGATGTGAGAGGGTAAGTTTGGCAGGAAGGAAGGGGGGCAAGCTAGGTGCTGGGGCTCGGAAGGAAATGACAGAAACCCTCCCATCCAGAGGACAGCGAGCTCTTCAATGTGTATTCTTGGCGCCTCAGTTCATGCTCTGACTCCATCGCTTCCTGCCATATGCAATTAATCTCTTTAGCCTTTACATTCTTACCTGTTAAATGGGAACAAAACTTCTAGTTCACAGCCAAATAACTTCCAGTTATTTGGGACTCACGTTTGTGAGGTCCAAATAAGACATAAGTGTGAGAGCACTTGGAAGGTTCTAGATGTCCATACCAGAGTAACGTTACCATTGTTATTATTTACTGGTTGTAGCAGAGACCAATAGAAAGGCATGGGCTCTGTGAGGGTGTGGCAAGGTAGGCTAACACATTTTAGGCCATCTTGTACTTCCTGCCAATCCCTACAGGCTGCTGAAGCTTTCACCTGTTACATGATCACCTTTATTAGTCACCATCCTCTGATGAGCTGGGCCCATGTCGCTGCATCTCCTTTGGACTACTTGGCCATACCCCATGATGACATCGTATAGATGTCATATAACATTTCACACAGGATTTAAGCTACAGGCTTGTTTCCTTTCATGAATTTCACCATCATAACTGAACTCTATACATCCTCTACCCTCCACCTCCAGTATAATTTAAAACTAACTCTGTGTTACCCACAACTCTAGTTTTTGTTAAGTTTATCCAGATGTGTGTGCGTGTGTATTTGTACACAGAGAATATGTTTAGTGATTTTATCATATTTTAAATTCTAAAAGGAAACCTTGAAGGCTTAGAATAAGTTCATCTCATATCCCCTAATATCACTCCACATCTAGCCATTGAAAGCATCATTTTCAGCAAATTATCACATGCCGAAAATCTGTCTGTATTTTCTAAAGAACACAAATGAGTACTTTGGTTTCCAGAATAACTTAACACAAGCTTCAGAATGATCACTAAACAAATGGGTTTCACTTGCTGAAGAGGAAATGACTATTCTACACATCTGGGGGGAAAAAAATCTCCCATGATGATAAGACATATATGTTTCCAACAAATAAATGAAATGGAATGGGGGTGGGTGTGGAAGGGAAGGTTCAGGAAGCCCATCTCAGCTCGGGCAGACTCTCGGAACCAGTGAGCTCTGTGTGGCATGTGTGACATTCATGTGAAAGGGGCAGCTGTTCCTGGATGAAATACAAGATTTTGTCTAACCTGTTTCTGGATTCTTCTGTCATCGTGAGAGAAGCAAGTACACCCTGGACTTTGATCCAGGCTTCTCTGGATTAATAGGATTGGAGGGAGAGGCATGCAGAAGGGGATACTAAGAGTCTGAAGAGGACTGGGCCCTCCCGGTCTGCTGATTTCTGGGAGATGCTGGGGTCCCGCACCATAGGACGGTTTCCGTTCGCCAAATGCAATTAAAATTTGAATATTTTCTTTCTCAACATTTCGCCTCTACTTTTGTTGCTGTTCCCCAACACTGACAGTGATCTCTTCCAAGAAGATCACTCAACTGGTCTTATCATGAGAGATCTAGTTTCCGCTGTACGCTTTTATGTGCTTTTTTTTTTTTTTAACTGTATTTTCCACTGGCTTACAGAGTTCTCACCAAACTGAGGGGCTCTGCCATATGGCGCCTGCTCCGTGAGGCTGTTTGAATAGCAGTTGTAGCAACAAGCAGTAGGTAATATATTTGAGAGATGGTGCCTCATTCACAGGCCTCTTCAAGCACTGAGGTTGACCACATACAACACAAAAGGGACTTTGACAGTAAGCTTGGCTTCTGCTCATTGGGAAGTAGACTAAGACCAGAGCATCTTTTTTTCTCAGTTTCTCCCCATAGCTGAAATTTGGAAATGATGATCGGTGTGAAGTTGGGCTCTTAAGTTTAAGTCACGCTACATCTTTACATTCACCAAACTCCTAACAGTTAAGCTTTTGGGCCTAAAGCAGTTTCATGCATACTTTAACTAGACACTAGTTCCAAATTCCAGACTTATAAAAGCTTCTGAGACAGAGGAACTCTATTTGCCAATAGCCTAAATTGTACCAAACTTCAGAATTTTCTCCAACTCCTTCAAAGTAAGAACCCAAAAGAACAAAAAACAAGCAACAACAAAACCACACATGTGAACATGCAAACACACACACACACTCTCTCTCTCTCTCTCTCACACACACACACACACGATGAAGGAGGAGGAGGCACAAATTAAAATATAGCAAGATCCCTTAAGAGGTTTATATTTTTTATCTTTTTCTTTTTAATTATGAGATAGTCCCTAAAACGGAACATTTTTCACAAGTCACTTTCAAGGCATGTAAACAGCTGCCTTCTAAACTAACCTAGCAGAAATTAGCATGACGATTTGTGAAACAGATTAAAAACTTCCGTAGATGTTTCACAATAATTGTTAAGCAGGAAGGACTGCATCACTGATTTGAGAAGTGCAGAAAACACCTTCTAAATTATATAGATTTGAGCTGAAGTGATCACTTTTCCCACTGATAATTAAATCCCAGTATAGCTTGGTATCACGTCTCTGAATCACAAACAAGGTTTTGGAAAACCACATTTTAGCGACATAAGACAGATCTACTGTAGTACTAAAAATGAATGCCACTCAGTAGATGGAAACATTTCTGGCAGATCAGAGGCAGACAGCAAAACGCCCTGCACATCACAGCACACCAGGGGTTGATGCATGCTTGTTATGGGCCCAGCATGAGCACATCCCATCTGTCAACAGACCATTTCTTCCAGAACTATCAGAGAACTGGTGATACTGGGAGTCCTGTTTCTTGGGAAACATACCCTTCCTTTGGCTAGCTATCCTATCATGGGCTGCTGTAGCACCCCCCTGCCCCCTTTTGTGAGTAGTTCCATTTCACCAGTTTCAATTCCAACCGTCACATCCAAATTCCCTAGCTTAATGTTATTAAGGCTGCACGTAAAACTCTGTCTTCTTTTAACGACCATGTAAGAAATTGAAAAAAACCAGAGTCCTTGAGCAGGCTGATTTGAATTGCAGGATCTGACAATATGAGAAGTAACACACTTGATACTCTTGATATTCTCAGGCTTTGGGTTGAGAAATACATGCAGGTCCGCTGAAGAAACAAGGCAGAAATATACTAGATATTTGCATGAACCACTTGGGAACAGTATTTGCAATTGGGAACAGCAGTTATTGAAATAGGTAATAGAGAGTAATGTCCAAATGGCCAAAGTACTGCCTACCATGACAGAGAAGACAACTTTCTGAACTACATTCTTCGGCATGTAGTAGCAGATCAGCTATCAGAGTTCTGCTCAATAATCCCAGAAATGGATAGAGTCATCTGAGATGCTTTTTACAGGTTCAAAATAAGAAAAATGACATATGAGCAAAGACATGGAGGTGATGATGGTGGAGAACAAATATTTAGTTTGGGGAGGACTTCTTAGCGCTAAGGTCTTTATTGTTATTTATTATCGTGTAGCGCTTCACTGGATACAGCCACGAGGTCAAATTAGCACCCTTATCAAGACTGAAAAAAACCTTTGTTTCATAAATTCATTAGTGTTTCAATAGTGTCAGGATGAGAATTAATTAGAGAGTAAGTATATCAAACACGTACAGCAGAAGTCAGAAAATAGCAATATAGGAACATGAAAATCTAGGTACCAAAAGAATATTTTAGAGTGATTTTCTCTAGATAGGATTATTGGAGGGGTTTTTAAATTGTTTTTCTCTACCACATTTTCTTATTATATTTTTACAATAAACATGCTTTCCTTTTGTAATAATTCAAAAGCAATAACATTTATTTTGAATTTCATACAAAGCAATGTTGGCATATATATTTATTCTGTATCAAGTCAGAGATACTGCTTAATTATATTTTCTTAGCTGCACGTGGATTATACGAAATAGCTTAAGAAAGCAGCATTATTCGGTCATCACTCTGAAAAATTCAAGTATTACATCGTTTCCACAGTTGATGACTATGAGCAATCTCTTTCAAACAAGGAACATAATGTCGGCCGTAAGATTTCCAGATAAACAAAACGTCCTGAACTTAGCTCCTGACTGCCAAGAAACCCTGCCCACACACAGACAGAAAAGTGAATATAATTTCTAGTCATCTCCTTTGTCGGGAGAAACCTAAAAGAGATCCTAGTGTTCTGGGAATTCAGTCTCTGCAAGTCTTAAATGTTAGGACAAGATAAAGACAGAAGAAATCAGTCAAGATGAGCTACATATAAAAGCAAGGAACGCAATGAAGGATGTTTACTAAGTGTTGCTGATGGATGTTCAACAAATCACTCTATCACCATGCTACATTTTCATTTCTAATTCATGTGTCTCTTTTTCCACTAGACAAATAGGGAAGCAAGGTGAAAAGGCTCATAAAACAAAATCTGAACATCAACCAAAACATTTATGTATAAATGTTACCCGCATTATACCAAATCAGATAGATGTTTATTTCCTGTTTTATTAAATGATTCACAATGTACAGTCTATTATTTGTCCTTCTTGATATTATCACCCACAAATAATAACCAGGTGTCAACACTCTTATGTATATCAAAACTGACTGTTGCGAGTTCTTCTGTCTCCTAAGGGGATGGATGATTTCTTCTGGTGAGGAATTTGGCTCTATACTGCTCGCTTCCACTTACGGAGGCAAGTGAGGAAGAGAGAGGAAAGACTGAAATTCAAAACCTCTGCCAGTCCTTCCGTGGGACTTCAGAGTGGGGTCCAGGGTAGGTGACTCTTTGCTTGTCAGAGAACATCAGTGACATTGTGGACCAAGACAATGACGCTGGGAAAACAAGGATCAGGGAGATGCCAGAAGAGTCTAAAGGCAGAAACATGGTGGGAGACTGGAATCCACAGAGAAATGTGGCCAGTGAGAAATCCCCAGGGGCACGCTGTTTGAAGAGCTTATTAGAATTAGAACGTCCGGTATTCAATTCTAAGTTGTTTATGTTTTTGCAATTGAACCCCTTACCCACATTGTTCAAAACTTCAGTCAATTTTGCTGTACACAAATGCTTGGCGTGGTCCGAAGAAAATCAAGAGAAAGAGATGAATTTGAACCCAGGTTGACATAGAACAAAGGAAAGAATAGTCACAGGCCATGAGTGTGAATGAGCATAAGTATCATGGAAGCAAGAACCATGAGCCACAAATGATCATGGGAATTGGAAACCCAGTAAACTCACAGGAATTTGGGGGAGATCAATGGAGCTTCCCCATGAAAGACGGAATTTGAGACTTGACTTACTTTTATGTAAATCTCTAAAAGAGAGCGAGTTTAGCCTCTATATAGGACATAATGACCAAATTTCAAAATATTACATTAGACATACTGCAAATACTCTATAATGTGAAGTCTAGGGCAGCATTAGTAAAACTATACACAGGTTTTTGTATCACATGAAAGAGCCCCAGTTATTTTAATAGAGGTATTTAATAAATCAATCACAAATGTTTTTTTCTCTATTGGTTTTGTTAAACTTTTTACCAAATGGGCAATACCACTTCATCAATAACCTTCCCAAATAGGTTTAGAATTCTCCTTTGATAACAGTAAAAAAAAAAATTCTCAGAATGGTTGAAATATACTTATAAAATACATATGCATCATTCAAGGATGAAGGAGATTGTCTGAGGGGAGGATATGGAATTCATATATGGAAAACACCCATAGAGAAATCTTCAAATCCTTCAAAGGCTGGTGCAGGCTTACCTTTACATGGTGAATCAGACGCTCTACTTCATTCACTTTGTAGGTCTCCAATCCTAGCTCCTTGGATAATCTTAAGATACGATTCTGAGTTGGGCCAACATAAGATCCTCCAAGGTCCACATATTTAACTTTTTGGTTCTGTTTTCCCATGGAAAAAAAATAAAAATAAATATATGTGAAAATGTTATTCGTAAGATAAAAAAAAAGACAGCCCTGAAATAAGCAAATTGGCATTTCATAGGTTTTAGACACACGTTGAGGTGTATCCATAGAAAACTGGATTCTGTTAGCAACTCTACTTCAGTCATGCAACTTAACAGTTATTGAATCATTCCTTAATGTAAAGCAAAATTGATTGACCTTGAAATAGGCAAGAGACTTCTGAACCCCATCATTCTCAATACATACCACAACGTGCTTTGGGTTTTAGTGGCTTAGATTTGTAAGCTGTGAATTACTGATGAATTTCTCTTTACTTAGCATTTCAGGCTAATTTTGAGGCACCTAATGCTAGAGGAAAAGCGAGAAAGGAAATGACCATTTCTTTTCTTTTTTTTCTTCATTGATTTACAATGTTTCAGGTGTGTAGCAAAGTGATTCAGTTTTATATATATATATATATATATATGCATATATGTGTATATATGTATATATGTGTATATATACACATATATATATTCTTTTTCAGATTCTTTTCCATTATAGGTTATTACAAAATGTTTAATATAGTTCCCTGTGCTATACAGTAGGACCTTGTTGGTTATCTATGTTATATATGGTAGTGTGTATCTGTTAATCCCAAACTCCTAATTTATCCCTCCCCTCTCTATCTCCTTTGGTAACCATAAATTTGCCTTCTACGTTTGTGAGTCTATTTCTGTTCTGTAAGTTCCTTTGTATCATTTTTTTTTTTGTATCATTTTTTTAAGATTCTACATATAAGTGATATCATATGATATTTGTCTTTCTTCGTGTGACTTTCTTCACTTAGTATGATAAACTCTAAGTCCATCCAGGAAATGACCACTTCCTTTGTGGTTTGCTCATCCAGACATTTGAAAGATAGCATTAGGGAATATTTGGTCCTAATTCAAACCTTTGAAACTGCTCTTATGTTCAACAGAAAGTTTTCTATATGGTTATGAATTAGCGTCACTTGAAACGACTAAGGACCAACCTTTGAAAAAGAGTGACTAGAAAAACTCCCTATGTTTGAACATGTCCAAACATAACTGGATTCCCAATAGTCAGGGACACCAGAGCAGGTCCTCCTTTTCTGTTTTTGTTTGTTTGTTTGTTGATTGTATAGTTCCCCGACTTAAAAAAAAGGGAACATACATTTCACAAGGGCAGTGGTCTTTGTCTTATTCACTAATGTATTTCAAACACCTAATTATTGGGGCAATCATTCATTGGGCAAGTGCCAAGTATCATGAGGTGAGAAAAGGGACAGAAGAAAAGGGTTGAAAAGGAAGCAAATTGAGAGGCTGTGGAGAGTAATTTTCACTCTCTTAAAAAGAGTCAAATGAAGTTCAAGAGTTTCAGAAAGAAACAAGAAACTCAGCTTCAGTGTCATGTTTCTCCAGCCCATCATTATTGTCTTACCCTGATGGTGTAAGTCCTGCCTCCCACACGGTCCCGGGCTTCCAGAACAATCACATTCAGGCCAGAGTCATGCAGGAGTTTGGCTGCTGCCATACCTGGGAGAAAATACAAGAAAAAATCAGAATCAAACACTTTACAGGGACTGCAGATCAGCTCCTCATGCTAACAGCCAATGAGAAAAGTCCATGTTAGCACACACAAACAAAAGGGTCTGGGGTAAAAAGAAAAATATCACCAATGTGAGATTAAATTCATTAAAGGAAAGCGGCATTTGTAGGTAGAATTCAGACGTTGATTGTTGAACTCTTCAACACAGAGTAGAGGCAGGTAAAGATATCACTGAAAACAGGAACATTTTGAGCACTGACTGCATGCCAGTTTCTATTCCAAGTGTTTTACATATAAGAATTTATTTATCCTCCTAACAACTCTATGAAGTGGGCAGATGTAAAAAGAGAAGCACAGAGAGGTCAAGCAATATACCCAAGGTCACACAGCTGGCCAAAGGCAGAGCCAGTATTCAAATCCAGGCAATCTGACTCCAGATAACAAACATGGCCAGCAGCCTTTACTAAATGGTGAAACACTGAAAGCCTTCCATAGAACATCACGAACCACATAAACATCAGGGTCACTGCTAGCACATTCCATACCTCTGTGTAAATGACAAGAAGGTGTTACAGGGAAGAACAAAATCTGACTACATGCTGGATCTGTTTCTTTTACTTTAACCTTTGCTTCCCATTGCTTTTGTTCACGAAAAGGATACTGTCTATACATAATGACCTGCCTCAGGGAACCCTGCCCCCCTCTGTGAATGTTAAATCAAAGTGCCTTTGTTCAGGGAAACATCCTGACCCTGTCCACCTGTGAATGGTTGCAAGAAAGAAGAAATTAACACATCCCCTCCCTGAGGCTGGCCATTCGAGGTGATATTTGCAAGACTTATGGCCTTTTTACCTTACTTCCTCACTTCCTCCCCCTCTTTGTTCTGTAAGAGAAACTGGCATTCAGACCCCATAAGATGGTTCTTTTGAGACACTAGTCTGCCATCTTCTTGGTTTGCTGGCTTTCTGAATAAAGTCGCTATTCCTTGCCTCAACACCTCGTCTCCCGATTTATTGGCCAGTCGAGCGGTGAACAGAGCGAGCTTGGACTCGGTAACAAAGGCACACACTCATGGCAGGTGAATTTCAAAAAGGCATCCTTTCTTTGAGTGAATGCAGCTCACATCGGTGCTTGGCTAGCAGAGTGTGGGCTGGATTACAACCCTTCTTTCACGGCATCAGCCTGAACAGTTTATGCCTTGGCCTTGAAACTCAGAAAACTTATTTCCTGAATGACAAGAATTTAATTATCTAGTCTTTGTGTCCTGGATGCTAGTACACAGTTGACACTTACATGTTTGTTGAATGTATTCATTTAATACCCTGCAGCAAAGATGACATTTAATTACTTAGTCAAGAAATAAACAAATGGCTGAAATGGTGTCTATATAAATATATTTGTTTATATAGTATAGGAAACTAAACTATTGACACACGTTGAAACTGATTTCTTCTCCTCACACCGGAAATGGTAAAGGGATACCCTTGACTTTTTCAAAGAAAAAGAGCTGGAAAGAAAGCCGGCCAACCAATTATAATAACCACCTTATATTTGTACAGCACTACAGTTTCCAATATTCACACACATTAAGTTCTTAACAATAAGCCTTTGAGGCTCTCATTGTTATTCCTATTTTTCAGATTAGAAAATGGAGTCTGGGAGAGATTCAAGAGCTTGCTCAGCGTTACACAACTAGCGATGGCAGAGCTCGGTCTAAAAGCCGGCTCTGTTTCTGTGAACTGTGTGTTCTTCATTAGTCACATTACTTCCTGTAACATACAAAGCCAATGTTGTTAAAAAAAATTCTCAAAGCATGCCGAGTTTTAAAAATAGAATATTTCTTTATTAACTTTCTTGGAAAGACTATATTGATAAAAACCACCTGGAGTCTGTCAGTGCCCAAAACCCTGGGACCAAGACATTTACAGGCAGATCTGAAGACATTTAGAGCGTCGCAGTGCCCGCTAGGATACCGCCATTGAACTACTCATTAAGAGGTGCTTTGGCCAAACAGTTCCTCCTCAAGTCCAGGCTAACTCCTCTTTCCTGAGAACGCACCGATCACAACTTTCTTGAAAACTGAAACAACACATGATATAAACTAAGCATATCAATGTGTATGTACCATCACTTTGATCACTGAGAAGCAAAGTCTAGAATTACGTTATTCACATCTTGCCCCCAGATATGAAAAAGACTCCAAGCCCTCTTGGAAGCCCTTTGCTCTGTTTTCTCTTAGACAGTCAAAATATACAACACAAAAACAAATGGCAATAGCTTCTAAAATAAAGGAGACCTTTACTGAAGCCTCAGGCCGTGGGATGATTTATGCTCTTGAAAAGGAGAAAAAAACATCAAGCTTTCATGAGTTGCCATAGCAACCTTTCTCCAGATGCGGCTGCTTCTGAGATACTACAATGAGATTGCCTTCCAAGGCCTTTCAGAATACATTTAAAACCATAAAAATTGTTTCATCACGCTTTACATGTAAATTATTGCATTTCCCTAAAATGTCAGCAATCATAATGAGTCTCGTTTCATAGCCAAGCTCTTGTCTTTTTTTGTCGTGTGAAAGGAGTCGGTTCTCTTTCGTGTATTATAATCATGGTAGACAAAATTTGTTTCTGCTTGACCTCAGTATGGTCTCCCATGAAAAAAGGAGGCAAACCCAGAAATTACAGCCTTGTCTTTCCCAAATTTGTGTGTTATAGTCTTCATTTTAAAAATTGTTATATAAAACTAATCGTTTAATTCACCTTTTGGAAATTCAATGGAATATATATAAATAAACACACACTCCTTTAAGAATACTGTTTTTTAAGTATCGAAAATAATCATATGATGCCATGATAGTTTCCTTGACTGTGATTTAAGGGTGAAATATCTCATTGCCCTCCTATGGATTACCAACATGATTTTTATTTTATTTTTATTTATTTATTTATTTTACCAACATGATTTTTAGAATCACAAACATCTTTAAGGTAGAATATAAAATAGGAGAGATACCATTCCCCCTTTGGCTCACCCACTCCCTAGATCTTAGTCTCTGAAAGAGCTGGGTGTTACAAATGCCCAGAAGAGGGTCACAGGCCTGCTGTAGAATACTTTGAACACTTCTTCATTTCAACATCTCCTTTCACCAAAAATGAGATGATTCATTTGGAATTCTAGCAGAACAGAAT
The DNA here is from genome assembly GCF_965194825.1 of Balaenoptera physalus. Taxonomy (NCBI): domain Eukaryota; kingdom Metazoa; phylum Chordata; class Mammalia; order Artiodactyla; family Balaenopteridae; genus Balaenoptera; species Balaenoptera physalus. Next base: position 39,594,424 of record NC_138903.1, read on the forward strand.
AAAATGTGGACGTTGCCAAGGAAAGGAAATCTGGATGAGATGTGACAAGTAACTGGAAGAAATGAAGTTACAAAGCAGTCATTTGGGAGCCTAGCTTGGAGCCTGGCCCAGGAGGTTTACTTCGCCGCTGAAACACCCTTGCGAGCCAAAGACCAAGGCAGTCAGCGGTGTGCAAGGACCAGAGTGAAAGGAACACATAGCCTCATTCAAGGACAAGGCAGAACACTGTCATTCTGTTGAAAAGCTCTATGCCAAATAGGTCTAATGGGGTGTATGACCTTGAACAAGTGTCCCCACCTTTCTGGGCCTCACTTTCCCCATCTGCAAAATGAACGATTAACCCCCTTTCCATTCTGTGATTAATCTACATGAGACAGGACAACAATTTTAAATAACCTGGAATTTCATTACATAGGTGGTGTCTTCATAACCCCAAAGCATTAGCTCAAAGTCTGCCCTGTGGAGCATGAAATTTGAGTGACATCAATAGGTGTTAATAAAAAACATGTGAATTTTGTTATAATAAAAGCATTGTGATAAAAACAAAAAAACAAAAATAACATGTGATTTTTGTGCTTGCTGGAGGACAAGAAACTGCAGATGCAAACAAAGCTGGTTAAGGATAGACATGCTAAGGTAATTAGAGGTAGAAGGTCCCGATGTCTGTGGCTTCCTTTGAAACGCATCAAAAAAAAAGAGGGATTGATAGATAAAGAGAGGGATGGATAGATGGATAATACAGAACAAAGCAAATATAGCAAAAATGTTAACTGTACAATCTAGTTGGTAGGTATATGAGTGTATATAATTCCTTGAAAATTCTCACAATAAAAAATTCTGGAAAAAAAAGTTAAATCGGGTGGTCAAAAGGTACAAATTTCTAGTTATAAAATAAATAAGTCATGGGGATGTAATGTACAACATGGTGACTATAGTTAATCAGACCGTATTGTATATTTGAAAGTTGCTAAGAGAGTAGACCTTAAAAATTCTCATCCAGGGGCTTCCCTGGTGGCGCAGTGGTTAAAAATCTGCCTGCCAATGCAGGGGACACGGGTTCGAGCCCTGGTCTGGGAAGATCCCACATGCCGCGGAGCAACTAAGCCCGTGAGCCACAACTACTGAGCCTGCGCGTCTGGAGCCTGTGCTCCGCAACAAGAGAGGCCCGCGCACCATGTTGAAGAGTGGCCCCTGTTCGCCACAACTAGAGAAAGCCCTCACACAGAAACGAAGACCCAACACAGCCAAAAATAAATATAAATAAATAAATTAATTAAAAAAAAATTCTCATCCAAAGAAAAAAAATTTTTGTAACTATGTGTGGTGATGTATGTTAACTAGACATATTGTGGTGATCATTTCACAGTATATACTAATATTGAATCTTTATGTTGTACACCTAAAGCTAATATATGTCAATTATATCTCAATTTTTTTAAAATGGCTATAAAATCAAAATTATGAAGATGATTATTTGAAATAATAGGTGGGTTTTCTTAGATTATATATATTTTTAATTGCAAAATACTTAAGGTTTGCCCAACTTAAAGATGAATGGGGCTTCCCTGGTGGCACAGTGGTTAAGAATCTGCCTGCCAATGCAGGGGACACGGGTTTGATCCCTGGTCCGGGAAGATCCCACATGCCGCGGAGCAACTAAGTCCGTGCGCCACAACTACTGAGCCTGCGCTCGCTCTAGAGCCCATGCACCACTACTACTGAAGCCCACGCACCACAACTACTGAAGCCCGCGCGCCTAGAGCCTGTGCTCCGCAACAAGAGAAGCCACTGCAATGAGAAGCCCGTGCACTGAAACGAAGAGTAGCCCCCGCTCGCCGCAACTAGAAAAAGCCTGCGCAGCAACAAAGACCCAACACAGCCAAAAAAAAAAGATGAATGAAGCATTGTTTAAGTACAGATGTTCAAATGTTTGCTGACATTTTCTGTATCAACAATGGTTGTTAGTAATATGCTACCAAGCTGCTGTAAAATAAAATAAAAATAAACACACACACACAAAAAGTTAAACTGGTTTCTATCCAGCTGGACATTGCATACCTCCATCAGGAGATACTATATACTATTTACATAATTTCTTAGTCTCTATAACTTACTGGGGGACAGGGGATGGAAGTGATTTTCTCAAGGGCAGAAATGTCTCCTTACATATTTTGGGAAATACTACCTAAAGCAACTGGTCCATTTGGTCAGTTCGTAGCCATTGTGGCTACAACTGGTGGTGGGTTGGTCACAGAATCCCCTCTCAAAAATAACCCCTCCTCTCTTCCCCCCTACAAATGAAACATTCTCAACCACACCACTGTCCTTAAGCTGAACGTTATCAAGGAGTTGATATCCAAGCCTAACTTGCTTCTAGAAGAGAACGAAGCCTAACAGGCGAGGCACCACAGGGGTGGGAAGAGGGTGACTGTAATATACATATTTGGAAAGGGAGCTTCCTGGGGAGGCTGGAAGTGTACTTAGTTCCACCAAGTGGGAAATGGTGAAACAACAGTGTAAGAAACTAGAAGTTTCCCTCTTTCTTCTTCTTTCAAGACATGCAGTGCAGCAGGAAGGCCCATGGGCTACCAGTTTAGAACCTCTGCTCTAAGCTATCTGGGCCTCATCTCATTCATAGGGATACGGCTTCAGCAGAGGTCACCATTTTCCTGGGTTCTTACTGATTCGTCAGCTCCTTGCATGGCTTCAAAGATGGCTGCTCTTCCTGTTCCAAAGCAGGGCTCTTCATCAAACCAGTAAGGAAATCCCTAGTTTTCATTATACTCCAGCAATATTGAATCCCCTCCCCCTGTGGTTCTTTCCATATCCCACACTGTGTTTAGTGTTTCCAGGCCTTTGTTCTCCTGGGAGAATTTCACTTAATACCATCTCATCCCCCAAAATATAGCTCAGGCTCTAGACAATTTGCCCTACCCAACTGTCTCCCCCAAGGTGTGTTATGAGCCCTGAGTCACGGTTACCATAGCAATGAATACTTTACCCCTTATTAGAGCACTTACAATAAGAATAAGGAGACCATGGTGGGCCAGGAGAAGGTAGGCTGAGGCAGAATTTGCATCTAAATCCCCAAGAATATTTTGGGAGCTCTATAATTTTAAACTTTTCACTCAAATTATTTTTGGAAAGAGGCTTTTCCTGTTATTTCATACCAACTGTTTGGAGATAGGTTGAAAGCTCTCCATGTCTGGCCAAAACCCACCTTGTGGTTTGATAAAAGGCTTCTGGAAAGCCAAAACAAGCTGTCAATGTTTGTGAAGACAGGGCCTCAAATGGAACTCAGATGAAGTTACTTGTATGTTCATTAGGTTCAATTCTTTTTAGGGAAAATTATACTCTCAGAAAAAGTAAAAAAGGATCACTCTAAATCTCAGTGAGAGGTCCTGGACTCAGTTGTTAGGTTAATATCAGAAGAGGACCTGCCACACAAAAATGAACACTAGTGCCAAAATGTATAGAAAAACAAAATATCTGTTGCTGTCTGGGCAAATTATTTCAGGGGTATCTGTAGCTGGGATCCAGTTTCCTCATTCACTTTAGGACATCTACTCAGTTACCCCAAATCAAAAACAAATTGAGGTGCTTTTAGTCAGAATATCTAGATTTCATTCTGAGCAGTGGGCCCAACCCTTACCAATCCAATTGTCTTAATTAATTCCTTGCATGAAATCGGCTTTGTATCACTTCAAAAAAGAAATATTCATCTTTCTGAAAAATTAGACATCTCTCATATTCAGGGTCTACCATTGGTTAGGTGATTAAATTTATCCCCTCCTTTAAACCTCAAGTTCCTGACCTGTAAAAGAGTGGAAGTATTTACTCCCTACCTTATCAAGTAGTTGTGAAAAGAAATTGAGGCAAAATATATAAGGCTCTTAGAACATTGCCTGTTGCATGGTATATACTCAACAAATATCTGTTCAACGAACGGATCCAACATCTTAGGAAGTATTTGGCTTTGAAATTGGAAGAATGAGGTTCTGACCCCACTTTGCCTCTTAGGCACTGTGGAATCTTGGGCAAATAACTTCTGAACTCCTCCTAATTCCAGTCTGTAAAACAGGGATGTACCTTGCAGGCAGAGTGGAAACAAAGATTATGTGTGCCAAATTACTTGCATATATTGGGCCTGCTGTTGTCATATAGTGATAGGCAGGCTGGGCCTGCCAGGGAATTAATCATGCCTCTGCTTCCTTAAGTTCCACCTCCCCACAAATGCTTATTGGCAACTCATCATCCTTTGATTCAGTATAGATGATTTATCTATAGACCCACGTCTTACAATATTGGCATAACATCCCAGGTTTTATTATTTCTTCAAACTGTGCATCACACAAAAAATGACTGGGTCTTAAACCACCTTCTTTTTAACCTATAACAAAACAAATGGATAAATTGTATCACAGATTGGACAAATGCCCACTGACCATAGCAGAGAAGAGGTAAAGCAATTTTTTCTCTGTTGCTAACATTTTTATCATGGGAAGAATACTTTAATATCTCTTTTCTAAAATTAAGACTATTATATATGACAGATACCTTCACGCAATTAAATGAATAATGTTTTTGAACCTTAGTATGTAATTTCCCACTGTCCAAAATGGCTATTTCATGCCTTTTCTTCTTAAACTTCCATGACACCACCTCCCCTGCCCCCAGCCCTCTTCGACTGGTGACTCTGCTTCATTTTTTATTGAGAAAATAAAAATATCATCTTTCCATAATAAATCCAGCTATATACCTTCACCTGTGCCTGCATGTACTGCTTTACCTCTTATGACTTAAGTGAAGTGGCTTCTTTAAGGAAGTCAACCCTCGCCACTCTCTTTGGATCCTATTCCCCCCAGGGCTTTGATCCTCTAATCATATACTTTCTTTCCTGCATCATCAATTTCTCCCTCTCTCCTGGATCACTGTCATCGACACACAAACCTGCTCTGGTATCTCTCATCTTCAAAAAACCTAACTGGCCCAATATCTCCTTTTAGCTCCAACCCCTTCCCTCTGCATCTCTTCATAATACTTCTTCAAAGAGTTATCTTCACCCATTGCCTCTATTTCTCCACTTCATTTCAGTCAGGCTTTCAGCCCTACCATTCCACCTAGACTACTCTTGTCAAGGATGTCAGTGATTTTCATATTGCAAACCCAGTGGTCCAGTCTTGGTCCTTAAATTAATTGTTCTCTTAGCAGCTTCTCGTCTTGTCCTCCTCCTTATTCTCTCTTTCTCTTTATAATGTCCGTAGGATCTGCCTTAATGTCTTTTTGGCCGCGCCGTGCAGCTTGCGGGATCTCAGTTCCCCGACCAGGGATCGAACCTGGGCCAAGGCAGTGAAAGCCCAGAATCCTAACCACTAGGCCACTGGGGAACTCCCTTGTCCTTTTTTTTTTTTTTTTTAATTTATTTATTTTTGGCTGTGTTGGGTCTTCGTTTCTGTGCGAGGGCTTTCTCTAGTTGAGGCATGCGGAGTGCCACTCTTCATCGCGGTGCGCGGGCCTCTCACTATCGCGGCCTCTCTTGTTGCGGAGGCTCCAGACGCGCAGGCTCAGTAGTTGTGGCTCACGGGCCCAGTTGCTCCGTGGCATGTGGGATCTTCCCACACCAGGGCTCGAACCCGCGTCCCCTGCATTAGCAGGCAGATTCTCGACCACTGTGCCACCAGGGAAGCCCTGTCCTCCTTCTTGACCCACTGTCTTCACTTGTTTCTGGGCCACACACTTCCTTGGGTTTTTTCCTCTCTAGCTCTGCTCCTTCTCAGACTCCTTTGCTGGATTTTCTCCTCTTCCCAGCTTCTAAATGTTGGAGAGCCCCAGGACACTCAGTTCTTGGATCTCTTTTTTTTTTTTTTTTTAATCATTCTTGGGTGATCTCACTCAATCCTATAGACTTGAAGCTTCAAGCTTGATATATAAATTGCCTACTTAATTGTGCCTTCAGCTATTTAATAATCATCTCAAACTTAACATATCTCAAACAGAGGTCTTGAGTCCCCTCCACCAAACCAGTTCTTCTGCAGTCTTTTCCACCTCAGTAATGGTACCACACTTCACCCAGTTGTTCAAGCCCAAATCCAGGAATTATCCTTGTTCTTTTTCCTCCTGGCCACTCCACCCTCCAATCAATACATCAGTAAGTCAACTCTACCTGAATACAACCATTTCTTAGCACCCGTACTGCTACTACCTTGGTCTAAGATGAAAGCATCTTTCCTTTGGACTATTGCAATAGCCTTGCAACTGCAACTGCTTCCACTCTTACTTCTCTGTTTTCAACTTACATAGGGTAGAATATCCTTTAAAGCAAAATCAAATTCAAGACATTTCCCTGTTTCAAATCTTCCAATGACCTACATTGCAAAGAGGTAATCCCACCTCATTACTTAACTTACAGGGCCACATATGAACTCACTCTTGCCTACGTATCTTGCCTTAGTACCCACTTCATCCCACTCCAGCCATGTTGATTTTCCTTCTGTTCCTTGAACACTTCAAAGTTGTTCCCACCATAGGGGCTTTGCATCAATTGTTCCCATCTCCTGTAATACTCTTTTCCCTGATATTTACATGTTCAACATCTCTGATCTCAGCTTATACCTCACCTCTAAGGAAGAGGTATTCCCTGACTCTGCTCCATCACACCATCTATTTTATTTTTCATGGATTACTTGCCACTGGTAGTACTTTGTATGTATGTATGTAGGTAGGTATTTATTTGGTTGATTTATTGGTTATTTACTGTGTGATCCTCCTCACTAGATTATAAGCTCTGTGAGGGCAGGGTCTTACTTGTTTTGTTTCCTACTTTATTCCCAGCACCTGGAAGAATATCTGACATGTAGACATCCTCAATAAATATTTGTTGCTGGCATGAAACAACTCAGACAAGTCAACTAGTTCAGCTGCAAAGGATGAACAGGGGCTCATTTTGCAAAGAACTTACTCTAGTGGGTTCATCAGAATGCATTTCTACTCAAAATCTGATGTATCACAAAACTTATTTTAATGTCAGTGTGACCATTTGATCACAAGTGCCCTTTAAAATTTTCAACCCCAAATTTTCTGTTCCAAATATCTTTTTAATTACAAACTTATTCCAAAAAATTTGCAAGGGAAAAAGTGTCAACATAGAAATGGAGTCCTCCACCTGGAGAAGGATTAATATCTGGAGACCTGTATGAATCCTGCCTGCCTCACATCTAAAGGCTACAGAGTTTCCTTTAATCAATAACATAGTCTGGGCACCCGTCAGAAAGCTAAACTATTTCCTCAGCCCAAGATCACTTGAGCATCTGATATTTTAAAAAGGTATTTTAAAGGCTTTGTTAATTATGAATTCCTCTGGGGCATTTAAATCGTAAGCCTGCACCATTAGGTTGTGGAACAGAAAGGTATCTGGTCTATGTCGTACCAGCTACTTACAGAAGTTTCTTATACATTAAATGTGTTTTAATATTATGCTCTAGCTGAAATTTGTGTGTGTGTGTGTGTGTGTGTGTGTGTGTGTGTGTGTGTGTGTTTGTTTAAGTACCTTAAACAAATTCTGTACTCCCAAGCTTTGGGCATAGCACCAAATTGTAATACCAATCTGCATTCCAAGTTGAAAGGTGAAACCACCTCTCATTAGAGGTGGCTTCCGTCTTGTTGAAAGGAGGTGTAATCCAGACCTGGGGGTCCTCTGATCCTTGACAAATTCCTCCTAGACAAAGGAGCAAATGGAACTGAAAATGCCAATGTCAACACTTACACCTACAATTGCAAAAATGCATTTAACAGCCTTTAGTAACAAAATTCTAAATCTAGAAAGTTATGCTGTGATGTTCTGTTCTTCTGTGCCCCCTCGTCCAGCTGAATTTCTGTTTGGTTCAATGAGTCTATTTCTGGGGCTCCTCTACTCTGTGTATATCCTTGTGTGGGTCTCCATGTACATTCTTAGCTTAGTCTTACTATGTCCATCTGTATCTCATACTTCCCCAGTTCCTTTTGTCTCTCATAACTGACCCAACTACAAAGCCAATAGTTATCTATTTTCCCATCTGTTGACTTTGGCTGGAAATACATAGTGATTTGGGAGTCATCTTAGCACAGGTGAAGTTTGAAACCGCTACGTTCCCCTGGGGGTTTGTAAAAGCAGTAGGATCACAATACAAATTTTGCATAGAATAATACCACAAGGAAAACATGTTCAAGGAAGTCTACTTATTGGACTAAACCATTTTAATTGCAGTATCAGAATCATCCCATGGCTTTTGGCCATACACCTGAGTGTGAAATCTGTACAATGGAAGGGGTCGAGAAGCTCACAGAAGACTACCTGCATTAGAAGGGCATAATCGTTCTCAAAGAACACTTAAACATCTTGGTTAAAGTTTTTAAATGTAACCAAGAAACATATATGTAAATACTGGTTTATTCAAAAAGAAGAATAGATTCCACCCCAGATTCTAACCACAAATGAAGAAAAAAAAGAAATAAAAATAGCCCTCCCAGAAAATGTAATTGACTAATAGACACAAGAAGAATGTTCAACTTTCTAGTAATTAAAAACAACCATTTTCACCTCTCAATTTGAGAAACTGAGAAATACCATTTTCACTTGCAATCTGAGAAAGACTGTAAAAAAAAGGATGATATTAAAGGCTGCCAACAATGTGATGAAACAAAGCTGGCTGGAATAGTAATGGGTAAAACATTTGAGAGAAGCAATTTGGCAGTATCTGTCAAAAACTTTAAAGTATCCATATCTTTAAATCGGAAATTATTACTTTATGATTCAGTTCCAAGAAATAATATCAAATGTGGAAAAAAGATTATTCCTAAAGATCTTTAGTGCAGTGTCGTTTATAATAACAATGCACACACATATACATAATGTCCAATAATCTGGTATTAGTTAAGTAAGCTATGGTAAGCTTATTTGATATTAAATTGTGTGCATAAAGGCTGTAATAATGTGGAAAATGCTTATGTTTTAATATCAGGTGAAAAGATATAAAATTGTGTCTGTTCTATGACTATAAATATAAATGTGTGACACACACACAGAGAAAACAAACAAATGCATGAAAAAAGGCTGAAATAAAATATACCCAAATGGTAAGAGTGGTTGTCTTTGGATGATAAGACTTAAAAATGAATTTATGAAAATAATTCATCCAGAATTAGTAAAAAAAATTTATTAGTTGTGATGCCATATTAGTAGTTTCGTTTACTGGGCTATTTCCAGGATTCATTGTATAAATGATTGACTTTTTGTTATAAATTTATACTTTTTAGAGACCTAAAATTAAGCACTTAGAGTCACATAGTTGCAAAACTTCTCTGTAAATCATAGTCTATCTGCCTTTATACTGTCACTAACCTTCCCTATTTCAGAAAAAAATTGTATGCAAGTAAATTGACAGAAGTGCTTTCCCAAAGCTGTATATCAAATCTAATAAAAATAAACTCAACTACTTGAAATTTTATGAAATTTACTTCAATTACAACCTAATGATGACAGTGGGGAAGGGAGCGAAGGATGTACATTAGTTTTTCAAGGCTCAGGAGCTATTTCCGTTAATTGCTTTTTCTTTGAACACCACCAATACATCTTTATTAGATTACCCTGTAAATTTTGGAACTTAATGACATTGTTTATACTGTGCTTTCTAAACTGACGAATACAATGCAATTATCGCTCACCCATTAAGGGATTGAATTTGGCATCAAGATCTGTATTCCAGGCTCATGGGCCAACTAAAAAGCCCCAACGTTCATAGGAAAATTGTTACTAAGGAAAATACTTTTTAAAAAAAAATTTATTTATTATTTATTTATTATTTATTTATTATTTTTATTTTTGGCTGTGTTGGGTCTTCGTTTCTGTGCGAGGGCTTTCTCTAGTTGCGGCAAGCGGGGGCCACTCTTCATCGCGGTGCGCGGGCCTCTCATTATCACGGTCTCTCTTGCTGTGGAGCACAGGCTCCAGACGCGCAGGCTCAGTAGTTGTGGCTCACGGGCTCAGTCGCTCCGCGGCATGTGGGATCCTCCCAGACCAGGGCTCGAACCCGTGTCCCCTGCACTGGCAGGCAGATTCTCAACCACTGCGCCACCAGGGAAGCCCCAGGAAAATACTTGTTACATGTTAAATATAATACCTAAATATACACATAAATATATTCATGTAAATATACACATTTTATATATAAGCATATACTTAAATACACCAGGAAGTATTTTCTTTGGTCAGGGTTTTCCTGCGAATGTTGGGGCATTTTGCCCCAAGGATCTCTTCCAGTCCCAACCATCTGGGAAAAGCATACGGGAGAAGCAGGCAGCTTAGCTGGTCAAGCCCCTCCTGTTTCCTTCCAGTTTCCTGGACTAATACAGTCAACTTCTCTTCCCAGAAGGCAACACAAAATGCCATCTTTCTAGGTGCATCCACACTATGTGGTATCCAGAAAATCACTGAAGATGACATTTTAAAATCTTAGGTATAGAGAACAGACTTGTGGTTGCCAAGGGGGAGTGGGTAGGGGAGGGAAGGATGGGAGTTTGGGATTAGCAGAGGCAAACTATTATATATAGAATGGATAAACAACAAGGTCCTACTGTACATACAGCACAGAGAACTATATTCAATATCCTGTGATAAACCATAATGGAAAAGAATATGAAAAAGAATATATAACTGAATCACTTTGCTGTACAGCAGAAGTTAATACAACATTGTAAATCAACTATATTTCAATAAAATTTTAAAAAAATCTTAGGAAGATGATTCTCAAAAGGTTAAGCATAGAGTTACCATATGACCCAGCAATTCCACTCCTAGGTATCTACCCAAGAGAAATGAAAACATATGTCCGCACAGAAATTTGTACATGAATGTTCATAGCAGCACTATCACTATCCACGATAGCCCCAAAGTGGATACAACCCAAATGTCCATCAACTAATGAACAGATAAACAAAATGTGGTCTATCCATACAATGAAATATTATTCAGCCATAAAAAGGAACGAAGTATTCATACATACTACAATGTGAATGAGCCTTGAAAACATTACGCTGAGTGAAAGAAGCCAGACATAAAAGTCATTTATGGTATGATTCCATCTATATGAAATGTCCAGAACAAGCAAATATCTAGAGATAGACAGTAGATTAGTGGTTGCCAGGGGCTGAGGGTAGGCGGGTAGTGATGGTGGTGGTGGTGATGGGGAATGGAGAATGACGGCAAATGGGTGTAGGGTTTCCTTCTGTGGGGCCAAAAAAATTCAGAAGTTACATTGGGGTCATGATTACACAACCCTGTGAATATGTTAAAAACCATTACACTGTACACTGGAAGTGAGTGAATTGTATGGTATGTGAATTGTATATATCAACGAAGCTGTCATTTAAAAACTTTGAGAAGATGAAATTTTAGAACTCGATAAGGTTTACAATTATTATCATTCCTCTTTAAAGTTATGTTGAGGTTTTAATGAAAGATGTTGTAACAGGTGTTGTCCATGCCCCACCCTCCCTACATCCCCCCTCATTCGTTTCTACTTAAGCCCTTGACTGACTCTGCCTCACAACTCAGTGGGGGTAACTGTGGAGTATCCTCCACTGTCTCCCCCGGGGTTCCCAGCAGGATTGAGCTCCGGTCACCCACAGTGGAAACAGGCTTGAAAATTCATCCTTTTTGACTTCCTTACCTCCTCTAGGCTTCCAAACCCCTCTGGGGTTTGCTGGGATCACTTCCCAAATAAATGACTTGCACTCACATTCTGTCTTAGGGTCAGCTTCTAGGGGAACCCAAGCCAAGATACATGCTACTCTTTCTTCCTTTCTCAAATAATAGCCATATCTTGCCCCACTAGAAAGATCTAGAATGATGATAATTGGTCAAGTTATTAAAAGAAAGAACACAGACACAGAGAGATAGATTTAGAATTAGATTTTGTTGACTCGGTTTCACAAATAATGTCGAGTTTCCTTCAACTGCCATAATAACTACAGCCCATCTTTACATACCAGGCTGCATGGGGAATGTGGTGGCCTTTGGAGCAGGGGTCTCCGGAGCCACTGTCTTCCCTGGGGGTTCCAACCAGAGGATTCTGAGACCTCAGCCTACAGGTGTAGAAGGAGCACCTCCCAGTGCAGCGCTGTGGATGGGGCGACTGCAGCGTGTTCAGTCCATGGAAACAGCAGCAAGGGCTTCAGGGGATCAGAGCAGGGACACTAGAGCTGGCAGAGACTAGCAGATGGAAGGTTCTAGAGTCAGCCAAGTTTTGGTGAGTAGGGAACCCTACTGTCCTTTGGGGTTCAGTTAGCATGATGGCCCTACTCAGAGGGACAGAACAGCAGATGCCATGGAAGCACTGCCACCAAAGTACTGAAAGCTTAAAATTGGAAACTTGGTTGGTACTCCTACATGTTGAATTTTTGCTGAAAAGTTTGGTGGGAATAGTCAGGTCTTTTCTGAGAACGATGAACTAATTGTGTTCCTTAGCAAAAACCCACCAACTAACAAACTAAAACCTCACGATGAACAGAATAAACGTATGACTGTTTCATTTTTGGTATTATATTTTCCAAAGTATGCCATCCTCCTAGTTTATATATATATTTTTAAATTAATTTATTTATTATTTATTTTTGGCTGCATTGGGTCTTCGTTGCTGAGTGCGGGCTTTCTCTAGTTGCGGCGAGCGGGGGCTACTCTTCGTTACTATGCACAGGCTTTTCACTGAGGTGGCTTCTCTTGTTGCGGAGCACGGGCTCTAGGCCCGCGCGAGGGCTTCAGCAGTTGTGGCACACGGGCTCAGTAGTTGTGGCATGCGGGCTCTAGAGCCCAGGCTCAGTAGTCGTGGCGCACGGGCTTAGCTGCTCCGCGGCATGTGAGATCTTCCCGGACCAGGGCTCGAACTTGTGTCCCCTGCATTGGCAGGCGGATTCTTAACCACTGCGCCACCAGGGAAGCCCCCTAGTTTATATTTTTAAAGATGGGCCTGATCTGAAACTCTGGGAACCAAATGCATTTCAGAACCTCGAATTTTTCAGATTTTAGAGTGACAAAACAGTACACAGGTGTATATTATGTAATAGTTCTAATGACAACTGCGACAACCACTCTGAGATCACCTGCATTATTATGTCTGCAGTAAAACATATGACTAATAGCAAACCAGACACATCAGTTCTGGTCAGCTCTTGCTGAAAGCTCCTGAAAATACTTTCAATTTTCAGAGCTCTGGGTGTTTCAGAAATGCAGATAAGGGACTGTGGCCTGTATTATGGTAGATTAGAGCCATAGCTGTCACCAAATAAGTGCTGAGGACATGGATGTTGAAAATGGGACAAGAAGACTCAGGGAAAACGAGGACATTCCCTTCATTAAAAATATAGTTTTGCCAGCCAACTAGGTGATTTAATAGTTACTAACCAATCATCAGAAGAGCTAAACAGACATTTCTCCAAAAAAGATATACAGATGACCAAGAGGCACATGAAAAGATGCTCAACATCGCTACTTATTAGAGAAATGCAAATCAGAACTTCAATGAGGTATCACCTCACACCAGTCAGAATGGCCATCATCAAAAAGTCTACAAACAATAAATGCTGGAGAGGGTGTGAGTAAAGGGAACCCTCCTACACCATTGGTGGGAATGTAAATTGGTATAGCCACTATGGAGGTTCCTTAAAAAACTAAAAATAGAACTACCATATGACCCAGCAATCCCACTACTGGGCATATATACAGAGAAAACCACGGTTCGAAAGGATATATGCACCCCAATGTTCACTGAGGCACTGTTTACAACAGCCAAGACATGGAAGCAACCTAAATGTCCATCGACAGATGAATGGATAAAGAAGATGTGGTACATGTATAGAATGGAATATTATTCAGCCATTAAAAAGAATGAAATAATGCCATTTGCAGCAACATGGATGGACCTGGAGATTATCATACTAAGTGAAGTAAGTCAGACAGACAAAGACAAACATCATATGATAGCGCTTATGTGAGGAATCTAAAAATATGATACAAATGAATTTGTCTATAAAACAGAAACAGACTCACAGACTTAGAGAACGAACTTATAGTTACCAGGGGGAAGGATGGGGTGAGGGATAGATTGGGAGTTTGGGACTGACACGTACAGACTGCTATATTTAAAATAGAGAACCAACAAGGACCTACTATCTAGCACAGGGAACTCTGCTCAATATTCTGTAATAACCTAAATGGGAAAAGAACTTGAAAAAGAATAGATACACATATATGTATAACTGAAAAAAAAATGTTATTTGGGAAAAAAATAGTTACTAACCCATCATAATAACTACATTAAAGTAACTCAGAAAAGAGGGATAACACAGAGGGGTCCAAATGAAATTTAAAACCCAAAGTTCTAAATTTGGTTCTCAAAGAAAGGCTTAATTAGCCAATCAATATTTACTGTGAACTTATTAGGTGCAAGCACTGTGCTAGGTGGTGAAAAAGACAGAGTGTCTGCACTCCTGGAGTTTATCCCAGGGAGGGCAGGAAAGGTATAAAACAAGGTGCCATAGGAAGGAAGAACTGGGGGTGCAGTGTAGTTTGCGGGAAAAGCTATCAGATAAGGAGACCCTCCCCCAAAAAGTAAGTTTTAAAATAAACTCTGAAAGATGATCAAGAGTTACCAAAGTCGTAGGTAGGAGGGAGCAAAACGGAGCAGGACCCTGCGGTCCTTGCCCCCCATGTCCTCGACCTGCCTTTTGTCTGTGGAAAAACTTTAGCCGAAGAATAAGTTTAATCAGAGAAGTGAGAAAATGCAGAAACTAAGGAAAACAGTCCAACAAGACTAACTAATAATACTTTAGTCATTAAAAATAGTCAAGGACCTTTAAGTTTCTCCTCAGGGGCTATAGATAATATTCAGAGCTATATTTTTTGAGCTGTCTTATAGATACCAAACCCCCAACAGGTGGAAGAAGTTAACTACATGATGACCACACTGGAGCCATGACATAAAGCTGCCACAATTCTGAGAGCTGGCCTCAAAGAAATATGAACAAACCAACCTTGGAGCTAAAGACTAACTGTACTTAAAACAATCAAGACGACACTGGTCAGACCACCGCATGACCAATTTCAAGATGACCGTCAGAGCTGACTGTGCTGTTTCTGCATGTAGCCCCCTCCCTCGGCCTATAAAAGCTCTTGCCCCGATTGTCAGTGGGGGGGAGTCGGCCTTTGGACAGGACTCTGCCCTTCCCTCCCACCCCCGCTTGCCGGCCTCCAACATAAAGCAAACTTTCCTTTCCACCAACCTTACCTCTTTATTGGCTTTCAAGAGGTGAGCAGCCGGACCCCACTTCCAGTAACAGGAGGAGAGCTAGGAAGAGATCCACATGAAGAGCAAATGCAAAGGCCAGAGAGAACATGGTAGATTATTTGAGAAGTTGAAAGTGGGCCAGTGTGGCTACAGAGTGAACAGAAGAAGTCATGGGAGATCAGGCTTCCACTGTAGGGAAGGCTCAGGTCTGCAGTGTGTCTGGGCCACAGTCATCATTTCGGACTTGATCTTGGGTTCAATGGAAGGTTGCTGAAGGGTTTAAAGCACACGAGTAACCTCCTGAGATTTATATTTTAGAAAGATTATCCTTCCAGGAGAAAAGTCTGGAAGGATACATGCCAGGCTGTCAACACAAGTCACCTCAGAAGGGTTGGGATGGGATAAAGGCCGATGGGTAGTTAGCTTTTGTCTTTGAACAACTTTGTTTACATCACTTCTGACAATAAATATTTTTTTGTAACCTAGAAACATCAAATTTGTGCTTTCCCCACTAAAAACAAATTATTGTTCCTTTAGTGTAAGAAAGGACTGGTTGAATGAACCTTGAGGCCATTATGCCAAGTGAAAGAAGCCAGACACAAAAGGACAAATAGTGTATGATTCCGCTTATATGAAGTTCCCGAGTAGTCAAATTCATAGAGGCAGGAAGTAGTATGGAGGTTACCAGGGGTTGAGGGGAGAGAGGAATGGGGACAGAGTTTCAATTTAGGTTGATGACACAATTCTGGAGATGGATGGTGGTGATGGTTGCACAACAATATAGATGTACTTACTGCTACTGAATTGTACACTTAAAATGGTAAATTTTACGTTATATATATATTTTATCACAGTAAAAAAGGAAAAAGAAAAAGAGTGGACTGGACAAGGGCTGGACCAAATGATGGGACTTAAACGAGCAGACTCAGAACTATAGCGGTCCGACGTGCGGAACCCCAGGTCTGGAGGGACATGGAGACGGTGAGGTGGACAGATCCAAGCTATATTTTGCAACTACAACTAATAGGGCTTTAGGAATAAGAAAAGGAGAAAAGAAGAAAGTATCTAATATCCAAAAGCAGACCCTGAAACAAGGAGTTGGATGCCACTAGTTTATTTGGGAGGTCCTACCTCAAGAAGCCCCGGTAGGACTCTGGGGAGATGAAACAAGGAAGGGAAGGTAGGCAGTAAAGACACAGTATCTAGCAGGCTGTCACTGTGGGCAACTGGGGCTTGATCCCACTCGAGACCTCTGGGAGACTGGGCAGAACATGCCTTAGTGATTCCAACTAAGAGGGGATTGATTGATCATGTCAGTCTTAGGAAGACGGCTGTTCCTGGGGGCATTAACCCCACCCCACTGCTGGCCTGTCCTGAGTGGAAGCCCTTATGGGTTCCAGTGGCCAGAGAAAGCCCTCAGGCATAGACTTGCAGCACTCAGTAGCCGTAGGTCCCTGTATATGGGAATGGGTGCCGAGGGGAGATGGTGGGACCCCTCCAATGTCTGCTACCAGCGTCAAGGGTCTTGGCTTGAAAACTGGTCTGCAGGTGATTCTATTTCCCAAAACAGGGAACACTGGAGGTGAAGCATGTAGGTGCTGGCACAGGAGGCTAAAGGAGCAGCTAGAGAAGGAGGAGGGAAGCATGAATCGGTGGGATCATGGGAGTGATGAAAAGTGATGTTTTAAAATGCCCGGTTAACACATAGCACGAGAAGCTGAAAAATCTTAGTGGGAACTCTTCTGGAAAACAGTATTAGTTAAATAACAGGTTATAGGACCCAAACACCCTTATACTGCGCTGTACCACAAGGCTCAGATGCCAAAGACAGAGGAAACAATATTCAACCAGACAAGTAACAGTGTGAGAGAAACAAAAGCTTTCAATGTGTTTCCACACTCCATCTCTTTCTGACTTTCCGCTTCACGTAAAATTGTACAAATCAATATACTGCACATACCACCTTATAGGAAGGATATATTTGCGGAGGAAAAAACCCCCTAATATTGCCTTTCTTATATGTACGGAATTATATGTAACCAAGGTCCTTTAGAAATACCAGGCAGATGTTGTATTTTTGTTACTATATTTTGCACGTGTTCTTCACACATAGCTGCAAAGGTTTTAGCAGCAAGATTGAATAAGCTCTCACTTTACAAATTACTTGTAACTTGAAAAATGCAGACATCATTTTTCATTGTCATTGAGGTCTTCATCCATTGTATTTAAAAAATATTGAAAAATAATGCCAAGAATTTATATGTAGAATGCATGATTTGAAGAGTGGCTTAAATTCTAATTGCTCATACTTTTAAAAACCCCTATTTTTCTATGAAAAAATATTCAAATATCTTAACACATATATTCATTGGAAATTTACAATTCACTAATGCTTTGAATTTTAAAGATTGGTTTTAAACTTGCTCTCATGCCATCTTTAAACCTATAAATTCCTTTCAAAGGAATTCATCTACGGGAAAGGAAGCCATATTTAAAAGATATCTGTTTACTGAAATATACCTTTTAAAAGAACACAGTAGGAGAAAAAAAATGCTCTCTCATTTCCATCAGCTTCTCATAGTATTCTGTTCACAAATAAAATCCAGAAATAAAGCAAGCATAAGCCCCAGATGATTTTTCTTTTGCACATAAAATGTTTCTGCCTCGCCTACCTCGCAGTCAGCTCAACCTCTTTGTACTTTTCCCCATTTCTCAGATCGGTCCACTGGAAGCGCAATATTGTGGACCAGCAGACTGATTTATCTACAGAAAACTCATTTCCCTCTGGACATATTCTTCACGAAATCAGAGAGAAAGGAACAAGGGGAGAAAAGCAGATGACAGGCAGTGTATTTTGGATGTTCTGCCTTTTATCGACTAGGGCGACCCATGTGATTTCCTTTCAGATTGTGGCCGTTCCCGCATGCAACCCAATTTCTGATGTCAGAAAAGGCATTTGTGATGTTCTCCGTACCCCTCCTAAGGCCAGAAGTATCACACCGTCTATGAGTAAGACTAAAAAAGGTAACAGAGGACACAACACCTGGAAACCCAAACCAAAGTTATCTTAGCATCTATTCTAACTTGGTCCAAGGGTGATCTCTTGAAAGGTACACGGAGGCTTCTTTCATTGAAAAAGGACGTTTTTGTGCATGCATCAACAATAAATAGGCACAAGCAATGTAATTTAACATGATTCCTTGTGTGGGCGCGCCTGTGCTAAACTGGAACTGTTTCCTGATTGTTCATTCCTAGCACCTGGCACGTAGAAGGCCCTCACTTAATGTTTTCTCAATCAAAGGCTAGCAGCAGATGGACAGAAACAGATGGGCATGCTGCCAGCCAAGATTTTTCGGTAGATAGTAAACAGAACAGGCTGAATCACAGGATTAAAAACTAGCCCACAATTTCCTTTTACAGACATTTCCATAAGTAATGTGCTTCATCTTTTTCAATCAGAGAACAGAATCCTCAAAGTGTCAATGTCATCGTAATACTAATAGTCTAGCTCTATAATCTTTGGTTTGGCAGGGCAGGGGAAGGGCAGGCTCTCTCTCTCTCCTCTCTCTGTTTTGCCGTGGAATGTGACAATGTGTTGTCCCTCTTGGACTTTATATAATGCTGAATTATATAGAGCCCTTGCCTTTTTCTATGCTTTTCCAATCATCTTCAAAAAAGTAAGCTGGTAGGGAAAGTCTTTCTTTGTCTCCCTGTTGCTCTGCACTGCCAGACCTTGAGCGCCTTGCTTTGGGTCCCCTCCCTATTCTGTGTCCATCAGTCACACACAAGTCAGCCTTTGAGGGATTATCCTTTCAGTGATGTGCGTGCAACTTGAACAAAGACCTCTGCTTAGAATCTTCAGGACCCAAAGCACAGGATTCCTGCCTTTCTCAATCCAGCAGATGGGCCTTCCCTAAACTTAGACTTAAGTCATCCCTAAACTTGGACTTAATGAATAGTTGTGTCCTCTGCCCAATTGTGAAACCAAGAGCAGATTACTATTTTTTTAAAAAGGCATTCATTTTTCTGGCCTTTAAATTGTTTGTTGAATCACACAGAGAATACTATCTCTGGACATGCTGATTCAAAATGTTGCAACTCATTTAAATGCTATTAATGGTCATTTCCAAGCAGTACAGTCAAAAGGTTACCTGTCCAAACTCTACAGCACCCTCCCTTGCAATCACGATCTTCTATCCTTCTCGTTCACTTGTTCAAATCCATCTCATATGAATGTCCTTTAACCCAAGACCCTCGATCTATGAACCTTTCCACTCAAATCCTACCAACAGCTCCCTCACAGCCTCACTTTCTCTCTTCTCCTGAAGGGATTCCACCATCCATTTCTAGAATCACTCTCAGTTATCTCCAATTCCCTATAAGAAATCCTACAGGAAGCTGCATGAAATGGTTGTGGTATTAGGGGAAGAACAGAGGTTGACACCAACAGCGCCATTTTGCCAATAACCCAGAATCTGAGCTGGATCCAAAATGGTAGCCTGGGAGGGATGGATGGCTCCTGACCTGAATCGTCTTCACAGATTAGGGGTGTCTGTTTCATAATTTATGCCTTGGCTGCACTGCCACAAATTTCTCCAATAAAGAAAGACATCCACACTTGTAGCAAGTCCAGATCAGAGCCTATGAATCTCACCTCTAAATCAGCACACAGAGTGGTGACAGAAGAATTGAATTCCCCAGAGCTTGTATGGGCCAGTGTACTGGCCAGCCTCCACCATCCACCATCCACCCCTGTTCCAGGGACTCTCAGGACACCTAAGAGAGATTATCCAGAACTGATGAGGCTTACCACCCTCCCCGGCCCTGTTGGCGTCTTGCATCCTGGAAAGGGCCAAGTCCTTTAACGGCCTCCACCTCCAACTGACTGAAGCTTCGTGGTTAGAACATCTCGTGATGTGCAGAACAAAAATGCTGTTCAATTATTGTCTGTCTAAATTAGGGTCCATGGCAAGAAGCTTCTGAACCTGATTTGCCTACAGAAGCTTTATCAGGGTTCAACACGAGGAAAAATGTAAGTGAAGCAGGATTGGACAGAGGAAGAAGTTGAACTGAAATGCAGTCACAACATAGGCCTCAGTCAATCCTACAGGGGGCTCCACAGCTGAGATGGCCCTTCAGAGTTGTCTTGCATTGAGGCAAGGGGGCCAGGCCTCTATATCCCCACATCTGTTGCAGGAAGTCAGCTCCCCCCCCAGTCAAGGGCAATTTCCAGAGAGGGACTTAGATGTGAACAAGCAGCAGCCAACACTCTCAGCAGGTGGGGGAATAACTGTCCTAAAGGGGGCTTGGGCAGCCCACTACAGCACCCACTACACTGCCATTTTAAGGCCACCGGCAAGAAGAACAAACCTGAAATTTCAATGCCATGTGTATATTAGAATGTAGATTTAAATTTCAACCACTTAACGCTATACTTTATGGAAGAATATTTGAATTGGCTAATTATCTCTCTAATAAATCCTATCACCAAGTCTTCCTTTGGGTCCTCTGAGGCCCTGAGGTGAAACTGCTATCCTCCTCTCCTCTGTGTCATCAGAACCAGATGAACTTATCTTTCTCAGCACACACCACCCCTCAGAGAATTCACCTGTATGTGGCTGCATGCACCTCCCTCTACTCGGTGTACCCTTCAAAGATGGAAACGTGGATTACCCATCTGGATATTCCCACGCCTAGCCCAATGCTTGGTAAATAAGGCACTTGATAAGGGTTTATTGAATGAATGACTCAATCAACGAATGGGCAAACCTGACTTCTTTTTCTCCCCTGCAGAAACAACAAAATAAGAAAACATGTTTGATGAAATGAGGATAACTCATTTGAGTGTATGCCTTTATGTGTGCTTACCATCAGTACTTAACAAGGGCCGTTTCACTTTCACTGGCATAGCATAAAAGGGCTATTCTGAAAACAATCAACTGTATCTTATAGGACTCCTAAATAAACCAAAATCTATCATAGGACTTGAATGCAAACTAGAGAGGAAATTAAAATGTAAAACATGAAACAGCTGGTTGATCAGCTTTTACAATAGACTGTGGACCAAGGCTATATTCATGTCTTATCTAGACGGGTAAAAATAATCATAGAAAATGGTTTGCTACAGGACTATCCTTTTTTCTTTTCTGCACTGAAACACAACAGAATTATCTACTTAATGATCTCAAACTTCTAGAAGCACAGGATAATGGTATTCAAAAAATTTTATAGCACTATAAAAATATATAAATACCTAGTAAATCATGGTAGGCATAGAGCATTAATTGCAAAAGTGGTTTGCCTGCATGTCGTAGAGAGCAAGAATTACTTGCCACCACTGAAATTTTACAAGACTAAAGATCATTTACAAAACCTAGCACCTACAATTTCATTAAATTACAACACTGAGCTGGTGAAGAATGATGCTTTTCTCTGTGTTGTGTCAGAGAGGGAAAAATACTGGTTTCCTAGTGAAGTAACTAAGAAGCCCATTATTAAAATTCCACCTTAAACTGATGAAACTTTCTTGGAGTGACAATTTTGTAATCATTACTAAATGCCTTAAAAGGATTCCCAACACTTATTTCTAGGAATTTCCTAAAGAAATAATCAGAGTTATGCACAAAGGTTTGGGTATAAGGATATTCATAATAGCTTTGTTTAAAATAGCAGAAATTTGGAAACAACACAAATGTTCAGCAATAGAAGATTGGTAAATAAATATAATCAGATGAAATAATATAAAGTTATCAAGATCGTATAGAAGAAGAGCATTTAAGACATGGTTAAACATTCATAATATGTTATTTATTTAAAAAGAACTACCAGCGAGTGCAGTAAATACAGTAGATGGTTTGCAAAAAGAAAATATAGGTGACAATAGTAACAGTGGCTGTTTTGTGTGTGGGGGGGGAATCAATTATAGATGATTTTCATTTTCTTTCTGTCTCTTTCTGTAACTTACAGATTTTCACAATAAACATATATTATTTCTGCAATTCACCTTATTAAAAAAATGTTCCCACATCTCCAAAACAATTCCTTAAGCTGTAAATAACCAAGAAGGAATGTGATTTCATCTTTCATCTACATCAGTGGCCTTTCTTCCTAAAAATTTTTGAGGGAACTTTGGTTATTAATTTGATTATTAATTCTTCACTTTACCCTAAGTTATCTGAAAGGGAGCCGTGTTGGATAACAAAACTTTTCCAAAGAGCGTGTTGCTTTAACTGGAAAATAACCCAAAGAAGTGAGATAGAATTAAACATAATTATAAAGACACAATTTAAGACAGAAACACAACTGGGATCACAGGAATAAAAAGTAGCTCCAATTCCAAAAGATGAGGTCAGGATTCCAAATTCACTATAAAAGAATCATTGGAAATGTCTGCAAGGTAAACGAAAAGGGGGCATTATTTAGGCTGGAAGGAGAGCAAATAAAACTAAGGACCTAGAAGGACACCTTCACCATTGCGGAATTCTGATAAATGCTGCTGATGAGTCCAGAGTGAAAAATGGCCCAGGTAAGGGATGAGATGACATGAGATCAAGAGTGTAAACTTCTGACATGAAGTTGAAATGAACTAGAACATGACATTTAAGATGCCATTAAATGGAGACTACGGTAACATAACTAACATTTGAAAGGCCAAACCTACCTGAACTTGCTTTCTGATTTTGCCCTCTCTCTCACAAAACAACAAGTTTCAATAACAACTTTTATGTTACAAAACAGGATGAACTATTCACTTTGTGTTTGAGATTGCCCAAGATGTGTGTTTGTCATTTAGTAAGCTGGGTCACAACCCTTAGGAAGAAAATCTCTTTGATCTTATTTTTTTAAAAAGGGGAATTTAAAAATACAGTCAAGTCCTTCCATTTCAATTATAAAACTTCAGGGGGGAAATACTATTTTTTGTGATACTTCTTTTCTGGGTATGTTCTCAGCAAAATAGAAAAAAGGAGAGTGTACCATTGAAATACTTCTTTCCATTCTTGCCTCCCCTCCCTTTCTCCTGCGACCTGCCTTGAGCTTCAGGATAACTCAATTCATTATACACAGCTGATCACCTCTCAATCTGTTCCTGAATTACTACCCATCTTTTGGCTGCCCTGGCTCTAGGGTTGCCCTCTTTCACCTATCAGGCACACAACTGCCCATCTTATCTTTATAGTAAAAATTGTCAATGCTTCCTTCTTTCCAACCACAGAAAAATGTAACCAACTCACTTTGCTTTTCCTTGCTTGATCCTGCCCAACTCCTTCTAACTTTATTACCCATTATCTCCCCATCCTACTATTCTAGACTTGCTGTACTTTCTACCTTCCTATCAACTGGAGCCTATGGCCTTATATTATTCCTCCCATCTTTAAAGCCTCTCTCTTCTTCTCTACTGACCCCAAACCTTAACTGTTCTTCAGGAACTTGTTCAAATTCCACTCCTTTAAGGAGAACTTCTCCAATTCCTGGAGTCTTCAGTGATTTCCTCTACCTAACTTAGTTCTTGGGTCCCCCAGTACAGAACTCAATTATTATTATTATCATTTTGACCACGCCGCGTGGCATGTGGGATCTTAGTTCCTGGACCAGGTATCGAACACGCAACCCCTGCAATGGAAGCGCGGAGTCTTAACCACTGGACCGCTGGGTAAGTCCCCAGAACTCAATTATTTATTATTTCTAGTCTTTTCTTATTGCCTATATGTGCTGCTTTTGTGTCTCCAATTGCATTTTAAGTTTTCTGAGGGTAGGAACTTGTTCTTACTCTTCTTTCTGTACCTCCCTGTGTTAGTAAACGAACACATGCTGGCTGGGACTTGGTTTTCTGTAGTGCCTTTGTTTACTGAGTTAAGCGAGGAGTCTGAAGATGGACCCATTTTGTGAACTTGAAAGTAGAAACAGTGCACTCGAAATGTTAGTGAGTTTTATCTTCCACTCAGCATCATTTGGTCAGGTTCTTGTTCCAATTGCCCTTCCTCCTAAAGCTGAGGGTTCATCCTCCGGGACAGTGATTTTATTCAAAAGAAGTGCCTATGAGGCCGAGACCCAGCTCTTTGGCCTCTCTTGGTCTGCATTTCCTTGGATGGAAAATCAGATGTTCTCACTAGCAGGTAAAACTAAAGATGCTTCCATCTTCAGTCACCAATGATTCTACTAGATCAAACCTTTCTTTGTCCTTGCTGTGGGGCATGCAGGATCTTAGTTCCCCGACCAGGGATCGAACCTGTGCCCCCCTGAAGTGGAAGCACGGAGTCCTAACCACTGGACCGCCAGGGAATTCCCTAGAGCAAACATTTTTTTAGCACAGAAGGAATTTATGGGATTTGGATGGTCAAAGTCAGGAAAGAATTTTATACCATTCTCAAGAGAAATAATGACTTTTAGTCAGAGACAGTCCTAAAAAGTTAAGCCCAACAAACTTGGGGCCTTTGCCAAATGGTAATGCTGCATTTTTCACGTCAGCAAACTTCCAAAGTATTCTGTTATGGGGACAAAAACACTCATTCTGAACAGGGCCTCTCAATTTGGCTCACTTTTTGGACTTACAAGTGCATTTGATCATGTATGTTTCCAGGATCCCCTCAGTTAAGTACTGCCTGCTGACTTTTGTAAAAACAGCAGAGTTAATATTGATTGAGCATTCCAGAAGTTAGCCCCAGCACCATCACTCCACTTAATATGTGAAAATCTGGAGGCTAAGGAAGTAGGTTACTAACCCAAGCTATATAGTTAGGGACACAGGTAGGATTTGAACCCAAGTCTTAGGCTCCCAGAGTCCTTGCATTTAACTTCTGCGTTATCCTGCTTCCTCCAGGAAATGAAAGGTTAGGTCCATTCTTTCAACAGATTTCTTGTTGTAAGGCTTACCTTCTCTGGGTCCAAAGCCTGAGAAGACCCACGATCCTGATCAAGGGATTCTATCAATTTCTGGGGGCTAGGGTAAGCTGGGTTCTTTGCTAAACACCAGAGATAGGGAGATACACTGTACAAAGTCCCTGATTTTGAGCAGCCTATGATCAAGTGAGGGTTCGCAGATGCTTAAACAGGTAATTTACATTAAACATGGTAAATGATATCCAGTAATAGACATACACATGGAACACTGCTAAGACTATAAGTATAATGGCCATCAAATCCAAAGATGAAACGAAAGTTAGTGGGAGTTCTGATACAGAGTCACATGCTATTGTACACATTTCATTTGTCCCAGGTGCTGACTTGACATCTGCCATTATACTATGACCTTGTCACCTGTAATAATTCAATACTCACTAATTTAAAATATCATTAAACTGCAGAAGTTCTACTTCAGTGTCCATCAGTCAAGTGCATATGCGTATATAGTTTGAATCTTGACAGGAATAAAGAAATGTACGAACATTAGAATTTGGTGATAGCAACATCTGTTGTCATTACTGATATCTGGAGAAATACTTGACACCGGAACATTATACTGACTTTACCATGTCAATAGAACATGAAAATGCTACTGAGGCCCAAAATATTAGAGAAATAAGTTAGAAGCTAAATTATCTCTTCAAGTTCATAGGATAAATTTGAGTCAGAGGCCATCTGCGTATTTATTGTCAAAAATGCAGAAATCATCAAAACAGCTGATTTTCTTTCTCTTTTTTTTGCCCTATCAGTTGCATTTAAAAGCAGATTTTTAAATGGCTCTGAAGAACCTAGGGGCAGGACAGGAATAAAGATGCAGACTTAGAGAATGGACTTGAGGTCACGGGGAGGGGCAAGGGTAAGCTGGGGCGAAGTGAGAGAGTGGCATGGACATATATACACTACCAAATGTAAAATAGATAGCTAGTGGGAAGCAGCCGACGACAGAGGGAGACGAGCTCGGTGCTTTGTGTCCACCTAGAGGGGTGGGATAGGGAGGGTGGAAGGGAGACGCAAGAGGGAGGAATATGAGGATATATGTATATGTATAGCTGATTCACTTTGTTATACAGCAGAAACTAACACACCACTGTAAAGCGATTATACTCCAATAAAGATATTTTAAAAAGCAGATTTCTTTTTCAGTGATAATCCATATATCTGTGTATATTCTTTCTTTCTTTTTTCTCTTAACCATTTTTTAAAAATTTTATTTTTTATTTATTTATTTTTGGCTGTGTTGGGTCTTTATTGCTGCACGCGGGCTTTCTCTAGTTGTGGTTAGCGGGGGCTACTCTTCGCTGCGGTGCACGGGCTTCTTATTGCGGTGGCTTCTCTTGTTGCGGAGCATGGGCTTTAGGCGCGTGGGATCAGTAGTTGTGGCTCGCAAGCTCAGTAGTTGTGGCACAGGGGCTTAGTTGCTCTGCGGCATGTGGGATCTTCCCAGACCAGGGCTCAAACCCGAGTCCCCTGCATTGGCAGGAGGATTCTTAACCACTGCCCCACCAGGGAAGCCCTCTCTTAACCATTTTTTAATTGAAGTATAGTTAATATACAATGTTGTGTTAGTTTCAGGTGTACAGCAAAGTGATTCAGATACATATATATATATATATATATACACACACACACACATATATATTCTTTTTCAGATTCTTTTCCATTATAGGTTATTATAAGATATTGAATATAGTTCCCTGTGCTATACAGCAGGTCTTTGTTGTTTATCTATTTTATATATAGTAGTGTGTATCTGTTAATCCTCAAACTACTAATTTATCTCTCCCCCACCGCTATCCCCTTTGGTAACCATAAGTTTGTTTTCTACGTCTGTGAGTCTATTTCTGTTTTGTAAGTAAGTTCATTTGTATCATTTTTTTAGATTCCACATATAATTGTTATCATATGATATTTGACTTTGTCTGACTTCTTCACTTAGTGTGATAATCTCTAGGTCCATCCATGTTGCTGCAAATGGCATTTTCATTCTTTTTTATGGCTGAATAAGAGATATATATATATATCTCACATCTTTATCCATTCATCTGTTGATGGACACTTACGTTGCTTCCATGTCTTGGCTATTGTAAATAGTGCTGCTATGAACATTGGGGTGCATGTATCTTTTTGAATTAGCGTTTTCTCTGGATATATGCCCAGGAGTGGGATTGCTGGATCATGTGGTAACTCTGTTTTTAGTGTTTTAAGGAACCTCCATACTGTTCTCCATAGTGGCTGTACCAATTTACATTCCTATCAACAGTGTAAGAGGGTTCCCTTTTCTCCACACCCTCTCCAGCATTAATTGTCTGTAGACTTTTTAATGATGGACATTCTAACTGGTGTGAGGTCAACTACTCATTGTAGTTTTGATTTGCATTTCTCTAATAATCAGCGGTATTGAGCATCTTTTCATGTGCCTGTTGGCCATCTGTATGTCTTCTTCGGAGAAATGTCTATTTAGGTCTTCTGCCCATTTTTGGATTGGGTTGTTTGTTTTTTTAATATTAAGCTGTATGAGCTGTAAACCAGCTGATTTTCAGACTCTGATGACATACATATCAGTTGTATTACTCAGTGTGTATGTCTTTTCCATTGTTCCAGTGTGAACAAATTATATCAAAACAAATTCTAAGTTATTGTTACAGAGGAAATGGCTGCTCTGATGATGGGCAAAGGTTAAGAGACTGGAACTAACTGTTCCTGCAGTGACATTTTCTCTGGGAGCAGAAGAAATCAGCAGCGGTAGAGCATAGAGGTTAAGAGCATGGCGTTAATTATGGTTTCACCACTAACCAGCTGTGCCACCTTAAGCAAAGTTGGTAACCTTTCCACGCCTTAGTTTTCTCATCTAGAAAGTAGGGACAATACTTCAAAAAGTGGTTTAAAGGGTTAAAAGAGAAAATGCATGTTAAGTGCTTGGAATGGGGCTTGGCATCTGGCAAGCACATAGTAGACCTTGGCTATTATTGCTAATCAGGCTGACAAAATGGCCACTAACCACTAATGCATCTGAAATGGCAGCGTGCCAGTCGACTCCACTGTCAAACCTTGGGTTGAGGGGGTGGCTAGTGGCTGTGCATGTACACACCCTAACACACACACACACACACACACACACACACACTCATGGAATATTATCTTGTAACAGGAATGCTACTTCACAGCCCTACTTTCTTGGCTTGTATACGATTTACTAACTCAGATGACAGACGAAAGTCAGCAGCTAAACTAAAAGAAAAATCTTTAATTATTTTTCATATATACTTAAGAGATAAACATGTCAGAAATCCTAAACACAGAACAGATTTCTACACAAAGATTTCGAATTCATTTGGTGCTCGGCAGATGTTAATACTAGGATCACCTCACTGTTACTCAATTTAGCATAGAGACAACACTCAAAATGCTGGCTCCTTTATTATTATTAAATAATTAATATTATTAAAGACATAAATAATAGCCCTATTTATTATTTCTTATAATTAAGACAGGAGTCAGGTGGCTGAAAATGAGGACCAGGTCAGAACCGGAATAACAGCCAGCCTGGGGTAGTGATGAGACACAGATCTAGGGCTTTTAAAATGTCTTCTGAAGAGGAACACAGTGGGTTTAGTGGCTCTGAAGCCCAAGGTAAGCCTGAGCTCTTCAGGCTCCTCACCAGAGGGAATGAAGGGATGGGGGTGGGGCAGGATGAGGCCGGAACCATGCCTGCGTATATACCTTGCATCCTGTGGCCACCTTATAAATGCCTCACAGCAAGAAAAATGACTGGTTAGTAAAGAGGGAGATGTGATTACACAGAGGTGCCTGCCTCTGCTCCCACAGATTAAAAAACCCTAGAAGCTAAAAAAGATGTCTTTTTCAAAAGGTACAAGCTGACACCATAATGACCACTGTGTACAGTCCTTCATGGGCATGCTTTCTAATCCTAGCAACAACTTCTCCGCCAATAAAGGCATTAGGAGTCTCATTTTAAAGATAAGGCAGCTGAGGGCTTCCCTCATGGCGCAGTGGTTAAGAATCCACCTGCCAATGCAGGGGACACGGGTTCGAGTCCTGGTCCGGGAGGATCCCACATGCTGCGGAGCAACTAAGCCCGTGCACCACAACTACTGAGCCTGTGCTCTAGAGCCCACGAGCCACAACTACTGACCCCGTGTGCCACAACTACCGAAGCCTGTGCACCTAGAGCCCGTGCTCCGAAACAAGAGAAGCCACCGCAATGAGAAGCCCGCGCACCAGAACGAAGAGTAGCCCTCGCTCACTGCAACTAGAGAAAGCCTGCGGCAGCAACGAAGACCCAATGCAGCCAAAAATAAATAAATAAATAAATAAAATAAATTAAAAAAAAAATAAAGATAAGGCAGCTGAAGAGCAGAGAGGTGAGGGAAATTTTAAGGTGACACAATAGGTAAGTGTAGGAAATGGGATTCATAACAAGTCTGTTTGATGTTTGATGTATGCTGCTTTAACATTGCCATACTGCTTCTCTATATCCTGTCCTTGACTGGGATATACAAATTTCCAAGCACTTCTATCCGATGACTATTTTTTAGAACATTCAGGTGGGTTATAGGAGTCCAGGGAAGTTCTCCATCTTTCTTCATCAAAGGTGAGGCGGGGCTTTTGCCACTGACATACAGGCCACGTCTGCCTATTGCGTCCCTCAACTCGTGATCCCTCGTGGGCCCTCTCTGACGCCCCTGCCCAGGCCAGTCCTGCCAACCAGCAGCAAGCTGGCCCTCCTGGCCGCACAGATCGCCTCCCAGGTGTTGGTTACCACTTGGAAAGCTGGCTCTGATTCCTCCAGACTCTGAGCCAAATGCCTGCCACCTTCACATGGCCAGATCTCCTCTTTCAAGCCTGGGGGAAAAAAAAAAGTTCTCCTTTCTGCTTCAAGTTTCCCTTTTTAGCTTTTATTTTGAGGCTTGAGAGAGAGCCATTCCAGAATTGCAAAAGATAGTTTCCATGGTTCTACCAAACCAAACTTTAAAACCAAGACTCGGAACAGAAACCATATGCTGCTGTCCAGCTCCATGTGGGAAATGCCATTTACTCTGCCAAGTCTCCAGAGATGACCTGCTCCTCGGGCGAAAGAGATTTCAGGAGGTGTGCATTTATATACCACACACATTTCCCAAACCAAAGAGCTGTTCTACAGTTGCCTTGGAATTTTTCAAACACTAAAAAAGAAAGTTACATATTAACCAGCTGTACCCCCAGTACATCTGTTTATCCCAAAGGGAGTGATTAAAATTTGCTGACAGCTTTGCAAACTATCAGAGAATGACCAGAATGACCAGAATGTCCCAAGTTTAATAATTAACAAAGTTAAAAAAACCAGAGTCTAATTCAGACTCTTTTAAACCACTGTGTCAGTCACCAACTAATCCCCAAATTCTGATTTTACCACTTTTCCCACTCTCAATATGATTTGGCAGGACATGCAAAAGGGTTGGTAGTGAATGGATGTGAATATCAGATCCAATCAACTGCTGCTTTGTTGGTGTAAAGTTAAAGTTCATTGATTCAACTCATTTTGAGTGCTAACTGGGCCAGGCAGAGCTCTGGAGCTGGGGTTAGGGGTTCTCAGGGAGAAAGAGAAACACCTCCCCGGGCTCCAGAGGCTTACAGCCTAGTGGAGGAGAAAGATATTGAACAAGAAATGACATTAATATATGAACAATTAAAAACTCATGGAAAAGAACAAGATGGCACAGGAAAATTAAACAAAGGCATCTAATCCCATTTAGAGGGATTTGGGAAGGCTGCCTCGGGGAAATGACATCTGAGCTAAGATCTGAGGTTAACTAAGTGTTTTTCAGTTTCTCAGTTTCCTCATCTCTCTCATCAAACTATAAAGAATGACTGTAGGGCTTCCCTGGTGGCTCAGTGGTTAAGAATCCACCTGCCAATGCAGGGGACACGGGTTCGATCCCTGGTCCAAGGAGATCCCACATGCTGCGGAGTAACTAAGCCTGTGTGCCACCACTACTGAGGCCACGTGCCACAGCTACTGAAGCGAGTGTGCCTAGAGCCCGTGCTCCACAACAAGAGAAGCCACTGCAATGAGAAGCCCGCGCACCACAACAAAGAGTAGCCCCAGCTCGCCACAACTAGGGAAAGCCTGCGCACAGCAATGAAGACCCAATGCAGCCAAAAATAAATAAATAAATTAATTAATTAATTTTTAAAAAAGATTATTATTAAAAAAGAAAAAAGAATAACTGTAATATCTTCCTCCCAGTGGAGGAGGTAAGCACGCCCTTGTCCAGTTCTGTCCCAGGCATCCTCTCTTCTCTTTCTGCTCTTGGTTTGGGTCATTTCATGGACTTCAGTGGCTTCAACTAAAATGTCTCTGTCACACGAGTCTGTCAGCCCAACTTGTTCCTTGCACTTCCAGCTGCTAGACATCTCTCCCTGGGAGTTCAACCAGCACCTCCAACTCTAGATGTCCCCTCTTTCCCCCAAGCCTGCTCTTCTTCTTCTGCACGTCCCTCTTTTTGCATCACCATATTCCTGTCACTTAACACATGCCACTCTGTGAATGAAAAATCATCAGTGGCTATTCACTGACCTCAGAAGGAACTAAATCTTTGTGGGATGACATATAAGGCTCCCCAAAATTCATCCCAACCCACCTTTGTAGCTTGGTCTCTCACAAGTCCCCCCAACACTCCATACTGAAGTTCTTATGTTTCCTAAGCATGAGAATATCTCACATATTTGTGATTTTATATAAGCTGTTCTTTAGCTTCAAATACTTTCTTCATCCAGTCTCCTGGTGAATTCATATCCATTCCTTAAGATCAACTTCAAGTGTCACCTCCTCTGTGAAGTCTGCCCAGATACTCTCAGGCAGAGCTGGACATGCACTTTGCCTAGAACTTCCTGCTACTAAGGCACCTATCATAGGTCATTAGTTTTACTTGTTCATGACTCTGCCTCCTGCCTCAGCATGTGACTACCCCAGGGGCAATGGCTCTGCCTAATTCATCTTTCATTCCCTTTGGGATAAGATGTGGGACAGGAAGCAAATGTTCCTTGAATGAATGGATAATGAATTAATGAGTGGACCCCTCTTGTGACACCTACCGCTTTCTACCTTGTATTGTCTTTGTTTGGATACCTCACCTCCCTTCCTGAACGGATAAATCTTCCAGGACAAGAACAATGTGACCCATTTTTGCATCCTCTACCGCAGCTGGCCCTAATGCCTACTGTTTGAATAAATGAGCAAAACTCTTGTAAGACCTCATACATATGTCAGACTTTGCAAAGCCATTTCCACACACATTGCTTCACTTACCTTTCACAAGGACCTTGTGACCTAGCTATGACTAGTTGGTTTTATCCTCATGTAGAACAATGCCTATTCTATGTAAGGTTCTTGAGAAAAGGCAGATCTACTCACCAGTCCCTTGTTTGGAGAGTTTGGGGGTCAGAGTAGACATTCACCACTGTTGGAAAAATAGCTAAAACCTTATCTATCCTTCCCATACGAGTCTAACATGAACAATTTGAGTGAGCTTGAAGGTTTGGAGTATGAATCAGAAAGGCCAAAATAAGAGGGAAAACAGAAGAATCTGAACCCGTTAGACATAGTTTGGGCAAGAAAAGGACTTTGGGGGCCTAGAAAGAGAGCATTCAGCTTCCCTAAGATGGGGTGCTGTGCAAGGCAGCATGGAGGCGCATCTAGCGATATTTTCTAAAACACCTAGGTAGATATGATTTTGAGTCCAAGTTCTTCTAGGAGAGGAGATGTCAAAAATACTGAAAGACAATGGCATCTATATAGCCTTAGCCTACGGCAGCATGCTGTTGTGCTTATGTACCTGTGTACCTGCAGCACCGGCCACAGAGCCTGGCATGGGTGAGCTCAGGAGGGACCGGGCAGACAGAAGTGGTAACCTGAGATCTGACTCAAAGGTGAGGAAGGCTGGAGTGGAGGAGCAGCACCCAACATCCAACACCTTGGTTTCTTCACCTGGCACAAGGGAGTCGGAGCACCTCTGCCCTGCCCGCCCCACAGGGAGCAAGGTGGAGCCCTGCTCCTGAGATCTGGTTAGGGCATACTTTAGCTAACACATTCACGGGTTGTGGAGGTGTCCTAATTACTGCTCAAGCACGAGGAGGTCCTGGGGGTTCGGCCAAAGCATCGTCAGGGGTCTGTTAGACAAGCTGTTTTGGAAGCATTGCTTATTTCCACTGACTCCATCCCATAGGGTCCGCCTGACCCTCCTGAGAGGGTGGGTTCCCCCACTGACCCCATCCCTCTTCTGGCTTCTGTTTTTTTGGGGGCCCTGCTGTGTGCACGGCCCCTCTCCCCCCGTGTCTAAGAGGGTAGTTTCTGTCCCCACCCCTGTTGGGCTTCTTGGCCACCGCCACTGAGTGGGGGGAGGAGGGAATGAGAGGAGAAGAGGCATTTGACAAGAAGGCCCTGCAGCCCCAGGCAGACCCATGGCAATCATGGAACCACAAAGAATCAGGGTCAGGAGGGTCGTTGGTAATCGACTGCCCCAGGGTCCAATCCTTTTTGAACTGGGAGCTGTTCAAGGTCGTTTTCCTGGTTCCAGAATAACAACACGCAGTGGTGCACGCCTGCTCCAAGTAAGGATGTAGAGTGTCCAGGTCAGGCTGCAACAAAGTGACTGACCTTTGCTTGGGGCAAGTGACTGACCTTTATGCCACCCCCTAGTAAGACTCTGTCCCCTGCCCATTTTCTTCCCCCGCGATTTGAAAATTCCAGCAAGCTCAGGCTTGGCAGCTGTCCGGGGAAGAAGTTCAAAGTCCAGCCCCAGACCTTCAACAGATTTTCAGCCCCCCGCTTCTGTCCAGGGGCGCACCAAATCCCTCCCCCGAGGGAGGATTCCGTGTGCACGCTCGGGACCCTCTAGATCCCCTCCGGCGCACGGAGGGTCTAGGGGCTCCTGGGGGCACCCCGCCCCACTGCCGCCCCGCGTGCCTCCCTGGGCGGCCACTTGTCGGAGCCCGGGAGGAGGGAGGAGAAAGGAGGGCGCGCAGCCGCCACTGACCTGAGATGCCGCCCCCCACCACGACCACGTCGCATTTGCTGCTCATGTTGCTCGTCCCTCTCCGGGCCACCCCGGTGCCAGCCGCTCCGGCGTCTGGATCGCGCGGCCCCGCCCGCTGAGCTGCCCCCGCGCACCAGCGCCTCAGCCGAGCGGCTATATTGCTGGCCGAGGGCGTCGGGTCGCGGAGCCCCGCCCGCCCGCCTACGCGCCGGCCTGGTTGGAGCGCACCGCCCCCGACCCCGCCCGGAGCTCCGCCGCTCAAACCTGGGGAGGGCGGACGCCGGAGCAGAGAGGTCACCTAGGGCCTCCGAGAGTCCATGCCCGGAGCCACCACCCTTTGGCCTTCTGCACTGCACGGTATTTTCCCATCAGCTTCCCTAGAGCGCTGTTCAGCTTGGGGGCTGGGAGGATGGCAGATTGGGTGTCTTCCTCCAGCACCCCAGGGACTCCCTGGAAAGGAGCAGTAGAGAGAATAGCAAACAGCAAATGAGGGCTTTTCTGGTACCAGGCACCGTACTAAGCATTTTACATGCATAATTCCCAGTTAAACCTTACAACAGCCCATTTTACAGATGAGGAAAGTGAGATAAAGTAGTTAGCGAGGGGCAAAGGCAAGATAAAAAGCCAGAAATAATGATTTTCTAAAAAGCCAGGAAGATTCCAAGACCCACCTTGATCTACCACACAGTATTGCCATTACCTTGGCCTATACTTGAGTGCGATTGCCAAGCCCTCTCACCTGCTTCCGAATACCCACATCTTTCCCCACTCTCCCTGCCCTTACGCCCACAGTGAACTCAGGCAGGTTCTTCCCTAGTATTGCAAATGCAACACCTAAAGGTTATCTTAAAAAGTCTCACGTTTGAGTGTGTTTCGTGTTTGGTAATTGCAATCATTGTTGCTTTTGTTGTGGTCATCCATTTACAATGCTTGGTGTCAGTTTATCTCTTGTAAAACTAAAATACAGTGTGTGTGTGTGGAAAAAAAAAAGTCTCATGTTTGCAAGTGATCCTTGAGCAACCCAGTGTGTCCCTTGTGGGAGCTGCTGAGGCAGGAACCCAGGAAACTGGTGGTGTCAGGGTGAGGCCTTGGATGGTCAGGGTAGAATTCAGAGGCCCCCCTGAATCAGCAAGGGGAGTTAGTTATAGCCCTGGGACATGGGCCTGGGCTTTGCCAAACGTAGGATGATTCAACGAGATGACAAGTGTTTAAGCTGAGGCAGCTCTAAGTAATATGGAGGTCTACTTCTTCATACCACCCGGAAAGCCACCTCTGAGAACCAAAAGCAGGAAGAAGCAGTGTAGTGTGGCTCTTTCAAGAAATAACTGTGAAGTGCTTCTGTTCAGAATAGGGAAGCTGTGGGCCTGGTGGGGGACTGGCTCCAGGTCTGGTGAATTGATGAAGCCTGAAGTACACCTCTATCTCATCCCACCCCAGTCCGTGTATCCACTTGCTGCCAAAGAATTCTGAGCTCCTGCTGCCCTCAGACTAGAAGAGGGTTTGGGCATGTCTGTGACTAAGAAGTCACTGGTGGCAGAGAAAGTCTTGGTCCAGCTCTAAGCTGAATTCTGGAAACTTCCATCTCTCACACTTTGGTGTAAAACAGCTCTTGTGTTTGAATGTTGAGCCCACATCCCCACTGCCTCACCCAGCAGGCAGCCTGTGCTGGCCTCCTCCTTGTCAAGTCTTACTCATCCACTTCCATCCACAGGTCCCTGAAGCTGCGGGCTCCTTAGCTGTGAACACTCTGTCCCCTTACCTAGCCTGCAAGAGAATCACACATCCAGGAGGGTGGGACGGGACGGGTGGAAAGGATGCTTGTGAGATCTGCTTGGGATGTCTTTTGCTTGGTTCCAGCAATGCAAAGTCAGCCAGAGGCCTGGGCATATAAAACTTTGAGTCCAATGAAGGTTGACTATCCTTTCTCGATATCCAATGGGCAGCAAGGCCAGGAGAGGAACTGCAGTTCCATGGTGTTTACGGAGAAAACTCACTGGCAAACAGCATTTTCCCCAGACAAAAGTAATCAGTTACGTTGTGCTCTATGAGGTCAAAAATGGCTTGAACTCAAGCCTTGGTTGTGGAGGGAACAGGAGCCTTTAGAGACACATCCGGGCAGTTGTCCAGGCCTGTTCAGGGTCCTCAGCCTCCTAGGTGGGGTAACTGCCAAGGTCCATCTTCTCCCTTGGCATCATGCGGCAAGATGAAGCCTCTAAAAGCAGTGTTTCTTAAACTTGGATGTGGGTACAAATCACCCAGGTCTGGGGTGGGGCCTGAGAAACTGCATTTCTAACAAGCTCCAGGTGATGCCAGTGCTGCTGTCTGTGGACCACACACCTTGAACACATTCCACTCTTCTCCAGGCCTCTGCTCCCCACCAGTTTCAGAACCAGCTCCACGGTCCAGAGCCCCGACCTATCTCAAGGTGATCTTAATGATAAGATGTCTGTTCATTATACAAGCATTTATGGAACATCAACTATGCTGAGCCTGGAAGGATGAACAGGAGTTAATCAACTGCTGAGGAAGATGAGCACGCCAGGCAGAGTTGGGAGGCAAGCTTGAGGCTGGAGAGTTGGAAAAATTGGACACAGTCCAGGGTACAAAGAACACTTTTGACCACCTTTAGGACTTACTACAAACACTAGAAAACTAATAATGAAAAATAAGATGACAGTGAAATATTAACAATGAAGAAAATGATAGGAAGCATCGTGTGTGTGTGTGTGTGTGTGTGTGTGTGTGTGTGTGTTTCTCTTCCCAAGTAGATAATAAACTCCTGCAGGAAGAGATCTTGCATTATCTTTTATTCATCCATTCCAGAATGATTTATTGAACACCAGCTCTGTGTCAGGCACTGTGCTCATCATTGGAAATATTCCCTTATCGATCAGAAATGATGCTAATCCTAGGAAAACCAAATATGGAAACAGACAATTACCATGAACCTAATTCATGTTCCAGTAGAGCAATGCTCAGCACCTTTAACCAAGAAGCCCAGAGGAATGCTGTTTGCCCCCGAGCAGTGTTTATCTGCCTTTTCCAACTTGATGAAATCCGTGTTTCTTTCATCAATTAAAATGAACTTACTTTCCTTTCATTTTTTTTTATTAGAAGACTGCCAAAGAGATAAAATGTCCTTATTACTTCTTTCTTGCTGTCCAGCTTTTCATTAACAGATATCTCGGTGAGTCTCTTATGATGCCACAGGAGGTTTCAATAAAGAGGTAGTCTGTGCAGAACAGAGTTCGCCAGATATTATCTAAGTTGTACATTTCACTTTTTTTTGAACACTGGAAGCCTGACAGCGAATAGAAAATTTTGTTTTAAAATTAGATTCTTTAGAGTTTACCAGTTTCTTTTTCCCAACTTCTCTGTTAATCTTTTTTTTTTGAAATATACATGGAAGTATCAAATGATGAAAGGGTCTCAGCCATCGCTGCTTTTTAACAATGTTAAATAGGAATTTTAACAACTTAACAATGGTTAAATATTATAGGGCCTCTGGTTCAGCCCAGTGAAAAATCCATCATCAGCTTGGATCCTAATCTGAGAGTGTCTAAATCCCCTCCTTGGGGACAACAAAAAGGCAGTAGGGGATTTTTCGATGGGCCAAGACCTTACTTTTGGCCTCAAGGACTTGCTTAGAGGGGAATCACATCCTCAAGCAGCCAGAGAGTTGGGGGAGCCTAGCTTCATTCCAAGTCAAAGCCCTTCACGGGACTTTGGGCTAGAAGCTTGAGATTCAACTCAAAAGTCCACAGGCTGGTTTGAGATGCCAAAGGAAAGACCTGCCCCAGGGACAGGGGACTGGTCAGGACCTGGATCAAAGCAGAGTTGGCAGAGAACAAGGCAGAGGACAAGTGGGTCCTCATGACTGTCCTTAACAGGCCGGCAGTGAGATGGATGCGCTGAACTGGCTCATAGACACAAGGTTGAGAGGGAAGAGAAATGACTCTTCCTGCCCAAGGAACCAGAGGATGGCTCTTTCCTCTATGACCTCATTGCCACAACAGGGCAGGACTGGGACAAAGGGGCACAACACAGAGGGGTGGGCCCCGGAACATATGGCCTCAGGCCAAAACACCAAGCTCCAAGGCTTCAGAAAGACAGAGGTCATACCTAGACATGTTGCAGAGCCTGATGAAGAAAAACAAATCTTATTTGCAACATAAGTGCTAAACCAACTGGACCCAAAGTGATTTCTTTTTTTTTTACAATGACTGTATGTCGAGACTAAGAGTATTTCTACAAATCACAATAAAGTTTCCTAAACAAGGGGTGATGTATCAGATGACATGACAAGGATTGTAGGGGACACACAGGGGAAGAGCAAACTGCAAACTATTCAGCTCAGGAAGAAGAGAAGCTCAGAACATTTCCCAGGAACACCGTGTTAAGGGTTTTCACCAATTCTTTGGGGAAGAAGAAATTAGAAATGAGTATTAGAGCCCCACCATATACTAACTATTCGTTGTTAAATAAATTAATTCTTCTTATTTATATGATTCTCATTTCATAGTGTGAGGTCACGGATGCAGAATCAATCCTTTGGTTATCTTTATGTAGTCCTGTGTTAAATAATCTCCCCTCATAGACAGCTACCACAGCAAGACATGTTCCTGGTGGAGAGGGTTACACATTACAAAATGACGCTAATAGCTGGAGCTTGAGCTACTTGAACTCTTCTAAGTAATAGACATTCACTTTATACGAAATGATTGAAATCAAGGTGTTAAAGAAGGAAAAAAGTATTCTTCACTATGGATGTTGTGACCATTAGGGGCTTCAACTATGAACAACTGTAAAAATAAGTGAAGCGGGGATTGGGCAATCTACTGCAAAAACCTGAAATGTATTACAGAAGGTAGAAAACCTGAGCATACCTCTGAAATATATAGTAATAGACTGAATATAATCATAGAACTATATATTACATATACATATATTAATGTAGTCCATATTAATTAATTATATATTATAACTATTCACATAAAATAATATATCTTAAGTAGATATATCATATTACATAATGAATACGGGTGTTTGGCAGTGCACACGGAGATCCGTTTGTCTGTGGCAGTGCAGCCAGAATTGTGGACCAGCAACCGAGGCTGGTGGGGGGCTCTTCAGAAGATATATAGCATCATCATGTTTTTTAAGTCAGACACCCACATCTACAAGGGAAGAAAAATATTCTATGAGAGGGGGCAACCTAGAGACACTGCAGGAATTTACCGTTCCTCAGGAACCTAAGTGGTATCATAATGAGTTTGAGATCATTTTCTTCAGGGGTAGAGAGCAGTCTTGTGCCCAAAGCATGAAGGACTGAGGATTCTGTCCTCACAGATTAAGCCAAATCCAACAACCTGGGTCACAGTCTAGATTACTCAGGAAACAGACTCTGAAATAGAGGTGTTCAAAGATAAACTGAGGCACATTAAACTTTTCAGGAGTTTATTTGAGCAAAAATCTATTCGAATAGAGTAGCGCCAAACTGCAAGTGATTGGGGGGGCACTCGGATGGCAGGAGCTAGGGGCAAGGCTTTTACACATCAGAGAAGGAAGCAAAGCAAGGGAATTATTTGATTGGCTAGAGCTTAAGCAGCTGCCTATCTGGGAAAGCTTAGCTGGCTGTTTGTGATTGGTTGTTCTTGAATTTCCATCTCTTGGATACAAGTGCCTGAACTGGGTTAGGTATTAGTTTGCTCACATAGGCTATCAAGGCATCAGGGTGTTTAATCACTTTAACGGAGGTTAGTGAACAGGAGATTTGTTAGCGAGTGCTCTCAGGATCTAGGACTGCAGAAGGGAAAGGAAGGAAGCAGGAAGTTAGAGAAGTTGACCTGTAATTCAGTCCCAGTGGAAGGTTCAGCCAACTGTGCAGGGAATTCTGGGACTGGAATGGCCCTGCAGACTTGTTCCCCCTTGGAGCAGGGGCCAGGCCTTTGTATTCCTGCCTCATCCCCCGTTGGTAGTGGGCTGCCTGGGGATGGTGACACGGCTTTCAACAGCTGAGGCAACCCCTAAAGGGGGCTGACAGATTTTACTGGAATCTGTTAAATTTATAAAATTAACTTGGGAAGAGCAAACATTTTTATGATGTTGACTCTTTTTATCCAAGCACATGAAATATTTTTCTACTCAATCAAGTAGAATTCTGTGTATTTCCAAACTGTTTCGTAATTTTCCTCATATAGGTTTTGGATGTATCTTGTTAATTTTGTGCCTGGGTTTTGTTTTTCTATTGTGAATGAGGTCTTTTGTTTCATTATATCTTTGAATATTATATTGTTTTCTTTAATGGAGGACTTTCATTTTTGTATATTTATTCTATAACCTATTACTTTATTAAAATCTCTTGTCTACAATGATATATCGTACAGCACAGGGAATATAGCCAATATTTTATAATATTGGCCCAATTCATGAACCATTGAATAAAGCCAATTAGATCTTTAAATTTACTCATATGAATTTTGTTTTTTTAACAGTAGAAAAGCTTCTATGATTAAAACAGAGTGGCATTAATTCATGAGCTATATAATCCACAGCTCAATGGAATGGAATTGCATACATTGATTCAATTGCATATGGAAATTTACCATGTGATAAAAGGTGAATCTCAAATCAGGAAAAGGTGGAGGTGGTTTTTTCTCTGTAACTATGTTGTTTTACACAGTCTCAAACCTAGAGAAAAGTTACAAGTACGGTACAAAGAACCTTTTATTCCTTGAAGCATTTGAGAATAAATTGCGGGCACGATGTCCCATCACCACAACCCCCAACTACTTTAGTGTGTCTTTCTTAGGAACAATGTCATTCTCCTACAAAACCACAATACAGCCCTCCAAATGAGAAAATTAATGTTGTCTCACAACTGTGATCTAATCCTCAAACTCCATTCAAATTTTGCCAGTTGTCCCAATAATGTCCTTTCTAGCAAAATGACCCAGTCCCGAATCATATGTTGCATTTAGTTGTGCTGTCTCTTTAGACTCCTTTAATTTGGAACAGTTCTCAGTCTTGCCTTGACTTTCATGATCTTGACACTTTAGAAGACCCTAGTCAAGGAATTTTGTAGAATGTCCCTCAGCATGGGTTTGTCTGTTGTTTCCTTGTGATTAGATTCATTTTATGCATCTTTGGTAGAGATCTCACAGAAGTCTGTGTTCTCCTAATTGCATCCCATCAGGTACAATTTCAATTGGTCCCGTTACTAGTGATGTTAATTTTGATATCTTGGTTAAGGTGGTATCTTCCAGGCTTCTTCTATAAAGTTACTTTTTTCGTTTGTAGTAATAACTATTTTGTGGAGAGGTACTTTGAGACTATGTAAATATCTTATTCCTCATCAAATCTTCAATGTATTTTGCTTATTATTTACAGCAGGATGGACTCATGGATCCTTATTTTATTCAGTAGGTTATAATCCACTACTATCTTTATTTATTTTGGTCAAATTGTCTGTGAGTTGGGGTGCCCCTTCAAGCTGACTTCTTTGTCTTTCTGACATGTCCCCCCAAAGATGGAGTTATTAATAAATGGTACTGAAATAACTAGATAGCCATAAAGCAAAAGATAAAATTGAATCCATGTCTCACAATATATATCAGGATACATTCCAAACAGATCAGGAATTTAAATGTGAAAGATTAAACTATACAAGTGCTCAGAGAAATCCTTTATAAACTAGGAGTAGGTAAAACTTTCCTAACAATGACTCGAATGCAGAAATGTTAAGCGAGGAGATGGCAAAATGTGATCAACCTTGCCCCCGTGGTGTTCGTATGACGTCTAAGACCCTTTACCTGGCTTCATGGCATCCCTTGAGCTGACCTTGGTCCCCCTGCTTTTAACAGCCCTCCCCATAATTCCCCACGCATATCCTTTTGAGCAAGCCTCCTCACCACCACCCAGGCTCATTCCAGCCCCTGCGTCTTTACTTTTTACCCATTCCCTGTCTTTGCCAACCCATCACCAGACTGCTCTGTCTTCCCGCTGCCTGCCCAAGCCCCTTGCCTCTCCTGTAATGTCTAGGTCAGTCTCTCTGCTCACATTAACCTTCCGGGGTCCTCAGGCCCCCTTCATCTCCACCTACACTGAATCCGTAAAACAACAATTTTTAATTTTTTATTATATTTTTTAATTTTTTGGCTGCTTGGCTGATCTTAGTTCCCCGACCAGGGATTGAACCCGGGCCCACAGCAGTGAAAGCGTGGAGTCCTAACCACTGGACCGCCAGGGAATTCACTATCACTCGGATTAAACTCTGTTGATTGCATATGTCTACCTTGAGGACAGGAAACATGCTGTCACATCCTCAAAGCTCCTGATATAGCCGGGCTGGCAGGTGCACGCAACCATTGCACACATGTGGTCACTTTATTTCCATGAGGACTAAATAGTTCACTTATTCATGTATGATTGAATGCCCATCACAGGGCAGATGCACTGTTAAGTGTTAAAGGCAGTAATGATGTAGAGACCCAGACCCTACCCTTAGAGAGCTTTCAGTCTAGTTTTCAGCAGTTTGCTAAGTCCGGCTGTTTAACAGCTTTATCTGTACCCAAAACTAGTTGGAAAATCCAAATGGCTGCCTGCCTTTCTTGAGCCTTGCTTTCCTATACTTTATATAAGTCAGCATCATACTTCTTACATTATCATTTTCATTTTTTCCTGCTCCATCCAAGGCATATATAGGTTGCACTTCCTATACAGGGGTAGGAAAACTGTTAAATATACTTTCTGTCTTTGCATTTCCCAAGAGAACAGTGACACTCTTGTCTTGAGACAATTGACACCACGCTGCCCTTCATTCCTTTCCATTCCCTTGGTTCCCATGTGCTACGTGTCCCCCCAAAAGTCATATGTTGAAGCCCTTTCTTCGGTGTGATGATATTTAGAGGTAGGGCCTTTGGGAGGTGATTAGGTTTAGATGAGTTCCCTCAGGCCCTAATGATAGGATTCGTGCCCTTATTAGAAAGAGACACCAAAGCCCTCTAGCTCTCTCTCTCTCTCCTTTTCTCTCTCTCCTGCTCTCTCTCCCTCTGCCATGTGAAGTTACAGTGAGAAGGTGGTCACGTAAAAGCCAGGAAGCCTCACCACACCCTGACCATGTTGGCACGCTGATCTCAGATTTCCAAGCCTCTAAAACTGAGAAATAAATTTCTGTTGTTTTAAGCCACCCAGTGTGTGATATTTTGTTATGGCAGATAAATGCACAGTATCAGGATTTTTTTCTCCTCTTATCTTAGCCCTCTTCAGGTACTTTTTTCTGAGTCACTTTGCTGAAACCTCATGTATTGGGTTGGCCAAAAAGTTCGTTACGTTTTAAGAAAAAATAAGACATTTTTCATCCTCACCAAGAGCTGTATTGAACAATGTATTCACTAACCGAACGAACTTTTTGGCCAACCCAATACCTTCTGTGTTACCGCTGCTTGATTTTTTTTTTTCCCCTCTTGGTCCCCTGTCATGTGGTTTCCCCAATTTCCTGAGCCTAGCTAGATGCTTTGGTGAAGCCTCTCATCCTATTGGAAACGGTGTATTTTCTCTCTCAGTAAATCAAATGACCCATTAGCTCTTTCTTGACATACCTTACACCCATAAAAATCTTGCAGTAGAAATGTCTTCAAATTTTACTGTGATTTCTCTAATAGATAGTCTTGACTTTAGGTAGTGTTTTGGAGGTGTTTGTTTTAAACTGGAAAATGCTAGCTAAAGCATTTGTACAACAAAGGCAACAAAGCTCAACTAAGTCTTTTACACATTTTTCTGAAAGAAGCTATGTGTCAAAGGCCATGGTCTCACTTTGGTTCTTTGTGTATCACTTGGAAGAAGCTCTCTATCCCAAAGTTCTAAACCACAGTCTGATGTTCTGTATACTATAATCAC
Source organism: Balaenoptera physalus (assembly GCF_965194825.1). Lineage (NCBI taxonomy): Eukaryota > Metazoa > Chordata > Mammalia > Artiodactyla > Balaenopteridae > Balaenoptera > Balaenoptera physalus. The sequence continues at coordinate 39,638,570 of NC_138903.1, forward strand.
TTACTCACAGACATCTGGCCATGTGCAGTGTAATTATTATTATGCTAAGGATCCCAAGAGTCTCTGAAATCCTGGAATGTTTTCTAAATTGTCCAATAAAAACAGATTAAATTGTGCTCACTAGAAAAGAAACTTGAAAGGCTCAACCAAATGCAATGTGTAGACTTGTTTGGATCTTGATTAGAGTACACCAATTATATTTTGGGGACAGATGGATAAATTTGACTATGGATTAGCTACTAGATGATATTAAGCAATTATTGTTCATTTTGATATATGTGATAAGGGCATGGTGGTTATATAAAAATATCCTTATCAGTTAGAGATGCATACTAAATATTTGAGTGTAAAACAACATAGTGTTTGAGATTTGCTTTAAAATACACTAAGAGGACATAGTGATTGCTCTAAATAAAGCAAGACTAGCAGAATGGTGATAGATATTGAAGCTGGGTGATAAGTGATAGGTGCATGAGGAATACATTATTTTGTTATTTTTTTTATTGAAGTATAGTTGATTTACAATGTTTCAGTCATACTACAAAGAGATTCAGTTATACATATATATATATATATATATATACACACACACATATATATTCTTTTTCAGATTCTTTTCCCATATAGGTTATTACAAAATATTGAGTAGAGTTCCCTGTGCTCTACAGTAGGTCCTTGTTGTTTATCTATTTTATATACAGTAGTGTGTATACGTTACTCCCAAATCCCTAGTTTATCCCTTCCCCGCACCTTTCCCCTTGGGTAGCCATAAGTTTGTTTTCTATGTCTGTGAGTCTGTTTCTGTTTCGTAAATAAGTTCATTTGTATCATTTTTTTTTAGATTCCACATATAAGTGATATCACATGATATTTATCTTTCTCTGTCTGACTTACTTCACATATGTACTATTCTTTCTACTTGTGTACATTTATGAAATTTTTCAGAATAAGATATTTTAAAAAATCTGTTTACTGTAATTTTATTAAGCATATTTGATTATGTTCAAAAGATTTGAAAACTGGTAATTGGCTGATAAATTTGTGTTAATCTGAAAAATACTGTCCAATTATGTTGGATAATAGAGGATTTACTGTATTCCAAAGAAAATAAAGTTTCCCCATCTTCCTTACTTCCTACTCTAGTAAATTATTCAGTTTCTTGGTTCTCCACCTGGAATAACCTAGAACAAATTCAAATAAACTTTCCATCTCCTCAAGACAGATGAAAAGTTAATACCTTCCCATCTTAAGAGGACTGATGATGTGGGCCACAGAGCTGGAAAAGACCTTTGGAGCTATTTGGTCTACATCTCCAGTCATGTCCCTATAGCAGTCCATCTAAAGCCTTGGGACCAAGGAGCAATGTCAGTGTCAGGCAGGCCCTAATAGTGAGACAGTGGGACAGACAGAAGGCTCTAAATAGGAACAGGAAGTAATTTCATCTCTGATACTCCTTCCTCCTGCAAAAAACAGCACCCTTTTATACAGCCAAGATTAGAACGCAGGACTCCTGGCAATGAAAAACAAGGATGAGAAAGCTCACGTGTCGTGAAGTTGTCATGGCATTTTGTGTGACAGTAGTTCCTGTTTATATAATACTTGGGCTATATGTGTGTGATATTTACCGACCAATTCCACATAGCAGGGCATTTTCAGGCTCCAAAAAGCAATACTTGTAGTTGAGGTTGCAAATAGAAACTCTGACCTGCTGGGCTCAAAATGGATGCTATTTGGCAATGGCTGTTTATACTTTCTGGGCATTTAAGTCAAGTCATTTCATCACGGTTGAGATTTCGGGAGCAGCTCCGGGTATTTTCAGTTACAACGTCGACCACAGAAATAGCATAGTGTTCGTTGATAGCAAAGTGCTAGATGAAAAAAAAAATACTATTTGTGGTGAAATTTCCGTGATTAATTATCCAAATAATTGAGACTGAAACAAGTTGTTTCCCTGCATTATCAGTATACACGCCCTGTGTGAAACTCACCTTGGAATGGATGGGACTAAAAGAGAGACCGTCATCCACCCTATCCTCCTGGAGGGAAGAAAAAAATCCCTAGGGCATGGATTCTCTTCTCTCCTAATTTGATATTTTAGAAGTTACACCCTAAACTCCACCATTTCCTGGAAGCCTGCTTCTGCTTCAGATCACAACTGATTTAGCTATGATGTCACTATCAACTAGAACAAATTACTCACTGTTCCTACCTTTGGAGGACGAATATTTTAACTTTCTGTGTTCCTCAAAGGAATGAGACAGCTGCTTATTTGAGTGTTTGTTTGAGTCCTGACTGCACATCCAGGCCTCTCTCATATGTCCTTGGAGATGTAGGGAAAACACTAGAGAACGCTTGCTCTAAACAAGATTGCCAGATTTGGCAAATAAGAATACAGGATGCCCAGGTACATTTGGATAGTCTTTTTTTTAAATTTATTTTATTGAATGAAGTACAGTTGACTTACAATGTTGTGTTAATTTCTGCTGTACAGCAAAGTGATTCAGTTATACATATATATACATTTTTTTTCATATTCTTTTCCAATATGGTTTATCACAGGATATTGAACATGGTTCCCTGTGCTATACAGTAGGACTTTGTTGTTTGAATAATCTTTTAAAATATAAATGTGTTGCATACAACATTTGCAACACACTCATACTGAAAACATTAGATGTTGTTAGTCTGAAATTCAAATTTAACTGGATGGCCCATACTTTATCTGGCAACCCTAGCCTGAAAAGATATTTTGTTCTGGTTCAGGAGGAGAAATCAACGCCAAAAAAGTCAATTTGAGAGTAATAAGTAGCAGGATATAATTAAGTATTAAATTGTGGGGTGCAGGGAAAGGGAAGTATTAACAGAGGTCAGAATTCCTCCAACAATGAGCTACTCAAGGAACTCTGTCTTTTGGGGGTTTTCCAATGTCCCTAGCCCTTAGCATAGTGGTAGTGGTGTTTAGTAGATTCTCAATGCATGTAATGAATGAACAAATAAATGAATGCATCCATGAGTGTGAGGGGTCTTGAGGTAGGTCTTGAAGGAAGACCAAGATCTATAGGAAAAGAGTAGCAGAGAGAAAGAATGGACCATCTCAGCAGGAGGCTGATGGGGAGGAGCTGTTGAAAAGAAAAGTTTTCATAGCAGTGGTTCTCAATCGTTTTTTGACTGAGAATGACTTCGGCAGAGAAAAAGATTCCATAGCTGTTGACGCTACTCATTCCACTTTCCAGTAGAAAAAGAACTAGTGCCACAAAATTCAGTAAAAGTCTATGGAATTGCATGTGATCAGAAACACTGATGTAATGTAAAAATTTACATTTTTAGGTCTGTTTACAGCTCTCCAGGGGAACTCTTGTCACCCATTAGTGGTTTAAGGATTGTATTTTGGGAAATATCCAACCAGAATACGGGTGTTAAGTTTCTTGAGCTAGAACACTGAAAAGTGAGAGACTATTTTTCTTGATGAGTCTGGCTAATGGTTTATCAATTTTGTTTATCTTCTCAAAGAACCAGCTTTTAGTTTCATTGATCTTAGCCACTGTTTCCTTCATTTCTCTTTCATTTATTTCTGATCTGATCTTTATGATTTCTTTCCTTCTGCTAACTTTGGGGTTTTTTTGTTCTTCTTTCTCTAATTGCTTTAGGTATAAGGTTAGGATGTTTATTTGAGATGTTTCTTGTTTCTTGAGGTAGGAATGTATTGCTATAAACTTCCCTCTTAGAACTGCTTTTGCTGCATCCCATAGGTTTTGGGTCATCGTGTTTTCATTGTCATTTGTTTCTAGGTATTTTTTGATTTCCTCTTTGATTTCTTCAGTGATCTCTTGGTTATTAAGTAGTGTATTGTTTAGCCTCCATGTGTTTGCATTTTTTACAATTTTTTTCCTGTAATTGATATCTAGTCTCACAGCATTGTGTTCAGAAAAGATACTTGATATGATTTCAATTTTCTTAAATTTACCAAGGCTTGATTTGTGACCCCAGATATGATCTATCCTGGAGAATGTTCCATGAACACTTGAGAAGAAAGTGTGTTCTGTTGTTTTTGGATGGAATGTCCTATAAATATCAATTAAGTCCATCTTATTTAATGTATCATTTAAAGCTTGTGTTTCCTTATTTATTTTCATTTTGGATGATCTGTCCATTGGTGAAAGTGGGGTGCTAAAGTCCCCACTATGATTGTGTTACTGTCGATTTCCCCTTTTATGGCTGTTAGCATTTGCCTTATGTATTGAGGTGCTCCTATGTTGGGTGCATACATATTTACAATTGTTATATCTTCTTCTTGGATTGATCCCTTGATCATTATGTAGTGTCCTTCTTTGCCTCGTGTAATAGTCTTTATTTTATAGTCTATTTTGTCTGATATGAGAATTGCTACTCCAGCTTTCTTTTGATTTCCATTTGCATGGAATATCTTTTTCCATCCCCTCACTTTCAGTCTGTATGTGTCCCTAGGTCTGAAGTGGGTCTCCTGGAGACAACATATATACGGGTCTTGGTTTTGGATCCATTCAGCCAGTCTATGTCTTTTGGTTGGCGCATTTAATCCATTTACATTTAAGCTCATTATCGATATGTATGTTACTATTACCATTTTCTTAATTGTTTTGGGTTTGTTATTGTAGGTCTTTTCCTTCTTTTGTGTTTCCCGCCTAGAGAAGTTCCTTTAGCATTTGTTGTAAAGCTGGTTTGGTGGTGCTGAATTCTTCTAGCTTTTGCTTGTCTGTAAAGGTTTTAATTTCTCTGTCAAATCTGAATGAGATCCTTGCTGGGTAGAGTAATCTTGGTTGTAGGTTTTTCCCTTTCATCACTTTAAATATGTCCTGCCACTCCCTTCTGGCTTGCAGAGTTTCTGCTGAAAAATCAGCTGTTAACCTCATGGGGATTCCCTTGTGTGTTATTTGTTGTTTTTCCCTTGCTGCTTTTAATTTTTTTTCTTTGTATTTAATTTTTAATAGTTTGATTAATATGTGCCTTGGTGTGTTTCTCCTTGGATTTATCCTGTATGGGACTCTCTGCCTTTCCTGGACTTGATTAACTATTTCCTTTCCCATATTAGGGAAGTTTTCAACTATAATCTCTTCAAATATTTTCTCAGTCCCTTTCTTTTTCTCTTCTTCTGGGACCCCTATAATTCCAATGTTGGTCCATTTAATGTTGTCTCAGAGGTCTCTGAGACTGTCCTCAATTCTTTTCATTCTTTTTTCTTTATTCTGCTCTGCAGTAGTTATTTCCACTATTTTACCTTCCAGGTCACTTATCCATTTTTCTGCTTCAGTTATTCTGCTATTGATTCCTTCTAGAGAATTTTTAATTTCATTTATTGTGTTTGTTCATCATTGTTTGTTTGCTCTTTAGTTCTTCTAGGTCCTTGTTAAATGTTTCTTGTATTTTCTCCATTCTAGTTCCAAGATTTTGGATCATGTCTACTATCATTACTCTGAATTCTTTTTCAGGTAGACTGCCTATTTCCTCATAAAGAAGATGTGGCACATATATACAGTGGAATATTACTCAGCCATAAAAAGAAACGAAATTGAGTTATTTGTAGTGAGGTGGATGGACCTAGAGTCTGTCATCCAGAGTGAAGTAAGTCAGAAAGAGAAAAAAAATACTGTATGCTAACACATATATATGGAATCTAAAAAAAAAGGGGGGGGTTCTGAAGAACCTAGGGACAGGACGGGAATAAAGACGCAGATGTAGAGAATGGCCTTGAGGACACGGGGAGGGGGAAGTGTAAGCTGGGACGAAGTGAGAGGGTGGCATGGACTTATATATACTACCACATGTAAAATAGATAGCTAGTGGGAAGCAGCCACATAGCACAGGGAGATCAGCTCGGTGCTTTGTGACCACCTAGAGGGGTGGGATAGGGAGGGTGGGAGGGGGACGCAAGAGGGAGGAGATATGGGGATATATGTATCCGTATAGCTGATTCACTTTGTTATAAAGCATAAACTAACACACCATTGTAAAGCAATTATACTCCAATGAAGATTTTTTTTTAAAAAAATGAGAGACTAAATCTTACCTCGCTAACATTTTGTTATCAAAGTGTTAATAGAACAGCATATTCTCTGACCTGGCAGACTTCAAATGCATTTTAAAAAGTCTTTAAAAATCACCTGAGGGAATTCCCTAGTGGTCCAGTGGTTAAGAATCTGCCTTCCAATGTAGCGGATGCGGGAACTAAGATCCCACATGCCGTGGGGCAACTAAGCCTGCATGCCGCAAAGAAAGATCCCGCGTGCCACAACTAAGACCGGACGCAGCCAAAAATAAATAGATAAATAGATAGATCGATAGATAGATAGATAGATAGATAATTTTCAAAAATCATCTGTGGTGTGCTGAATTGGGCGATTGGAATTGACATGTATACACTGATGTGTATAAAATTGATGACTAATAAGAACCTGCAGTATAAAAAACAAACAAACAAACCAAAACAACAACTAATACTAAACTTTCTTTGGGTTATTTGTATGGAAATATGTTAATATAAATGTTTCAGACATTACATGAAATTTCTAAAAATCTTATATGTTCTGGTATAATGTTATAAGTCATAATTCTAGTTATTACTTTAAAATGTATATCTCAGAAATAACTAAATTTCCTTGTCAATTGCATTATTATGAACTTTCATCAAATCATTAACCGTGGTCATTTTTAAGTCTTTTGTCATTTACAGACAGTTCTGGGTGTACTCTGATGCTTTTGCAAAAATGTTCCTATAAAAGGGTTTCATCTTCAAGAAATTCATGGAAAAGACTCTGACAAGTACAGGTTTCTGGTAACTGACTATACTGCTGAACTGAATGAATAAGCATTTTCAGAACTCTAATGGAAAACTGATGAATTCATAAAAGTGCTAACAAAGATCAAGATGAAAAAAAATTAATTACATGGAACTGAGTGAACTGATGAGGCTGATTATAATTTTTGTGACTTTCTGTTTGAATAAAAAAAAAATCCCACAAGGACTCAGAGGCAGAAAATATACAAATCAATTTGCACTGCAAAGTAAAGGAGCTGTTACAGTGGAGGATTACTGGACTGAATGTCAATATTATGACATAGTATGAGTGTGTTTCGTGTTTGGTAATTGCAATCATTGTTGCTTTTGTTGTGGTCATCCATGTACAATGTTTGGTGTCGGTTTATTTATCTCTTGTAAAAATAAAATACAGTGTGTGTGTGTGAAAAAAAAAATCATCTGAGACCAAGAAGGAACATGATTTAAATTCTGAAACTGCTTCAGGCTAGATCAGGGTTTCTCAACCTCTGCACAGCTGACACTTTGGACAGGAAGATTCTTTGTTCTGGGGGCTGTCCTGAGCATTGTAGGATTCTTAGCCGCACTCCTGGTATCATGGTCAATTTTATGTGTCAACTTGATGGGCCACAGAGTGCCCAGATTAAACATTATTTCTGGGTGTGTCAATGAGAGCGTTTCCGGATGAGATTAGCATGTGAATCTGTAGACTTAGTAAAGCAGATTGTCCTCTCCAATGTAGGTGGGCATCACGCAATCCATTGAGGGCCTAACTAGAAAAAAAGGTGAAGGAAAGAAGAATTTGCCCCTCTTGCTGCCTGCCTGCTTGACTTGAAAGATCTCATCTGATCTCCAGCCCTCAGACTGCAATTTTTAAAATGTATTTATTTACTTTATTTTTGGCTGTGTTGGGTCTTCGTTTCTGTGCGAGGGCTTTCTCTGGTTGTGGCAAGCAGGGGACACTCTTCATTGCGGTGCGCGGGCCTCTCACTATCGCGGCCTCTCTTGTTGCAGAGCACAGGCTCCAGACGCGCAGGCTCAGTAGTTGTGGCTCACGGGCCCAGTTGCTCCGTGGCATGTGGGATCTTCCCAGACCGGGGCTTGAACCCGTGTCCCCTGCATTAGCAGGCAGATTCTCAACCACTGCGCCACCAGGGAAGCCCCAGACTGCAATTTAAACCACTGGTTCTTCTGGTTCTCAGGCTTTCTGATGTGGACTGAGTTACACCATTGGCTTTCCTGGATCGCCGTCTTGCAAATGGCAGATCATGGGACTTCTCAGCCTTCACAGTTAGGTGAGCCAATTCCTCATCATCTATATATGTGCCTCTCACTGGTTCTGTTTCTCCAGAGAACCCTAAGTGATATACCATGCTTCTACCCACTGGATACCAGAAGCATCACCACTGCTCTCCCCTCCCCCGCCATTTGTTTATGACAAACAAAAATGTCTCCAGACATAGCAAAATGTCCCCTGGAGGGGGGGAAACACCCCCTGTTGAGAACCATTGGTCTAGATGAAAGCACCCTGAACTGGTTGAATTAGATGTCTAAGAAGTCTCTAATGTAATTCTTTTCCTATCCAACTGAGACAAATAAGGGACAATTTGAGCAAATAAGGCCTATGCATTTGAGAAGCTCATCTCTAAGATGAATAAAGGTGCTGCGAGACATGAATACTGGGTGATGAAAAAGCAAGTGATGAACTACATCCATTAAGATCACACACATTCACTTCAAAGATCCTGTCTTCAGTGGTCCTGTGTTGACCTCAACAGATTCACCCATTAAAATAAGTGCATCTGAAAATGAAAGCCAGATTACTACTGGCTAATTACAGAGATGATTACCTTTAATAAATGTTTCTTCATCTACAATTTGGGGGAGAATAAAAATTGCCCATGATAAAGGAAAAGGAGAAAGATCCTTGAAAATCTGGAGTCCCTCCCAAGAGGCAAATCTCTTCAGCTGATAAACACTGTTCTATCAGTTCAAAACCGCATGAAAATCTTGCGCATTCAAAATTATTCTATCAAAAGAGGTAGGTGCCATACTGTTTGCCTCTGGCTATCCTATCCTAGAGACTTTATTTCCTCACTTTGAGAAACAATTGCTACTTCTAACTAGTATTTGGGAGCTCATTAAGAATTGATCCCTATGGGAGAGATAAGCAAGGAGATGTATTCACAACACATTTTTTCCTGATTCAAGAATTTTTTTTCCCTATAGTGAAGTTAGAAAAAAATCACTTTTTCTAGTAATTTATTAGGTGCAATTTAGTGTATTCAAAATATGGATACAATGAATGTATACTTTGAATGCCCACTGTTTTAGGGAATTATTGACCAAATATTAGAGGAAACTCTCTTATTCTTGCTTTAAAAAAAAAAAAGTAAAACATTGAGTGAAAGTTTCTGAACTCCAACAGATAAATATCAGTGAAAAGGATTTTCAGTAACGTCCCTTAATTTCCTACTCACGGTAATAATCAGATATAGGACTTCTATTTCCAGCAACATGATGTATATACTAGATGTCCTGAAAATTCTCCCAACACAAAACAGCTAAAAACACTAGATAAAATATAACAGACAGCACATTATGCTAAATAAAAGAAGCCAGACACAAAAGGTCACATACTATATGATACCATTTATATGAAATATCCGGAATAGGTAAATCCATAAATACAGAAAGCAGCATAGTGGTTGCCAGGGGCTGGGGGGTGGGAAACGGGGGATTAACTGCTCGATGGGTTCAGGGTTTCCCTTTCGGATGATAAAAATGTTGTGGAAATAGACAGAGGTGGTGGTTACACAACGTGGTGAATGTACTAAATATCACTGAATTGTACACTTCTAAATGGTTAATTTCATGTTATGTGAAATTTGTCTCAACACAAAACATAGAGAGGCATAACAAACATCTTTTTAAATGTACGGCCTGGGAATTCCCTGGTGGCACAGTGGTTAAGAATCCGCCTGCCAATGCAGGGGACGCGGGTTTGAACCCTGGTCCAGGAAGATCCTACATGCTGCAGAGCAACTAAGCCTGTGCACCACAACTACTGAGCCTGTGCGCCACAACTACTGAAGCCCACGTTCCTAGAGCCCGTGCTCCGCAACAAGAGAAGCCACGGCAATGAGAAGCTCGCGCACCACAACGAAGAGTAGCCCCCGCTTGCTGCAACTAGAGAAAGCCCGCGTGCAGCAACGAAGACCCAACACAGCAACGAAGACCCAATGCAGCCAAAACTAAATAAATAAATAAATTTATAAAAATAAATAAATAAATAAATGTATGGCCAGGTGAATAAGAAAGTGATAGAAATCACGAGGGGCTAAAATTTAGGAGGCAGATGGAAATGCAAGTGGTCATATGAAACTATAGCTCTAGTGCGGCTTTGATGATTTTCCTAACCAAGGGAATTGGCTTTTAAGGGGCAGCACAGGATAGGAGGCAGTGCTTTGGACTCATGCTGCATGAGATGTTGAAGCTGAGACCACTGGATGAAGCCCAAACGCTAAGAAGAATGGGTCAATGAAAGGGCTCATTGGACACAAGCCACCTGCCTGAAAGGCAGAAGAAAAAGAACATATCTCAGCTTGGGATCTGGATGTGAAAAGAAAAACAAAAAACCAGTTTCTTCCTGAAAAACTGTAACAGCAGGTTACAATTACAGTGAATGGTAGAAATGATGGGGAAAGGTAACAGTTAAAAACTTACAGTAAAAAAGGATATTTAGCATATTAAACAATTGAATAAAATTAAACAAAATGGTGAAAATATAAGGAGTTGAAATCAAAAGAGTCTGTTAGTGTCTTGGAAGTGAAAAAAGAATGAAAATACTATAAAGGTGATTTGAAAAATAAAAGGTCATATAAAATGAAGAGATAATCAAAGGGAAGAATTTTTAAAAGTATAAATCTTAGAGGGTCAAAGAATAGAAAAGAAAAGAGAGTAGTAATTCATAGAAAAATTATTTAAAATAGGCTAAACAGAGTAAGAGTGTACAAAACCAGAAATGCCAAGCTACAAATAACTCTAAAATAAAGTAAATGTATACCCAATCACTGTGAGGAAAAATAACAGCCACACAAGCAATAGCAGAGGGGCTGAGAATTCCTAACTCAGCAGAGGCCGCCAATGTCAGAGGGGCAAGGGTAGCAGAGTCCAAATTCCAGAGGTCACAGCCTTACCTTTGGCTATTTACAAGATGACTTGAAACCCAAGTCACCTCCTCAGTAAAAACACACACAGAAGGACACTATGACTGCCGGGCATGGGGGCTTTCCTTACATCACACAACTGATAAATGACAGAACGATGAGCATATACCTGGGCAAAACGGGCTGCTACTTCAAGACTGGGGATAAATGATGTGCTAGCAGGATATGAGGCAATGGACCTGAAGGGTCTGATACAATGCTTTTGTCAAGTAGAAGAAGAATCCAGAAGCAGTTGCCTCATGATAAGAAGCAAGGTTTCAAGTGAATCTTCAGCTGGATGTAATTCTCTTCCCATTAGCCTATAGCACTTCTGGCCTCATCCCAGTGACAGCTTGGGAGGGCAGGCAGATGTTTTTCTTCTTCTTTTTTTTAACTTATTTTATTGATTTATTTATTTTTAAAAATTTATTTATTTTATTTATTTTTGGCTGCGTTGGGTCTGTTGCTGCGTGTGGGCTTTCTCTAGTTGCGGCAAGCGGGGGCTACTCTTCATTGCAGTGTGTGGGCTTTTCATTGCAGTGGCTTCTCTTGTTGCTGAGCATGGGCTCTAGGTGCGCAGGCTTCAGTAGTTGTGGCTCGCGGGCTCTAGAGCACAGGCTCAGTAGTTCTTGTGCATGGGCTTAGTTGCTCCCCAGCATGTGGGATCTTTCCAGACCAGGGCTCGAACCCACATGCCCTGCATTGGCAGGTGGATTCCTAACCACTGTGCCACCAGGGAAGCACAACTTATTTTATTTTATTTTTTTATTGAAGTATAGTTGATTTACAATGTTCTTTTAGTTCCTGCTGTATAGCAAAGCAATTCTGTTATACATATATATACATTATTTTTTTAATATTCTTTTGCATTATAGTTTATCCTAGGATATTGAATATAGTTCTCTGTGCTATACAGTAGGACCTTGTTATTTATCCATTCTATATAGAAAAAGCTTACATCCAGGCAGATGTTCTTCTAACATGCCATGTACCCAAACCCAGCTGAAACTCAAGCTGATGTCTTAGGGTTTCTTACTTCCCAAGGTCCCTACTTTCCTCCCATATTTACACAGTGGTTGCAGTGATCTGCTCTTTGCATAAAGACTTAATAATTCAGTCTCAAGGGTTACTGCAATGGGCCTCCTTCAATTCTCCATGGCCTAGACTGGCTCAGTCCCAGCCTGGGTGAGGAATAAGCTGTCACATGTGTACAACCTTGCTAAAGTTACAGGACATTTTCACATGACATTTCTTATGTGGCCTTCACATCAACCCTGGAGGAATAGATAAATGGTAAAAGTGGCAGCTGCATTCCAGAGGTAGCATAGCTACCGAGCCATAAATGTTAGGATTTCTGACAATGTTCTTTCCTCCTGGATATCCTACTTCTTGTTCATAACAATTTGGGAAAACAGCTCTTAGGCACAAATAACTTTCTTCTTACAAATTAAAGGTAGGGCATTGCAATGACCATCTTCTGTCACAGTTGTCACTATATCCCTAGTGGGCCACTTTATATTCTTGAGTAAACAACTGAAATCAATTCTATCTATCTTACGAAACAAAGATTTGTTGGAAAGATATAGGTTGGCTAACAGAATCAGTGGGAAGACTAAAGAACTAGGCTAATAAATAAACAGGAACCAAAGTTACAGGGTTGCCTAGGTTATGTTTAAGCAGCTTAAATCAATAAAGGCTTATTTCTTACTCAATCCACATATCCATTTTGGGCTGACAGAGGACCTCCGCTCAGCATAGTCACTCAGGGCCCCAGGCTGATAAGGCAACCACCATCTCAAACCTTGCCAGTGGCCATACCAGAAGGAAAAGATAACTCTGGAGGTTCTCACTAGACCAATTAAATCCTCAGCCCTGAAGGAACACTCATCACTTCCAGCCCAATTCATTGGCTATAACTGGTCATATGGCTCCACCCAACCACAAGGCAGCCGGGAAATGAAATTGTACCATGTTCCCAGAAGAAGGAAAAAACTGGAAATAGATGACAAACAGCACTCGGGACTGTCACAGTCATGCAGAAGGAAAACCCCCTGGTTAGCATGTCACCCTTGGGCACTGCTGGCCACCACTAGCAATGGCAGAATAAAGCCTAAACTCCCCTTATCATTCATTCTGACTTCCAAACCCTGAATGCATTCTGAATTCAAAGTCCATATTAATTGACTGGGCTTGGGTCACATGACCATGCTCTAGTTGCCAGGACCTGTCTCCCACCATGTCATTGTGTGAATTCAATAGCAGATTCCCCAAATAAAAGAAAGGAGTTTAGATCCTGGGCAATCAAGAGGGAGAAAAATGTCCACTACATGATAAATGTCCAATATACTCAACTTGCAGAAGAAAATAGAAAAAAATATATAAACGGTCTTATTCAAAGTGTCATTCCTATTTGTTCTCTGATTAATTTGGAAATCAGTGTTACATGGACCATTCACTCATATCTACATCCATATATTCATTTAGGCAACAAATGTTCACGGAGATCTCATCTGCTTCTGGGCACTCTGAACATACCAAGATAAATAAGACATGGCCCTCCAGATGCTTATGTTCCAATAGTAAGATAGACACTAAATAAATAATTGCAATACACACCTGAAACTAACATAGCATTGTAAATCAACTATACTCCAATAAAAATTTTTAAAAAAAGAAGAAAATATTTTCTCCCATTCTGTACATTGTCTTTTCATTTTGTTTATTGTTACTGATGCTGTACAGCAGATTTTTAATTTGATTAAGTCTCTTGTTTATTTTGGTTTTTATTGTTTGAATTTTTGGTGTTATATCAAAAAATCATTGCCAAGACCCATGTCAAGGAGTTTTTCTCCTATATTTTCTTCTATGAGTTTTATGGCTACAATCCCAGTTAAGTCTTTAATCTATTTCAAGTTTTCTAAAGTGTTGTAAGGTTCCAGTTTCATTCTTTTGCATGTGAATATTCAGTTTTCCCAACACCATTGATTGAGGACTCAGTCTTTTCCCCACTGTGTATTTTTGGCTCTTTATGAAATATTATTGAAGACATAAAAAAATAATTGCAATACAGTATGATGTCTTTACATAGAGATTAATGTTAAAGAATGGGGTTGGCACAAAGTAGAGAGTAATTAACTTTAATGGGGGTGGGGCCCCCATGGTCAGGGATGGCCATTCTGGGAAGATGCTATAGAAAGGAGATACTGCCTTGGAGAGAGATGAGTAATGTAGTATGTCAGAGGCATAGAAGAGCAGATAGAGCTGAGGTTGGAATTCAGGTTGCCAGATTTAGCAAAAGAAAAAAAAAAAACAGGATGCCCAGTTAAATGTAAATTTCAAATGAACAATAAATAATTTTTTTAGAGTGGGTGTGTCCCATACAATATTTGAGACATATTTATACTAAAAATTATGCTAAAAAATTGTTTGTGTGAAATTCAGATTTCAGTGTGTGTCCGTATTGTATCTGGCCACCCTAACTAGAATGCTTTCTTACTCATTCTTTGGGATACATTTCAAATGTCCTGTCCTCCAGGAAGCCTTCCCTGAACCCCCTCAGTTGGCCTGAATACCTTCTTCTGGGCACATTTGGACTCACACATCTGCCTCCATCATAGCATATAGAAGTTATTCTTGGTACTGGGTGAATTGTTGTATAGAGCTCCAAGAAATTATATAGTACTCTTTGCAAAGCACAAAGTTCAAACCACATAGAAGTTTGACCTTTCAGTGTAAATATATGTTTGATATGAATCTTTAGAAAAAAAGGATATTTTGCATTTTTCTATTTCAGAGTGCTGATGAAATGATAAGAAAATGTGAAGGAATGAGTGCTTTAAGAGGAAAAGCATAAGAGGTCAGCCATTAGCTAGCCTAGCAAGGAAATCTATTCCATTTCCTTGACTTGAGATAGGAATCATGTCAGCAAGATGAGAATCTAGGTAAGAATTGAAAGTGTCCTTTATTAGTCGAAAGCTGTCATTTTACAGATAAAGAAATTAGAACCCAGAGAAACTAAGTAACTTGTCCAAGGTCATGGAACTAATTAGTGACTAAGGGTTCAAGGTCTTTTGATCCCCAGCCCAGCACTCTTGTAATTGTCTACAGAAGACTTGGATGGAAGACTTCCAAGGTCATCGAGTAATTCATTTGAGTGTTTATTAGATACTTATTATCAAAAAGCCCTTCTTTCCTTCCATCTTATCTAAGAGCTTCATTCTGTTAAAGTCGTGCTTTGGTTTTTCTTTCAATGAAGTGGAAAAATAAACCTCACTCTCATCAACCTGTGCTTTGTATATTTAAAGCACTGTTAACTTGACCCCTAGGTCATCTCATTCTCAGACAAAAATAATAACAGTTTTTTATGGAGTTTGTTCTCCTGGGCAAAGTGACTTTCCTTTGAACTATTAGGTCTCTAGATCCGTCCTACATTAGAGAACATGGAATAGATATGGCATTTTAGCATGGTCCTGCCCAGTTTGAGAATAAAGAAAGAACTACTATCTGTGCATTTTCACGCATACCTATATATTTTATGATTACATTTCTTTTAAAGAAAAAAAAAGGTGGAGAAAAAGGCTTTTAATTGCTGGTTCATGATAATGTCACTGACTTCAAATCATGACATCATTTTACTACTGTCCATGATAAGTCCACTGAGATCCCACGACCTCTGCTCTGTAACTAGGCGTTAATATATCAGGTACCCTACACCTTAAAGGGCTTGCTTTGCCAAAGTAAGCTTAAACTCATTCTGTTTGCCATTCTTAGGCTTTGCCTTATATGCATTTTACTAAAAATACAAAACCACAAGCATGCAGGCCATAAATCTTACCTAGGGCAAAGTATATTAAATTTCAAGGAATTTATATCTAGAGTTCCTTCTTGGCCAGTTCTCACTGAATTTCCAATATCCATTTTACTTAATCTCCCTGTCAGCTCTTTAGTATGTATTGTCCTTATTTTTAATCTACAAAGTCTCTAATTGCCCTGTAATAGCACAAGCTTATCTTCTTATGAAATTTCCTTATAAGTTTACTTAATAGTCTTTAAAGGTACATGATGCTATACTTTAACTTAAAGAGGGTAAGCACGAATGTCTACTCATAAACTGTAATACTGGGAACAGAATAAATATTAAAATCATTCAGTTCAGAATCTGGCATAAGTACCTTTTCTTCTAATACTTTCGTTGAAACCTTTCCTTCTTGCCTAAGAATGCCCGAGTCTCTTCCCCTATCTAAATCCTCTCCATTCTTAAAGGTTTAGCTTAAAATCTCTCTCCTCTATGATGATTTGCTGACCAAAGCACGGTTCCCATACTTATTAAAAACATACACCCCTTTAACCTACCTCTAAATAGTATGTGTTACTTGAAAATTAAGTTTTAACTAGGAAGGCTTTCTGGAGGATGTTACAGACAAAAATTAATTTTGAAGAAGTCGGAATTTATAAGATGAATAGACTGTTTTTGAAAGACTCAGTATTGCGTGAGAAGGGTATAGTAGCTCTATGAATGCAGCACAACATCCAGGATGTCTTTTTTTAAAAATTTTTATTGGAGTAGAGTTGATTTACAATGTTGTGTTAGTTTCAGGTGTACAACAAAGTGAATCAGTTACATATATATATATATATATATATATATATATATATATATATATATATATGTATGTATGTATATGTACTTTTTTTAAGATTCTTTTCCCATATAGGCCATTACAGAGTATTGAGTAGAGTTCCCTGTGCTACACAGTAGGTCCTAATTAATTATCTATTTTATATATAGTAGTGTGTATATGTCAACCCCAATATATCCCTCCCCTTCCCACCTTTCCCCCCTGGTAACCATAAGTTTGTTTTTTACCTCTGTAACTCTATTTCTGTTTTGTAGGTAGGTTCATTTGTACCCTTTTTTTAGATTCCACATATAAACGATATCATATGATATTTATCTTTCTCTGTCTGACTTACTTCACTCAGTAGGACAATCTCTAGGTCCATCCATGTTGCTGCAAATGGCATTATTTTGTTCTTTTTTATGGCTGAGTAATATTCCATTGTATATATGTACCACTTCTTCTTTATCCATTCCTCTGTTGATGGACATTTAGGTTGCTTCCATGTCTTGGCTATTGTAAATAGTGCTGCAATGAACATTGGGGTGCATGCATCTTTTTGAATTATGGTTTTCTCTGGATATACGCCCAGGAGTGGGATTGCTGGATCATATGGTAGCTCTATTTTTAGTTTTTTAAGGAACCTCCATCCCGTCTCTATAGTGGCTGTACCAATTTACATTCCTATCAACAGTGTAGGAGGGTTCCCTTTTCTCCACACCCTCTCCAGCATTTATTGTTTGTACAAGATGTCTTAAAGTTCCCAAAAGGAAGGGAATCTGAAGGATGTGATAGAAGGTAAGGTGGAGAGATAGACAGGAGCATAATCACGTTGCTTGCATATCAAGGATAAAGAATTTGAAGTGTATCCTAAAAATTAAGAGAAGCTGCTGAATAATTTTAAGCTGGAAAAGAATTTGAATTTCAGACCGATCTTGCTGACTTCAGCAACCTAAGGGGATGTGGGGGACTCTATAGACTGTCAAGAGTATGGATTTCCGTCATTCCAGAAAGGGGTGGAGGGATCTGAATCAAAGCAGATGCAATTACACCATTAGCTGCCTCAAAGGAGGAGTTTTAAATACCAATTTGTCCAACTAAAATTTACTTAATACCTACTATTTAGGATGGTCTAGAAAAAACAGAACAAAACAAAAATTCAAAAGAATTAAAAACAAAAAGAATATAAGTTACTTGGAATGCTCAGAATTTGGGTATTTTGAGTGATGGCTCAAATCACTCAAGAGTTAGCTTTTAACTACATTTCCGGTTAAAAGTACTCTTTGGGGTCAATTGCATCCATTTTCTTTCTGACCCTAAGTGCACTTGGTAGCATAGAGACAAACCAAAATGTCCCACAAGGAAGCCAGTGCATGTAGTTCCACAGTTCATTTACGCACACAATCCAGACACATTAAAGCTTTGTCGTAGAGACTAATAAGTTCACAAAATTAATATTTGAGCAGTGAAGTCCCACATGTTTAGATTCTGCAGGCAAGTTATCCACTGCAGTGTGATCAAAATTCAGGATGGAGAGACATAAACAATTAAGCTTGAGGTTAACTTTCTATAAAACTATTAGATGCTGAGATTCAAATATATGTTAATTTCAAATAGCAACAAGTCTCCAGGGTTGTTAGATTTAAAAAAAATTTTGCCTGAATTATTTTTTTATCTTTCTTGGTCACAGTCTCCTGTCATTTCCATATAAAAACAATAGCAATAGTCCCTCCATTTTTTTAAACACCCCAGAGAATCTCACTTCCCCTAAAGAAGCCTTCTGGTTTTGTTTGTTTGTTTGTTCACTTAATTTTTAGGGATAAGGAGCAGCAGCTTGTACATTGTCCTGTGTGTTTCAGACTTCAATACTTCTTGTATTTTTCCTATGCTATTAAGCCCATCTGTTGATTCAAGACACCACCTTTCATTCAGCTGGTGCCCTTTAAGTCATTCTGAATTACATTGGTGCCCAAGGTGCTTCATATCTCGGACCTCTTTATAGTAAAATAGCACATGACAGGGCTTGATCCAACTGTCCTGAGAAAAAGCAGGTGCTATTTAAATTCTAGGGGGAAAGCACAGCTTCTTTATTTGATTTTTCAAGGTAATTGCTCAGACCCAAGCCATCCAAAGCAATGAAAAATTTTAGCTGGGATAAATTTTATGATATTATCCTCCAATTGCTTCAGAAACAACCATAAAATATCTAATTCTGTTCATAACAACAAACATTTAAAAATAAGTTGGTCAGCTGTCTATGCCTGAGACAAAGCAATGGAGAGGGGGTGTGTGTATGTGGACATAAAACAAAGGATGGATTTCATAGATTAAGGTTCTGATATTTTCTTGGCAGTAAGATCAGAAGTTATGAACTACATGATCCTGAAATCCTTCCTAGAGGAAAACAATGCTTCCTTTATTTAGCTCAAGGCTCTCAAAACAAAAGACATCTGTAAGAGTCTGCTTCAAATTCCAAAGTTGTTTAAGTATGGATATGAAGCACACAAAACATTGTTATTTATAACATTCCTTTTAAAATGCATTTTTAAAATTTTATGTGAATTCATACATGTGTTCATATACATATATTTCAATAATGTAAACTTTTTGTTTCCTTTTTCACTTTTGCCTGGCTCCTCCATCCACCCCCCCACTGTCAACGACAGCCAGTCCTCCTACACACACACACACACACACACACACACACACACACACATGCACACATGCACTAGTGCACTCACACACACCATGTTGACTACTTAGCATGTATCCTTCCATAGTCTTACCCAGCTTATATAATCATTATACACATACACACATTTGGGTGTTTGTTATAGCTTATTTTTACTAAGTGGATCATACTACACACCTATTTTTGCATCTTTTTTCCCCCTGAACACTCCTATAAAAATCCCTCCAAATCAAGTGGTACCTTCTTTTTAATGATTGGATAATAGTCTACAGTTGATGGACATAATGTATTCAACCATTCCCTCTTTGATTCCATTTGTTTCTAGCATTCTACCTCTATGAACCACCTAACAATAAGCATTTGTGTACAAATATCATTATATACTGGTAATTTATTTGTCACACTTATGGTCAATTAATCTATGACAAAGGAGGCAAGAATGTATAATGGGGAAAAGACAGTCTTTTCAATGAGTAGTGCTGGAAAAACTGGAGAGCTACATGTAAAAGAATAAAATTAGAGTATTTTCTTACATCATAAAAAAAAAAACGAAAAATAGATTAAAGACCTAAATGTAAGGCTAGAAAACCATAAAACTCCTAGAAGAAAACAGGCAGAACACTCTTTGACATAAATTGTAGCAATATTTTTTGGACCTGTCTCCTAAGGCAAAGGAAACAAAAGCAAAAATAAACAAATGGGACCTAATGAAACTTCAAAGCTTTTGCACAGCAAAGGAAATCATTGACAAAAAGAAAAGAAAACCTACTGAATGGGAGAAAATATTTGCAAAAGATATGGCCGATAAAGGGTTAATATCCAAAATATATGAATAGGTCATACAACTCAACATCAAGAAAACAACCTGATTTAAAAAATGTGCAGATATGAATAGATGTTTTTCCAAAGAAGACATGTAGATGGCCAGCAGACACATGAAAATATGCTCAACATCACTAATCATCAGAGAAATGCAAATCAAAACCACAATGAGATATCACCTCACACCTGTCAGAATGGCTATCATCAAAAAGACCACAAATAACAAATATTGGTGAGGATGTGGAGAAAAGGGAACCCTCCTACACTGTTGGTGGAATGTAAACTGGTGCAGCCACTGTGGAAAGCAGTATGGAGGTTTCTTAAAAAACTAAAAATAGAACTAACATATGATCCAGCAATTCCACTCCTGGGTATATATCCAAAAAAGACAAAAACACTAATTCAAAAAGATACATGCACCCCAATGTTCACTGAAGCATTATTTACAATTGCCAAGATATGGAAGCAACCTAAGTGTCCATCAACAAATGAATGGATAAAGAAGGTGTGGTATATATATATATATATATATATATATATATATATATATATATATATATATATATATATATATATATATATATATGAAATGGAATACTACTCAGCCATAAAAAAGGACATATGCATTTTTTAGTATTATAAAATCACCAAATATTATTTCATTTGCCTTTAGTATATATAACCAATAGCACAAATAACAACTATTCTAATTTTTTTTCTTTTCTCCCACTCCCCCACCCCTTTACTACCTCCCTCCCCCTTACTGGTAACCACTAGTTTGTTCTCTATATCTGTGAGTCTGCTTTTTTGTTATATTCACTAGTTTGTTATATTTTTTAGATTCCACATATAAGTGAAATACTGTATTTGTCTTTCTCTGTCCGGCTTATTTCACTTAACATAATGCCTTCCAAGTCTACCTATGTTGCTGTAAATGGCAAAATTTCATTCTTTTTTATGGCTGAGTAATATTCCATTGTATACATGTACCACATCTTGTTTACCCATTCATCAGTCGATGGACATTTAGGTTGCTTCCATGTCTTGGCTATTGTAAATAGAGCTGCAATGAACATTGTGGTGCATGATTCTTTTTGAATTATGGTTTTCTCAGGGTATATGCCAAGCAGTGGGATTGCTGGGTCATAGGGTAGTTCTATTTTTAGTTTTTTAAGGAAGCTTCATACTGTTTTCCATAGTGGCTGTATCAATTTACATTCCCACCAACAGTTCAAGAGGGTTCCCTTTTCACCACACCCTCTCCAGCATTTATTGTTTGTAAATTTTTTGATGATGGCCATTCTGACCGGTGTGAGATGATACCTCATTATGGTTTGGATTTGCATTTCTCTAATAATTAGTGATGTTGAGCAGCTTTTCATGTGCCTCTTGGCCATCTGTAAGTCTTCTTTGGAGAAATGTCTATTTAGGTCTTCTGCCCATTTTTGGATTGAGTTGTTTGTTTCTTGATATTGAGCTGCATGAGCTGCTTGTAAATTTTGGAGATTAATCCTTTGCCAGTTTCTTCGTTTGCAAATATTTTCCCCCATTCTGAGGGCTGTCTTTTGGTCTTGTTTATGGTTTCCTTTGCTGTGCAAAAGCTTTCAAGTTTCATTAGGTCTCATTTGTTTATTTTTGTTTTTATTTCCATTTCTCTAGGAGGTGGGTCAAAAAGGATCTTGCTGTGATGTATGTCATAGAGTGTTCTGCCTACGTTTTCCTCTAAGAGTTTTATAGTGTCTGGCTTTACATTTAGGTCTTTAATCCATTTTGAGTTTATTTTTGTGTATGGTGTTAGGGAGTGTTCTAATTTCACTCTTTTACATGTAGCTGTCCAGTTTTCCCAGCACCACTTATTGAGGAGGCTATCTTTCTTCCATTATATATTCTTGCTTCCTTTGTCATAGCATGCCTGATAATTTTTGATTGGTTGTTAGACATTGTAAATTTTACCTTGTTGGTAGTTAGATATTTTTGTGTTCCTAAAAAAAATTTCAAGCTTTGTTCTAGGATGTAATTAAGCTACTTGAAAACAGTTTATTTTAGGGCTTTGTTTTAAGCTTTGTTAAGATGAGACCTGCGTAGCCTTTAGTGAAGGTCTAATTTTTACTTCATGATTCAGTCAATATCCATGTTATTACTCTTCTCTGATGCCCTGTGAATTTTGAGGTTTTACTCTCTAACTGGTAGGAACAAAAACTATTCTTGACTCTGTGAATTCTGGAGATTGTTCCTTCTCCTGTTTTTGGATTGTTCCTTCTCCTGTTTTTGGATAGCTCCATTCCCCAGCCTCTGGTAGTTCTCTCATGCACATGCATCGATCAGCTCTCATTTGAAGGGACCCTATGCAGATCTCTGGAAAACTCTCTTTGGACACTCTCTTCTTCAGTGTATGTCCTGAAAACTCAACTCAGGGAAATCACTAAGCTTCATTGGGGTTCCCTCTCCCTGCATTGCTGCCAGGAAATTCTTTTTGTGCAGCAGGCTCAACTTGCTCAACTCATTTGTTTATCCTCTCTCAGGGATCAGTGGCCTCCACTGCCTGATGTTCAGTATTTGAAAACTGTTGCTTTCATTCATTTTTTTCTATTAAAAATTGTTCTAAGTCCCTGTTATTCCATTTTGAATGGAAGCAGAAATTCAAAATAGTAATATTTAACATGCATCATAAAGGTTCAATTATTAAAAGCTTTTTTTTTAGATGATGCAAGAATTCCTTGAAAGATCAATAAATCTGTATATCATTGACAGGTAGTCATGTAATGTGTAATAAAGGTGGCACCATAAATCAGTGGTCAGAAAGAGGAATTAATCAGTAAAATGAGCTGGAAAATTACTTAGCTATTTGGGAACAAAATCAATTATATCCTCACCACACAAAATACTTGAAATAAATTTCAGTTGGAGTAAAGAATGACTGTAAATCAAAACCAAGCAAATACAAACAATGCAAGAAGTAAATACGAAAAATAGACATGAATATTTATTTAATCCTTCCATGCACAGAATTTCTAAGTTTAAATTTAAGACTGTGTTTGGAAACACAGATCTGATTGATAGAAAGAAAAAACTGCATGTCGAGAATTATTAAACACAAACGAGAAAAGTTGAGAACATTACTTTCAACAAACATTTATACACAACACGTTAATAAATTTTTGTAAATTAAAGAGAATGGAAATTAACACAAAAATAAATATGATCTCAAAATATAAATGAGTCCATGTTATGAGTATATATTCCTCAAAATTCTAAATTCGATTACTAAGTAAGCTTGTGATAAACTACTGAAAATGGTAGTAATCAAATAACTGCAAACTAAAAGAAAATATTAGAATATGTTTTTACCTATCAAATTAAAGAAGATTAAGAAAAGATGAAACCCAAAATTGGCAAGGAAGGGGAAATGAAATGCGTGTTTACTATATTGCCCGTGGAAATAAAAATAAGAATTATCTTTGTGAAAGCAATTTTACAATATTTATCAGCAGTCTTAAAAGTGTTCCTCTCTTCCGATTCTGTAATTCCACTTCTGGGAACCTATCCTTAGCAATAATAATTCTAAATGCAAACATTTATTTGTACATGAAAAATTTCAAATTATAAAATAATGGAAACAGTCTAATATTGATGAAATAAATGATATATCTAAACAATAAAATAGTATTGCATCATTAATAATGTTCACAAAGAATTTAGAGACAAAATATAGTTGCTAAGTTTAAAAAATAGGAAGAAAATCAAATATATAGTAAGTACTCAACCATGTTAAAATTTCATGGAACTAATGACCAGAATGACATTCACAAATATGTTATTATCACTGAAAATAGGAATATAGACTACTGTATTTTCTTCCTCATACTTCTCTGTATTTCCCAAATTTTCAATGATGAACATACATTATTTTTATAATCAGCAAAAAGTTAACACTAAAAAATGTCAGTCCTCAAGATGGATTTAAACCGTCTTACAGGGTCTGTTTGAAAATGATCTCATGCTTGGTGCCCTCTTACAGATAAAATTTGAAGATCTTCAAATTTCCTGATCTAGAAATCATCATTATTGTCAGTGATGTCAGGGTTTTCATCATCTTCTGGAGCTGCTGTTAAAACATCACTAGTGATAAAATGTTTGGGCAGTAATCGACTTCTAAGGAAGTAGAGTTCGTCACTCATGTCCTCATCATGACCTACTTCATTTCTATTCTTTGAGCTCATTTACTAGTCTGCACGGTCCCTGAGAGTAAGATCTTTGTCAGAATCAGTTCTGAAATAATGCATCATTAGAAAGAGATGAAGTGCTATCAAGTAGACCATGATTTAAATTTACTAGCTATGTACAACTGGAAAAACTAATCAACTTTTCTGAGTCTCAAGATTTTTACCTGCAAAATGGAGATAATAAAACCTACTTCCTAGAACTACTAAGTGTTAGAAATGGTAGATACAGAAACCAATCGCTTAGTAGGTATTCAATAAATTGGAGCTATTATTATAATTATTAGTAGTAATATGTTGTAGAGTAAAGGCTAAATAGACATTTCTTGCTGACTGATGGAAGGGATACACATTGAAATCATGCAGTCAGTTACACTCTTTGGAAAAACAGCAAACCAATCTTGAGATACATTGTTTCACATTATTATTTACATACTTGCTCCTCCTAAAAGTAATATTTTAAACAAGATGCTTAGAGGGGCAAGGTCTTCATCCAAAGAAGGCACTTTAAAAAAAATCACTTTATTGAGGCAAGATTAATATAGAAAAATCTATAGATATTTAATGTATACAATTTAATGTGTTTGAGAAAAAGCACACACCTGTGAAGCCATCATCACTATTGATGCCATAAACTTGTGCATCACCTCTGAAAGTTTCCTCCTGCACCCTTTGTTTTCTTCTTTCCTTTTGTCATAAGAGCACTTAATATAAGATCTACCTTTTTAGAAATTTTAAAAGTATATAACACAGTATAGTTGATCATAGGTTCTATGTTGTAAAATCGATCTACAGAATTTATTTTGTGTAACTGAAACTTTGTACCATTTGATCAACATCTCCCCACTTCTCCCTCCATCCTGTCCTGGGCAACCACCATTCTATTCTCTGCTTCGACTCATTTACGTGAGATAGTGCAGAATTTGTTTTTCTGTGTCTGGCTTGTTTCACTTGGCAAGAAGGAACTTCTAAGAGCACAATTTAATAGTGTAATAAGTGAGCTAGGGAGTGATTTGGGAGCAACAGGAATGGTCCTAGAATAAACTCCAATCTTCCTTACTTTGCCTATGGGTACGGTCATAAATATAATTATGAAACCGTGAAATTTCAGGCATAGACAAAATCTTGAATATCTTTTCCACCAACACTTCAGAGAGGGAAACCAAGACCCAATGAGCTGAAGGAATCTCCCCTAGGTACAGTGTCGGAGGCAGAGCTAGAAGCCAGATCAGGCTTTGTGGTTCCCAGTC
Organism: Balaenoptera physalus; assembly: GCF_965194825.1. NCBI lineage: Eukaryota > Metazoa > Chordata > Mammalia > Artiodactyla > Balaenopteridae > Balaenoptera > Balaenoptera physalus. The sequence goes on from NC_138903.1 coordinate 39,664,170, forward strand.
TAACCTTCCCTGATACTGTATTTCAAGATAAGGAGGTGAGAGAGAGGGAAGATGGTTACAGTGGTGGTGGTGACGCTGCTAAAGAGAAGTCCTACATGCATAATGTCTTCTCTTCACCTTGTTCTGCAGAGAGGCACTGATTTGCTGTAGCATGGTGTTATGGGCTGAATTATGTGCCCCCCAGATTTATATGTTGAAGTCCTAACCTTCAGTACCTGAGAATGTAACACTATTTGGAGCCAAGTTCTTTAAAGAGGTAAATAAGTTAAAAGTGGGATCATTAGGGTAGACCCTAATCTAATATGATGGGTATCCTTATAAAAAGAGGAGGTTAGGACACAGACAACACAAAGGGACTACCATGTGAGGACACAGCGGGAAGGTGGCCGTCTGTAAGCCAAGGCGAGGCCTCAGAAGAAACCAAACCGCTGACACCTTGATCTTGGACATCCAGCCTCCGGAACTGTGGGGCAGTACATTTCTGTTGTTTAAGCCACCCAGTCTGTGGTATTTTACTATGGCAGCCCGAGCAAACTAATATACATGGCAATTTTGTTCCTTTTATGAAAGCAATTAGCCAATTATTTGCACTAGTTCTTCTTGCTGATTAGAACTGGTCCTGGTCACTCGTGCCCTTCTCATGGGGAAATTTTTTCTGACTGAAGGCATGGGAGAAAGCAAAAAAGTGGAGAGATGAATCAACAAAGGAATTAAACCCTAAGAAAGCAGAAGAGGATAGAGAATGAAGTTGATTAAAAACTGACAGACAACATAGGGAAAAGACCACGGTTGTAAGTGAATTTTTCTTGGGTTTAGGAAAATTTCCTTTTGTTCACAGAGATTTCAACGCTGATCTAAATGAATTTCCCTCCCTTGAAACCTTCCTTTCACCCGCATCTTCTTAATCATCATATTTAATTACATAATAACTGTACATTTCATGTTGATTTTGCAAGTGGAAAAACAGGGCTTCCATGGTTCAATGAATATGAAATTGCAAAAAATTGTCATCATACTTGTACATAATAAATCACATCAACTGAAATATAGCAAGATATTTATTTTGATTTGCAATGACATGTCATATCTAGAACAAAGAAGCCTGTGTCACTTGTGTGCATACAAACAGCTTTAAGCTGCAAATAAGTGTGTGCTCATTGTGAAAGCAGGCCACTTTTGGACCATTACATTTCACCAATTAACTGGATGCCTGCCCACTTATTATTTACCTCAGAGATAAGATTTATGCCTCTGGCTCAAATCAGGATATATTTGTTTTTTAACATGTTGATTACAGTTTAACTTATTTCTTGCTTTATTGTTTGCTCTCTTTCACAAAGATAATGATGACCTGAGAAAGAAAGGATAAGTAGTGTGTACTCAGATAGAGACTTGTTTTAGCTTGAAAACCTTTTACGAATAGAGTTATTACTTTTTTAACCTACCTATTTACATGTCCAAGACTTTGTAAAAATGTCTGTACCTTTTATTCCCTATTTACCAGTATTTTAGCAAGAAACATCGAGGCCTGCAGAAGTAAGGTGCTTTTGTAGGGTGTTGTAGATGATTTTTTATTTTTAAATTGTGAGCCCTACTTTGTCATCTAGTAATTTCTTCATGACTTAGACACAGCATATATCTCGTGGTGACTCTCCAGTGACTGATTATATAAACCTTGATGACAAATTTATAATTATGAAGGGTTTTTTTTTTTTTCAGACAGAGAAAATGCTTCTGGGATAAGTCTCTTAAGGCTAAGATGTTATATTTCTGGCTTTTTCTTTGAGATCATTTAAATTAAAATTGATGTGAAAAATGGTATGTAAAATATTGTCTGGTGATTTCAAATACCCTGGGTTCATTAGAACAGCAAAATACTTACTAAGAATTTATCAGAACCTGAACAAGGTGGTACCTACCAGATGAAGCAACGTAAATTTAATCTGCAGCTTAATTAAAGAGTAAAATGTTGTGATGGTCATATGAATCATATATTTTCATAACAAAATGTCCACAGAAATCTAGGCCATAGTAAGTGATAGTAAAAATCTATTTTAACTTTTGAAATATCCATGAGAGAGTGAAGATTTAGTCTGAGTGAGGTTTGGGTGCCAGGAAATTGTATGCACAAAATTTAGATTTAATGATGACTCATTGGATGGCTTTATGTAACCCTTGGCTTTAGTTCCTTCACACCATGGAGGGAATCACAATTTCTTATTTTCTCACATAAGTCTTGGTAAATGTCGGTTTAAGAAATCAATCCACCAACCCAAAATATTTTATTTGGGGCCTTCTAGGCACATGTGGTCCCTTTGTTTACATGAGCTTTTTCAAAACAGACGCAAAGGATGATTAAGAATTAAGCAATTTGCATACAAACATGATGAGGTGGTCTTATTTCCAAAAGGCATTTTATTTTCCAGAATTTGGGGGCCTGGAATTATGAGGCAGGGGAAGTATAGTTCCAAGTGCTCAAACAGAAGTAAGGCATCTGCTCTTTGGGAGTTAAAAAGAAAATCTTCCTTTTTCTTACCACAAGGAGCATGCTTTCTTGAAGGACTAAAAAACCACCAAACAGCCTTTATTTAATGTTGGATTAAGTGCATTCCGCTGGGTGAGTGAGACAAATTAATGACACTGTGTCGATACTCATAGTTAGCAAGGAAAGCAGTCTCAACTATTTTAACAAAAGTTTTGTCAAAATTTAATATCCGAGCGCCTTTATTTGCAAAGTCTCTGCTGTCTGTTATAGCTGTACCATCCAGTTAGTTAATCTGTCTGCAATCACTACAAGCATAGGACAGAGAAAGACTGATAGATGTTGATAGATTGATAGGTGTGGAACCGTATATATAACTCTTGTGACAAATTGCTCTGTTTTCAGTTCATACATATGTGCAAGGCTATTATGAAAATACACCAATTTCCTCTTCCAAAACATTGTCAAAAGCTAAAGGCAAAAAAGACTGTGCTATCTAGCTACCTTCACCTGACTTCTGAAGCTTTCTTCAGCTGCAGGTTGTTCTCAGACTTCTCTGAGAAACCTTTATGTGACTGTACCAGTTAGTTTTTGCAAACTACTCCAAAATTAAATGCTTAAACCCACCATTGTTTAATTTGTAATTCTATGGACTGGCAATTTGGGCTGGGACTGGCTAGGGAGGTCTTGACTGGGCTTCCTCATTTGTCTAAGGCGAGGGTCAGCAAACTTCTTCTGTAAAGGGCCAGATGTAAATATGTTAGGTTTTGTGGGCAATACAATCTCAGTCATGATTACTCAACCCTGCCAGCATAGCGCTAAAGAAGCCATAGATAACAGTGAATGAATGAACTTGGCTGTTTTCCAATAAAACTTTATTTACAACAAACAGGCAGCTGTCCAGCCAACCTCTGCTCTAGGGTCAGTTGCCTGTCTGCTGTGGGCTGGCTGGTCTAGAATGGCATCAGCTGAGGTGTCGAGTGCTTTTCAAGCTTCTGTTTACATCCTGTTTGCCAACTCCCCATTAGCCAAAGCAAATCACGAGGCCAACCCAAATTCAAGGGCTGCAGAAATAGACTACCCTTCTTGGTGGGAGGGGAAGAATTTGTGGCTATTTGTGATCCTTTAGTTCCCAGCCAACCATAATTCACTTACCTAAATTATCTTCAGAAATATATACTAAGGAGCCAAGACACAGCTAGGGCTCATAGTAGACAGGCACAGTCAGGCTGCCTGCACTGATCTTGAGTGCCACCTCTGCTGGTAGAGCTGGAATTCACAAAATCTCTTCGAAGGATTCTCCTTTCTAGGATGAGGTCAGATGGCCCTGGAGAGATTGCCACCCTATGCATCTTATGTGTATTAAGTGACCAAGTAGGGTAACCTGAGAATGAAAAAACATCAGTTCCTACCGATAGCATATCTTTCACCATTAGAACCACTTCTTTGGAGTTAACAATAGGGAGGTGCCTGTCCCCAGGAACCCCCAATCAAAGTGCAGTCAGGCCAGCAGAAAGGCCAACTTATAGCTCAGATTTACTACCTGCCATCTTGCCAAGCCCCTTATGACCCCAAGGGCACCATAGTGTCTGCTGGCTGCTCTCACACCACTCACAGTGCTTTCATGTTGTTCTATAATGGTCTCTTTGTGTCTGTTCTGTTTTCTCCTTGTCTTTGAGAGTAGGAGCAGGTCTTATCCACCCAACATCTGTTGAAGGGCCACTCAAATGTAAATTTGGGGTGCTGATGTGAGTATGGCGGAGGGGAGAGAAAGTATAGGCACAGAGGGCACATTCTTAGGAAGGTAGATCTTAAGGAGCTGTTGCTCAGGCCTGTTAATGGCAACATGAAAACATCTCAAAATCAAGTGCATCCTGTTTCATGGTTTGCATGGAGGAAGGAACATATCATTAACTGGGTGTCTGTCATTTTGTAAGCCCATCTTTAAGAACCTGGCTTACATTCCCTCATTTAGTCTTCCTAAAAACCCCTTGGCATACGTATTATTATGCCCATTTTACAGATCAGAAAACTGAGGCTTAGAGAAGTTCAGTCAATTGCCCAAGGCCACAATTTGAGCAGAACCAAAACCCAAAACATGCTCTCGCTCTGACAACTCTAACTGCTTCCTCCAAGACTGGAGAAGTTATGTGGGTGTTTCTTCCATCATATTGTCTCATTCCCTCAAAGCAAACAGCGTTAACTTTCCAAATGTTTGATACCTAAGCTTTCCTTTACACTTTGGTCTGATGAGTTTTCCAAACTGCCCAGTGATGGTCAGAAACAATAGCAGTTTGAGTTTGGACACATGACACACTCTCTACTCTGTGTTCAGAATCTTGTCATCTCTTGTTAGAATTAAGAGAGATCCTAAGAAATCATCCATCTTGCCTGGTGCTCTCTTCAAGGCTGGGAAATTGCCTCAACCTCTCTCTAATTGTTATTTTCTTCTTTACTCAAGGATCCCCAGCAGAAAATCCCTACCTTTTCTACCGCAGTGTTTTTCTTTTCTTCCAGTGTTTTCTTCTCTTGAAAGAAAAGAATTTCTTTCTAATGAAGATCTAAAGTTATTGCACTTTTAACTTAAATCTCTTATTGTATTTCTGTCTTCTAAGAAGATAAAGAAAAATGACCCAATTTATCCCCATGAAAATCCTACTATACATTTAAAGGTAGTAATTATGCCTTTGGCTCCTCTTGATCTCTTCTACATTCTTCAATTCGTTTTTGGCATCCTTTAGGAATAATAATCTTGATCAGAATCATGTATCTTTTTATCTTTAGAGACTCCTTATTTACAAGGACCAGACTGACAGTCATAATTCCACCTCTTAGGAGATGAGTCTTTGGACTTGATCATGTGACACAATGAAAAGAGCAAGGAATTTGGTGTTAGATATTCTTGGTTTGAGCCCTGGGTCAACCAATGATTAGCTTATTTACTTCTGAGCCTCAGTTTTTCCTTCAATCTATTTTATTCGTTCTCTTTCTTTTTGGAGGGAGGATATATTTTGACATTTGGGAAGTTTTATGTTTTTGTTGGAGCCTAGTATATAGTTACGGCGACAAACGGAATAATGCCCTCCCCCAAAGGTGTCCATGTCCTAATTCCTAGAACCTATGAATATGTTATGTTACATGGTAAAGGGGAGCTAAGGTTGCGGATGGAATTAGGGTTATTAATCAGCTGACTTTAAGATAAGGAGATCATTCGGGATTATCTGGGTGGCCCAATGTAATCACAACAGTACTTAAAAGTGGAAGAAGGAGAAAGGAGAGTCAGAGGGAGAGGGGACATAGGATGATGGAAGCACGGTCAGGAATGCAATGTGAGAAGCACTCGACTCACATGACTAGCTTTGAAGATGGAAAAAGGGGACCACGAGCCAAGGAATGTGGTATCTCTAGCAGCTGGAAAGGCAAGGACATGCAGTCTCCTCTAGCACCTCCAAAAGAAATGCAGCCCTACCAGCACCTGGATTTTAGCCCAGTGAGACCCATTTTGGATTTCTGACCTCCAGAACTGTAAGACAATAAATTTACATGGTTTAAGCTGCTAAATTTGTGATAGTTTGTTAAAACAGCAATAGAACACCTATACACTAATGTCTTTATCAATACCCTTTGTCCCTTTTTGTTTATACTGTCTACAATGAGCAATTTTTTTTTAAAGATGAAGATTTTTTAATTGAGAAGATGACTTCTTTTTTTGGCCGCACCCTTCATTGGAAGCACGGAGTCTTAACCACTGGACCACCAAGGAAGTCCCTACAATGAGCAATTTTGAAATTAGCTCATAAACACTTTCTACCCCCTCTTCCCTACCCCAGGATATAATTTGGATCCCAATTTATGTATATGTAAGGGAGTCAGCAAATTTATCATACTTTCTATGTACTCTCTCCTTTCTCATTCATTTTTTGAATACTACATTTACATGGTCAGAGATAACCATTACAAACTATTTTCTCCCCTTTCACCACGATTTTAGTCTTAGATCATTTATTGGTTTTCTGAAGCTTATTTTCTAGTAGATTTGTCAGAAAGGGCTCATGGGAATAATTTCCCCCAAGTTCTTGTAGATTCGCAACTGTCTGCCTGTAGCCTCTATATTTAAAGGTCAGCTCGGTTGCTTATCAAAAATCCTTGGCTCACATTTTCTTTCCCGTAGTGTCATAAATATGCTGACTCCATTGTCTTTGGGCATAAATAGTCTGATGTCAATCTGATTTATCTCCCTTATCAGTGACATGGTATTCTAGCTTGAAAACACCAATAATTTTCTTAGAACATGTCTTAATGCTGGCTGTTCTGGTGGATTATCTGATATGGCTTTTTAAGTTTTTTTCATTTTACTTCAGGAAGGTTTTCTTGAATTCCTTCCTGAGCTTTGCTCTCTCCCTTACTCATTTCTTTCCTTGCCTCTAGGGCAACTGTTTCTATTCATGTGGGCCTTGTCTTGGAAGGGCGCTTCAGTAGGTCAGCTTTGAGAGTTCTTAGGGCCCACACCACTCCAGCAAACTTCTACCTTAACATAGTTCCTAGATTGGAACCTGGAAATATCCCTTCTAGTTTTGGCTCTTCTCAGGTTGACTCCTGAGTTTTCCAGGCTAAGAAATCGATGGGCCATTTCTGGATTATCTGTTTCTTGGGGTCACTGAAAATTACCATCCTTTTCCTGTTTTTCACCGTGCACAGTGGCTGCTTCTTTACCAGTCTTGTTGCCGTTGGTGTTTTGTCCCAAATCTGTTTCTCTTTCGCACTTGATGAGGACACCTTGCCACTTGGTTTTGTTGTAGATGTTTCTAGATTTACTATCTTAGTTGCTCTGTTATTTTTTTGTGTGTGTGAGAAGACTCAAAAGGTATGCTGCTGCCAGCACTACTACCTTCCCAGAATTCCTTTCAGTAAAATGAGATTGATAAATGATAGTAATAAAACCTACTTTCCTATGCCACAAGGTTGTTACAGAAATCAAGTGAGATAATGTCCATGATGACATGCATAAACCACGGAACAATCTACACACGTTATTTTGGATCACTCGTGGGAGAGACTACAGCCCTCTCATCGCTCAGACTACATTCAATGCAGCATCCACCTACTAGACATTAACAAGCTCACTTCCACGAACACTGATTACTCAGTGTCACATGGAGGTAGGGTGCAGTCAGACCCCATACACTGAAATCAAAACTCCTGTATTTCCAGAGGATTATTGTTATACTATTAAACTATACACTGGAAACAGATGGCAAGTATTATATTTAACATCTTAGTATTCTAATCCTCAGTACAATATTCCAGAAGCAAAACCTGACCAAAAAGAAGAAGAAGGAGGAGGAGGAGGAGGAGGAGGGGGAGGGTGAGGGTGAGGGTGAGGGTGAGGGGGAGGGGGAGGGGGAGGAGGAGGAGGAGGAGGAGGAGGAGAAGGAGAAGAAGAAGAAGAAGAAGAAGAAGGAAGAGAAGAAGAAGAAAGTCTAAATAAAATAAATTGGTTGAATAAAAGGAACCCATGGGAAAGGGTAAATTCATATTGCCATGGTTGGATTTTCTCAGAAATGTTCCCAGATTTAAAACTACAGCTGTACTACATGTAAAACAATGAAATTAGAACACTTGCTAACACCATACACAAAAATAAACTCAAAATGGATTAAAGACCTAAATTTAAGGCCGGATACTATAAGACTCTCAGAGGAAAACATAGGCAGAACACCCTTTGACATAAATTGCAGCAAGATCTTTTTCAATTCACCACCTAGAGTAATGAAAATAAAAACAAAAATAAACAAATGGGACCTAATTAAACTTAAAAGCTTTTGCACAGCAAAGGAAACCATAAACAAAACAAAAAGACAACCTTCAGAATGGGTGAAAATATTTACAAATGAAGCAACTGACAAGGGATTAATCTCCAAAATATACAAACAACTTATGCAGCTCAATATCAAAAAAACAAAACACAACCCAATCAAAAAATGGGTCAAAGATCTAAATAGACATTTCTCCGAAGAAGACATACAGATGGCCAACAAACACATGAAAAGATGCTCAACATAACTATTTACTAGAGAAATGCAAATCAAAACTACAGTGAGGTATCACCTCACACTGGTCAGAATGGCCATCATCAAAAAATCTACAAACAATAAATGCTGGAGAGGGTGTGGAGAAAAGGAAACCTTCCTACACTGTTGGTGGAAATGTAAATTGGTACAGCCACTATGGAGAACAGTATGGAGGTCCCTTAAAAAACTAAAAATAGAGCTACCATATGATCCAGCAATCCCATTCCTGGGCATATATCTGGAGAAAATCATAATTCGAAAGGATGCATGCACCCCGACGTTCATTGCAGCACTATTTACGATAGCCAAGACATGGAAGCAACCTAAATGTTCATCAACAGAGGAATGGATAAAGAAGATGTGATACATATATACAATTGAATATTACTCAGCCATAAAAAGGAATGAAATAATGCCATTTGTAGCTACATGGACGGACCTAGAGACTGTCATACAGAGTGAGGTAGGTCAGAAAGAGGAAGACAAATATAGTATAATATTGTTTATATGTGGACTCTAGAAAAATGGTACAGATGAACTTATTTGCAAAGCAGAAATAGAGCCACACATGTAGAAAACAAACTTATGGTTACCAGGGGTGGAAGGGGGATGGGATGAATTGGGAAATTGGGATTGACATATACACACTGCTATATATAAAATGGAAAACTAATGAGAACCTACTGTATAGCACAAGGAACTCTACTCAATGCTCTGTGGTGACCTAAATGGGAAAGGAATATAAAAAAGAGTGGATATGTGTATATGTATAACTGATTCACTTTGGTGTGCAGCAGAAACTAACACAACATTGTAAAGCAACTATACTCCACTAAAAATTAATTTAAAAAAATAAGAAAATAGAGAGTGGACAAAAAAAAAAAAAGAACTATAGCTGTCAACCCCTATAGTTATTGACAGCAATTTACTTTTTAAATGATAAAAAAAAAATGGGCTCAATGGAAATACCTAAAAGAAGAAAGGTAGAAGTGAATGAGCTCAATAAAAATATGGAAATCCATTTTAAAGATGCCAGAGGCAAGGTTTGGGTACTGAAAAATAACGAAAGTATGCAAACATATTACAGAATAACAGAACTCTTGCCACTTTCCTGCCTCCTTGTGGTAATTATCCTGAAAGGTCAGAGAAGAGTTTTCTTGACTATACAAGCTAATTTAAGGCAATAAATGCTGTTTAAAAGGCAGTTGAGGGCCCTGGAGAACAATACGCGTGAGTCAGCAGGTCCTGGATAGGGCAGAGCAGGCCACAGGAGCTCACTCCTCAGGACCTTTCCTCCCTCCCTGCCCAGGAAATCTGCAAAAAGCCCAGTACACTTGCCTTGCTGGCCTCATTTCTGCAGCCACCAATCCCCACGGTCCACCTCTCCCGGCAATCAGGCCCCTTTCCTCTGCACTTCGATGGAAAGTCTCTGGCCAAGGTCACCAAAGATTCCCCATAATGCCATCAAATCCCCCAGTCCTCACACAGTCCTTGGGTGGGTGATGCACTGCTGACCACCCCCAGATCTTCGCCAACCTCCGCTTCCTCAACTGCTTCTTTCCTGGTTTTGCCTCAGCATCTCTGACCGAAACCACTCAGGTGTCTCCAGCGGTTCCCTCTTTCCTACCTGTCCCTTAAATGTGGTTGGTCCCAGGGTCCCGTAAAAGGTTCGTTTGTTTGTTCTCATGGCTTCCACTACCATTTCTGGGCTGAAGACAGCTATACCAGTGCCTGGTTCTGGCCTCCATCTTGCCCAGCCCAGCCAAGCATTTCTTTTTTTTCTTTTTTATAAATTTATAAATTTATTTATTTATTTATTTATCTATCTATCTATTTATTTATTTTTGGCTGGTCTATACCCACCATCTACTTCCTTTTTTCAGGATCCTGCAGTCCAAGACACTATCTCTCTGCCCTAAATCACCCCAGGGCTAGGTACCAGACAACTAGGGACCATCCTTACAGCCCAGAGCCTGCCAAAATTATTCAAACTATTCAATCCTAAGCCTGCTCTGTTTGCCTACCCTGCCTTGCTCATTCCTTTTCACAAAAACCACAATAAAGGCTCTTGCTTACATTTCCCTCTCACTCTTTTTGCCTCCTGACTGACTCTGGTGCTTCCCCATGTGGCCCTGCATGATGTGGAGTGCATCCTGATTCTAGGGATCTGTGAGTAAGAACTTATTCCTTCATGGAAGTCATTTCCATGTCTGCGTCTCTTACCATACTTGAGTAAAACAAATCCCAGGAACATTTTAAAATGCAGGGCCTTGGTACTTCCCTGGCGGCCCAGTGGTTAGGGCTCTGTGCTTCCACTGCAGGGACATGGGTACAATCCCTGGTTGGGGAACTAAGATCTTGCATGCCGCATGGCGTGGCCAAAAAGAAAAAAATAAATAAATGAAACAATAATAAAATACAGGGCCTGTGAAGCTTCTGGTCAGATTTTTACAGCCCAGAATTTCTGACTAAGAAACCTCAGCTAAACTGAACTGGTAAATGTCTTCCCTTTGCTTAACAAAGTAACACAAGGAAGGTATTAAAAGCAAGAACACTTTGGGAACGTTCTGTTTGGGCAAGTGTAGTGACAAGTGTTGAAGGTTTGCTCCAAGAGGGCTTCTCTTTTCTTTTTTTAAAGATGTTTGAAATGCTTAAGAGAATTTGATCTACTAAATTTTAGGAAAGTTTTTCACACTAGATTTGTGAATCTGCCTTTGTAAATGTGAGAGAATCAAATGTATTAACTTTGTAAATGTAGTTTGAAATATCTAAGGTAATTCGAGTAATTAAAGTTGAAACTGGTGTTAAATATTGAGGAGAATTTGATATGTCAAATTTATGAAATAAGTGCACATTAATTAAATAACCAATTTAAGTGATGGTTCTTTTTCTTATACAAAAATCACTAAGGTTATAAATATAACTTATAAGTTGAGCTTAAAAGCTTAAAAATATAGGTTTTTATATTTATTACTAGATAAATTTAATAGTTAGACACAAGTAACTATAAGAATATTTTTCTGTGCATGAAAGCTCTTTGCACAGAAAACTCAGTAACACTTAAAATTTTTCAAAGGCTTCACAATGCACCTAAAATTAAGTCTAAAATCCTTAGCACAGTGCAAAGTTCCTGGAGAGGCAAGTCAACCGCTGCATCCCTTTCCTTGTCATCCCCATGCTTCTCCATCCTCTACCTCGCTTCCCATACCTAGTCTCTGGGGCTACCTATTGCTGGCTGCCAGCTGCCCTACCCCCTATACATGCCGGTGCCATCTTAACCTTCCTCCCCATCTGGCTCTCTCCTGCCCTTCCTTCAAGTCCCAGCTTGAATGTCTCTTCCAACCAAGCCCCCTCTGAAACAAACTCGTATGATATTCTGTACTTGGCAAGTAAAATCCACATTAGAATTCCCACCTATGTATTAATTGCTTTGGGCTCCCCTGGACTCTCAGGGGCTGCTTTTTGGGCAGAAACAACCTCCTCCGAGTGGTACCATTTGGCCAGGTCCCTAATAGGTGTTTTCTAAAGCAACAAGCAAGTTCCTTGTCTTTTGAGATTCAGTAAGAAGGCCACAAGTGACACTTCAGACCCCCAGGACGAATCCCCAACCACTGATGTTTGAGGCAAGGGAATGCAAGCCCTCTGCCCCTCATATGACCACACCCTCCCAATGCAATGTCCCCTCTACCCAGTCTTTCATCTGGGTGCAAAGTTTTGGCCAAATCTCTTCATCTATGAAAGATATCTGATGATTAGCAGGGCCATAATATTCTAAAGAAATGGAAATGGTACAATTGTATAGAAAAGAAAAAGAAAGAGAACTTTGACTCTTACTTCACTCCATTCACACACAAAAAACTTTTTGGGGATGTATTATAAGCATAAATGTAAAACCTAGAACTATAAAGCTTCCAGAAGAGGACCTAAGAGGATATTTTCACCACTTTGGGACAGGCAGATTTCGCACACAGGACAGAAAAAGCCTTAACCACAAAGGTTTGGGGTTGTTTAGGTTGTTCATTTAAATAGTTCTTTTATTCTGCCACACTGGTAAGTGTTATATGATATACTTGCCAAGCTGATATTTGAAATTCGATATTTGATACAGTCCCTTTCATTTCTAAAACCCCCAAATCTTAAAAAGTTCATACTTATTAACATCACCAGAAATGTTATCCTAGTGGATCCTGGATCAGAGGAAAAAAAAAATTGTTATAAAGGATACCATTCAGATAATTGCTGAAATTTGAGTATGGAGTGTATAATTTTACTCAGGTCATGTAAGAGAATGTCCTTATTCTTATGAAATGCATGATGAAATATTTAGGAATATAGGGATATTTATATGCCATTTACTTTCATATGATTCAGGGAAAAAATACGTATGAGAGAGAAAGAGTGAGAGAGAGAGAGACAGACAGAAACAGAGAGAGACGGTGAGCAAATGTGGCAAAATATTAACAACTGAGGAATCTAGGTAAACAGCATATGAGTGTTTTTTGTACTTTTCTTGCAACTCTTCTGTAAGCTAGAGTTTTTTTTTTTTTAATTTTAAAAACTAAAAAAAAAAAGTTCTTGCTGAAATTGAATTGAATCCTGTCCCCCAAAGACTCCCATCTCTTTGGATCTAATTCTGTCCCTTATGTGATCTTTCTGGACAAACTGATGTCTTTCCACTATGATAGCATTTCAGACATCAGAATGATGGTATCATGACTCTCCCCAACTTTTTCTCACCTGGTAATCTGGATGGGAACTTCACTTCCTTCCTGACCTTTACCCTGCCCTGCTCCCTAGATCTTCTTTCTGCTCCACTCAGGGCAGATATAAACACACATGTACACACACACAAACACACATACCCACAAGTATATATACTAAGTGTGGCGTCCTACTTTGGGAACCTCTGTCAGCTCCCACATGTGCAGAGCCGTCCATGGGAATGCACAAGGAGTTATTTTCTTCCTTGCATAAAAAACCTCAACAACGTCAAAGGTTTCTCAATGCGACCGTGACACAGCCTGTCACCCGCTGCATTGGCAAAGAAAAACTGGAGAGCGGAGCATTGTCTCTTTTGGCAGGACCATGAGACAAATGGAGCCTCAGGAACTCACAATGTGTAGAAAAGAGAAGAAATGACATAAAAGCCTGCCGTAGAAAGGTTGCTATGGTGTGATGTGTTTTTTCCCCCACCCTTCTTTTCAGAGCCAGAAAAAAAAAAAGAATGATGGTAGGTTTCACCAGTTCTTTCTTAAGTGAATGAATGAGGCTTTCCCGAAGAAAACTGTCTCACAACATGAATGGCTCCATCACACAATCTGGCGACACAATCAGACATTCGAAACCGAGATCGTTATAAGCTCTAGTCAATGCACGAAGACACAAGATGAATCTGAATTCTGAGGATGTAGATTCGCATTTGAAGTATTGACTGATGGCATGGATTGCGCGAGACCTGCCTAGAGTAGTCCGGGACATTTAGCATGACCCAAACCTTGCTATAGCAATGAACACCCCAGAAATGTATTGTTACCAAGATACCTCAAAACGTGTTTGCGAGGGTGTTCCCAGGGTCCTGGCAAAGGAGGTTTGAAATATAGCCAGATTCTTGAGGTCCCTTCCACCTCCTTGATTCTGAGCATAAAGGGTTCTTGCAGACTCTGTGTTAATAGTAGAACATGAGCACCATCTAAAGGCTACGTACCAGATGTCTTGCCAGTGTGAACGTTGCTTGAAATGCTGTTTGCTGTGATATATGATGCTTTGGGGGATTGACACCGAAAAATTTTGCCTACCTAGAATGAAGCAGTGGGCCACTATCACATGCTATGTGTCTGGGATGGTTATATTTCTGGAGAGGTACATGTTATCTGTAGTGCTTGCCTGTTTGAAAGAGTAGGCCACGGTTGGTTTGGTTTTTTTTAAAATTTTTATTGAAATATAGTTGATTTACAATGTTGTGTTAGTTTCAGGTGTACAATAAAGTGATTCAGTTATACATATATATATAAACATATATATATATATATATATATATATATTTTTTTACATTCTCGTCCCTTAAGGGTTATTACAAGATATTGAGTAGAGTTCCCTGTGCTGTACAGTAGACCCTTGTCGTTTATCTGTTTTATATATAGTAGTGTGTATATTTTAATCCCAAACTCCTAATTTACCCCTCTCCCCCCTTCCCAAGAGTAGGCCATGTTTATCAGAAGCTCTATTGGCTTGCTGTATTGTAGGTACCTGTTATTCCTTAACTCAGACGGCCAGTGGGTCTAGTCTGAACTTGGCCATTGGTGCAGTGGGGGAGGAGGCTGAAGGGAGGGGAGAATTAGGCAGTTATCCAACAGCCATCAGCCTTGGTGGGAGAGATGGGGGCTCCAGTCCTGCTTTGCTGTTTGCTAGGTTTCTGGCCTTAACCTCTCTGATCCTCTCATGCATAAAACAAGTCTGTTCAACTAGATTATCTTTAGGAACCTCTCCTATTTTACCATCAGTGTGGCCCTGGGTTCTGGGAAGGTGATGTAGACGACCTGGTCCCATACCTCTATTTTATATCATTGCAGGGAGCAAAAGAAAATGATCCAGGCAGGTTTCTGTTGTGTTAAACCCAGTTGAGTTTTACCCAAATCCTTTGTATTCAAAGCCAAGTGAAGTCTGACTTAAAGTTTCTTTGGGAAGTTTCCAGGGCTCCGGTGGTAAGCTGGAGTCCCCAGATTACCTAGAAGTTACTAAGGACCTATTAGAAATAGGAGCTGGTCTTAAAAAGACTTGAGTGGTAGGAGGTTTTTAAAATAGATTGACCTTAGATCCTGACCCTCTGATACAGTCCTCCAATGCGAACGTGACTTCTGAGGGTCAAACCTTGGTGGGTGCGGGGACAGAGAATGGATGGAGCAAAAAGAAAAAGAATCTTAAGCTTAATAGACAGAGATCTGTGGTTAGTTTGCCTCTGCCCCTTAACTGGTTGTGAGACTCAGGGCAAATCACTCAACCTCTCTAAGCTTTGGTTTCCCTGTCTGTAAAATGCACCTACCAACCAAGTTGTTGAGAGGATTAAATTAGAGATTGTACTCATCCGTGTCTAGCCCAATACTGGATGCAGCATAAATATTCCACGAATGATGTCATGGGCTTATTATTTTAAAATCAGACTCTCCTGTTTGAGGCAACACAGTGAACAAAGAAAGGCCTAAGGTTCTCGTGCATTAGCACGGGGCCCCAGCAATAGAATCGGAGTCTCAGATCTAACAATGCCCACCAGGTTCCTCTGACACACAGCCCAGGCTCTATGCTTTTGTCTTTCAAAATGGCCTCTCTGCTCAGTGCTTCCTTAGTGTCTGCCATCGGCTCATGCCTTTCCCCTGCACGATCTTGCTTCTGCTTTTAGCACAGGTGGTTTTGCTGTCAGGGTGTTTGAAGTTTTCCTTTGATGGCCCTGCAACTAAGCAACTTAATTACGAATGGGCACTCTGCCTAAAAGCCTGTATCGCTCCGCTCTCTTTTTTCCTCAAATACCCCTGGCATATAGCCAGGGCCTCGATACACAAAAGCAAAGGGATGGCTGACCCACCCTCCCACCACTGAACGACCCCCATCCCTTCCCATACATCTGCTGCTTGCTGCCTTTGTTAGAAGGGAAGAGAGGAAGAGTGAGCTAGGAGGAAAGGATCACGAAAATGTAATACATTTTTCATGAACTGTAACATGTTTAACCTTTTTAAAAAAAGTTCTCAAAATGAATGATGCATTATCAGCAATTCATTCTGTTCCGAGATGGGTCAAAGCAATATTTTAATGAGCTTACTTCTAGTTTTTGCTTTTTTTAAATTAATTTTTATTGGACTATAGTTGATTTACAATGTTGTGTTAATTTCTGCTGTACAGCAAAGTGAATCATTTATACATCTACATCTATCCACTCTTTTTTAGGTTCTTTTCACATATGGGTCATTACAGAGTATTCGGTAGAGTTCCCTGTGCTATACAGTAGGTTGAGCTTACTTCTATTTTTAATCACTTATATAAAATATCACCCATGTACAACTCTTGAAAAGAAGAAAAGGAAACATGGATAAGCTCAATAAGTAAAAATATCAGGTTTCTTAGTGGTGAAAGTACAACAGAAACAGACTGTTTAGAAGTAACTTTACCTTGAGAATAGGTGAGTGTTAGAGCAGGGCTCTGTGTGTGTGTGTGTGTGTGTGTGTGTGTGTGTGTGTAAAGAATATTCATGATATGGGAAGAGATCTTCATAATCTGGTCTACAAAACTGAGTATTGGAAAACGTAAGTGACTCACTCTGGATCACACAGCTGGTTGGTGGTGGAGCCAGGAGTGCATTTGGGTTTCCTGACCCCTAGGATACTGTTGAGCAAAGCCACGTGGACAGTAAAGTCTCTTAAATGTCCAAGTAACTATTGTTTGTGAGGCTCTAAACCAATTCAACCACAATTTGTTGCCTCAACCTCTTTGATCTTGTTCTTAGACTTGTCCACCATATTTGCCCTTTTTTTCACAGGGATTTCAGTACATATATTTCCAAAATAACGTATGGTTGGAATTGACATGCACTATGACTATAAAATAAGCACCAGATTTCAAAGACTTGTTGTAACAAAAAGAATGTGAACGATCTCAGTAATAAATTTGCATATTGATTACATGTTGAAACGATAACATTTGGGATAGATTCGATGGAGTAAAATATGTTGTTAAAATTAATTTTACCTGTTTAAAAAATTTTTTTTTAGTGTGGCTACTATGAAATTAAAAATGATTTATGTGGGGAATTCCCTGGTGGTCCAGTGGTTAAGACTGTGCTTCCAATGCAGGGAACATGGGTTCGATCCCTGGTTAGGGAACTAAGATCCCACATGCCATGCGGTGTGGCCAAAAAAACCCACAAACAAACAAGAAATGATTTACGTGGCTCACATTACAGCTTCAGTCATATAGAATTGGAATTTTCCAATTTTAAGTAGATATTCTACTCTTTGCTCAAATCTAATATTTGCAACAAAGGTTTCTGGCTCTGGGTAAATGACTGCTGTTTTGGCAAAATAGAAATTAATGTAAGAGATAGATGATTTAGATACACTAAGCTGTGCTAATCAATAATTGTGCTGTTTTGGGAAAATGTATAAATTGTGATAATCTGTAGGTGTACTATTCTGGAAAAGTAGAAATTAATGTAAGGAATAAATGATTTAGATGCATTAATTTGTACTATTTAATATAATTCTCCCTTCCTTGTGGTGGAACATATAGTCCGTGACTCTCTGGTGTCCTTAAATTTAAATTTAACCAAAAATGTGCCTTCATGAAGTTCTTCCAGCAGGCCACTACTCAGAACATACTTCAGAATAGGCTCGTTAACTCACAGCTGCAAGAGTTATTATTAAAGGGGGGTGTGAAGCAGGGGGAGAGAAGACAGCGTTTTAGAGAATAATTGAATGATGGGAGGAAGAGAAGGCTGTACATTATTTTAGAGTAAATTAATTTCCCAGAAAAATATTTAAAAACTTGCACATTTCATTGCTTTAGTTGTTTTCATCTAAGCCTGATTCATGCATGGAGGAGGGCAAATAAAATGATCTAATAAGTGTCTTCTGCCACTAGAATGAATGTAATTTTAAGGCAGAATACACAAGCTAAAAATTAAGCTGTAAAATAACAACCAGCTCTGATTTATTTCTAACAATTTAGTACTATAACCTTAAAAATGAAAACTTTTTATCGTATAGTAATGTAACAAGAAATGTTAAGAATGGATACATTTTTGCTGGGGAAAAATATGGATAAGAATAATGTTCGGCTTAACCAAAGCTCTATTAGAGAAGTTACAACTTGTTTGAACTCTGAATGCATAATGCAAATGGTTACTAATACTTGTGAGTGCTACTCAGTGCCAGACATGGTTCTGGGTTTCTACACATCAGGTATTAACTCATTTAATCCTCATAATAGAACCATGAAGTCTATACATAGACTCATCCTATCTTACAGATGGGAAATCCAAGGCACAGAAAGGCCCAATGGCTTGCCCAGGAGTCACATGGCTAATAAACATCCGAGCAAGGGTGTGAATTCAGGCAGCCTGGCCCCAGAGTTCATGCTCTTAACATGCAATGATACGTGTGCTGAGCACTATGAATTAGCGGGTAAAAGTGGGCAAACAGTTATTAAGAAGGTCTTAGAATGTTGGTTTCAACAGCAATAGTGAGAAATTCATTTTCATGGTTCATGGGAGACTGTGATGCAAGAAGAATCAAGAATAGAGCACTGGCCAATGGCATGAGCATTGGTTGAAAATTCAGGAGACACAAGATCAAAAACCTCTATAGAATGAGAGAGTTGGATGACATGCCTTCCATGTTCCTTTTTTGGACCACTGATTCCGTTAGCTATGGTTTCTCATGGCTTCTTCCAATGACAGTTACCTAAAAAGTCATGAATCACAAATGAAGCTGTGGAGTTTAATAAGGGCAGGCAAAGGAGACTGTCCCAGTGTGAAGAGGAAAGAATTGGATGGTAGTATTATGGAAAAAAACACACAGCTGGTGTAGAACAAAATTGAAGAGGACACATTGTTAAGAATTTAGTTATTTATAACCATATGCAGGGGGCTTCCCTGGTGGCACAGTGGTTGGGAATCCAACTGCCAATGCAGGGGACACATGTTCGAGCCCTGCTCCAGGAAGATCCCACATGCCGTGGAGCAACTAAGCCCTTGCGCTACAACTACTGAGCCTGCGCTCTAGAGCCCGCGAGCCACAACTACTGAAGCCCGCGCGCCTAGAGTCCGTGCTCCACAACAAGAGAAGCCACCGCAACGAGAAGCCCGCGTACTGCAACGAAGAGTAGCCCCCCGCTCTGCGCAACTAGAGAAAGCCCGCGCACAGCAATGAAGACCCAACACAGCCAAAAATAATAAATAAAATAAATAAATAAATAAATAACCCAAAACATACGCAGGGTTTGGAATGTCAGCTCTTACAAGGAAAGCTCTTTGCCTCTTTTTATTTCCACTGCGCATATGCATGGACAGTTACTTTACATACACTTTGCGATTATGATGGCAATATTAGGTTTGGTGATCATTTTGAAGATAATGAAGAATTCTAGGATACCAAAAAAGAAAGTCCGAGTGATTAGAAACCATAAGAATTTATTCATACTATCTGTGAAGTGGGGACAATATTAACCTCAAGGTCTGTTGGGAGGATTAAGTGAGATAAAGCAGAGAAAAGTGCTAAGCACGATGTCTGCTTCATTACACTCTGTTAATCAAGGTTAAAAATGATGCTGGTGCTGAAGACGACAATGATGAGGACAACCATGATGATGACAGTGACATGCCACACAAGTCAAACTGCTCCCAGGGAGCCGTGTCTAACTCTGAACAATTTTAAAATAAACCATTCAATTTACCATGTATGTATAACACTAGGATATTGAAGCTATTCAAAAGATTACAGCCAAATACAAAAGGGTTTTAAACTCACAAGCACAGCTTTGGTTTCATATATAATTTGAAACATATTTATTTTCTGCAGAAGTTTGTATTTGAATAGTACATTCGCTAAAGTTCTATTGGGTCAGGGCCCTGTATGCTTTGTGTCAACAAGCTCTTCACATTCCGGAATCGTAGTTTACTAATGAGAACTGACAGATACCAACACAAGATGGTTTGGTGGTCTTTTCCTTCTGTCTTCAATCTTTAGAAAAAAGAAAATGAAGGTGTTTGGGAATCGCAAAGAAAGCACAGACTTTAAGATCAGAAGACAGCCTCTGGTTTCTTATCCATGAGATTTTTGTAATAATTAACTTACCTCATAAGGATGAGATACCATCTGTGCAAGTGCTGTACCAATATAATGTTATTATTGAAAATCATAGCTCCTTACTTTTAAAGTGGCCACCTTAAAACCAAACACACAAGATTGTCGGCTTTGTGGATTATCTCTGTATATCACCAGTGCACTTATTATAGTCATCTCTCACCCTCTCTAGGTTGTGCACATATGAAAATCAAAGTTACGGCTTTTTCACCACAGTATCTCCAGCATTTAGCATTCTAGTTGGCACATAGTAGGTGCTGGTACATATGTTTAAGCTATGCATTTAGAGGAAGCAGAAACATTGATTTGAACCCTAAATATTATTGGCCACTTAAAAAGACAAGATGGCGTAGATACAATCGCTTCCTTTTACAGGTCAATAAAATATGTAAAAGTTACTGTTGCAGGTTTGGTTCCCAAGAGTCAGAGGCTGAGATGGAACTTGTGATGCAGGGTATTTATTAGGGGTCAGCACCTGTGGAACACAAGGAGGGAAGCAAGTGCGGGCAGGAAGAGAGATAGAGCTGACACGCCTCAGCCAACCCAGTTGGATGGCTCTGGAGAGAGAATTGCCCGCTAGAGTTGTCTTTCATCAGACTAAGATAGCCAGCCTCTTATTACCCCACCTACATATCAGTCATTGGATGTGAGAGCCACCCCTGGCAGAGGATGCCCTTGGGCAAGGTGACTCTGCAGCTGAGGCAGACCTGGAAAGGATTGACAGCTGAGGCAACAAATCCTTCCCTGGTGCAGGCATGTCCATGTTCACCATGGTCGCCAGATTTTAAATGTTCTGTCTACCACGTGAGAAGATGGCATTAATATTTGAGGGCACAGCATGTCTTTAATCAATGAGAAATTTGGAATTACATTCATAATTGAGTTAAAGAAATTACCCACGTTTTCATAGATTTATGGTAGAATATACCAAAATATTTCATTAATATAGTGAAGACTTACGGGCAAACATTGATTTGTTGGCATATGATGTCATTTTCTCATGAACTATTGTCCTTCAGCAAGTAGTTGCTGGGTACCTGTTAGCACACTGAAACAGGCTTAGTAATGCCTGTTTCAATGTGCAAATCGTCCTCCTGGGGTGTAATGATACAGCTAGGGGCAGAACCTCTCTTCCCAGATCCAAGTCTCTCCATTATTCTAGCTCAGGAAGGGAATGAGCTTGTCTGTCTACCAGGATGTGGCTCTGCCCTGGGGTCATGAAGAAGGCAGCATCAGCAGGATATGGCTTCCCTTTCCCATCTAAGCCTTCCCAAACCCCTGTCCCCCAGGCATTTGGCGTTCCATCTTGCGTAGCTCTCTTGCTCGAGTGTGTATGTTTCAACGGGGCCTGAAGAAGCGACCAAAAGCAAATCTGTACCTTAATTTCTCCAACGTCACAAAGAAGAAATCAACTTCCTCAAACAGTTCCCCAGTCATAATGTGTAGGCAGCCTGTTCTACCTAATACAAAATAATGTGTTGAGTGGATTAGCAAACACTTGAGTTTAGCAGAAAGCCAACTGCTATTTCCTCAGGACCAGGCACAGTTGATCTGTCCTTCATTCTAAACTTCTGGGGAAAGTTCAGGAGGTTACATGAATAAAACTGAAGTGATTGGTCTGGGAAACTGAGATCCCAAGAAAATCAGTTCAGTCCATAAACTTCTCCATTTTCCACTATACTATTAACTCATTATTATTAAATGCCTATGAATTATGAGAGCAAGATCAGTTTACAAGAGGCTTGCCCTGCACCATTGTGGATTATCACACAGATTTTTAAGATGTAAGCTACTGAGATTATAAGATATTTTAATTTCCCTTTATTCATACAGAGCAAAGGGGGAAGACATTCCTTAGGCATTCCACAAGTAGTGTTTTTAAATGATCAATGTTTTCATTTGGTTCTCTCTCAATCCTTAGGGGTAGACATTAACATAAGGCTAAATATGTTTAATTTTTTAAAGATATAATGCAAATTCCATAGTAACTTAATATCCAATAATGTCTAAATTCTCTCAGTTCCCAGGGCTATTTTTAGGTCTTTAGGAAAACTATAACTCTTTTTCCTCCTTCTCAGCCTTGATATGCCCCCATTAAATTTTTTTTAAAATAAATTTATTTACTTATTTTTGGCTGCTTTGGGTCTTCGTTGCTGGGCACGGGCTTCCTCTAGTTGTGGTGAGCGGGGGCTACTCTTCGTTGCAGTGCGCGGGCTTCTCATTGCGGTGGCTTCTCTTGTTGCGGAGCACGGGCTCTAGGCGCACGGGCTTCAGTAGTTGTGGCTCGTGGGCTCAGTAGTTGTGGCTCACGGGCTCTAGAGCGCAGGTTCAGTAGTTGTGGCACACAGGCTTAGCTGCTCCACGGCCTGTGGGATCTTCCCGGACCAGGGATCAAACCCGTGTCCCCTGCATTGGCAGGCAGATTCTCAACCACTGTGCCATCAGGGAAGCCCTGCCCCCATTAAATTTTACTCTCTCTCACTGTACTCTTTTCCAGCCCATTCACCATAATCAGCATGCAAGATCCTGAGAAAAGCGGGGCTCCTTTCACTGGCAAGGGGAAGGGAAGAACCCATGGCTGCAGAGAGCAGGAAGTCTGGGTTCTAGTTCCAAAGCCAAGATGACGTGTGTGACTCTGGGCAAGTTCCTGGATTTCTGCAGGTCTACATTTGCTCATCTATTTAGCGAGAGAGGAGAATGGAAGCTTTTTAATGGCCCTCCCAATGCCACCATTCTATGATTCTCTAATGTCCCAAGCATATTCTGCTTTTTGCCATGGGGGAAACTGTGACAATAGACCACATAAAAGAATTTGAAGGGAACACTTTCTATGGCTTCAAGAGAATTTGGAAAATAGTGACTAATATAGCTGCCCCCCTCCAGTCCCAAACTGGTAGTAAGGAAATAAAGACTGGAGTTTGGGGCATATGACTCTCAAAGCAAATCGAGATTTCAAAGCCAGGAAGAGATATTTTAAGACTAGAAGTATTATTTTCGCTTTTTGATTAGTGACATGAAAGAATAGCTATGAATGTGACCAGCAGTTAATACTTTCATTATTGGTTAAGAACTATAACCATTTAAATTTAGGTATTAAATTTAATTCTTTTTTTTATGGCAAAATTTCTCTTCATGTAATGGTCCAAATTACCATTTCACATTTGCCTTCAGAATGGGGAGAACTTCCAATTTAGTGGACTGGCTGGCTCTGTCACTATGAAGGTTAAGATCAAGGTCAAGGTTTAATAGTATTCGTTTCATTGCGTTCCAAAGCCACAAATATAAATTTAACCCCAGAGATGATGGTGTGTGAATTAATTTCCCACAGGTTGGCTGTACTAACAGTGGGGTGCACCATCACCTCTGGTGAACCAAGACAGCATGGTGTCAAGGTTGCCTTGGAAACTGAGTTGCCAGTCTGGGTTAGTGTTGAGGTGCCTGAAGTGGATATAGCACTATGCTAGCACCATGAGTATTCTTGCAAATGCTCATGCGTACCATTGGCCCTGGATCCCTGGACGGTCAATGACACAGAAACCATTGTTTGTGAACTATTTGTTTTCCTTCTGGTTCTTCAGACTTCATTTATGGATACTTATTTTCTTCTGAGAATAGTGGCTAAGGGAGCCAGAATGCATCAGATTTTGTGCTCATTCAGCAAGCTGAATTCTGAGACTAAAGGCCACATTTCATAAGCCCCCCCCCACCCTAGTACATTGATTTCAAAAAAATGCCTCCACCGTGCATTCTGAAACCCGATCTCCTTCTATTTCTGGATCCCCCCCCACACACACCATAGGGGATGCGCTCTAGTAGGATGTTGAGTAGGAAAAAACAATCCTTACACCGTCAAAATTTTGAAGATACTCTCTTTTTATTTCAAAACATGGGAATAACTCAAATTTTGAGCCTCAAGGACCAAAATATATTTGAATCAAATGTTCAGAAGACGAGCCAGGCCACCATTTTCGGCAGCAAGCTTCCCACGGACAAGTGGATATTAGAGAATGATGCCCACGACATGGCTAAAGCTATAGCACACCCACAAATAGATTCGTACTTGGTTGTCTAATTTGCATGCACGAGTATAGAGCATTCTCCATGCCACTAGTACATATATGCCTTTTTCAAAGTCAGTGCAGGATCCGTATTTGTGCAGGTCTTTAAAAGTCTGCTCCCTTACAACATGTTAACATAATTTATCTGAGAGAGCCTCAAGATGACAAATTCTTTAAGCCACTTTTACTTCCCCAAAGTCATTTCTGAATAATAATGATGGCTATCAGGAGTTCCAGCATCACATAGGAGAATCTGTTTGTTAGTGATTTTAATGTCAGTTAGCTGGCTGCGAATGAACCTGGCTAAACATATCCACATGCTTGGTGCCTGGAATTTGAAATTGGTAACCTTTAGCAACAATGGCAACCTTAGACCAAATGACAAGATTAAAAAAAAAAAAAAAAAAAAGCCAGAGGATGTCCCAGAAAGAATTGGGCTTTCCTGCTTTCGAAAGCAAATGCTTCCCTAATCTGCACCAAACAGTGACAGCCTGACCCACTCTTGCATGGGGGCCTACTTTTCCCACTAATGCTGAATTGTTGGAAACCCAAACAGCATTCAGCGCCAAGGGGGAAATTGCCTGAATCTGAAAAGGAACCAAAAGAAATTGTACCAGGGAAAGGAGATGGGAATGGAAAACAAGTTCCCAGAGTATCTCTGTCAACAAGCATGTAGAGTCTTTATTACTAGAATACGCAGAATCCCGTGGGAATTGCTACATACATATATATATATATATATATATATATATATATATATATATATATTTTTTTTTTTTTTTTTTTTTTTTTTTGCCTTAACTCTTCCCTTGCCAGTCCTTCCCTGGCTGGTTGAACTGCTTCAGCGAGGGGGAGGGACTGTCCCATCCAGAAGCCACTCAACAGCAGGCCTCAGGAGCTGCACTCCTCGCAGTGACAGGAGAGGATGTACCGGTAGGTGGCCGTGAGTCGCATGCCCCCAGAGCAGCGCAGCCGCAGTGCCTTCAGCTTGGACGTCTGGGGCCGGCAGCAGTGACAGGAGGAACGGAAGGGCTGCTTGAGGACAGTGCTGAAGGAGACCAAGGGCTCGGAGCGTGACGCCTGGCTGCAGTGCCCCTCGCACCGGGCCAGGAGTACCATCTGGGGAGAGAAAAGAAGTGGTTACCCCCACTGGGGAAGCCAAAACTTCAGCCAGGTCCCGCAGCATCCTTTAAAAGGCCCTAACACTCCCGGCTGGATGAGTTCCTGCTGGAGAAGACCAGTGGCTCTCAACCCTGGTCACACATTGGAATCACCTGGCAAATTTGCTTTTCTTTTATTTTTTTCCATGATTTTAAAGTTTACTTTAAAAAGGTAAATGTCTCTCAATATTTAACAGGTAAAGAAAATATGATATTGGTTTATTTTATGTGGTTGTTATATTTTATTTTCCAAGTAATACCGCTTAAGAATATTTATACACCTACTTTTAAGTCCACAGTTTAGCACTCTTATTTGTATGGCTTTAAAAGTTATAGCACAAGATCTTTACAGTAAGGATTGGAGAAAAAGATTCATTCAAAACAAAGCCTGATATAATATAAACATGTTTTTCTCTGTACTTTATTTTAAATACATTAATTTTTTTAAAAAATTAATTATTTATTATTTTTGGCTGTGTTGGGTCTTCGTTTTTTCTGTGCGAGGGCCTTCTCTAGTTGTGGCAAGCGGGGGCCACTCTTCATCGCGGTGCGCGGGCCTCTCACTATCGCGGCCTCTCTTGTTGCGGAGCACAGGCTCCAGACGCGCAGGCTCAGTAGTTGTGGCTCACGGGCCTAGTTGCTCCGTGGCATGTGGGATCTTCCCAGACCAGGGCTCGAACCCGTGTCCCCTGCATTGGCAGGCAGATTCTCAACCACTGCGCCACCAGGGAAGCCCAAATACATTAATTTTTAAATGATGCTCATCTGTTTTTCCATCTGGTGGTAAAATACTAGTGCAAATTTTTATCAAGATAAAGTTTACCACAGATATAAATAAATTTTTCCAGTTGAAAATGGCCCTTCAGCTGCCATTAAATGAAATTTCCCAACTTAAGTGAAAAAGAATTGGTAGCTGTCATTATAAGCAAAAATATAAAGTACTATAGCATCACCTACATTGCTGCAAATTCGCTTTTAAAGTGTCAACACCCAGGCCCCATCTCAGACCAAGTGAGTTAAAATCCTTTGGAGTTGAGCCCAGGCTTTCGTGGTTTTCCAAGCTCTTTAGGTGATTCCAAAGTGTGCTGAGGGTTTAGAACCACTGGACACGGCCCACCACCACGATGTGCAAATAAAAACCAAAGAACAAAAGAAATTTCTACTGACAGGTGGTAGTCTACCGTTGGACCCATGCCAGTTCTATTAGTCTGAAAATGTAGAAAGTCATTCCAAATTGCCATCAGGGGGTAAATAAAGAATGACTACAGAGAAAAGGAATTTGCTATGTGCAGAGAATTACTAAAGAAAAGGAATATGGTTTCTGAAGAAGAAAAAGAGGATAAGTTAGTGATACTTAGGAAGAAATATTCTGGGCACCACAACTTGAAACAAGAGAGTGAAATAGAAAAAGGGTATGTTTTGGGACCTGGAATCACACTTCTGGGCTTATACACTGAAGGATCCTGAGATTTGTGCAATTGAGTTTTCAGTCATTTAGGGCAAATACTAGGATGCATTCCTTCTGACCATCTCCATTTCCAAATGTAAGTTAGGATGATAATAAAGCTTGGGTTGAAGTAGCAGAGGTTGCATGTTCTTTATAGTGGCTCTTAGTGTGGCTATAGTAAACAGATCCTTTAAGAATCTGGTGCAAACTACCAAAGGTATCCCCCAAACAATGGACATAAGCACACACTTTATATTTTGCATATAGATTAAAGGGATGGAGCAGAGGCTCATTTATGCATCCCATACATAAATGGTATCCTGGGAGTGGCAGTCATGGGGGGGTAGGGTGGGCAGCTTGATTCATTAAGCTATACAACCCTATACATTGAGGCACAGAAGGTGGGGGGAAACCTGAGGTTATTGGTGTATGTTTATGTGGGAGGGTCTTGCTTGGTGAACTTCATATTAAGTGATAGAGAAAAAGTTGCCCTATAATTCCAGAACCCACAACAAGAACATAAAAAGTAGAACTACTCAAATAAAAGATTAAAAGATACATAAATATGCATGAAACTTTTTGACATTTACCTCATGGTATTTTAGGAATTAGCAATTATTATTGAAACTCACCAGCTATTAAGTCTGATATCATCCTATAGGATAGAATTTAATGCCCAAGAATTAAAAGTAGGAAATGGCCTGCCCATCTCTCCAAAAGGAAGAGAAGATGACTTCTGGTAATTATAGATCATTAACATCATTATCTGAAAAGATGCTGGGATGAATCCAACAATCTCTTAACAACAAACAAGACAATATGAGATATTAGGAAACGACTAGCAGGGCTTGGTGAAGAATAAGTTGGACTAGACCTACTGATTTATTTTCTCTGAGAGGCCACAGAGCCAGGGAGAAAATGGTAGCTGTAAGTCATTTTGATTTTATTAAAGCTTCAATTCTATCCTGCCTGCCCTTCACATGGATAGGGAAAACAGACATGATCTGAAATGGGTTTTGAGAGATTATGCCATAGGTCTATATTACACAGGCCAGTTCTTGGTGCCCGCCCCATCCCTCTAATGAGAGAGAGAGTTCGAGGTCTTCCCAGTCCCTTCTCACCCTTTCTAGTATGTGGAAATAGTTCCTTGACATCTCACTTTGGAGTAATGTTAAATTTGCTCATCTCTAATGTGGATTATATATTAGGCAGATTAAGCGGTTCTTCAAAGAATCACCTCCCCAAATGGAGTCTTTAGAGATTCAATTTCAGTCTGGATGGGTATATCTAACCTGTGCCAACAGACTTCATTCAGAAGGGCAGAGACATGGCAGTGCATCGTACCCAAATGATACACGTACAGGTGAACCAAATGCTGACCTTGAATGACCAGGCAACTAGCACTGTCCATAATATGACCAAGTCAGCAATCTAGGGCCATTTGTAGAACTAACCTAATAGTGATTTCACTAAAAGTCTTCACGGTCTCAAGCTCTGCCTTCAGCTCATCCTGAAGGACAAGAACTCCAGCACTGAAGACTCTGGGGCCACCTCCAGTGGGTCCCTCTTCCTCAGGAGCTGGACTTTCTGGGCAAGGAGAATGCAGAGACATGTACAATAAACACCTTCAGTGGCTGCCACCAGCCTTCAGAATAAAATCCAAAATCCTGGACAGGCATTAAGGCCCTCCATGACCTGGATTTCACATATCTTTCCAATCTCACCAACAACTGTTCTCATTCTCATCACCCACTCTCTATTTGGATCAAGCTTAATTACTTAGGAGTCCATGGAACTGCCCTGAATTTCCCTGCCTCTTGCCTTTGCCTTTCCTCTCTCAGGAATGTCCTTTTCTCCTGGCTGTACTTAATGAAATACCAACTATCCTCCACTGCCAAATTCAAATGCCCTCTCCTCCAAGAAGACACCATGAAATGATTATCTGGCCCTTGACGTTCTCAACATACATGCAAATCCCCTCTCTGGGAGATTCCCAGTACAGTTGACCCTTGAATAACATGGGGAGTCAAGGGCACCAACCCTCCGTGTATTCCCAAATCTGCATATAATTTACACTTGGCCGTCCCTATCTGCGGTTCCACATCCGAGGATTCAACCAGCCACAGATCGTGTACTGTGGCAATATTTCCTATTGAAAAAAAATCCGCATGTAAGTGGACCTGTGCAGTTCAAAGCCATGTTGTTCAAAGTTCAACTGTATATAGATGCCAGCTCTATCTAGCCCTGTTTTGTGTGTGTGTGTTGCAGGAGTCAAGCAGGGAGTTTGGAAGATAAACATCCATGAATGAGTGTCGTTAGGAACGGAAGGTATAAATACCTGCTTCCCAGATTCACTCCTTTTTTAAAAAATGTATCCATACATATATATGAATCATTTTTTAAAATTAATTATTAATTTATTTATTTTTGGCTGCGTTGGGTCTTTGTTGCTGCACGCGGGCTTTCTCTAGTTGCGGCGAGCGGGGGCTACTCTTCATTGCGGTGCATGGGCTTCTCATTGCGGTGGCTTCTCTTGTTGTGGAGCATGGGCTCTAGGCACGCGGGCTCAGTAGTTGTGGCACAAGGGCTTAAGTTGCTCCACGGCATGTGAGATCTTCCTGGAGCAGGGCTCGAACCAGTGTCCCCTGCATCGGCAGGTGGACTCCCAACCACTGCGCCACCAGGGAAGTCCCCAGATTCACTCTTGATATTCACATTTTAGTCTTGGCCACGCCTCACCTGTATTACAGATTTAATGAACAACTTCTGACCTCTTCCAGACCAGAGCTTCTCAAACTGTAATGGGCATGTAAATCAGCTGAGGATCTTGTTAAAATGCAGATTGTGCTTGACTAGTTCTGAGTGAGGCCAGAGATTCTGCGTTTCTTGTAAGATTCTGGTTGATGTCGGTACTGCTGTGCTAACGTCCACACTTTGAGTAGCAAGGCTCTGGACCTGTTAAAGTTTGAGAGGCTCTGCTCTAGATACATCACTAGATAGTGATCATTTCGCTAATAATAATGATGGCAGCCAACATTTATTGAGTGCTTACAACATTTAATCTCATTTAATTCTCATAACAATCCTATGTGAAAGGTACTATTATTATCTGTACTGTTATTACAGATGAGGAAACTGAGGCTTTAGAGAATTTGAGTAAATTGCCCAAACTCACATATCTGGTAAAACACAACACTGAAATCAAACCCAGGTCTGTCTAAAACCAAACCCCTGGTCTAAACCACTATAATATCCTGCTTCCTGATATTAAGGTGCTTGCCTGAGGCATGTGCCAACTCACACCCTACTCTAATCTTCTTTGACCTGCCTCTGGGAGTTGTAACCATATCATAACCACACGAGTCTGACCCTTTTCTTATGGGCTTCTTGGGACACATCATCACCACCTCCAAACTTAAGCAGAGCTGAATCTTCTAAGAACCATGGCAGTCCTAAATAATATCTCCTCCACTGTCAAGACCCTCGCCCGTTGCTCCATCCCCCAGGGATCTGAGGACTCCCAGGGACTCCCAGCAGTTCATTGGATGATACCACATACTCTCTAACTCCTTAACCAATTCATCCTTCAGTTCAATAAAACTTTGACACCTTCAGACATCTGTTCACCTGCCAAAACACATTGGCCCCCAGTTTATGGTCAATGCACATTCCTCATACGTGGGTGACTTGGCTGTATTTATTAGCTGCTCTGAATTTTGCACTGCGCTTAACTGCTCTTAATGAAGAGCATACACGCTACTCCACTATCAAATCAAGAAATGAATATTTTTGGACAAAGAACCCACATGGAGCTCCACCACTAAAAGAGTGTGTTCAATAGGTGGTTATTGCTCATACAAACTTCTATTGAGGGGCTTCCCTGGTGGCGCAGTGGTTAAGAATCCGCCTGCCAATGCAGAGGACATGGGTTCGAGCCCTGGTCCAGGAAGATCCCACATGCCATGGAGCAACTAAGCTCGTGCGCCACGGCTGCTGAGTCTGCGCTCTAGAGCCCGTGAGCCACAACTACTGAGCCCGCGTGCTGCAACTACTGAAGCCTGCGCGCCTAGAGCCCGTGCTCCACAACAAGAGAAGTCACCATGATGAGAAGCCCGTGCACCGCAATGAGGAGTGGCCCCGCTCGCCGCAACTAGAGAAAGCCCGTGTGCAGCAACGAAGACCCAACACAGCCAAATAAATAAATAAATAAATAAATAAAATAAATAAATAGAAAAAACAAAAACAAAAAAAACCTATTGGGCTTCCCTGGTGGCGCAGTGGTTGAGAATCTGCCTGCTAATGCAGGGGACGCGAGTTCGAGCCCTGGTCTGGGAAGATCCCACATGCCGCGGAGCAGCTGGGCCCGTGAGCCACAATTACTGAGCCTGCGTGTCTGGAGCCTGTGTTCCGCAACAAGAGAGGCCGCGATAGTGAGAGGCCCGCGCACAGCGATGAAGAGTGGCTCCCACTTGCCACAACTAGAGAAAGCCCTCGCACAGAAACGAAGACCCAACATAGCCATAAATTAAAAATAAATAAATAAATAAATAAAAAATTAAAAAAAAAAAAAAAAAAACCTATTGACTTTTCACGACTCAGGTGGGTGACAGATACACGTTATCTGCTTTTGGTCCAGTTTAATTTTTGCTATCTTATGTTTCCCCCCCAACAACTGGCTTGATGTTAGGAAGCTAGGCAACTTCTCCAGCAGCCCTTTTGTATCCCCCCAACCCTGGAGTCACTTGGCTCCAGCTGGATATGATACCTAGTTCCTTCTAACACGAACAGAGCTGCTGGGTTCAGGGTATTAGCTCAAGGATAGACTCTTTCGCGTTCAATCTGATTTCCATGTGCTGAGGTTAAGAGTAATGGAAGGTCCTTGGGTAATAATTAAGGAATAGTAATGATGATGATATGTAACATGTATTGAACGTTTACTAGGCTCCAGGCACTGTGCCAAGCCCTTCACAGGCAAGTTAATACTTAACAACTGTTTCAAAAGGTAAACTCTCCCCACTTTACAAATTAAGAAATTCAAAGGCAGAGGATAAGTTACCGGCCTGAAGTCACATAGCTGTACAATGGAGGGCCAAGATTCTGAACCGAGACAGCCAGATTCCTGAGCTCTCTCTCCTAACCACGGTGCTATACTATTAGGCCATGAGAGTCAGCCTTTCAAGCCTTCGAGTTTCATAAGATGCTAAAGTCGGTCAAGGGCAAGTTCAGGCTACACTGTGAGGGTTGTAGCCAGCTGTGATTCCTGGGTCCAGACCAAGGACTGCACCCGGAGACCTCAGGCTCCTTCTCTCTCTGGGGACCTACCACAGTTCTTAGACAGTCAGGCCTTTTGATGCAATACACAACTGTCTTCTGAGTGAGAGAAAATCCAAACACAGATGGTTTTCATCACCCCTTGTTGAAAGACTTGCCATCTCCAAAGCCACTTTCCTTTCCTGTCACGTGGGGCCCCTGTGAATTCCTGGCTCAGGCCATGGTCTCCATCAATATCAGAATAAAGACCCACCTGTCCCATCCTAGAATAGAGCTTTGGCTATTTCACCTCAATCGAGTGAGAAACATATTTTGCCTTTTTCTCAACAGTGAATACTGTGCATCCCTTATTCCATGGCACCCCTTGAAGCACCCGCCTTTCTCCTCAGGAACATGATTCACCTCTGCTTCTCCCATTCCTCACTTCACCAGCACCCTCAATAAATGACTGTTCAGCTCATCTCCAGAGAGCCAGGTCAACCTGCAGCTAGAAGCCGGTCCCTTCACTCTGGTTACAACTCAAACTGACCTGAAGAGACCTTTGCACCCAGAATGCTTCCCTTCCCTCTCTCCTCCATTTACTTGGAAGCTTTATGAGGGCTCAGCCCTGCGCATGACAGGTCCCCTTTCCTCAGGGAATTTCCCCAGGCTTTGTGCCCCGAACCCTCTTCCTCCTTCTCCTCTGGGGCCACCCCCCTAGCTGCTCCTGTGGCCCTTCAGGGTTCAGACAACCGTATGCCTTGGTTCTTCGCTCTCCTGGCTCGGGGCCACCATCTGCTACTCCTCACCCAACTCAGACTTCACAGGCCTGCCCAGCTGGCTCACTTTCCCAGTCTCGGTTCCTGAAAACCCCTCCTTGGCCTGAATCCAGAACGCACCCCTTCCAATCCCTCCTTCCTCCTCTCACGTGGGAAGGGAGGTCAGACAGCAGGATCTGTTTCTCTCTGCCTTTGATCCCCCCTTTTAGCACCCAGCACAGTGGCTTACATTTACTTTGCCCTTCTGCGTGCTCCCCCAGCCCTGCCAGGTTTCTGTGTTTAACGAGAACCTCAGTGAGGTTCATTTTCCTAATCCTTTAAGGCTATAGGAGATCCCAATAGTTATTGAGGTTTCAGTGGTTGACTAAAATAGAAAAGTGAGTCTAAACACCTGTCCACTTTATAACTTCATCATCAAGATCATACTATCATCTATTAATGTCTATTATATGCCGAACACTAGGCTGGATGCGTTACAAAT
The DNA here is from genome assembly GCF_965194825.1 of Balaenoptera physalus. Classification (NCBI taxonomy): domain Eukaryota; kingdom Metazoa; phylum Chordata; class Mammalia; order Artiodactyla; family Balaenopteridae; genus Balaenoptera; species Balaenoptera physalus. The sequence continues at coordinate 39,697,744 of NC_138903.1, forward strand.
ATTATCACCAATACCCATACCCACACTTTTAGGGAGACAGCATTAGCTCCATTTCACATGGGAAGAAACTGAGGCACTAAAGAATGACTTCACTTCCCCCTAAGTCACCCATTTGGCCAACTGTGGAGCTGGAATTTGAAACCAGGTCTCTCTCACTTCAAAGCCTGGGATCTCAGTTCCCTTGAAGATTCCCCAGATATCTCATTTCCACTAACCACTGACCCTTTGCTTGTTTGCTTTACCACCTTTACTAAAAAATTCAGTGAAGATTGTCAATGAAGCTGCCACTCCCAGAATCTTTTGTACCCACTCCTAGGAGGTGTTACCACTGAAAGCCACCAGGCGCATCCTAATCTGTGGCCACACTGACCTCCTTCGTGGACCACTGTGGCCAGTCTTTTCTGCCTGACTCCATCTCAGCCCTTTCCTGAACTGCTGGGAGATGGGCGACAGGTCCCCGGCTCTGGCCAGATGCAAGTTCAGATAGTCTCATGGAAGGCTCCCAGAAAAGCTTTCACTACTATTTTTATTTTTCTACAAAGATTGCTGAGTGTAAATCATGATTTTTCAACAGACTGGAAGTTGAGCCTGAACTTCTAAATAGTGGCTCCCATTTGCAGCAACATGAATGGACCTAGAGATTATCATATTAAGTGATGTAAGTCAGAAAGAGAAAGACAAATATCATATGGTATCACTTATATGTGGAATCTTAAATACGACAAAGGAACACATCTATGAAAACAGAAACAGACTCAGATATAAGAACAGACTTGTGGTAGCCAAGGGGGAGGGGGTTGGGGGAGGGAAGGATTGGGAGTTTGGGGTTAGCAGAGGCAAACCATTATATATAGAATGGATAAACAACAAGGTCCTACTGTATAGCACAGGGAACTATATTTAATATCCTGTGACAAACCATAGTGGAAAAGAATATATATATATATATATATATATATATATATATATATATATATATATATATATGTATAACTGAGTCACTTTGCCATACAGAAGAAATTAACACAACATTGTAAATCAACTATACTTCAATAAAATTTAAAAAAATCATAATAAAAAATAAGTGATGGCTCCTACATTCTATTTGCATTCCTCCAGTAGGAAGAGCCAAGTGAAAGATGAATGAATTGAATGAAATGAATGAAAGATGAATTGAAAGATGCATGCTCTGAGGCAGACATTGCCACTCCTGGGCTAAATGACATCGAACAATCTACTTAATTCTTCTTTCAGGTTTCAGTTTTCCTTACCAATAAAACGGGAATGATAACGCTTTCCATCACAGGTTTGTCAGCAACGACTAGATCATACAGTATGAGGTGCCTGACACCTATTACGTGTTCAAGCAGATGCTTTCCCTTCCCTGAGCCTGGGTCACATTCTCGCCTTTATCTGTCTTCCCGAGACCAGACACTGGATAAATGGGAGTCGGGAAGCATTAACAACTGACAGGCAAACAGTAGTAAATAATGGGCTTTGAACCTCACGTTGAGGGGAGAATTTTTGCAGAGAGGAAAAATCTACCCTAGTCTCCTCTTTGCAAAAATCCCCATTGGTCGTTTCTGAGGCACAGGCTACATGTTTTACATCCCAAGTCTGTAAAGATGAACAATTTTTCTAAGTGAAACCCATTAGAGAGAAAACCAGCCTGAGTCTGGGAGAATTAAGAATTATAGAATATCTCAAAATGAAAAACAGTTTTTGTTCCCGGCTACATAGAGAAAATCTAATCCAGAAAAGGTCTGGGTAGTTGAGATTCTGCCAGGCATATTTTATGGCCAAGGAAGAAAGGTTTATAATTGCAAGCACCATTTACATAAAACTATTGCTATATTTGGGATAGTTTGGGATGTTTGAAAACAGATTGTTCCCATGAAATTACAAACATTTCTCTACAATCACAATTTTGCTCTATTTATCATGGTATTCTGGAAGAAACAGAGGTGAACAAAGGTAAACTAAAGTCTGTTTGTAGGACTCATGCTCAAGCACTGTGGGTTTGTTGCGTTTGAGTTAAGGCTATATCTTCTTTGACCTTTCCTTAACTAATGTGATAATTGCTAAGGCGCTCCTCCATCTTTTCATCAAATCTTTCCAGATTGTTCTTTAGTTTTCAGAGATGCTCCAATTTTCCTGTTCCTTCCTATCACCACATGAACACTTTCTTTGAAATAATTTTATTTCCTTTCTTTTTTAAACATTTTATTTATTTTTGGCCAGGCCGCGCGGCGTGTGGGGTCTTAGTTCCCCGATCAGGGATCAAACCCGTGCCCCCTGCACTCGAAGTGAAGTGCGGAGTCTTTTTTTCTTTGTTTTTGAAGTGAAGAGTCTTAACCACTGGGCCGCCAGGGAAGTCCCTGAAATAATTTTATTTCCTTTCTTTTTTTAAAGAATCATGATTATGGAGGACAACTCAGCAGAGGGAGAAATCATCTGTGGAATAAGAAACACTAAATACAAGTGCTCTCTACAGGGGGAGTGGAGGAGAAACTAATAATTGCTCTAGTCAACCTTACCTCAGGCCTACAGTTTCTGAGCAATCAGTTGGAAAAACATGTCCTATCTTTTTTTCTCAGTTTGTTTTATATTTTGTCCTAAGAAGGGATTGCAGGCTTGCAAAAATTTATCTATTTACTCTTTTTTTTTGGTTCGACAAGTACAAATAAGAGCCAGGAAGTTTGGGTTAAAGTGAGTTAACCCAAATTCTGATCTCCCTAAACTAAAACAAGCCATCATCATTGAGCTATAATCAGAGAAGTTATGGAAATTTTAAAGGCAGACAGAAATCGTAATGTTTTTAAATGGAGGGTAGAGCCATTAACTTATATGGTCTCAAGTTTAGTGGTTGATATTACCAAAACTTCTCAATTATACTGGTAATTTAAAAAAATACTTGCCATGTGAGAATATTTAAGTGGTTTTAGTCTCAGGACCGGAAGTGAAAATCTCTGAGGTTGGGCTAAACAAATTCTTATTTACCAAATGTGGGCAAATTTCATTCGTATGACTGGGGGCAGTGAGAGTCGTGAGAAGTCTGTTTCTGGGTCTATTTTTCCCTACTATGTGCCTCCCTTCTGGGTGGTCCAGGTGGCCTTGGAAGCATAGTATTCCTTCATACACCCCGTCTCAACACTGAGACATCACTTTTGCCTGTGCAAAAAGACACACAACCTACTCCAAACAAGAATGACGTGGCTGATCAAGGTAAACATGATAACTTATCAAAATGCCATTTCTGTTTTGAAACCATTTTAACATAAACATGGCAGGTAGAGAAAGGCATGGGCCAGGAAACACTTTGAAGAGCCCCCCCCCACCCCCGCCAAGAAGTACGTTTCACTGCTCAATCATATTTCTTGTATTCCCTTCCTCTTTATTGCTGGTGGAGATAGAAAGAGTTACGATAACCTGTAGATGCCATTTTCTTTCTTGAAAAAGGACACCACTGCTCCTACACTTTCACAGACAGGGACGACACACACCCCTCCAACCTTGTGCCTAGCAACCATTTTATTGTGAGAAACTTCCAGCCTTTCCTATTGACTTTGAGCAGGCTGAAAGGAGAGAAGCTGGCTGGGTGTGTACATGGTCAATTAGGCAGCTTTACTGACAAAAGTTCAAAGCATGGTGGGAAACCCTAAAAGGATGATTCTCTGGCAAGCCCTGTGGGTCAGCCATATAGTTCTCTGTCCCTTGTCAAAGGAAGAGGGCTTGTCTCCTGTTTCTGGGAGTAAGGCTACTCTCACGGAGATCTCGAGCTTACCTTGGAGCTACACTTGTACAACGGGTGACTGATAGAATCGACATAGTGGTGTCTCATGCAGCGTCGAGGATCGGAGTCCATCATGAATGAGCTGTCTGTATCTCCCATCAGCGCCAGCAGGGAGAGCATAGAAAAGGATGCAGCTAGTACATGATTTCTCATTGTTGTAAGGAAAAACTTCTCAAGAGGAACAGCAGAGGGAGGCAAAGGACTAAAAATTGGAAATGCCTTCACCTCCTAGGCTCCAGTTCCTTTCAAGGAAAGGGCAGGATCCGGTTGGAGCTTTCTGGTTGTCATTGTTCTTTGTATGCCGGAGTTTTCGTCTTACAGTTTGCACTCGCAATTCATCATCACTGTATCTGAGGCACAGCTGGAATGAAAACAGAAATTATTTTCCCCAGAAACGTTTACCCAGAAAAACTAATGGAACCCTGGAGGTATTGAGTAGAATTTTTCCATGTCATTTGGAGTGGAGAATATTGGTTTCTAGAGTGTCATTAGCATAAGCTATCATCCATTTCACACCCCTCCCCCATAGCTTACGGTACATATTTATAATCATTTGGAAGTGGACACAATGGTTTAATGGAAGCGCTTGTTGACTTTAATTGCTGGAGGATAGTTTGACCCCATAGTCAAGTGGTTCTGGCCAGAGCATAACTCGATTGGGTGCTTTCATCCTTATCCCTGGCTGGTGGGGACGAGAGTGTCTATTCAGTTTCTCGGTAAGCTTTGATGTCAATGTCAGCTTACAGGGCTAGAGAGAAGGCAGGTCAGCGCTAACAAGCACACGCCACGTCCCACAGGAAGGAAGTACATTTTCCATGTCCAAGTCCAACCCACCCATCCACCTAGTTTTCCACTTCTATGCTCTGGGCTCATCCTGTTTTTGTGTGAAGCCCCGTGCCACCCAGCACCAATGATAAGCTGCATCGGAAATACACATTACGCTAACTGGCCTCCAGTGCGGTTAAGGCAACACATGTGTATTTGCCAACAGACTCACGCATTTCTGAAGAGCCTTTGTAGCCCAAGCACACGTATAATTTGAAAAAGTAAGTGGTTGCTGGAGCAGAGACTTATCATTAAAGTGGGATCATGCCATATCTGAAATTTGCCTTGTTCTTTTAAGCATATACCTCTTGGACAAAGGACTTGGGTCCAGAATCTCCTCAAATCACCTCACTAACCCCACCCCCCAAGGCATGGCCAACACTATCACACCAGCAAACAGAGAGCATCAAAAATATTTTCAAACATTTAGGAAGATTGGGGGACTTGACATTACATCTAAAGCAAAAGGAACACAATAATTAAACCTTCAGAAAAACTTTCAAAGTTATTTCAGATAAAAGTTTGATTATTTTGCTTCATAGTACCTTTTTTTTAAGCTTGCTATGCATGGACAGTCTGAATAAACAGAGCAAAGCACTGATAAGATGAAGAAGTTCAAGTCCATATAAGTCAATTAGATTTGCTCTAATATAGTGGCCCCAGACCCCCTTAACCTCAGTTTAGCTGTCTTGCGAGAGTGGGGCAGGGGACCCCAGGAGGAAAAGAGTGTGTGACACAGGGCTGTTTCAGAGTGGAGCATCCCTGGCAATGGCAAAACTTCAGCACGTGTGTTTCAGGGAAGCCCTGTAAATTGCAGGAAGAGCAGGGAACAGTAATGAGGGGACCCACCTGGACTCTAGCACTTCCATTGATTAGCTGGGGGACCTGGTACAGGTCATTTAAGCTGTTCCAGCCCCAGTTTCCTCATTTGTAGAATAGGGGAGTGGGAAAAATGGCATCTGCAACCCTCTCTTGCTCTAAAATGCCAACATTTTAGATACTTATGGATTCAGTTACTGCCATGTCCATATGCAGAAGATAATCCTAAAGTTGAGGATACCATATTTTCATGCAACTTTGCACCACTTTCCTTTATGTGCATGCTAATGGCAATATTTCATTAAAATTGATCAAACCTGAGCCTAAAGCTCCAAATCAGCAGAGGATGCAGAAGAGCATTTTTTGTTTTCATTTCAGCTGCATATTTTAGGTTTTCCTCTGCACATTACATTGAAACTCAGCAAGACTTCAGCTCAAAGAGCCAGAGCTTTCTTGGGTTCCATGTTCAGAGGCTACGGTATTGCTGACCATTTCCTGAGTTTCAATATGACTGTATTTTCCCAAATGGTTAACTGTCTCTTTGAAGCCTTAATTAGTCTCCGAAAGAGAATTTATTAGATTTCTCCTTTCACCATTCCAGTTCACAGATATTTCCCCCAGGAGTCAATGGCAAGAGGATGAAGGGGAAAAGCAGACATTCCAGTCCTGACCTTCCCTCTCCACTGCCAGCAACTTCTTTTTGGAGCCATGGCCAGGAGATATGGTTAAATGAGCAACGCAAATGAAAGAAAAGCATGCATAGCATGATGATAAAAACAAGCAATGACATTGACAACAAAACCCTATATACGTGTATGTATGGTTTTATGTGTTGGCATTTGCATTTATTCCACAGAAAAGGAAATATAATCGGCCCTTAAATGTAGAAGATGGGCACCCTCACTCACCTAAGAGAAGTGAAAATTAAAGCACTTTGAGACACTTTGTTCAACCAGTCAGAAGTCTGATCATGCACCCTGTTGGCAAGGCTGTGGGAAAACAGGCCTATTTTGGAGAAAGTACAGTAAAAATTGGTACAAATTCTGTAGAGGCCAATTTGGCAATATCTATTAAAATTGAAAATCTGTATAATTTAGACCCAGCAATTTCACTTCGGAGAACTATCCTACATGTGAGATCACACAAGCATATGGTTATTCACTACAGCATTGGTTGTCATGGCATAAAATTGGAAACAGCACAAAATTTCCATTAGTAGGGGACTGGTTAAATATATTACACAACGTTAATACAGTCGAATACCATGCAACTCTATAAGGAAGAATGCAGAAGCTCTACTGATTTGTGTTAAAACAAGGAGGGATAAGAATATATATTTGTGTTAATTTGTATTTACATAGAGAAGCTCTGGAAGGATACTCAAGAAACTGTACAGTTAGTTACCTGTGGGAGTTGGAGGACAGTCACGGGAGAAAGACTTTTCGCTGTATAACTTTTTTTAATTTGTAGATGTCTGAACTTGTATTGCCTATTCAGAATTTCATTAACAAATAATACTTTCTCTTTTCAAATCAAAGCTTGGCTTAAAAATAGTAATTAAGTTAATGGATGTTTAAAGTTTGTGCCAGTTTGAGTATTTTAATAGTATTAAACTTTTATTCCTGATCAATATGGGAAGACATGCTAGTCTCTTAGTCAAATATTCTTCCAGGTGGACCATTTTGTTCTTGTGCACTACTGCCACCTAGTAGCAACGTTCTGAATTGCAAGCACAGTTAAAAAAATTTTTTTTGCCTGAAAGGTGAATAAAATAATTTTGCAAGCAAATGTTATGACATTTATACTGATAAAGAGCTAGTTAATGTCACACAGAATGTAACTTTATTATCTGATTTTCTCTTTAAAGATGATAAGCTGAACCCAGAAGTAGTGATAAAGTATAAAAGAATGACAGAAGAAATATTGCTTCACCACTAATAAGAAATAGATTTTTCATTTCAACACGCTCATAAAGCATGATACTTTTTGTTCAGTTGTTATATTAAACTCTGAAATGAGAATGCCAGCAACAGTGTAAATATGCCACAGAACTCACAGAACCCTCGAAGCATAAAGGTATGATCCTTGCAACATAACACTGAGATTTTTGCCTTGTGTTCAAATTGAATGAACCAACACTGTTGTGTTGAAGAAGAAATGAACAGAATGCTCAAGAAAAGAGTGATGTTAATTAAGTCAAGTTGCCTTAACATTGTGTTGGTCCGGATGTGCACAGGTGAGGTTGTGCAGAGTGCCCAGGGAAGCACTCGCAAAGGGGAAAATCAAGAATGAAGGAAGTTTTCATCACTCGAGATCCCAATTTTATGGCAGCCCAGGGGTATCTTCGTCTGTCTTGTAGGAGCTTCTGTCATTTTTCTCAAAATTAAATTAATTCTAACTTGCTTTAATTTTGTGAAAGCCATGTAGCATAAAAATCAAATGCTGCCTATCAAGACTTAGAACCTCAGCCCAGCCAGTGATGGATTGAATGAGAAAGCGACTCTCTTGTTGAACTCAGTAGACCTGGGCTGCTCCGTGCTCTGGGTACAGTCTCTCTGAGACATGGACTTGGCCGATGTACAGAGCCCACATTCTAATAGCTCCAATGTGGAGCCTCTGCTGGAGGAGAGGCACGTAGGCTGGCGTGCCCGACTTTGGAGCTACCCTCCAAACGATACCAGTGGAAAAGAACAACTGGTGCCCAGATTTCCCCACCTGTCATTCTCAGCGAAATAATATAGCAGAGCTTACAGCAGACCCAGCCTCCTGGGTGAGAGATGGTGTTGTATCTACAGATCAGCTCACTCTTGGGCTGACCTTCTGCCTGGCAAAGGGTAAAGTGCTGGTTTCACACAAGTTATTCCAGCAACTGGCTAAGACAAGTGGCATGTGCCAAGAGTGGCCTTATTCTCGCCCTGCTTGCCAGACAAGGGAGGGCCGTGCTCAGTATCCGTATTTCCCCCGGGGGCTGTTTTCAGTATAATACATGCAGGTATTGCCTCCCGTGGCTTCTTTCTACAAATATATATTTAACACATATTCACTGAGCACCTACTATGTGTTTCCTTTTGCTCTAACAGATGAGACTCAAGGGTCAGGGGAGAAAATAGGTCCTATTCTAGTTCCCTCTTCCAGCTCACTGCATCCACAAGCAAAGAGTCTTGGCCCGCTGTTTTCCTGGGCAATTTTTTTAGACACACTGATGAACTCATTTAACATCTAATTCATATGCAACATCCTTTGCTTCATTTCTAAGAAGATCAAGCTAAGCAGATGAAATATAGTGACTTTGGAATGCCATCAGTGTGCCAGACAGAATTATTTGATATTTACTATCATTTAAAACTATCATATCAGGCATGAGTAAGGTAAAGATGGCAGAACATAAAGCCTCTCTCAAAGGAATTGCAAAAAAAAAAAAATCAGAGATTTAAATGTGGAAGAAAGCTTGCCACTAGGTAACACTTCATACTGGGATTAGAAAAGCAAGAAACTCAAAGTCTCATCAGAGAGTGTGAAGTGCTAAGTAGCCCCTTCCCAGGAACTCAAAGAATTCCAATTGGAACTAGTCAACTAGATGCCTTGGAGAATAAGTCAGATGCCTCTTCCGAAGGCACTTAATTTATAAACTGTAAACAGCCTGTTGGATTTTATAAAGCATCTCATGTGCTCAATGAATGGTTTTTGATATTATTCCTATCTGGCAGCACATCAGTAGTGGCCAAGAAGCCAAGCCTGGGCTGCCCCAGAGGCAGCCGTCCTGACCACACACGCTGCCAGCCCTCCAGCCTGCCAGCCCCTGGTATCTCCAAGGATGGGCAGCTACAAGGTCAGTGGGGAGGGAGCAGCTCCTGCCCCTGTCATCTCATGGTGTCTGTTCTACAGTTAGAGGTGGCAGAGCGTAGGAGGCAATGCCTGCCCCCATAGAGCCATCTTAGGAGAAAGAGGACATCCTTGGGATTAAACCACAGTTCTCCAGTCTGGGATGGTCTGTTTTCTCCCAGCCTGCATTACTAGGCAGGCATGGCCAAACTCAGCGGTGATGGTGATGGAGGAAGAAAAGAGATGGGAGAAGCAAAAGGGAAGGAGAAATAGAGCCCAGGGAAGAAGCAATAAATCACAAGCCTGGGGTAAAGAAGGGTGTGAAAAAGAAGGATTAGGAATAGAAGTAATTTCTGGTCAACTGTCAAGTGGCCCCATCTGTGTGTGTGTCCTTGGATTGAATAGTTTTACTGTCTGGGGCAAGACTGGTGTGGGAGGACTGGACCTAGAGACTGACTGAAACTTCAAATCCTGATTTTTTCAGGAAATCCAGAGAAACCTCTCATTGTGATCCAAACTCCCACTTCCCTACAGGTTTCATCTCTTCCTCCTCAACCCATTTCTAGCCTGTGTTCCACGTCCCGGTGTTTTGCATTCATTTGCCAGAAACATTGGATAACTATTCCGCAACTTTCTGAAACCAGAAGAGCATTCTACTGCTGTCTGCTCTGGTGGAAGGAAGGCTGATCTGAGGAGCCGCAAGCTCTGAGCCCTCCCTTCCCGTCATTGGCTGTGTGATCTTGAGCAAGTCACTTGCCTTCTCTGGACTCAGTTTGCTCATTCACAAAATGTACGGATTGTTCGAGATGTTTCTATGGTTCTATCCATTTCTAACATTCTCTAACTCTACCCAAGCTTCTCAGAGTACTTGCCTGCTTTGGGGCTACATGTTCCCCAAAGAAATATGACACAAAGAGTTCCTTGCTTACTCAAGAAGTTAATGATCACAGAAAAGTCCAAACAAGTTCTAATGTGGTGCCTAAGCCCCTTGGTGAGGCTGTATTGGTGGCCCAAAATAAAAATAGCCCGTCATAACCAGTTGACTTGGTGTTTGAATGTACCAAATACGGTTTATAAACTAATAACATGTTGTTAATAATAGGAAGCAGTTAGCGAGGATACTTAACCAGTTCTTATTTCTCTTAAAGCTGTCTTAAAATTTGTAGTGTTTCTTTCCAGTCTCTACCAAATGGGGAGAGGAGAAAGCGAATAGTAGTCAATCATGGTAGAATTAAACTTCTTTCAATTGGTGATGATGAGGATATAGGCTGAGTTCAACCCTCTTGCACCTTTCCTAGGAATGACCCTTATTCCTAACAGATTGAGCCGCAGGTCCTCATGCCCTAGTGGGGCCATTTATGATGCTCTGGTTCAGGATAGAAGAGGAAGATTGGTTAGAAGAGTTTTCTTCTCTGCAGATGTGGTTAAGAGCAAGGCAGTCCGCTTAGTAAAGCATCTATGGAACCTTTGTGCTAGGGTACCTGAAGCTCTAGGCTGGGACTTGGGTTGAAAAGAGTTGCCCATTGGGTACGGGTCTTGTTTCCTGTGCTGGGCTTCTGCGGGCTTCTACAGTTTCTGTGGAAAGACTCATTCTGAGTTCTTAACAGTTGACATAACTGACTTTTAGAGAACAAACCTTGCATAAATTGGAAATGACCGAGTCTGATTACCCATGTGTCAAGAAGCAGGATACGACTGAAGTCTTCTCCTCTGGGGGTTTGGATTATTTCTGTAAATCTACCACTCCACTAAAAGCTGTGACTGATATGGTGACGAGCTGTCAGAAGAGGCTTAGGGGTGGGCTTTCTGGGGTGCCAAAAATCAACAATAGCCCTAAACATGGAGTCCCCTTCCGTCCTTTCACCAATAATAGGGAGAGAGAAAGCCACAAAAGAGGTAACAGAAGAGACGGAAGAAGGATTATTTTTATGTTTCAAATCTGCCACTACCCTTTCAGTGATTTCAAATAGCAAAATTCCAGAAAGGGAAGGTTCCCTTCATTTCACCCACTCCCTCCCAGGAAGGGGGTTTCACATGAGGAATGAGAAACACTCTACCACTTACCTTGTGTAAGACCCTTTGGAAGGAAAGCAGGAAAGTTCTGAGACACCCAACCCAGGGCACTTGGTCTCGCCAACACATGAATGTACACTCTCCCTGTGGAAAAGAAAAGGTGCCCTGGTGTTCTGGGGACCCTGGTGCTGAGTTAATTTGACACTTGCTCTGCCACTGGGCTGCTGGCTGTGGTATGGCCTTAGGAGAAGAGAGATAACCAATGTTAGCTCAGGGTACAAGCTCCCCTTTACCCTGGAGCCAAATGAGTATGTTGGCTTTTCTTCAAAGTGTCCAACAAAGTGTTTCCAAAGCTGCGTTTGAATCTCCTCACCCACACTTTGGAATGATGGGTAGTGATCTCACCTAACAGCTGTAGAGCCCTTAGTTAGAAATTGGGCATAAACAATAGAGCAACTCAGTATTTCCGTTCCCCATTCAATTTGCCTTTTCTGCCCAATGAGGGGACTTGAATACTGGATTCAATCCGGTGGCAATTTGGAAGCAACACTTGTGGACACAGACTCATGTCAAAGGGGCAAGGTTAAAAGCACGGGGAACTCTACTCAATGTTTTGTAATAACCTATATGGAAAAAGAATCTGAAAAAGAATGTGTATATATATATATATATATATATATATATATATATATATATATATATATATATATATATATATAACTGATTCACTTTGCTGTACACCTGAAACTAACACAACATTGTAAATTAACGTATACTCCAATACAAATTTTTTAAAAAATGAAAAAAAAGCCAATCACATAAAAATATGTTTCCCTTATTGCTAATCACTCTGAATTTATTGGGCTTTTGGTTTTCTGTTCGTAGTTTGCTTTGCTTAAACCACACACACTCTGGCTACGTCTTTTGATTGCCAGTTCCCCTGTGACACTTCCATTCTGCTGCCTTTGGATTTCAAACCTCAACAGAAACATTTTAATTCTGAAAAAAAGTCATTTTCCGTAATTTGGGGGGGAATCACAGAAATGTATGAAGTCCTTGAATATTGCCTCGCGCTTTAAAGAAAAATTGGATTTTAAGAACTGGATTTCTTGGACTCTTCACATCCATATGTGTGCCTACATTTTACTTCGAGTTAAGGAAGGGAGATAGTTTCTTCACTGTAGGAGTTGACTTCCTTTTCTAATGTCAAGTAAAGAAGGCAACTTCAGAGTTCAAACCCCTCTTCCTGGGAGGGAGTAGGTGAAATTAAGGGAAGCTTCCCTTTCTGAAATTGTGCTATTTGAAAATCTCCAGTGGCAGATTTTAAACATCAGAAATAATCCTTCCTCCTTCTCTTTGCTTCTCCATGGTCTGCTCTTTGCCTATTTTTATTCCCTATTGATGGGAGGATGGGAGGAGTCTCGATCTTTAGGGCTATTGTTGGTTGGTGGCACTGCGGAAGGGTCGCCCCTGAGAATTTTCTGACACCTCATCAACTTTCTTGAATGTATTAACCTGTTGCCCTTTCATTTTTAAAGAATCTGGCAATTGGTTGGATCACAGCTTAAAAGAAAAAGTTGGGATTGAGCCCGGCCTTGGAGGAGAGAAAATGGTATGAAAAAATTCTTAGCTTTTGTAGAAAAACAAAAAGAAAAACATATCTACTGCAAATCTTATAGAACTGAGTTTAAAGCTATATAGTCCATGTTCGTGTGCAGATTTGGACATGAGGGTGAAATAGATTCTGATTGGATGAATTCCTGATTCTAAGCATGAGGGATATATTGCCTCCTAAAGTTACCCATTCTTTGCATTTTCTGAGTCAGCAGTCTTTCTAACAAGAAAGTGGTTGTCCCAGACTGTGAACCCCATCCAGGGTGTTACATTCGGACTATGGAAAATGGGTCTGGGGGTGTGACTCTCAGCAATTATAGGCTCACCCATCAGACTCTGAGACCCTCTGATGAGGGGCACAGTAAGCGCGAAGGGGCACCAAGCAAGCTATTGCCAGACACACAAGAAGAAAGCTTTGCAGATGTGAGAGCATCTGGCATCAGAAAGAATGCCATCGGCGCAATCTTCCTCAAAAACTCAAATGTGTGGGTGTGTGAATTTGCAGCACGCAACCTGCGCAGCCAAGCCAGTCCCTGCCTCGCCCACCCCACTGCACATGCACGGGGGTTTCAGCAGGATTCGCCACCCTTTGTTTTCTCCTGGACGCAAACAGAGAAGTTCTATGGTTGCTGATCTGAAGGGTGAGGAGTGGGTACTACCAGCTGGAATGTTGCCACTGGCAGGGGCAGACAGGAAAATAGGAAGGCTCTTAATGTCCTCCCAAAGAAAACCTTTGATGGACAAAAGAGTGGTTGTATTTTTACCCTCTCTCTTCATGCTGCCAGGCGTCTTTAAATAGATTCTCTAGCCTAGGGACTTGTATGGAATAATTCATATTAAAACCCAAGAAGTGGCAGAGGAGGGGAGTTGGTTCTTTCTTCTCTTTCTTTTCTTTCCTTTCTTTTTTTCCCCCCCTTCTTGTCAAGCTAACAGGAAAAGACTCATTTTAATTCAGCTGTGTTCAATTTTTCCTTTTGGGTCTCTTAATGAACTTTAGCTAATTCGGAAAAGACTACCAAAGCCCCCAGGAAAAGAAAAGGGCTAGGAACCTGCATTGTAGAGCGCTCCTTAATACCTTTTGGCCCCGAGGACATTAGCAGCATCTTTTAAGGATGTTGCACACGGGGGGTGACACGAAGCTCTTAAATGGGAATGTCTAATTGAGAAGTCCAGTTCCTTCCATTTGCAACTCATAAACCGATCTGTTGTTCGGCTGTTAAAAGAAAGAAAAAAAAGAAAAAAATCCTCCCCATCTCCCCAGCCCCATGCTGGGTTCGGTTCAACCCAGGATCCATTTCTCCCCTCTCCCTTTCACAAAACGGGTTTCATAAAGACATTCAGGCCCGCGCTAGCCAAATTAAAAGTCCCGTCTGTCCTTCTCTTTCCTTGGGAAGGGAAGGATGTGGGAAGGACAGAGAAAGGGGGCAGGGCGCGGCCCAAGGATCCAGGGAGCTTTGTTTCAAGTCACTTGTCTCTCTCCCTTGAAACAGAGAATAACCACATTTCTCTTAATGTAGGCCGAAGTGCATCCAGGCGTTCCCATAGCACTCCCACCCCCGGCCCTTTGCCGGAGATGTGCGGGTCACTGTGATGGTATGTTTGTCCCTGCCAACCCGGTTCACTCCAGCCCTGCTCCCAGCAGCCTAAAGGGCAGCCCGAGCCATGAGGCTGCTCTTCTCTGCGAGTGGGTTCAGGCTCGGGGCGCTCCGAAAGGACCCCCGATCCTATCAGCCCGGCAGAGCTGCTGCCAAGAATGACATCCTGGGAATACTATGGAGATGGGGAGACCTCATGGGCTGTTGTCCCCAGATGAAACAGGACCCAGGCTGTCTGGAAAACAGGCAGAGCAAAGAGCGAGCTCACAATGGAAGGAGCTCAGGCGAGGGGAAAAGGGGGCGGGCTGGGAGTGGTGGAGAGCAAAAGCAAAGAAAAGCCACATGCCACCCAGGAAGATTCCAGGGAGGGCGGGAGGAGGTGGTGGAGGAAGGACTTGCAGGAAACAAGTACCCAGACATGGCACTGCCAGTCTAGCTGGATTCTTTTCTGAATTAGATTATGCGAAAGAAAGAGGGGAAATATATAGCCTGCCAGCTGTTCAAAGGCTTACAACCTTGCTTTTATTGTCCGGGTAAGTTGGTGAGGTGGGGCATCAGAGGAATTCCAAACATACCATCCCAGAGAAATTTTAATATGTTCCACAGTGTCATACACGAAGAGGAAATGACAGCTGATCACAGCCAGGGCAGGCCACAGCAATCTGGGCCTCGGAGCTCACCCACCCTCCCATGGCCCAGCTTCCCTCTTCTGCTTTAGCCCTTCTCCGTTCTGCCACCTGCCGTCCCATCCCTCCTGCTCCCACTGGCTCAGGCAGGGGGCCCGGACAAAGTCGCCTTAGCTGACTGTCATGGGAGGAGGTGAGGATGGCCTGGAAGGCCGCTGGCCAAGAAGCTGAGGGCTGGCTAGGGTGAGTCAGGCCCCCCAGGGAGTCAGAGGCATTTTAATCCAACCACAGGGGATTATCTGCTGATAAGGACCAAATCAAGGACTCTGGTGATGCTGTCTTCAGGATATTTCCCCCCAGTAACCTACCCGAGGCAGAAAACACAAGATCGGATTATTTGAAAGCAACACTGTTAGTGGCTCTGACGGAGACCTGGGTTTGGGGAACAACTTCTGGCAACTCCTTCCCAGGGTCTTCTTGAATTTAGGCCAGGCCCAGAGGTCACTGGTTTCGATCCTGGGGGTGGGACTCGATCCTGGGGGCGGGACAAGTAAGTGGTGGGAGATAGTGACTACATCTTCCTCCATGCATGTTTCTAATTCAATGATTCATCAAGTGGCCCTGATGTCAGTCGCTGAGTAGGTGACTCACAGCCATCCCCGATACAGACAGCACGTGGTCCTTTCCAAAGGGGGCTCAAGGGAGCAGAGAAAGGATAAACTGCCCCTTTTCTAGGCTTCTCCTGCCCAGGAAGGAAAGATCCAGGCTGTGCTAGCTGTGAGTGACGTGTCCCCAGGATCCGGTGATAAAGGCCTAAGGGGAACCCCTTTATCATAAATGGAAAGAAAACCCACCGATAAGCGACAATCATTTCCAGTAAATCTGGGTACCAGCAGATATTTGAAAGAGTTCTTTCTAACAAGGAACTCATTGACCAGTCTACCCACTGGCCAAGTCTATTTCTGTTCCAAAATCTAACTGGAGATGGCATACAGACTGAGAATTAGGGCGCAGGACAATGTCTCGTTCACCTTTGCATCCATCAGGACTAGCATAAGTTATTGAAAGAATGATGGCATGAATAATTAACCAATAAGAATAATAGTGCTCGAATTGTGAGTTCTTAAAATACAGTAAAAATTGCCAGCCACCACCGGTGGCTATAATTCCGAGAAACTCGCCACATTTTTCAAGGGCCGAGGAAAATAAATGAGTTGGAAATTGTTAAATGTATTGAAAAATGATTTATTTTCCCCTTGACAGTGTCATTGGAACATGAATTAAGATTGAAAACTCCACAGGCGTGTTTCCATCTGTGGGTGTCAGCTGCTTGGTACATGGTCATCAGGAAGGCTTCAGCCAGCACTCCTTTTACCTGAACTAAATGTATTTTAAAGTAAATGATGCAAAACATTGCATTTTGTGCTCAGACCCTCTCATATAATGGTCTGAATCATAGTTTAAGAAAACTGTTTTGGATCGGCTAAATGCTTTGTTAACAGCAGTAGCTTAAAATTGTACAGCAATAGAATCCTTGGTATCTTTTCAGGCTTTCTCAAATAAATAATGACTATCCCAGGGTTGTAAATTACCTCATTCAAAAGCCAGATTCTCATTCAACAACGCTTGTTAGGTTAGTTATTAGAGAAAATCAGAGGAGTTCCCCCATAAACCAAGTTCCCGTTCCACGATGAATATTGGTCTCTAGGAAGCTAAGAGTTTACTTTCAGAAGCCAGACTGGTAAGAAAAAAAAAAAAAAAAAAAAAAAGGGCAGATATTTGCATTTGGTCGAAACAATTGAGAAGCATCTTGTAGTCCCCACTGCATTTGATAGGCACCTAGAGCCAACTCTGCATTTTAGGCGTGTCTACATTTTCAAATGCACCTGGTATTTAATGTTATGTGTTGGAGCAATCTGCCAACGCCGGCTCCTTGTAATTAAAATACACTAATATCATACATGAAAAGAGACATGTTTCACAGCATCCATATCTGCTATTCATGACAGTTACAGAGCATAGAACGCGGGACTCCCGTCTTGCCAAATAGCTTCCTTCTCTGCACCTGAACCTCAGCAGAGGAGGGAGTCTACCTCTTTCATGCAGGTTTATCTCGCCTCCTCGATCACAATGAGCCTCAGTTACAGGGTGTTCTGAGTCATTAACATTCTGTACACAGTCAAACTTCCCGTCCCCCAAGAAAGAGTTATGCCCAGGCCTCCTACAGCCCAATTGTTCATTTAAAGAGAGAACTTGTATTCAGGAGCTTGCAAGAAGCCTCCGAATATTCCTCAGGTGTTTGTAGGAGTCATTCCTACAGGTCCCGGTCCCTGTGCTGGTCGCGAGCATCCTTTCCCGGTCACTGCTTGGACTGGGGAGCATCGGTCGGCTGCAGGGACGAGCTGATTACTAAAAATAACCCTTTGCAATAAGGCCAAGGCAAACAGCATGCATTTCCTCGGACTTTTTGCCCAATCAAAATCCTATAGTAAATCCATCCTCCTCTCTCCCCGGCGCTCCTGACTGCATCTATGGAATTGAAGATGTTGCAAGTTGGGAGAAAGGTGCAAAGGAACAGGATTCCTGTAAAGCGTGACACAGAAAGCTGGAAATAAATGTTGCCTATTGTTTGAAGTCATCCTAAGCGCTCCGGCAGAGCCCTGGCAGGAGATCAGCAGCGTACATAAGTAGTAATAAAAGTAAACAGTGCGCTTTTAAACTTGCAGTCTTGCCCGCGTTCATAGTGCCCCCGTTCTAAGAGGGATGAGGGCGGCGGGGAAGATACTGGGGCTCCAGGAGTCCATGTCGGCGAGTAGCTGCTTCTCAGTCTCCTTTCACGGGGTCAAATATAAGAACCATTACAAAGTTACATCTAACTACGCAGAGTTTGAAAATCCAATCTCTTTCAGTCAAACCCAAAGAGATTTTCCAGCCTCTCTGTGAGGCTCCCCTGCCCTGTCACCGACTTCAAAGACCCGTTCATTTACAAAACACAATGCTAGCCCACTACAGATTAATGCAAATTCAATTAATGCAAATTTAAGTGGTATTTAAAGGTTGTCTCTTTGTCTGAGAGGAGGATGAAATGCTCCTTTTGGAAAGAAGTAATTTCCTAGGCAAGCCGTCAGCGCTGTTTTCCTGCTTACCTTGGGGGAAAACGCAGGGCTCCTTTCTCCCCAGACTTTTCTGAGAGCTAGAAAGAGGTCCTGTTACTTCCAAATGCTTTTGTTCTTCTGTCCCTCTGTCACATGGCTTGCCTTTTATATTTGCAACACACAAAAGTTAGGACTGTTGTTTAAGCGACACAGGGAGAGAGAGAGAGAGAGAGGCAGAGAGAGAGGGAGAGAGAGAGAGAATGTCAAATGGAAAAGTGCCATTGCAGTCATATATCAATCAGGCGTGCGGCCGCAGCAGCGCACTAGCAAATGGGAATGCCACGGAAATGTGAGGCGCCCGGTATCGGGGACTCGCAGCCGCTGCCCACCGCTAGGCTCCCTTCCACGGAGCATCTTACGATGGGAACGGCATAGGAGTAACAAGGGCGAGGAAGTCCCCCACCCCCTTCTTCTTCGTCTTCTTCTTCTTCTTTTGTGGTGTTATGGAAATAATAAGGGGCTAAATGATCTTCGGGATTCAGTTCTTTGGCAAGCATGCGGCCGCCCTAAAGAGGTGCCGTCCGCACGAAAGACACGGAAATACAGAGTGGCATTCTGCTTAATGATTCAGCAGCTGACCGGGATGAAGTTGAAATTCTCAGTAAGAGAGGAGAAACATGGGAATCAGAACTCTTTCTCGGGCAATGCTGTGGAAGCAAGTGCAAAACTCTGCCCTGTTTTATTACGGTGTGGGTGGGTGGTGTGAGTTCTTTTCTGAGCTGTTCATCCAGTGAATGATTTTTAGCAGCAGATCCATGATTAAATCCACAACAGTACTGACATCAGCGCCTTCTTTGGCATCATTTAGAATAAAACACTAGATCTGATTTAGACACAATGACAAAGTGGGAGTCCTTGACTCCTCGAGTTATGTGAGTGTGAGAATAACAGGTAAAGCCAACCCACGGCACCACAACTAGTAGAAAAATGACAAAGGTAACTACGTGTGTGGGCTAAATGCCTGCTAGCTGGATAATACTGTTATGAGCTGTAGGAATACAAAGGGAACTATTTCCTAATTCTTGCCCTTAAAAGCTGAAAATGAAGACAGAAAGCCATCAGCAACTTCTGTGGAAAACACAATGAACCATTGAACCATTTATAATTTTTTTTTTATGTCAGATGAACCCAGCTCCAGAATGTTTTTTTTTTAATGAACACTGATGAAGAATTAAACTGAGAATATAAAAAAGTGATAGATATGTCATAAAACTTAATTATTGATGCTGAAACTGTCAGGTTCAGCTAGATCATGTCATTTATTATTCATTCATAAATTGGTAATCACATTATTACTTTTCCACAGAACCTTTACTTCAGTCACTGATGTTTACAGGAGGTGTCTTCAATTTTTCAGTTTGATCTCCACCCTTTAGTAAGAAGCCCCTTTTCTTTTGCTTTACCAGGAAAACCCTGTCTACCTGGGACCAGCCAGTCACAAAACAGAATCCACCTACAAGGATAAAGGATAAATGACAAGTTCAAAGCCTTGAAAGAAAACCTGGCACTTGGCCAATGATGATATTGGCTGAAATGTCTTAAAAGCAGAAGATCAAAAAGCAAATGGAAATTGGAGCTTAAAAATGGAAATAATCTGAAAGGGGAAATGACTTGTAGCTGAGTAAGAGCCATGGAAATAGTCATGAACACATTTTCTGGCTCAATTTTGTGGGTCAGATCGAGAGGGTGGATAAATCCTTTGGCCACCAACATTTTCAAATATCAGAGCTTGACGTCCATCAACATTTTCATTTCTCCTGATAATTTGTGTTTTTCTCTCAACATATGTTCACCACTCCACTCTGCTATCTTTTGCCTTTGGGTTCTCAGAACCACTCTATCTGCTCTGAAGTAACATGAAAAGGTGTGGTTCTTCCTGGTTGGAATTTTCCAGCCTCCTACAAGCTGCCCTTCTGCAAGGCACCACAGAAAGTGTAAAAATTGCAAACACATTGATTGCTTGGCCACAGAAGACAGGCTCTCTCCCAGATGGGGCCCCACTGCTCCCTCCAGCCGTTATTCTGTCAGGGGTGGCGAAGAATACCATCTGCTGCCCCTTTCAAGAGGGAGGCTTGCCTCCGCCTCTTGGGCTCCAGAGGACCTGTTTCTGAGCCTATCAATGGGTATCTGGCACCAGCAACTCTTTTCATCACATCACCATGCTTTTCGGAAAGGTCACTGTGCCACATGTGGTTACTTTACCAGCCGTCATTAACGTTCCTGAGAAAGAAGGACTCTCTTTACATTTCTATCTACGCCAAAGGGGATGAAAATACTCCTGCTGTTATTTCATATGCACTCAGGATGGGAAGAGTTTGGAGAAGAAGATGTCTATCAGCTGGATGGGAAATTCTTTAAGGGACCCTCCTGAGCCTTTTATTTCTGGTTCTGCTTTTAGGTTGCCTCTCTCTTTCCTGGTAGCTCTAGTGGATATTTACAGGAATTGCCCAGCATCCAAATACCCCCGAAGGGATGGGGACTCCCAAGGCAGGTGGGAGGCAGGATCTGAAGGGAGCAGGTGTTTCCTCTCCCCTCCTCAGAGCAGCTGGAGAGCCAGGCGTGCCCAAGCCTGGCTCACCAGATGTGCCATTCAGGAGGAGTGGCCAAGACCTGCAGACATTCAGAGGTTATTCCCTATGGGCGCACTGGAATCAAGAGCCCAGAGGTTACGGCAGCCAATGTCAAGTGCAAGAGAGCCCAGCCATGTGACAAAGGGTGTTCCAGGGACACAGGGTCCACCCATGATGGCATTTGGAGCATTCTGGTCTTTTGGGCTGCATCCGTGTTTGTCACCCTTTTATGAGCCTGGATCTCCAGCTTTCCTGGTGATTCTGTGAAGTGCCCCCCATCACCACACCCACAAATCCTGCCAATAAATTCCTTTCTGCTTTAATTAGCTAGAGACAGTTTTTGAGGTTGGCAACCAGGAGTCCTGACCTGAACACTGCATTTTCCAGATTTAGGTAAATTAACATCATTAACATACAAATGGAAATGTAGCCTCTCCTTCTTCCTAGCTACTTTTCCAAACAAACAAATGGTCTCAGATTCATTGTCAGTCTGCTATAGTCTCTGCTACAACATTTTGAAAGCAGAAAATTTCTAGGTGGGTACATAACAAGATACATATATATAATATGTACTTATCAAGACACCCACCAAAAGCCAATAACATTTGATATCATATCTACATGGATACAGATAGGGGTGTGGCGGGGATGTGTGTGTGTGTGTGTGTGTGTAAAATCCCAACACACCAGCACAGTCTGCTAGGCATGATTTACAATTATCTATGAGAATACTTGTCTTTACCATGCTCATGAATATAATAGTATTCATTCAAACATATCTATTAATAATAATAGCAACTATTTAATGGGTGTTTACTCTCTACTGGGCTTTGCGCCAAATATCTATATGCATTATCTCTTTTAGAGAGATACACAGTAATCCTATAAGGTAGATACTATTATTCTTTATTTTGTAAGTGGAGAAACTGAAGCTCTGAGTGGACAGGTGATTTCCCTGAGGTTGACCAAGCAAGCAAATAGCAGATAGGAGCCCTGGCTTTGCTGTCTTTAAAAGGCCAGGACTTAACCACTATGCCACGCTGCCCCTATTCAACAGAAATTCACTGAACTGTGCTTTTACAGTAATGCTCTATTATTTGTGGGAGATGCAACTAAAAGTAGGACATAAATCCATTTCTGAAGGTGTTTGTGATACTGTAAGGAAGAAAGAAACTTTCACTTATGAAGACACTGCAGGGTATAACGTGATCAGGCTGGTTCATCCAAGACAACACCCCTGGGTCTTGGCTTTGAAGCCACAGGGTGGGAACCAGAGGATGAAGATGAGTTTGTGGAGTGACACACAGTCCGACTTTTGGCTGGGCCTAAACCTATACTGTGGTGAGCCAGGAGGATGTGGGGAGCAGAGGAGGAGCCAGGCTAGGAGCTGGGGCCAGATGAGGTTAAAAAAGAGAGAATAGACTAGGAAGGCAGTCTGAGAAAAAGGAGAGGTTTTGTAAGTGGAAGAAGACTGAGTCAGAGGAGCAAAGATAAGTAGCATGGCAGGGATGCCAATAGGTACTTTCATTCATTCATACATTCATTCAACAAATATTCTTTCAGTGTTTCGTACCTGCCAGATGTCATTCTCATTGGGGTCCGGCATTGGATAAGACAGACAAAGTATCTATGGTAATGGTCTAGGAGTATGTCAGCAAGGGCACTTTCAAGGCAAGTAACAAAAAACTTGAATATCGATGGCTTAAAACATAGGGAAATTTATGGCGCTCAATCAGGAAGTAATAGTTTTAGGGTTGGTACAGTAGCCATGGCATCATCAAAAACTCAAGCTCCTCCCACTTCCTCAACATTGTTGGCTTCTGTTCTCCTCTAGCAGATCAATTCATGGACGCAAGATGGCTGGTGGAACTCTAGAAATCACATTGAAATTCAGGAGTCAAGACAGAAGGAGAGAAGAGCTTGTTTTTTGTCTGCTTCTTCAATCAGGAGGAAAGTCTCTCCAGAAACCCCAAGGGCTTCCCCTTGCATCCCATTGACCAGAACCCGGCCACATTCCCACTCCAACAGTAATCTCTGCAAAGGGAAGCACAATTGCCATGACTAGTCTGACCCAATCATGATCCACGCCCTAGAGCTGGGTGCATGGCAGACTAGACATAGTCAGATTCTTGGTGATGAAAGAGGAGGAATGGTAGGAGTAGATAACCAGTAGTATCTGCCACAGTGAGAGAGACAATATAAACACCAGGTGACTTCAGAGTGTGACAAATGCTATGAGGAAAATGAAATAGTAATGAGCTAGAGAGTAACTGAAGTAGTGCAGGAAGAGGGGTGAGTTAATAGCGTGACCAGAGTTGGTTTCTCTGTGGACATGACATATGAATGTAAATGCTAAGAGCAAAGTTGGCAAGCAGAAATGCCAAGGTGGCTGGAGCAGAGTGAGATGGGCAAGTGGTAGGAGATGTGGTCAGAGATGAAAGCAAGGGCCATATATATTATGTAAAGCTTGATTGTAGGCAGTTTGGGTTTTTGTTCCTGGTTGAATTGTCTCCCCCAAATAAAATATTTTGAAGTCCTAACCCCCAGTACCTTAGAATGCAACCTCACTTGAAAATAGGGTTTTTATAGAGATAAATTAGTGAGGTCATTAAGGTGGGTCCTAATCTGATATGACCGGTGTCCTTATAAAAAGGGGAATTTTAGACACAGAAACAGACATACACAGAGGGAAGATGTGAAGACACACAGGGAGAAGATGGCCGTGTGACTGGAGTAATGCATCATAAGCCAAGGAAGACCAAAGTTTGCCAACAAACACCGGAAGCTAGAAGAGCCAAGGAAGGATTCTCCCCCTGAAGCCATCAGAGAAAACATGGCCCTGCTGACACCTTGACTTCAGACTTATGGCCCCCAGAACTGTGGGACAACACATTTCTGTTGTTTAACCCACCCAGGTTTTGGGACTTTGATATGGCAGTCCTTGGAAACAAACACAGTTTTGTTTGCAAAAGGATGGCAATTCATTGGTGGGTTTTAAAGCAATGATTTACATTTTTTTTAGAAACTCACTCTGGTTCACATGTAGAGATGGATCACGGGCAGATGAGGAAGTGGGAAGTGACAAAGAGTGGAAGGAGGGAGGTCACTGAAGTCTCCCAGGGAAGAGAAGGCAGTGGCTTGCACTATGGTTGAAGTAGTTCAGGAGGAGTGGAGTGGACCGA
The DNA here is from genome assembly GCF_965194825.1 of Balaenoptera physalus. NCBI lineage: Eukaryota > Metazoa > Chordata > Mammalia > Artiodactyla > Balaenopteridae > Balaenoptera > Balaenoptera physalus. Next base: position 39,721,758 of record NC_138903.1, read on the forward strand.
TTTTGGATATACTTGGGGGTGTGTGTAGAATATACAAGACTTACTTCTGAATTGTTTGTGGGAGAAGACAAAAAGAGGAAACTTCAATCTGATTCTTGCCCCATGGTGGACTAAGGGAAGCACAGGTTTTGTGAAGGTTGGGGCTGGAAGCATAGAATTCAGTTTGGAACAGGTTCTGTTTAACATTCTTATAAGACATCCAAGTTGGAATGCAGAAAAGATAATGTGATATACAAGTTTGGATTTCAGGGGCAGTTTCAGAGCTGGAGAAAAGACATTTGGACATTGTCAACCTATGGAGGGTATTTATAGCTATGCAGCTGATGGAGATGCTGAGGAAGAGAATCTAGCTAAAGAGAGATGGGGAACTAGGATAGAGCTCTGGAGGTCACCTATGTTGAGTGAGATTGAAAAGAAGAGATCAGAGCGGTAAGTGGAAAATTAGGATATTGGGCCATCTCCAGAAAAACAAACAATAAGTTTCGTTTGTCTGTTTTTTAAGTATAGAAAGTTGTTACCTAAAAGTAGAGAAAGGAAACTATGGCATTAGACCTCTGCTTCTCAAATTTAGAATTAACTAGAGAGCGTTAAAATGCTGATGCCCAGGCCTCGCTCAGGTTAACCAAAACAGACTCTTTAGGGCTGGAGACTGGGCATTTGATATTTTTAAAAGCTCTCCTCTCTTCCTCAAAAAATTAAAAATAGGACTACCATATGATCTGGCAATCCCACTCCTGGGTATTTATCCAAAGGAAATAAAAACAGGACCTTCAAAGAGATATGTGTACCCTCATGTTCACTGTAGCATTATTCACAATAGCCAAGATATGGAAGCACCTTAAGAGTCCACCAATAGATGAATGGATAAAGAAGATGTGAGATATATATATATATATATATATATATATATATATATATATATATATATATATATATTTATATACTCACACACGCACACACACAATGGAATATTACTCAGCTGTGAGAAAGAAAGAAATCTTGCCATTTGGGATGAATTGATGAAACTTAAGGGCATTATGCTAAGTGAAATATGTCTGACATAGAAAGACAAATAGTGTATAATCTCATGTATATGTGGAATCTAAAAAAGCCAAACTCTTAGAAACAGAGAATAGAGTGGTGGTTATCACAGGCTGAGGGTTTGGGGAAATAAAAAGATATTGGTCAGACAGTACAAACTTCCACTTGTAAAATGAATAAGTTCTGGGGATCTAATGTACAGCATGGTGATTATAGTTAACAATATTGTATTATATACTTGAAAGTGGCAAGGAGAGTAGACCTTAAACGTTCTCACCATGAAAAAGAAATGGTAATTATGTGACAGGATGGCGATGTTAGTTAATGCTATGGTGATAATCATTTTGAAATATATATCATATCAAATCAACATATTGTGCACCTTAAACTTACACAATGTTATATGTGAATTATATCTCAATAAAGCTAGGGGGAAAAACAAAAGGAAGATGAGGAATATAAATAAATACATAAATACATAAATAAAGCTCCTCTTACAACATCAAAGGCACAATCCATTAAATAATTAATTTATGAGTTGGACTTCATTAAAATTAAAACTCCTGCTCTGCAAAGGCAATGTTAAGAGAATGAAAAGAAAAAAGCCATGGACTGGGAGAAAATATATGCAAAGGGCACATCAGATAAAGGACGATTACCCAGAATATACAAAGAAATCTTAAACTCAACAGTAAGAAAACAAACAACCTGATTAAAAAATGGGCAAAAGACCTGAAGAGATACCTCATTAAAGAAGATACACAGATGGCAAATAAGTATATGAAAAGATGCTCCACATTATATGTCATCAGGGAAATGGAAATTAAAACAATGAGATACCGTTACATGTCTATTAAAATAGCCACAATCCAGAACACTGACAACACCAAATATTGGTGAGAGCAACAGAAACTCTGATTTATTATGGGTGGGAATGCAAAATAGTATAGCCACTTTGGAAGGCAGTGTGGCAGTTTCTTACAAAACGAAACATACCCTAACCATGTGATCCAGCAATTGCGATCCTTGGTATTTATCCAAAGGAGCTGAAAACTTATGTCCACACAGATATTTAGAGCGGCTTTATTCATAATTGCCAAAAACTTGGAATCAACCAAGATGTCCTTCAGTAGGTGAATAGATAAACTGTGGTACATCCGAACAATGGAATATTATTCACTGCTAAAAGGAAATGAACTATCAAGTCTCGAAAAGACATGGAGAATCTTCAATGTGTATTTCTTTACAATTTTATATATCAATTACATCTCAGTAAAGCTGAATTTTTAAAAAATGCATCTTACTAAGTGAAAGAAGTCAAACTAAAAGGTTACATACTGTATGATTCCAAAAATATATGACATTCTTGAAAAGGCACAACTATGGAGACAGCAAAAAGATAAGTATTTGCCAGGGGTTGGGGAGGGGAAGGGATGAATAGGTGGAACACAGAGGATTTTTAGGGCAGTCAAAATACTCTGTATGATATTATAATGATAGATACATGTCATGATACATTTGTCTAAATCCATAGAATGTACAACTCCAAAAGCGAACCCTAATGTACGCTATAGACTTTGAATGATAATGGTGTCAATGTTGGTTCATCAGTTGTAACCGATGTACCCTCTAGTGCAGGATATTGATATCGGGGGATGTTCTGCATGTGTAGGGACAGGGAAAATATGGGAACTCTCTGTACTTACCACTTAATTTTGCTGTGAACTTAAAACTGCTCTAAAAATTAAGTCTTTTTTTATAAAAAACAACAATATGGCATGCTCCCTTCTTTCTGCAAAAATATTACCCAATTAAAGGAGACAGCTTCAGGAAAACAACAACAACAACAACAACAACTCCCCAGGCAATTCTAAAGCTCAGTTAGAGTCAAGAACCAGTCTTTAGCCATTATAAAAGTACCCAGTCAATCAATTCAATAAACCATTTTATAATGTAAATTCAAGCTAATGAACCACTAGATATATGCTAATTTTAGTGAATAATCTTTTTTGGCATCTTTTCCACCATTTTATGAGCATCTTCAAAGCATTGAGAGGACATCTTTTCTTACAACATACTGTACATCTCATCAAAGGCATAACTCGAGACAATCTTTGGTTTATAAAAAGACGACGAGAGAAAAAAGACTCTCAGCTCTAAATTTAAGCACCTTTTGAACTTTATAAAAATCACTTTAAGAGCCACATAGTTAGTGTCATAGAAAAACTAAGATGTTTATCTAGCCCTTTTCTTTTAAAATACATCTTTCTGTCCATGAGTTACTCCATAAGGATAATGAAAAATTATTTTATACCCAAAATTAAAAATGCAAGGATTCAAAGCAGCCCAAAGAACGTTTGAGAAAAAAAGGACTTATATTTAAGGAGGAAACAAATCCTCTAACAAAATGTGTTGTCTTGCTTCATTATGGTTCTAAAATTAGCCCTTCTTTAATTAGGTGAGAAATAGGGCTATTAAAATCATCAGTACCCTGCCAAATCGCTGGGGCTCCTTGCTAGAGGTAAGGACCTCAATGTCCATTTTATTTCAAAGACCTTATTCCCCTCACCCCGTAGAACCCCTCAATAGTATCTGACACAAATGAGCGACTCTTCCTTAAAATTCATCCTTCTCTTAGTCTTCATCCTGTGATAGGATCCACTCCTACCATGGCATCCTTTCCTTCATGGCCTCAATTCTCTTCTAACCCACCTGAGTGATTTATCTAGTTCATGGCTCAAATATTACCTCAAGGTCCATTTCCGTTCTTAGTCTACTTTCTGAACTTCAAAACAAGAATTTCCACTTATTCCCGAGAACTCACCATTTAAATATTTCATTGGCACCTCTCACTGGGTTACTAAGTCCAATTGATTATCGTCTCCTTTCATGTTGCTCCATGTTTTGCATCCTTAACTCAATTGCACCACAGTTGCCCCAGCCTGGAAAATCTTATTAGCTCTGTAATTTGGAGAAAGTTGTTAGCTTCTTACAAACTCAGTTACTTCATCTGTTTTATGGGTAAAGAAAAACAATTTAAGAGGCTCGGTGTGAAGGTTATTTGAGACATTGAACTGACACTGCTTTAGATTTCAAAGATTATTGCTCTGTGTCGTTGTTAGGCAAGGCCCTGCTGGAGAACACCTAAGGAAATGGTGAACTCAGTCCCAGCTATAAACAGGACCAAGGTCTTCGACTCCCATATTATGATGCCTATAAAACTACTGGCAGGCTGGGAAGTAATAACTTTCTCCATAGTGAAACAGAATGGTTTCAGTCATATTGGAACTTCAATTTCTTATGTTCTTGCTATAAAATAATAGACTCTACTGTCAAATCTTAACTTTCTCAAATTCTTAAATTTCACAAGACTGAAAAATATTCCCTTCCTTTTGTATAAAATGTGACCTTCATTTAGAAATAAGGGATTTTTCATTAACTTTGCATGTCTCAGTGATCATGGACAAACTACATTCACTAGTAGCTCAACAAATTCATGTTAGGTCAGTTTTAATCCTATTTAAGGTCAGTTTCACAGAGAAAGAATTATTGTAAGAGTTTGTACTGACAGCTTGTAATTAATGTATGCTTTTGAAAGGATGAACAGTCATTGACTGGATGTTCAAAGAAAGATTTTTTGATCTTCCCCCTACACACAAATACATGATACTACTCATCATATTTGACACTTCTTTATCTTTCCCAAAAGAATTTTTTCACATATTGAACAGTTTGTCTTCCCCAAAAGTATGACTTTTTCAATTAAAACTTAATTTAAAAAACATATTTGGTGGTTTGAGTCAAGAAAAAATAACAGGCTTAGAGGTATTCCATAGTTGTTCTATGCAATGAATAAAGGCAGCTTCATTTTATCCATTTACTTATTCAATCTGTATTTATTAAACACTTACTGAGTACAGAAAACCCTGCCTTTCCTTACCTAATTGATGAATCATTATATTTTCAGAAAGATCCTCCGATTTTCCCAGATATCTGAGAAATGATTTTCAGAACTTTTTTAGTCCCACTCATTCATTCATTCAACAAATAATTTTTGAGCAGTGCCAAGCCCTGTTTTAGGCCTTGGAGATAGAGTAGCAAACAAGACGGATAAGGTCCCAGCTCTCATGAAGCTGAAAATCTATTAGGGAGACAGGCAATCTCATAAAGAAATATATAATATACTTTCAGGTGATGATAAGTGCAAGAACAAAAATCAGACAGGATAAGGGGATCTAGCAGGAAGGAAAATGCTACTTTAGATTGGGTGGTCAGGAAATGCACCCAGGAGGAAGTGGTATTTGAACTCAGAGATATGGGTGAAGTAAGTCATGCAAGGGCTAGGGGAAGACCATTCCAGGCAGAGGGACAGCCTTGGGATGGGAGCAAGCTTAGCATTTTCACGATGAAGAAAGGAGGCCACTGTGGCTGGAGCAGAGTGAACAAGAGCAAGAGTAGAAGAAAATGAGATAAAGGCCAAATCATGTACAGCCTCGTAGCCACGATAGGACATGTAGAGTGTATTCTAAATGGAATGGGAGGCCACTGGGGAGGTTAGAACTAGATGGTGACATGACCTGATTCAAGTTTATGAAAGATGACCTTGGGTGTTTTGTGGAAATAGGCAGTCGGATTAGGAGGCCAATGCAGTGAAACATGGTTGAATTCTGACTATATTCTGAGCATAGAGCTCTTGCAGAACTTGATAATGGATCGGATTTATGGTACGGATATAAAAGAGGAACTGACGATGACACTTAGGTTTTTGGTATGAACTGGTGATTGATTGATGTTCTTCATTTAATTGAAATAGGGAAGATTAGAGGAGGAATACAGTGGATGGGAGTGCAGAATCAGGAGCTCTGATTTGGACAGAACAGAGCACCTATTGTGCAACAAGTACAAATGATCTGCTGGCACGTAGATCAGACCTGTAGGAACATCATTCATGAGGAAAAACTCAAGAAGACAGGACCAGGGCAGATATGTGAATTCCCTGCTGCCCCTCACACTCTGGGGTAGCTTCACCACAGATGCCAGATGTGGGAGAGGGATGTGACTTTTGGGCTGTGGGGCTTTTAAGTTGAATGGTTAAGGAAGAAACAGGTTCTTCCCTGATATAATGAGGGGCCAGGATGTAACAGCAATATAACACAGTAGAACCGTGCTCCATCTCTATCCTGCCAGTCTCTCCTTTGGGGTGATCAGGGACCAGGATACAGTGGCAATTGGATACAGCAGAACTTTTTTCCATCCCTGTCCTGACAGCTCCTCTTCTGATGTTGTTGAAGTAAGAGAAGGATCCAAGGTACCTGTTGCAGCTGTATGATAAAGACAAGCTAACAGCGGGATTTGCCTCATCAGTGCTCATGACTGGAAAAGTACCAGCCTCTTTCAGGGCATGCAGGGAGGGCTGTGGTCCAAGGCTTGTTGTTGACCAGGATTGATTGCCTTAAGCACTAGTCTTAGCCAATTTCTATGGAGATTTTCAGGAGGCCAATTCCTTCTCTACAGGGGATAATTCATGAGCAAATTAACACTTACCTCTTCATAAAAACTTGGATTGAGTTGGTAGTAGTGGAGCGGTGAAATGTGATTGGATTCTGGAAATACTCTGAGTTTAGATTTCCCAAAGAACTTGCTGGTGGATTGACTTTATGATTCAAAGAGAAAAAGAGCAGTCAAGAAGTATGTATAGGTTTTTATCCTGAACAACGGAACACTGACAGAAATCAGGAAGGTTGAAGGAACGGGTAGTGGGGTGGAAGTGAAATCAAGAGTTCTGATTTGGAAATGCCTAATAGACAGCCAAGCAGAGAGGCGGACAACACTTGGAGTTCGGGGAAGAGATCTGGATGGAGGATATAAATTTTGGAGTCGCCAGGATGTAGGTGCCTTTTAAAGCTGTTACTGAGTCCAAGCTCACATTGCTCACCGCACGACAGGCCAATAAGTCAAAAGATGAGTTGTCGGGGCAAGGAATAGTGACTTTATTTCGAAAGCCAGCAGACGGAGACGGTGGACTAGTGTCCCAAAGTCAGCATTCAGGCTTCTTTTGTACTAAAAGGGGAGGGGGTGTGGCTAGTCGCTGCAAACTTCTTGGTACAGGAATCCTTTGTTCTGGCAACTGTCCATGTAGGCCTGATCACAATGTTCCTATAAACCTCCAACGAGACAATTGTTATTTTCTGTTCTGCAACTTTTTATCTCTGTATGAATGAAAAATTGTTATACCTTTAAAGGTCAGAGCCCCGAGAATGGGCTATCCTGTACATTTCAGGCTCTAGGCAACGTTCTTTTACAACGGTGTAAAGCCAGCACAGGCAACATAGCACAAGGGTTAGAGCTGAAGGAATAGATTCAATATGAAGTCAGGTTTGTTCTCTGTTACAAAGCCATGGGACTGGATCAATTTAGGAGCAAATGTAAGAGAAAAAAGGAATGCAAACTGGCAAACTGAACCCTGCCTGGGTTATGTCAATATTTAGAAGCCTGGAGCAGGCCTAATGTCTGCTTCTCCAGGCAGACTCTTGGTTGCCTACAGCAAAAAAAAAAAGAAGGAACATTCAAGCACAATGTAATCTAAAAAATAATACCTGCGATTTACCGCATAAGGCAGGTCTGAGATAGATCTGAAGTGTCATTTTCCAAGGTAAAGGGGGTATATTTCTACACATACAAAACATGATGAACATAAAATTTTAAAAGCATGGTTTTCCCCTCACTCAGCTAAGGAGAATTACCTGTCATTTAAATATAAAATTGACAAAATTCCATACTTTGCTTACTGTTTCAGAGACTTCAATTAAAATCATACAATTATTCCAAAGCTTTTTGAGCAAGGTTTGTTTTTCTTTTGAATGCAACATTTTATCCTATCTTTAATAGGGCTGTATTTTACTCTCTTCTCCCCCAAAACTATAGAACTATTAAATTATTGGGCATTCCCCTCACATGATATGTGTATTTTCTGTTTCAAGTCTAGGTTTCTAAGACCAGTGTTTCAGTTACTCAGCAAATCATCAAGGAAATTTGAAGATGGCATTGACCTTTCCTCAACTTTTGGATCTAGAACCAGGAATTGGTTATGGCCTATGCTAAATGAACTAGACATTAAATCATGATTAGTAATGCTTAATCAGGAACCGAAAGAGTCTTGGTTGGTAGGAAGGGAGCAACAAATGTCCAACAGTAAAAACAGGGAACCTTTCTTGTCCCTCTTTGTTTTAGCTTATTCCTTCCCCCCAAAATAGAAGGAGCTGATTTTTTATAAAAACAATTAGGACCTAATATATTGGATTTCAAAATTTGTCAGGAACTATATATGCGTGAGAATAGCCAAGAAATTTCTGGAAAAATAAACAATGAATAATAAAGGGTGTGGCAAAACATCTATTACTCACCCCATGCTCATGTACTCTTCCACATTTCTCAGCCCCCTTGCTGTGCATGGGACTGTGTGACTAGTTCTGGCCAATGGGCCGAAAAGGTGTCACTTCTGGGTCAAACCATTTAACATCCTGATACACACTCTTCACTTCTGTCTTCCCATGCTTCAGTGACCTGGAGGCCATATACTGAGATTGTGGCATCACACAGGGAAGCAGCCTGTGCCACTGAATCTCCAAATGGAAGACAACTGGCCTGGAGAGTTGCCTGACCCACAGTGGAATTCGTGTGAATGTGCAATAAGTCTGATATATTAAACCATAGAGATTTAGGGGGGTTTTGTTTTGCCATAGCATTATATACGTATACCCTGATACAAAAAGAAACTTTCCTCAAAAATATGACTAAACAGATCAGTGAAATATAAAAGGGTTCATAAATAGACCCATGTCTATTTGGAAGGTTAATATGTGACAATGTCTTAAATCAGTGGGGAAAGATGGGTTACCGGTACATGTCTCAGTTAACAAGATTAACGCAAAATTTAGTGGTTTAAAACGACAACAATCATTTGTCATCTCTTGTAGATTTGGTGGGTCAGGAATTCCGAGAGAACATCACAGAAAAAGCTTGTCTCCGCATCATGCATGATGTCTAGGGCCTCAGCTGGGCAGCTCATAGGCTGAGGGCTGGAGGCCTCTAAAGGTTCATTCACTTGCATGGCTGAGGCTGACGATGGTGGCCATGGGCAGGGCGCCTAGTTGGGACGGTCAGCTGGAACACCCACATGTGGCCTCTCACATAGCCTGGACATCCCCGCAACATGGTGGCTGGGTTTAAGGGTTAAATGCAGCAAGAAAAAGAGCTATATTGCCTCTTGTGACCTAGACTCTGAAGTCACACAGTCTCACCCCTGTGAGAACACAGGTAAAGCTTGAGGCAGGGAACACAGATGTCACCTCTTGATGGAGAAGTGTCAATAGCATATTGTAGAAGGGCACAACGAATGGGATATAGGTATAGATATAGATAGATATAAATATAGATACAGATAAAGATATAGAGGTGTATATGTATATATACACATAAATAGCAGCCATCTTTGGAAAGTACAATCTGCCATAGTGCAAATGGTTGTTTGTTAAGGCTCAGATACTACTTTTGGACAAGCTGTATGCCCTCCTACTATAGAGATGAGAATAACAAATATATTCTCATATACAGATATTATGGTTTGAACAGATTGCTGAAACTCTAGCTAATAACTGTATAAAGAAGAGATGCAACAGATAATCTTTTCTAAAATTAAAGACATGATTTTTGGTAGACTTTCCTCAAATTACAAACTAGTATATAGATTAAATTTCCATAACCATTATTTTATTTAGTTATCTTGTATTGTTGGAAATAATTTGGGTCCTTTACTGAGATATTTTTAATGTCCAAAGCCTTGAAAAATTCCAGGCTAAAGATATTTTTGTTAAATTATATGAAGTAGAGCTTCAGGCTCTTTTTTTCCGTGTGTCTATGCACCATAGTAAATGAAAAACAATTTTCTAGGAGAATCTTGGCCTTGCCCATGGTTTTCCCATGTCTCACCTTAAAGCAAAGTTACTATAGCTTTCCATGCAGGCACACATTCTTGTTAGCTCGTTCCTCGTTTTTCACAGAAGGATATCAACCCTACTCCCAGGCGACTGATCAACTGATCTCTGCCAAAGTATTCCAGTATGGGAGGACTAAGCGTCACAACTTATCAGAGAGCACAGTCTTAAACTCTCTGTTGCCCTATTTTAAACTGAATATTTGTCTGAAATAAACAGTGTCTAGCAGGATTACTTGAGGGATACGGAATCCACCCTGTAGCAAGCCAGTACTGTCATTGCTCTGCCCACATCCCCTTGGATACCTTTTAACAGTGTGTAACCCCTCCCACAACTTTTGCAACTCTTTTTGTGAGGACTGACCTCAGGCCACCCGAACCACTTTCCCACAGGCATTAGAGCAGGAATTACCAGGAAGTTTACATCACTCCCACCTTACCCTTGGACCCCACAGCCCTTAGCCGGTGCAGGGGAACAAAGCACAGTTCCTTTGCCCGGAGTCCGGACAAACTTATAACTCCTCCTCCAGAGCTCCCTGTGGGATCAAGCTGAGGCTGGGACATCACCTGAACACACACCCTTGCTCAGCTTCTTCCTCTCCTCTATCCTGTTCCCCTCACTCCCATGCCAGTTTCTCCTGGGAACACTTTTTAAATAAATCACATGTACATGAGTCCTCAAATTAGCGTCTGCTTCTAGAGAACAAGACCTAAGACATAATCCTTCTCCTTAGATATTCTTCTATCTTTCTGTGAATTCAAGTGACTCTCTAGAGAGTGGGATACTTGAACTACCTGGTACAGTTTTAATGAATCAGAATCTACATACCAATGAGATCCCTAGTAGATCTGTATGCACGTTAACGTTCCAGAAGCACTTTTCTGAGAAAGAGTCCTGTGAACTGGTTCAAGAAGTAAGACGTTGGAATAGACCGGAAACTGGAAGAAATCACAAACCTTGTCAAAAATGAATTACTGCATTATTTTCATTTTTATAATATTCCAATGCTATTTAAATAATTCTAAAGTAGGGAAAATGATGGAACGCTTCCAATTCATTTTATGAAGTTAGCAAAACCCAATATTAAAACCTGATAAAGATTAAACACTCAGAGAGAAAGCTTATTAAATAATCTAGTGAATATATAGAAACAAAAATCTTTAAACATAGCATTGGCAAACTGAATCCAGCATGGAAATAAAAGAATAGTACACCACAATGAAAAAGAGTTTATACCAGGAATGCAAGGATTATTTAATATTTTAAAATCTACTAACATAATTTATCACATCAAGAAGAGAAAACCCAGAATTTCAATAGATGTCCCCAATTAATTAATAGATGATAAAATTAAATATCCATTAATCATAAACATGTGTAGTAAACTAGGACTAGAAGAAAACTTTCTTAAAATGATAAATGGCGTATTTTGCAAACCAACACTTTACATAATTCTGACAGGCTGTTCAACTGAGGTCAGGAATAAGATAAAGATGCTTAAAATAATCACTATTCTTTTTTATTTCTTGTGAGTTCCAAACAATATAATAAAACAAGAAGAGGAATAGGAGGTATAAATATTAGAAAGGGAACAAAACTAACGCTATTTTCATTCTTTTTAACCTACCTTGAAACCTCAAGAAAATCATTCATGAAAATGTTAAAACTACTAGGAAGTGGTGGATAAGAACATAAGTATACAAGTGTCAATGACTTTTACATATTAAAAAATAAATATTTCATCTACAAAAGAAGCAAAACAATATACCATAGTTTCAAAATGTGCTATACTGTGTAAAGAAAATCAAAAAATACTTTACCAAGAGTTTAAAATGGAGAAAGACACTGTATTTCTGGATAGGAAAATCCATTATTATTAAAGTGTTAATTCTTCCCAGTTTGCTTTATAAATGTGATACATTTCTAATCTAATCCAATACCAACTGAACATTCTTGCAACTTGACAAAATGCTTTCAAAGGTTATCCAGAAGAATAAACATGAAAGAATAACCAAGAAAATTTTTAAAAGAAAAATGAGAAGGAATCTGAAACCAAATGTTGAAATATATTATAAAGCCACAACAATTTGAGCAATGTGGTATGGGCACAGGACTAGATGAACAATTCAAGGTAAGAAAAATAGAAAGTCCAGAACAAATGCAGGAATGTTTAAGAACTGATTCACTTTGTTATAAAGCAGAAACTAACACACCATTGTAAAGCAATTATACTCCAATAAAGATGTTTAAAAAAACAAAACAAAACAAAACAAAACAAAAAGAATTTAGCATAGGATAGTAGTGTCATTTAAATCATATTTATTATATAATTTGACTAAATACTTGTGGAAAAAATTAAGTTAACTTCATTATATTCCAGAATAGCTGGGCTAAGAATGTAAATTTTTAAGATAAAAACATGAACGTTCCAGAAGAGAATATAGATACACATTTATCTAATCTTGGAGTGCAGCAAGCTTTTCTAATCATGACACTGAAAGCAACATCATTTTAAAAAAATGGTCTATTTGACTATATAAAAATGTTACACTCCTATGCATAAAGGAAAAGCAGTATATATTAAAAGTTTAAGCATATTGTGCTTTTCTATTGGAATAGCATAAACAACATTGGGAACACATCACTGCTACACATGAAGTTTAAAAGTAAATATATACAATAAGGAGCTTTCAGAAATCAAAAGCAATTAAAATTGGCAAAGGCCATGAAAGTGTAATTCACAAAATTGCAGAGCCAATCATTTTATTTTTAAGAAAATTTTAGCTTCTTTAATAATAAAGTACAAATTAAAACAACGGGGTATATATCACCTTTTGTGTATCAAAGTGACAAGAATTAAATAGAATTATAGTACACAAAGTTTTGTCACGTGTGTAAGCAACTGGTACCCTTGAACACAGCTGGCCAGAGTGTAAATTTTATGAAGTTCATACAGAAAAGTGGTCAGTTATGTTTAAAAACTTTTAAATGTTGACCACTGGTCTTCTGGGAGTTTGTCCTAAGGAAATAATTATAAATTTTTGCAATGACTTACCTGTAAGTATGCCCACAGCATCATTTCTTATGGTAGCCAATCTTGGAAACCAATTAATTATCCAACAATCGAAGATTGGCTCAATAAATAAATGCCTTTAATGAAATACATAGAAGCTATTAAAAATATTTTTAAAGAATATTTAATGGCTTGGGAAAAAGTGCATGAAATATAGTTTAATTAAAAACAGATTGAAAAGTAATATGCAGTTTGAAACGTTTGTTAAAAATTTTATTCATGCATAACATAAAACAGGAAAACACGCGCCAGAATGTTAACAATGGTTTTTTCCTAGATGCTGGGACTTTGGGTTATTTATAATGCCTTTTTTGTGCTTACCTGCAAGTTTCATATTTTCTTCAATGAAAATGCACTCTAATATAATCAGAAATTATAAATACCATTTGCAGCAACATAAATGGACCTAGAGATTATCATACTAAGTGAAGTAAGTCAGACAGAGAAAGACAAATATCATGATACCACTTATATGTGGAATCTCAAAAAAAAAAAAAAGATACAAATGAACTTATTTACAAAACAGAAACAGGCTCACAGACTTCGAAAACAAACTTAAGGTTACCAAAGGGGAAATGTGGAGGGGAGGAGGGATAAATTAGGAGTTTGAGATTAGCATATACACACTACTATATATAAAATGGTTAATCAACAAGGGCCTACTGTATAGCACAGAGAACTCTACTCAGTATTCTGTAATAACCTATATGGGAAAAGAATCTGAAAAAGAATGGATATATGTATATGTATGACTGAATTACTTAGCTGTACACCTGAAACTAACACTACATTGTAAATCAACCATACTCCAATATAAAATAAAAATTAAAGAAAAAAAAAACCAAACAGAAGAAAAAAGAAATTATAAATGCATTAAAGTTTGTCATGATACACAATGCCACCTTCAGGGTATCACCCAGGAGAAATTCTTGTCCATTCTTAACACCAACAGCCAGTGGTAATTGCTCTTGTCCTGAGCAGTTGACCTGTTTTTATCTGATGGACCCTATGAACCATGTAAACTAGAAAGCTTGGAGACAACCTATGTCCACCTCTGTAAACAAGGGTATGAATCTATGTGACATGCAATTGTTCCACTTAAAACATTGTCATCTTGTAGTTTGTGTATTCCAATAAGTCAGCTGACGTGTTTCCAGGAAAGATGCAGGGTCTGTATAAAGTAACGACTGTACCCACTAAGGACCCTGAAGCAATAAGAGAATTCCCCAGCATACAAGAACCACAGGGCCCAGAAGAGAAAGTTCAGTGCTAGACCTGCAGGGTAACTCATCCCTTAAACAACTGGGAAGAGTAGGTCATTCGTTCAGTCAACTAACATTAGCTGAGGTCTATTATGTGCCAGATACTGTTCTAGGTGCTGAGCAGCCATACAGTGAATAATGAGAAAATTACACAATTCCTGCGTTATGGGCTGAATTGTGTTTCCTCGCCCCCTCCCCCAAATTCATATGTTGGAGTCCTAATTCCCCAGTACCTCAGAATGTGACTGTATTTGGAGATAGGGTCTTTACAGAAATAATCAAATTAAGATGAGGTCATTAGTGTGGGCCCTGATCCAATATGACTGGTGTTCAGAGAAAAGGGGGAAATTTGGACACAGACATCCATAGAGGAAAAACAATGTGAAGCCACAGGGAGAAGAAGGTCATCTACAAGCCAAGGAGAGAGTCCTGGAACAGATCCTTCCCTCATAATCCTGAGAAGAAACCAGCCTTGCCTATACCTAGATATAGGACTTCCAGCCTCCAGAACTGTGAGACAGTAAGTTTTTGTTGCTGACGCTATCCGATCTGTGGTACTTTGTTGCAGCGCTCCTAGCAAAGAAATCACCTGCCGTCAAGAGGATAAGGAGCAAATAAGCACAAACAAAAAATAGTTACAAATTGTGGACTGTCCACATTGAGTCCTCAGGAAAGACTGCTGTGGGGAAGCCCAGTTTAAGCTATAACCTGAAGGATGAGAAGGAAGTGGCCTGCGAAGAGGGGGAAGCATCCCAGGTAGAGGGACAACACACATGCAGGTCCAGGGCAGAGAGGGATTGAGCTGCTTTGAGAATTCAAGAATCAAGTGAGGGTGAATGGGTCCTATAAGGAGGCAATGGCAACAGACATCGGAACCCACTGAGATTCTTCCGTCACTTGTGTTCGAACAGGTGTGGTGAAGTGTAATGAGTCCTCAGTCCCAATGTGGACTCTGTCACTTATAACTGACCTGATTTCTTAATCGAGTCCTCCATTATAAAAAATCTTGTCAAGGGAACCCTCCTATACTTCTGGTGGGAATGTAAATTGGTGCAGCCACTATGGAGAATAGTATGAAGGTTCCTTAAAAAACTAAAAGTAGAGCTACCACATGATCCAGAAATCCCACTCCTGAGCATATATCCAGAAAAGATGAAACTCTAATTCAAAAAGATACATGCACCCCAATATTCATAGCAGCACTATTAACAATAGCCGAGACATGGAAGCAACCTAAATGTCCATTGACAGATGAATGGATAAAGAAGATGTGGCATATATATATATGTACACGCACACACACACTGGAATATTACTCAGCCATAAAAAAGAATGAAATAATGCCATTTGCAGCAACATGGATGGACCTAGAGATTATCATACTAAGTGAAGTAAGTTGGACAGAGAAAGACAAATGCCATATGATAGCACTTATATGTGGAATCTAAAATATGACACAAATGAACTTAGTTACAAAACAGAAATAGACTCACAGACATAGAAAACAAACTTATGGTTACCAAAGGGGAAGGGGGGGAGGGATAAATTGGGAATTTGGGATTAACAGATACACACTACTATATATAACATAGATAACCCACAAAGACCTACTGTATAGCACAGGGAACTATATTCAATATCTTGTAATAACCTATAGTGGAAAAGAATCTAAAAGAATATATACATACATATATATATATACATATATATATATAAAATCTGAATTACTTTGCTGTACACCTGGAACATTGTGAATCAACTATACTTCAATAAAAACATCTTCAATCACAGATACATGAATCCAGAAAGCCTGGTGATGAGAATAGAAAAAACTTTCAGAATTCATACTTTATTTTGGTAAAGGTGTGCTTCATGATACTCATTCTCTGTACTTTTCAGACTCTTTTCCCCTTCCTGAAACTTCCTGATGCCTCTCAAACTTCTAGGTCACTGCCTGATCTTGGTGAAATGTATGAAGGAGTGCGGCCACTAAGTCAGCGCTTAGCATAGGGAAAGTAAGCAGAAAGACTATGACCCCCATGGTCATGTGTAGATGGAAGTTGGTACCTGAGAACTTCTCTAAATAAATTTCATTCTCTTCATGTCTCCACAGTCATCCATCAGTCATTCGAGTTCACACATTCAATTACACACTCCTCCTCTTTCTGTCACTGAGGACACACCGCCTCATTTTGCCATGAGGTCTAACTCCCAATCACCCCATGGAGCTGTTATCCAGCTCTTGGGCAGGCAGGCACTTAACTCAGCTCTAATAGTGTCCTGACTCAGAGCAAGATTTTATTCTTATCACTAAGTCCCCAAAATGCTTATTTGGTTAGCAGAAAATGTCCACCATGTAGTTACTTCAAAATGGATGTTATTTACGGTTCCATCACATATCCAGCTGATCATTCAGTAAGTAAATTAAAATAGATTGGCCCTTTAAAGCTATAGATTTTTCAAACTCGTGATTTTGAGCAGATTTCTGTATTCACTTTATGTACAGTACAAAGACAAGACTAAAATGGCTTCAAGATATTCATTCTAGTTAAACCAAAGCTCATTTTAAAATAATCTAGTGAAAGTCATTTTTCTTTTCAAATAAGTTGAACAGAAAGGAATTCTTTAAAAAGAAAAAAAGGAGATCCAAGAATATTATGAATGTGCCATGCAATTTAAAATTTAATACTGCAGCTTGGTTCTCTGCTAATCCTTTTGTGCATTTCTGCTGCAGACATATGGCTTTGAGAGCCCATCTAGAATACTAATAAATAAATAATGGTTGAGCACAGCTGATAGAACTCCCAGTTATAAGCATAGATTAAAGTAAGGTTGATTTTACACATACTACCTTGCCAGTTTGTATTCAGACACTAATATTATTACTCCTTTCTTTTCATTTGCATGCTTATTATAAGTCAAATAGATCCCTTCCCCGCCGGGGTATGTGATTATGGGTACAGAGCCCCAGGGACCAGTGGAAGTGGGCTCTGGCAGTTTTCTGGGTCAGGGACCATTTTCCAACATGACTCCAACATGTCTTGCCCTTCTTTGTCCATTACTACAATCTCCATATATCCAGCTCTGCTGAGAATTCAATAACTTCGAAATATCAGGGAATGTTACTGGATGCCCTTCCAACACCAATGCATGGGAACTTTCCAACTAACACCATTGCCTTTTCTCAATAAGTATTTTCTTTTACTCCCCTATAGCTTTTAATACAGTTGACCATTTCCTCTTTGAAATCTTCTCCCCCAGCTTCTGTAACACCACATTTTGTATATTTCCATTTCTGTGGTTCAACATGGAATCCACTAGATGTTCCTTTCCACTGATTTACATATCACAAACCAATCAATCCTCCTCTCCTCTTTGAAAACCCCTGAGACCATCCCATATTGATTTGACCTGCCACTGACTGCACAGTATTTATACCATTTTGGTCAATAACCAAATACGGCTCTGTGACATCTTTTGTAACGTAGCCTTATATTTTAGTTAATCTTTACACTCTTCTTAGAGAGAGAAACACACTCTGCTGAGACACAGAGAGAGAAACAAGTTACCAATTTGAAATATGATCTGAGGGTCCTTCCCCTTGCCCTTCCAGTGACAGGCATCATCAACTCAGGAAAGAATGAATTGTTAGAGCAGAGTAAAGGGGCAAAATGGACTCAGTTTTGGGTTTTAATTTAAAAATCAGCTTTTGAAACTTGTGGCAGAGACAATGGTTTGAGAGCAAAAGATTTGACTTCCAAGAGTATGGTCTTTTTCTGTTTTAAAAGCCAAGGCATCTCAGGGCACAAAGTCTATGCTAAACAAAAGAAGTGGACGGACGGTAGGACCAGCCTGGAGAAGAGATCACAATGACCTGGACTGGGCAAAGCAAAGAGATTCAGATCGGAGGAGGGGCTTTTGCAGGGAGTGAGAGATGAGTATGGGAACCTGCACTCCCTTTCCAGTTGGAGTAAACCCTTGCAAGGAGGCTCCCCAAGCCCTCCTCTGTGGAGTGAGGATAGACAAGTGACAGTGGCTCTTGAAGGTTGAGAGGTCCAGGCAGAAGGACCTAAGGGAGACTTGGGGGCCCCCATGCACTCCAGCATGGCACAAGAAGCCATGCTAGGTCTTCCCAAGGGTAGGGGTAGCTGAGAGAATAATGGTGGAACTTCAGTATTCCCAGTTTGGATAAAGATGAAAACAAGTGACCAGCAGAGACCATTGACCAGAGGCCAGATGGAAATATCTGGGCAGGTGCCAGTGAGTGCAAATGCCAATGATGTGCAGAGACCAATAGGAGCAGGCCCACACTGGTTCCCCTGCTGAAGTTCTTTCCCCCAACCTGGCCTCCTACTGAGCCTGTTGGAACTTAGCTACTACGCCAAAGACAAGGACAGAGAGGGAAAGCTTTGAAATGATCAAGAAAACCCTCGATTGACTAAATTTATGCAAAACTAACTACAGTTGAGTTTCTTTTACCAAGCAGGGTGAACGCTAGAGAGAGCAGTTATAGAAAAGAGGTTTGGAAAACTACAGTAAATCAATACAAGTTGCATGTTTTGGGTACTTGGGCTTAATCAAGCCTAAAGAACTTTACTAACTACTATGCAACATCTCTCAAACTAAGACAGGTATCTTCTTTAAAATTTTATTTTGTTTGTTTTCCTAGAAAGCATCTAGAAGACTTGGTGATGGCTGCCAAATAACCTTTGAATGGCTGAATGATCAATTAAATAATTTGAAATTTTCAGTTAGTGGCTATTTTAAGATGAAAACAACAATGGCCTGAAGTTTTGCATTTCACACAAAGATGAAGAGGACTACATTTTAAAATTAGATGTTCTCCCTTTTTCTTATAACCCATTCATTATTCTACTCAAAAAGCAGACTTCTTGTTTCAGGGAGGTGAGGAGGTGTAGCATATGCTTAGTCTTCTACTTTTATGGAAGCCATAATGCCAACCTTGGAGAGATGAAGCGACCCAACAACAAAGGGTTATCTGAGCACCTGTAAGGAAATATCTTTTCAGTTCATCTTCACAGTCATGAACTAGAATGTTTTGACGCAGATGAGTAGGGAAAAAAAGCTCAGGTAGTCATCATTAGGGGAATAGAGGACAATAGCATTAAAAGTGGAACTATAGAACAATTCTGTAGAAATCTGTCATGCATATCTGCTGATAAAAATATCTGAGCTGTGAAAACAAGGCTTTAAAGAACCATTTAAAATATCCCATTAATTGCAGCAACATGGATGGACCTAGAGATTATTATACTAAGCGAAGTAAGTCAGGAAGAGAAAGACAAATACCATATGATATCACTTAGATATGGAACCTAAAATACAACACATATGAACCTACCTACAAATCAGAAACAAACTAACAGACATAGAGAACAGACTTGTGGGAGGGGGGAGGGATGGATTGGGAGTTTGGGATTAGCAGATGCAAACTATTATATATAAGATGGATAAACAACAAGGTCCTACTGTATAGCACAGGGAACTATATTCAATATCCTGTGATAAACCATAATGGAAAAGAATATGAAAAAGAATAAATATATGTATAACCAAGTCACTTTGCTGTACAGCAGAAATTAACACCACATTGTCATTCAACTATACTTCAACAAAATTTTTAAAAAAACAAACAAAAAAATAAATTAAAAAAAATCCCATTAAAAAGCCGACATATGATTGTGACAAAGGTACCACTTGGCGGAGGATGTTGATAGTTGTGCGTGTGTGGGGACAGGGGGTGTATGGGAACTCTCTCTGTTCCTTCTGTTCAATTTTGCTGTGAACCTAAAACCTCTTTTAAAAATAAAGTCTATTAAAAAATAAAGCCACCATATTAAACCTGTAGAAATAACAGATTGGTTGTTGCCAGAGGCTTGGGAGAGGCGGGAATAGGGAAAGGTTGCTTAATGGGTACAGGGTTTTCTTTGGGGAATGTTGAAAATGTTTTGGAGCTAGATGAAAGTGGTGGTGGCACAACAATGTGAATGTACTAAATGCCACTGAACTGTTCGGTTGAAAATGGTTTATGTTATGTGAATTTCACCTCAATTATTGAAAAAGCCACCATACAATAGATGAGCTTCTTCAAACTTATATCTCATGGAATTAGAGTTTCCCAGCATGGTCCTCAAAAAGGACTTCCGTGATCCAATTTGTTTTGAAGCAGTGCACGTGTGTCCTCTTCTTGGCTATCCTTCTCTGCATTAGTGTATTAAAGCCTCTGAATTGTCCTGCGGTAAAGCTCTTAGTGTTTGCTTGAACAAGGACCCTCATTCCCTGCTCTCTGCATCATATCTGATAACACCACACAGAACCCGTTTTGGGAAATAATACTCTAGACCTTTGCAAGAAAACACCCCAACGCATTCTTGTTTTAATTGTTCTAGGAAAACGATTTTCACACAACAACTTTTTCTCAGTATTTGCTGAAGACCACTTAGCCTTCAAGCTGAAATAACATGATTTCTGAAGTCTTTTGATAATACTCAAGGCAATAATAGGTGGCCTTAATAAACCCAATTCTAAATAAATGATGAGATGTTAGAATAATAAAGACAATGACGCTCTTGACTACCACTTGGTTTGTAGGCGGGAGTACCGTACTAGGAAAACTTATTATCCCAGCCATATATAGATCAGCTAGCCATATAATTTGAGATTTTATTCATTTGCACAAACTGCATTTTATATATACATCAGAAAATATGACACAGTGTGTGGGCATATCTCAAATAGCTGACTTTTTAACAGCAGATATAAAAATGTCCAATACAAGGGCAATTTAATAAAATGAAATGGCTCAAGGCTATCTCTTCATTGCAAGGAAATGTATCCCCATGAATCTTCACCCTAAGGCCATTTCTTAGATCCCAAAAGTGTTGATTTAATAATAATTACCACGAATAAGAATGTCTGTGGAATGGAATTGACTATTTTATGATTGAAATCAGTTATTCTCAACCAGGGGTGGGATACAGTTGGTGTGGGGCAGGGGACAGAGCGTTCCATTCTCCCAAAGAGATGCTTCAAAATCTCCCGGAGGGATGTTTATTTAGAAATGAATGATCCATATAATCATTACAGATTTGATTTGAATCACAATAATTAATTCACTTTGAAGATGTAATCACAATTAAAAAGGCGTGGGAGTTTTGATTCCTCAAATGGAGACATGCGTTAGGAAAGGTGGAGAAACAAAGAAGAGCATGTTGTCTAGAGACAGATTAAACACAGACAGGCTGTCTGTTTCTTCACCACCCACACCACACATTCAGCTTCCTGAATGCCCATGCCCCAGATGTCCCACTGGTCTGGACTTCCCCGAGCTGAGAGTGAGTGGGTGGCGTATGAGAGTTCCAGGAAGCAGCATCCCAGGAGCCCATGCTCTGACTCAGGCTTTCCCTGGACAAGTATCTGGCTCTATACTCCCAGAATTCCTGGCTTTGGCATCTGGGACCACCTGCCCTGCTCTTCTGACTTTCTTCAAAGTTACAGCCCCAGGAACAAATAGATTCCTATTGCCTAGACGAGCTGGGTCACAGGAACATCTCTAGCGTATCTGCCTGCCTCAAAATGCCATCATACTCATGCATGCGCACACAGCCACACATGTAGGTGCCCCCTCCCTCCCCCCCCCCCCACACATACACACACTGGCCCTATTGGCCATGTTTATTCTAGCTGACCCTGCCCTCCTGGCCACTGCTGATTGGACCAGGGCTGCATAATTGACCCACCTGGACCACTTTCTTTCTCCAAGGAATTTAGAATTGAGACTCAGAGGTACTGGCCATTGTACTGGGAGCTAAGACTGCAAATGAAGAAAAGCTTGGGCTAGGACTATCCTATTTGACCCAGAATGTCTGAAAAAGCAGAGAAAGTCATCCTGGATAGGGAGAGAGAGAGAGAGAGAAAGAGAGACAGAGACAGAGACAGAGACAAAGCAGATAAAATGAAGCAGGTTTAAGAGAGCATGTGGCCCTGGAGGGATGGAGGAGCCCTGCTGTGCTTCTGATGGCTTTTCAGGTCCTGGTTCAAGGGCCTCCTGTACTCTGCCTTGGTTTCTTGGTTTCTGAGATGCCTCTGTATTGTTATAATAAATCCTCCTCATGCATTTTTTTTAAACCTAAGATAGTTTATGTAATTTTCTGCTACTTGCCATCAAAAGATCTGTCACAAAAAGTTAAAATTTAAATTACTGATATGAATTTCACCATTTATCTTTATACTGTGCAATACCAGTTTTTAATGCACATACAAGAGCACTTAATTCATATGAAAAATCAGTAATATTACTCTATTCATATTTTACAGCCTGTTACACATGTATACATTTTGTTCTTACCAGCACAGCGGATAGGCTGTATGACATTAACATGGAACATAACATGTAACATTACACATAGTTTAACATATTCCCGGGTTCCAAAGATTAGGACCTGGACCTCCTCAGGGGCCATTATTTTGTTTAACACAGTGAGTACCTTGGCTGCTCCACATGGCCAGCTTCCTGACAGCATAGTGATCTCAGGATAGTCAGACTTCTTACATGGTGGTCGGTTGGCTCTTAGAGCGAGCTTTCCAAGTAGAAAAGCCTCAGTGTGCAACCATTTATCAAGCCTCTGCCTGTGTAGAGCTTGACAATATCCTACTGACCAAAGCAAGTCATATGCTGAAGCCCAGGGTCAGTGTGAAAGGGACTACACAAGGCAAGAGTACAGGGAGGCGTGGTTTATTCAGGGCCACTATTGCAATCACAATTACAATTAGAATGTTCTGTCCAATAAGCTTTGCACATCATCCTCAAATGTCCAAAATTACGAAAGAGGGAGCATTGTAAATAGTACAAAATGTTTGCTAATTCAGGAAATGATTGTTCCTTTGAAATACAAACGAGAATAGACATATTGTGACACCACTGACTTGCGCACCTAACACAGATTCCCTGAGCACCTCTTGTGCCTCCGGTCTTGTTGGATGCTAAGCTCTTGACCAGCCACTGAGGGCTTCAGTGAGGAAGGCTCTTTTATTCCTTGTACTTATTTTTAAATTATTGTGATAAAATATGCGTAACATAAAATTTACCATGTTAACCATTTTTAAGTATATAGTTAAGTACATTGCATTAAGTACATTAGCATTAAGTACATTCACAGTGTTCTGCAGTCATCACGACCATCCATCTCCAGAACTTTTTCCAAATTGAAACGCTACGCATTAAACACTAACTCCCTATTATCCCCTCCCACAGCCCCTGGCAACCACCATTTCACTTTCTGTTTCTATGAATTTGACTATACTAGGTACCTCATAAGTGGAATCATACAGTATTTGTCCTTTGTGACTGGCTTATTTCACTCAGCATAACGTCTTCAGGGTTCATCTATGTGGCGGCATGTGTCAGAATTTCATTCCTTTGTAAGGCTGAATAATATTCCATTGCATGTATATACCACATTTTGTTTATCTATTTATTCATTGATGGACATCTCTTTCCTCCCTTTGGCTATTGTGAATAATGCCGCTATGAATATTATTCTGCTGCATTCTTTTTTAAAAAATTGAAGTATAGTTGATTTACAATATTAGTTGCAGGTGTACAGCATAGTGATTCAGTATTTTTGCAGATTACATTGCATTATAAGTTACTACAAGATAATAGCTGTAATTACCTGTGTTATACAGTATATTCTTGTTGCTTATCTATTTTATACATAGTAGTTTGTATCTCTTAATCCCATACCCCTAATTTGTCTCTCCCCGCTTTCCCTCTCCCCTTTGGTAACCACAAGTTTGTTTTCTTTATCTGTGAGTCTGTTTCTGTTTTGCATATACATTTATTTGTATTATTTTTTAGATTCCACATATAAGTGACATCATACAGTATTTGTCTTTATCTGACTTATTTCACTAAGCATAATATTCTCTAGTTCCATCCATGTTGCTGCAAATGGCATTATTTTACTCTTCTTTTTATGGCTGAGTACCATTCCATTGTATATATATATGCCTCATCTTCTTTATCCATTCGTCTGTTGATGGGCACTTAGGTTGCTTCCATGTCTTTGCTATTATAAATAGTGCTGCTATGAACATTGGGGTGCATGTACTTTTCGAATTAGCGTTTTCAGTTTTTATGGATAGATACCCAGGAGTGGAATTGCTGGATCATATGGTAGCTCTATTTTTAGTCGTTTGAGGAACCTCCATATCATTTTCCATCATGGCTGCACCAATTTACACTCCCACCAAGTGTACAAGGGTTCCCTTTTCTCCACATTCTCACCAACATTTCTTACTTGTAGACTTTTTAGTGACAGCCATTCTGACAGGTGTGAGATAATAGCTCACTGTTGTTTTGATTTGTGTTTCTTTAATAATTAGCAATGTTGAGCATTTTTTCATTTGTCTGTTAAACATCTGTATGTCTTCTTTGGAAAAGATATCTATTCAGGTCTTTTGCCCATTTTCTGATTGGGTTGTTTGGTTTTTTAATATTGAGTTGTATATGAGCTGTTTGAATATTTTGGATATTAACCCCTTGTCAGTGGCATCATTTGCAAATATTTTGTCCCATTCCATAGGTTATCTTTTCCTTTTGTTGATGATTTCCTTTGCCATGCAAAAGCTTGTAAGTTTAACTAGGTCCCATTTGTTTATTTTTGCTTTTATTTCTTTTGCCTTAGGAGGCTGATACAAAAAAATATTGCTATGATTTATGTCAAAGAATGTTCTGCCTATGTTCTATTATAGGAGTTTTATGGTTTCCATTCTTGCAGTTAGGTCTTTAAACCATTTTGAGTTAATTTTTTTATATAGTGTGAGGAAATATTCTAATCTCATTGTTTTACATGTGGCTGTCCAGTTTTCCCCAGTACGACTTGTCAAAGAGAATGTCTTTTCTCCACTGTATATTCTTGCCTCCTTTGTCATAGATTAATGGACCATAGGTGTGTGGGTTTATATCTGGACTCTCTATTCTGTTCCATTGATCTGTGTCTGTTGTTGGGCCAGCACCACACTGTTTTGATTACTGCAGCTTTGTAGTATAGTCTGAAGTCTGGGAGGGTTATACCTCCAACACTGTTCTTTTTTCTCAAGATTGCTTTGGCATTTTGGGGCATTTTGTGGTTCCATGTGAATTTTAGGATTATTTGCTCTAGTTCTGTGAAAAATGTCATGGGCATTTTGATAGGGATTGCATTAAATCTGTAGATTGCTTTGGGTTCAGGATAGGGACAGTTTACCAGAAAAACCAAGCCATGATTAGATGCTTGGGACTTCCAACCCCACCCTCCATCTTCTGGGAAGGTGAGAGGGGCTGGAGATTGAGTTAATGATCTATCATGCCTATGAGATGAAGCCTCCATAAAAACTCCAAAAGTATGGAGTCAGGAGAGCTTCCAGGTGGGTGAACACTTTCATGTGCTAGGAGAGTGGCATACCTCAACTCCGCAGGCACAGAAGCTCCTGTGCTTGGGACCCTTCTGGACCTCACTCTATGTATCTTTTCATCTGGCTGCTCTTTTCATCCTTTAAAATATCCTTTGTAACAAATTGGCAGTAGTAAGTAAACAGTTTTCCTGAATTCTCTGAGCCAATCTAGCAAGTTATCAAACCCGAGAAGGGGTCATGGAAACCTCTGCTTTGTAGCTGGTTAGTCAGAAGTACAGGTGGCGAGGTGGGACTATCAATTGGCATCTGGAGTGGGGGGCAGTCTTGTGGAACTGAGCCCTTAACCTGCGGGGTCTGTACTAACTCTGATTAGGGTCAGAACTGAATTGAATTTTAGGGCACCCAGCTGATGTCAGAGAATTGGTCAGTGTGGGAAAAGCCTCACACATCTGGTGTCAGAAATATTCAGTGTGAGAATGAAGGAAAACAGAGAGTTTTTCCTAGACACATGGACACATGGATTCTTATTTTATTTAATGGTTTATAAGCCTTTATTATCATTGTTTATTTTAAGCTCAAATTGTCTCAGATTAGCTAATGGTAGGCCTTTCAAGGTAGTTCTTATGTCCTCTTGACCTGTCTCCACAGCTCTTTGAGCACTTTGTTACTTTCTGGCATAATAAGATGTTCCAGACTCATCTTGTACTTTCTCTGCTCCACCCTGGAATCACCTATTTCTTCAAGGAGTCCAGATTTCTTTTTTGGAGATAGAAACCAAAGCTCTCATGCAAGGTATACTCAATTGCTACTACAGTGTCATTGCTTCTAGACCCTCTCATTGGACAGAGGAAGCAAATAGATGTATGTATATACATATGAACATACATATATATACATAAAACAGAATTTTTGGAGGTTGGAGAATGCACAGAAGAAAAAAGAAAAAAGACCGAGATGGGCAGAATAATGGTCTGCCAAAGATGTCCATGACCTAATCATCAGAAACTAAATATCGTGGGTCACATGGCAAAGAGAAATGAAAGCTACAAATGGAATTAAGGTTGCTAATCAGCTGACCTTCAGGTGGAGAGATGATCCTGGATTGATAAGTTGGCTTAATGTAATCGCAAGAATCCTTCGAAGCAAAGAGGGAGGCAGAAGAGAGATGGAAGCATTGGAGGGATTTAGCCTGACATTGCTGGCTTTGAAAGTAGAGGAAGGGTTCCACAAGCCAAAGAAAGTGGATGGCTTCTAAATGCTGGCAAGGCAAGGACACAGTCTCCTCTATAGCCTCCAGAGAGGAATACATCTCTGCCAACATCTTGATTTAACCCAGTAAGACCCAAGTCGGATGTCTAACCTACATAACTGTAAGGTAATTTATGTGTGTTGCTTTAAGCCACTACTTGTGGTAATTTGTTACAACAGCCATAGAAAACTAACAGTGGCAAAACTCTTTTGTCAAGTCAGAGCCTATGAAAGTCTAAGTTACCTCTGGGCAAAGCAGAGAGAATCACAGTGATTTTGACTTGAAAGAACCTCAACCCAACTTATCTGGGGAAATATTCGGTATTGTTTAGGGCATGGAAACTGAGACCCACAATAATAGTGGATCCAACAAGAGACAATTTTATTTCTCTCTCATATAAAACCTAAGTACATAGGGGGCTCTCTGTGCGAAGCCGTCAGGGTCCAGGTTTCTTCTGTCTCGTTGCCTCACCATTTCCAGGTGTTGCCCTCATTGAAGGGTCCAAGACAACTCGCCACCACATCCTCGTTTCAGCCAGTGGACAGGAGGAAAAGTGACAGGTACAACTCTTCTTTTTACAAGTGTCCACTTGTCACACCAATTCACATGCCATTGGCTACAACTTAGTCACACGGCTGTACCCCTAAGCAAGTAAGACTGGGTCACCCTGTGCCAGCTTAAAAACTGTATTAGGATGGAAGAAGAGAAAAACAAATATGGGGGACAACTAACCATCTCTTCCACACTATGTAACTGGTACTCCTCAGTTCGTGTTTTTATGCTTGTAAAAGTATATTGTTTCTTGTGTAACTCTTTGGCAAGAGAATATTAAGGTCAGGGCTATTTCTACTTTGCATGTTGATTCTTAACCAAAGTGAGAGAAAGAAGTGAATTAGTAGCACATAAGAATCATTATATCTGCTGGTTTCCATATCTATTTAGCTGTCCCCTGGTCATTGGAGGTCACTCCTGATTAGGGTCCTTGAATCTCCAAGGGTTGCCCCCTATCCCAAGCTCCTTCTGCGTCTCTCCTCCCAGTTTTCTAGCCTCATAGCCACCCTTGCCTGTGGGCCCTCAACTCTTGGTATATCTTCCTCAGTTCTCTTGGGGGCAGCAGCCTGCCTGAAACATACTTAAAACAGGAACATCTCCTTCACCCTTACTTTCATCACTTCCACGTTACTTTTCTAACTGCGGCTGTAACAAATTACCACAAACTTAGTGACTTAAAACAACACAAATTTCTTCTTACAGTTCTACAGGCTAGAAGTCTGACATGGGTCTCACGGCTAAAATCAAGGTGTGAGCAGCCCTGCATTCATTCTAGAGGTTCTAGGGCAAAAAAAAATTCCCTTGTCTTTTCTGGCTTCTAGAGGCCACCCACATTCCTAGGTTTATGGCCCCTTCCTCCGGCAACTACAGATCAGGTCCTTCTCACATCACATCACTCGGACCTCTTCCATGGTCACATCTCCCTCTGACTCTCCCCTTCTGCCTCCCTCTTCCACTTTTTTTTTTTTAAACATCTTTATTGGAGTATAATTGCTTTACAATGGTGTGTTAGTTCCTGCTGTATAACAAAGTGAATCAGCTATACGTATACATATATCGCCATATCCCTCCCTCTTGCGTCTCCCTCCCACTTCTTCCACTTTTAAGGACCCTTGTGATTACATTGGGCCAACCAGGATAATCTTTCCACTTTAAGATCAGCCAATTAGCAACCTTTATTCTATCTGCAACCTTAATTCCCCTTTGTCATCTAACATAACATATTCACAGGTTCTAGGAATTAGGACATGGACATCTTTGGGAGAGGCATTATTCTACCTACCACAACCCCCATTTTTATCCTCCTTCCATTGTGGCCAAAAGCACAAATAAAAGTCTGCTTTTCTTCTACCACTGGGCTTCCTCTATGCCTACTCCTAAATCAGGTCTTTATTCAGCTCAAGGATTGGTACTTGAGAAAGAAGCTTTCTACCAATTATCACCTCACTTTGTACATAATCGCTTGTTCATTTTAAGTTAGTCTATAAATGAATGAGTCACACTTCAATGCCCTAGAAAAAGATAGCAAAAGAAGGAGGCAATCCTAACCACTTTTAAGCTGCCTTGTACTTGATTGCAAGTGTTAACCACTTGACTTTGGGGTTTTGGCACTCTGTACAAAGTTAGTAGCGGCTCTTATGAAATGGAACTCAACATCATTCAGATTGATCTGTCAGGCCTGCGAAATAGAAGCAGTAATGTCATTTGTGATTTGGGAAGTTATGCCTGAGGCCTCAAAGCTGTTCCTGAACAGAGGAACAAGTGAGGAGAGTGGGGATGGAATGCGAATGTCCTTGAAATGTTTTTACATTCAAATCATTTTAATAAGATTAGCTAAACTGCAAAAGCATCCTCAAGGCCTGGAGCAGTGGGATTTGGTAGCAAGAACATGGAAAGAGAAGAAGGGCTGAGTTCCCACGCAGCTTTTATCACTAACTTGTAGGCACTAACCATGATGCCTTCAAGTTTTATCTTCAGGACAAGGAGGAAGACACTTGGCGCCAACTACCTGCATGCTAATCAAGGCCAAGAAAGCAATTCTTGCTCCTCCTAGAGTTGATAGTAGATTTGAGAGAATGGTCTCTTGCTTGTAACTCTGTAACAGTCTGCATCTGATGGGACTGAGTTACGGAATGAGTTGGCCTGGATGATCTCCAAGGCCCTGTTAGGCTGTGTCCATCTGGGGTTCAGTGACACAGTCTTACTCAACTGACAACCACTGCTCTGCCCTTGGATGGCCCCAACCTCTGCTGCTCTCCAGGACCAAGTCTTCTCTGCGGCCTTGCTTGTGGCTTTACACTGCACTTCCCTCTTCCTTCCGGAAAGATGAATCAGATTGGCATGACTCTTGCCACTCTCTGTGGGAACTAAGCAAATGTGAGTGTGCATGTGGGTGTGTCTTTTTCCAAGAGTTAGACAGTGACATTTACGATGAATCAATCTTATCAGGCAAATACAGTCCATGCTTTATTTCCCCGGTTAGAAAATGACAAGCTAGTGTACTGCCTATTTTATTCTGTATGTTTTAATAATGCAATATGGTGTCTTAATCTGTTTGGGCTACTATAACGAAAATGTCGTAAACCGGATGGCTTATAAGCAACAAACGTTTATTTCTCACAGTTCTGGAAGCTGAAGAGTCCAAGATCAAGGCACCAGAAGATTTGGTATCTGTTGAGGGCCTGCTTCCTCACAGACAGCACCATCTCACTGTGCCCTCACATGGCAAAAGGGGCAAGGGAGCCGTCTGGAGTCTCTTTTATAAGAGCACTAATCTCATTCATGAGGGCTCCACCCTCATGACCTAATCACTTCCCAAAGGCCCCATCTCAAAGTACTATCATATGGAGGATTAGGTTTTCCACATATGAATTGGGGGTGGTGGTGGTACAAAAACATTCAGTCTATAGCATATGGAATTTATGAGTAAGGAGTTTTCAAATGAGATTCAGGGACAAAACCCCATCTACAATTTTGTATGTGTGTGTGTGAATGTACATCTTTCTTAGAAGAGGATCTATAACTCATCAGATTTCCAACAGAATTCATGAGCCAAAAAAGAACAAGACTAACTAGTGTAAAAGAATGTTCTAGTACCATAGACTCAGCATCAATCACTGTCCGCCTCTAATGGAGGCAGCTCAGGGAGCCAAAGGAACTACAGAAGTAATATCATTAATAATTTTTTTTTTGGTCAGGCCACGTGGCTTGCAGGATCTTAGTTCCCCAACCAGGGATTGAACCCACACCCTCGGCAATGAAAGCGCAGAGTCCTAACCACTGGACCGCCAGGGAATTCCCCATTAATAATTTAAAGCATTTTATATCAAGCATCATTTAGTAAAAGTCCTCTTGATCGACCACTCCTTAGTGAACTTTCCAAATTAAGCAATGCTCTGTTTCATCTATAGAAGACACTCATTGCTGCCTCAGCCTTGAGCCCAGCACTATCCCACACTTTTGGTCCCACCCATGGAGTTGATTCATACCAAGATTCAGTGATGGTTCTTGCCCATCCTATTCATGTCAGGATATTATATTTCTGTGATTTGGTTAAAAACATGAAAATTTGATTAAATATGAGCATAAAAAGAAAGTTGCAAAGTTGGAGTCTCTTCAGATTCTTAATTAAGGCAACGTGATTTTTTTATATAACTGTAGAAATTTAAGGAAAATACGAAAAAGTTTTGCACTCTGATTGCATGACAGGTATCTTTTAGTTCCTGCTTCACTTTAAAGAAACAAGTGGAGATTAAAGAAGAATGTGGTTTGTGCAAGGAGAGAGACACTCAAGAAAAAGCCTTGGTCCTTCATCAAAGGATTGGGGGATTGATGCAAATTTATATGTTTTGAGTTAAAATAAAAAGCTTCAGAAATGTACAAATCATTTTTAGGATTCCCAGATTGAACCAACTTTTTCTATTGGCCAAACAATCATTGATTCTCACTGAATTAATTTAGAGCAATTCTACCGTACTGGGATCCCAGATAGGAGAAAAAATGGGTTTCAGGACCCATGATTTTCAAGGATCTTAATATTAGTGTACTTTCATTGATGCAGCAAAAGAAAGCGAATGGATATTTTCAGCTCTACAGATGATTCCATATGCAGGAATCTTTCCATAAGATTTAGGCTATCTATGACAGTTTGAGTCCTTCAGGAATCAGCTGCTCAGGTAAGATTCGATGTGCAAGAGATTTATTGAGGGAAATTTGTGTGAAAGCAAAAAGGGAAAGGGAACAGGAGTAGGTGGGGAGAGGCTTAGACCAAGAGGCGGGTTTTATACCTATGAAGGGAGAGCGGGAAGGAAGGAATATTGGGTAGCAGGAGCCACAGACTGCAGCGCAGCTCTGAGAAAGTCTCAGCAGATGGAGAGAGTTAGAATAAAGTTTTCCTGTAAGAGATGCCCCATGTTAGGCTGAAACGGCCCAACTGAAGTACCCCTGCTGTGCTCAGTCATGCCAGAGTGTGAATGTGGCAGTGGATTCTAAAGATGCGGCAGCTACAGCCTGTTGGCTGACTTTACTCAGCTACATGACTGTGGACACCTTTCCTATTATAAAGCACGACCATTGGAAATAAACACCATTCTCTAGGTAGGCTCAGACCAGTAGGGTGTGTGGAAGTTGGTGCATCCAATTATGTCCAGTTACCTTTGTCAAAAGACTTCTAAGAAGGACTCATCCTTCTTTATCTACCTGCATCTGAAATGCTGCGGTAAAAATGATTTCTCACAGATTTGATGATAAAGCTTGTGAAATCTTTGCCCAGGCCTAGAAACAAATGCTTCTTTGGTAGCCTGACTTCAGATTTAGCAAGTATTTAGTGAGCACCTATTATAGCTGTGCCAGGCGCTACTATAGAGGTCTACAGACCTTGTGCAGACAAGGCCCCCTGGAGCTTACACTCTAGCCAGGGGGACAGACAATAAACAACGAATCCATGGGCAAGCTAGCGGTAAGTTCTGTGAAGCAAATCAAATGGTGTAACATGTTCGAAGGGGGCTGGACAGAGGTAGTGGTCAAAGGATTATGGAGAACTACCTCTCTGAGGAGGGGACATTTGAGGTGAAACCAAATTGGAGAAAGAGGATGAGAGTTCAGGGCAGAGGAAATAGCAAAGGCAGAGACAGTCGGGTGAGAGGGAGTTTGGCACGTTAGTGGAAGGGAAAAAACACCCCTAGGAGGGACAGGAGCCAGCGGAGGTGGTCTAAGTAGGGGAGCCACACGACCAGATTTACATTTTAACTTTGGTGGTTCCAGAATTTCTACATGGAAAGAATTTGAAAGTGGTAAGATGCTTACGAGGGGAGTTATTTGGAGGGAGGTGAGGAGGGTTGGTGGGCAGGGGGGAGATGAGAGGTGCCATAAAGCTGCATACCGCTGCATAAAGTTGAGAAAACGTCCACTGTGTCTACCAAAGGATGTGGAGAGGGGGCAGGTTTAGTGATGATTATGGGCTGATTAAAATGTCTCAAACTCAACTCACTCTCATCCCCAGGCATCACCACTGTATTTTTTAAAATCACCACGTCTATCATGTAGAGAACGAACATAGGGGGCAAGAGTAGATGCCTAACAGCCAGGTAGGCTGCCTGGCAGCCAGGTAGGGTGAGAGATGACAGTGGCTTGCATTAAGGAGGTAGTGATGGCAGTGGAGCAAAGTGGATTGACTGAAAATATTTGTTTTTCTGTGAGGACATGATTGACACAGCACAAGTTCTGTAGCACCCTGGGCATTGTAGAACACTGCTTAGAGCTGTGCCCTTTTCCTTTTTCTTTATGGTGTATTTCTGAATTCAGATGTGTAGCAGACACTGTGGGTGATCAGAGATCCCCTCAAGCCCTTTTTCTTATGCCCATGTGCCTATCTACTGGCTGTGCTGTGCTTTTGCCAATAATGGCCTTGTGACTCTTCTTCAAAGGACTATCCTCCAGCTACTGAAGGGCTTTGCCCAAATACGACAGCTGGAAGTGTCTAGGGGTTTCCATCCCTCCCAGCTTCAACCCACACCCTGCCCAACCAGACCTTAGCCAAAGACTAACAGGTATGGGAGTATGAAAGTACAGCCTCTCTGCCCTGAGCTGAGCCGACTTTGAGGTATAACCTACTCGTCAGAGCTCCCCACAGGATCAAGGGCGGCTGTTCTCCATGGGACTTTGCCCACAAACCCACCACGCTTGGCTTCTCCACTGTCCTATTTCCTCCACTTCCTTACTGACATCTTCTGGGAGTTTCCTGAAAAATCCACTTGCACACAAATCCTTATGTCAGAGTCTACTTCTAGAGACTTCAATCCAAGCCTCTTTGCTCCATTCCCATCTCTATCTTCTTAATGCAAACCACCATCATACTTATATCTCTGACACTGTACCACCGGGGCAAGCATCTTACTGTTTCCAAGATTTTTCTGCCATAACTCTTATCATATGAGGGTCACATGTGCGACTCTCTCCCATGGGCATCACTCCGCGGGTAGCATTTTCTCCTCCACTCAAGAAAGCCTGTTGTGCAATTGGTTGAGAGTATCATCATTATAGGCATAACATTAATTCTGGTTTATTTTATTAAAAATAAAAAAGTTAAAAATCCACAAATGTCAGCACTTTAGCTATTATTAACAATAAATTATTTGCGATATATCCGACAACTGCTCATTACATACCAGAATGGCCTGAAAGGGTGACACAGAACCATATGAGACTTAGGATAAGACTGTATGAGAAAAACTACTCACCTTACTGCCAGCACAATTAACACAGGGGGAGCAGAAACAGAGTACAATCCAAATACATTTCCCTTTTCAGCATAAAGGTATCCTTTTGTGAAAATAGCAAGTAGAAATGTTTAAGTATTAAGTTGAACCATATGACATCTCCATCAGCATTTTCATATGGTTCAACCTAACACTAATTATGAACATTGGCTGGATTTTATAGATACAATACAGATTTAAAGAGGCCCTGCCTCACTCTTAACCTTGGCCAGATACCTTCTTAAATAAACTGCACTTAATCTCCAACACACTTATCTGGGAATGTCCACTCCAGGGCTGAGTAAATGGATTGCAATCATTTTCATAGATTCAAAGCCTTCCTGGAAATTGCAGTGAGCCCAGGTCTTTCTTCACCCTTTAGGCACCACCTCACTACTAATGGGAATGAGACTGCAGGGCATTTCTTAGCATTCCCCAGGGAGTGTTAGCCTCTACTTGAACCCTTCTCGTTGCTTATTTTGGCACCCATCTCTTAAGACAAGCATTGGGCACAAGACAGAAGACCTAAGCATGAATCAGACTCAACTATGTTCCGACTCCATGACCGTAGACTTCTTTTCTATTACAAACCCCTTCCCAATTTAAATGCAAACATTGTCTTATTCTTTTAATTAATGGCTTCAGTCTGTGTTGTCTTTCCTTCCTTCATATTGAGAGAAAAAAATAGCTATTACCTTTCAACGTGATTGATTTTCAAGTTATTTTTTTAATACTAAAAGTAGAAACCAAGAAAAAAATAAAAATAAAAAGCAAGAAAAACCAAGGCTGCAGGTGCCTGCCTATCCTCGAAATGGTATATTCAAATAACTATATATTTATTTATGACTGTTATAGAAACAGAGAGCCTCATGTGTTAGTTGCATTCCCAATGTTGTACATGGCATTGTAAGCTTTGATCTCTCCCAGGAGTCACCAACTTATTTTATACCTCACTGTCTACAAAATGGGTGAGGGGGATGTGTCCTCATTCATGTTTTTTCAGGAGATTTGCTCTGCTGGGGTTGCCCAGCTTGAATCAAAGATGCTTTGAGTCAAGTTGCTTTTTCCTTAACTGAGAAACCAAAGACAGACCAAAGTTAACAACAGTCTTAAAAATAACATCTTGGGAATAATCATCACATGTTTCTTTATTACAGGAAATGCATACCAAATGTCGCCTTGTATTTAAACCTGAAAAGTGGGCAGAGTGTGGGCAGACAATTACACCAGAGGCTATTTAAGGAGGGCAGGTTTTCCATGACTGGCCACAGTTGGCCTTAGAACTCCATCTGTTCCTGACTTAATTTCACACGTAACTATTAGCACAGGTGCCATTGGTAAATATTATAGAAACAAAAGTGATTGTCATTGTAACCTTTAAGGATGTGAGTGGTTCATTCAAATCCCTCGGGCCTGACCACACATCCAGTATGGGTGAGGAACAAAAACAAAGAACAAACTTGCAAGGACTATGTCTTGTGGTTTTTTTAGTCATTGGAACCAGAGACATGAATTTAATTTCAAGACCCCTTGAACACAGAGGCCCTTTGACAATTCTACCCACTTCCCTGAAACACACTCTAGCCAAATGCCGTAGGGGACATCAGAGCCAGCTACATAATTTGCGGGGCCCAGCACAGAATGAAAGCACAGGTCCCCTTGTTTAAAAAGCAGGAAGAAAGGTGTCATTCAAGGTACCAAAATATAAAACCTTTTCCTTTCTTCTGCAGTTTCTCTCTTGCCTTGTCCTGATGTTTTTCATTTGCTATTTAATGTCATTCTAAGTAAAGAAAAATTAAAATTTTAAATTATTAGCATGAATTTACCATTAATCTTATATTGCACAATGCCAGTTATAAATGCAAATATTAGACCATTTAACCCACAGTTAATGCAAATATAAGACCATTTAACCCACAGTTCAGTAATTTTCTGAACTACTGAAATGCAGATTCCCTAGCTCATACATACATGGGTATTTTGTCCTCACCAGAATAGTAGAAATAGTGCACAAAACGAATCTAACTGTTTTTATTTCACTTCTTCATATGCACACCTTCTATTAGCATGCTAAGTGAAATAAGTCAGAGAAAGACAAATACCGTACTATCTCACTTATATGTGGAATCTAAAAAAATACAACACACTAGTGAATATAACAAAAAAGAAGCAGAGTCATAGATATAGAGAACAAAATAGTGATTACCAGTGGGGAGAGGGAAGTGGGGAGGGGCAATACAGGGGTAGGGGATTAAGAGGTACAAACTATTAGGTATAAAATAAGCTACAAGGATACATTGTACAACATGGGAAATATAGCCAATATTTTATAATAACTATAAATAGAGTATAACCTTTAAAATTTGTGAATCACTGTATTGTACACCTGTAATTTGTATAATATTATACTCAACTATACTTCAGTAAGGAAAGAAAAGAAAAGAAAAAGAAAAAAACACTCTCAATCTCGGCTTCTGATGAGTAAGGAAGCACTTTCCTTCTACCTCATCATTTTCTGTGTGAGTGGTTGGCTAATACAAGGAAGTAACACAAGTAAGAAAGAACCTGATAGGGTTCCTTGTTCCTTCATGTTTCTTAGAACACCATTGCCTTCATCCTGCCATCGAACACAGTTCTGGTCCAAATGGAAAGCATCGCCTCACAGAGCTAGGAGCTACCCCACTTACTCAGTTATAGATTGAACACACTTTGCATCTCCCTGAACTCACATCATGGTCCACTGGAATTCTGTGCTCGTGGGGCATCACGAACAGTATACGCAGGGGCAGCAAGGAACAGCGGATACTCATATCACTAATATCTTCTCTACTCACACTCATGATCCCTTGTTCCATCAGATTTCACTACAAAAAAGAACCACAGGTTCAAAAGTAAAATTATTAAGAAGGTCAAGAAGGTGACAGCAGGGCATTAAACCAAAGTGCTGGAGCTTTCTGAGTGTGGGCCTCTGTATAACTACACAGATTGCACACCCTTGAAGCTGACCCTGGGGGACATTTCTTTTCATACTTCAACATTTATTGAGCATCAGATATGTGTGAAAAAAGTGAATGAGACAGGCAGACAAAGTGCCATCCTTGAAGTCTCTGAGGGGCAGTTTGGGTGATTGCTATGTCCGTGTTTCCAATAGAAGAGTTACTTGCTTAGCTCCAAAAATGATACTTAAAGTTTCAAGAGAATATCTAGCACTCTTGGGATACGCCTTATCCCCAAAGGTGCAACTCCTTGAGCTAAATAGGGAAATATACAGGATCTGTACAGCTGAGACTTAACACCGAACTTGTGAGCTCAACTTGACATTCAGAATATATTACTCAGGTGGCTTATCGTAAACAGGCTACCAAGAACAAGGTGACCAGACACAGCTCCCAACAACTTGCCTAAACAGCAAACTCGTGAGCCCTTGTGGCAGAATTATTGAACTTGAAGTAGTCACAGAAAACAATTAATTTTTTTAGACTTTAATCTTATTTTTAATTTGGTAAAATACACAAAACATAAAAGTACCATCTTAACTATTTTAAAGTATACAGTTCAGTAGTGTTAACTATATTCACATGTCGTGCAAGCCATCTCTAGAAACTTTCATCTTGCAAAACGGAAACTCTGTACCCATTAAACAGCAACTCCCCATTTTCCCCTCCCCCCAGCTCTTGGCAACCACCTTCTACTTTCTATTTCTATGAGCCTGACTGCTCTAAATACCTTATATAAATAAGTGGAATTATACAGCATTTGTCTTTTTGTGACTGGTTTATTTCGCTTAGTATAATGTCCTCATACATCCATGCTATAGCATGCGTCAGAATTTCCTTTTTTTAAGGCTGAAGAATATTCCATTGTCTGGATATAGCACATTTTGTTTATCCATTCATCCATAGGTGAACACTTAGGTTGTTTCCACCTCTTGGCTATCGTGAATAAAGCTGCTATGAACCTGGGTGTACAATATCTCTTCAAGACCCTGCTTTCAATTCTTTTGGCTACAAACCCAGAAGTGGAATTGCTGGAGAAAACAATTATTTGAAATCACACTTATAGGGGCACGATCCATGTTGGGAGATCACATGATGTTTGGAATTGTCAGAAGACTACTTACCTTGAGAGTTCCAGGGGTAAGAGACATAACATGAAAGGATCAAGTTTGAAAAACGATAAGTGTATCCCATGCAGTTGTTCAACACTGTGGCTTTCCAAACTGGACAGACAAAATCACTGGCTAAAGTAAGCATCAAGACAAATATTCTAACCAAAAAAACTTTGGATTGTAATCAAGTGAAGCTAAAATAAGTACACTGAAGATGTGTAGAAGAAATACTGAACATCCAATGGTCCTTGGAAAGATAAAACTACTAAGACACTGTTTATAGGTTTGTAACGCAGCACTTGGAGCAATGCAAAAGAACCCTCTGTAGCAAGATATCAATCAGACAAAAAACAATGTCCCCAGTGAGATATTACCACAATGCCCTGAAGTAACCTCGCTGAAAATACATCAGCATTCAACACTTAGACAGTCAACACCCTAGCAGACTTCACTGATGGATTTTAGAATTATAGAACTTTCAACCTTATAGGAACATTACAGATCATCTAATCCATCTCTCCTAATTATAAAAAGAAGAAACCAAGGTGCAGAAGTGAAGGGTCACTCCCAGGACCACAAAGCTAGTTGTTGACAGACTAGGGTTGATTTTCTCAATTCTAGTGGTGAATCTGTTAATATTCTCAAGGCCACCCTTATAGCAGTAACTCCACAAGTCTCTGACAATATAAATAAAATAGTTCAAGCCTGAAAAGACAGAGCTTCTGAATTATTTTCTGTAGAACTGCCAGGCTATCACTGATGTTGTCCAACCATACTCTCACAATCCAGGGGTGCAACAGATGCTTTTTCTAAGACAGTGGTCCCCAACCTTCTTGGCACCAGGGACCGGTTACGTGGAAGACACTTTTTCCACGAACGGGGGTGGGGGATGGCTCAGGCGGTATTGCTAGCGATGGGGAGCGGCAGAGGAAGCTCTACTCACCTGCCGCTCACCTCCTGCTGTGCAGCCAGGTTCCTAACAGGGGGGTGGGGATCCCTGTTCTAAGACACATCAAGATGTTTGATGGTTGCGGACAATCAGCACCATCAAGGCAATAGTCAGTGCCCCAAATGGACGTACAAAAATCTCCCCCCTCATTTAAGCTCATTTAAGACGTCAAGACCTCAGAAAGTTCCTGTTAAAATGGAAATATAGGGCTTCCCTGGTGGCGCAGTGGTTGAGAATCTGCCTGCCAATGCAGGGGACACGGGTTCGAGCCCTGGTCTGGGAAGATCCCACATGCCGCGGAGCGACTAAGCCCGTGAGCCACAATTACTGAGCCTGCGCGTC
This sequence comes from Balaenoptera physalus, assembly GCF_965194825.1. NCBI lineage: Eukaryota > Metazoa > Chordata > Mammalia > Artiodactyla > Balaenopteridae > Balaenoptera > Balaenoptera physalus. Next base: position 39,761,500 of record NC_138903.1, read on the forward strand.
TGGAGCCTGTGCCCCGCAACAAGAGAGGCCGCGATAGTGAGAGGCCCGCGCACCGCGATGAAGAGTGGCCCCCACTTGCCGCAACTAGAGAAAGCCCTCGCACAGAAACGAAGACCCAACACAGCCATAACTTTAAAATAAATAAATAAATAAATAAATAAATAAATAAATAAAATGGAAATATACTCCCTAAGAGTGATTATACACGAATTCATTATGGACATTAACACACCAGCAGGAATTCATTGATTGGATTAGTTAGTCATCACCTTGCCAAAGTATCTCCTGGCATTGAGGGACTGGGACTCAGGACCCATACGTTTTTGTGAAGGAAAAAATTCACTTATCTAACAATTTCACCACGAAGGGCTGTTAAGAATGCTACAATTGAAGGTAAATGTCCACATGACCCATACTGTGTGCAATATGAAATAAATTTTGATCATCCAACAACGTCTAAGACAAAAGGTGGATATATAATATGGAACTTTAAAAACTGGACTCCAAACTGTCCATACACACCCCTGTAATATTCCTGCTTGACAGAGAATAATCTAAACTTAACTAAGATAGCAGCCATATTCCTATAAAAGGAAGGAAAGGGAAAAACCTCTGATATTTCACCAACGGTGGAGTCACCAAGTTTGAGCCAACAGTGTCCCCTCTGTTCCTAGACAATTGAGACAAATGGGTATGTGAATAGACCTTTTGGGAATTGGCTAAGATTAAGGCAGACTGAATATTTATTTTCTTTACTTTATCTTTATTTTCCTTATATCCCTGTACTGCGTGTTGATTCAGCCATTGGAGACCGTGAAGTTTCAGATAAGCTCAGGGAAACCCCACAGGAGTGGTGGTTATTTTCCATTCTCTGGTGCATGTGTCTGTTTTGCAGCCAGCCATGCTGGGTGGCTGGTTTGCTGGACCCAATTCGTGGTACCCAGGAAATTCCAGGACTGCCAGGATCTTTGGGTTCAGTCATGGAGAAATCCATACCACACCTGATCTACATATTTGTGTGAGAATTTGTTTCAGACGATTCTGAGGACATCCAGGAAGGGCAAATTTGTTCTTGGGAAGATCCTAGAGGATTCACTCCTCAGAAAAACTTAGAACTCATAAACTTCAAATAAGGATACTACAACTAAACTGTTCACAAGGACAGAGATTCCTGGGCAAGCCAGTACTCCTTCATTGCCTTATAGGACTTCCGCTGTCTTCTGGTTAACCCCTTACCCCCCTCCTGCTCCCCCATCCAATTACTAACAAACATAACAGACACCTTAACTAACATAACAACAGATACCACTTTGAGGACCATTCTAGTGGTTATCTACATTATCTCATTTATTTCCCCTGGAACCTTGTTAGATAAGTGCCATTATCATGTCCCTTTTCATAGATGAGAAAACTGAGATACAGAGAGTGGCAATGATCACCTCAGGTCACAGAATGAACAGGAAGGTAGGACCCAGACCCAGTGCTGTGAACTACAAATTTCATGGTCTTCAACACATGCTGTTTTGTCTCCTGGGCATCTTGTTTTCTTTGGGAAGTGGGGAGGCCCTTCATTCTTCTACTTCATTCCCCACTTCCCCAACCCTGTACTTTGGAGCCTCAGCCATGAGGCCTCCCCGGGAAGGGCTGGGCTTTGAGGAAAGAATCCTTTCCCCTCTGCTTACTAAAAGCTGCCAAAGGTTAACAAGGCCCAGGCCCTTCCACAGGCAATGCCCTGCTCTGGGCCCAAAGCATGGAGCCTGGCTGCCTGCTAAAGACTTTCCATTCCCAAGGGGAAGACTGCCCAGGAGAGTTGGCCATCTGGGAACAACCTTCCTGATGTTCGTTTGGCTACACATTTTGTTGATTTCCTTAAGTGTGTTTTCTTATGGGGTTTCTGTTTCTTTTCTGGCTGGGTTTGTGACTTTACTTCATTTCTGTTTATTTCTTATTATTTGGCCCAACACACTTGTTTTCATTTGATTTGTTTTTTTCTTTTTCTCAGACTTCTGGCATATACGACCTGTAGCTCATTTTGTCGTATGATATGCCACCCTGTGTGTATGTTTTGTCTAAAGTTCCTGGAAGCCAAAACTTAAACAACATGAAAATGAGATGGGGAAATTATTCAAACCTTTCGACTTAGGCAAAGATCATCTTGTTAATGAAATGCACAGCCACTATTTAAATCACAGTTTAGATTACTTCAACTGTTCACTACTTTTATAACTGATGAAATATGCCATTGAAAAATGTAGCATCAACAACCTTTAAAAAAAATGAAAATGTGAAGTGTTTCTGACCCTTTTCCTTTGGTGATCCAAGGATGGGGCAGGGAAGGCTGAGAACAAAGAAAGACTTAACTCCTAGCCTCAAAAACGGGAGTGGGCAAGCTAGGATAGGGTAGGGGAAACGGTAAAAAGGCATGTCATATCCCACAGAAAATCATCCATCACACTAAATATGACATATCATGTCTGTGTGTCCAACTTCTCATCCCAGATAATGTTCTGAAATTTTAAAAAACCGGGCTGGTTTGTAATCTGTCTGGACCTAATTATTTTCCTCACACATCCAAGAATGTGTGTGTGAGACTTCCATCAGAAAAGATGGGATACAAAACAATACTACAGTAAATAGGTCGAGTCAAACAGATCACAAATATAACTAAATACATAGGACAGTGAAGAGCTTTATAACAAGGCTGTACTAGTCTTGGATTTATTTAGAAGTCTTGAGGGCTTGCTATGTCCTAAGGTTTTGGTGTCAGTGAGATATGAGTTCAAATCTTGGCTGTGCAGCCTCCTAACTGGGTGACAATGGGCATTCGGTAACTTTATCTGTAAAACGGAAATAATAATATCTATCATTTACAGTTCCTATCAGGCTCAACTGAGATAATGCTTAGTAGAATGGTGGCATATAGTAACTTTTCAATAAGTGGTTATTCTCATACATTATTCTAACATTGTATGTATTTCCTGTTAGCATTTGTTGAGCCCTTTACACATACAGCAGAGCACCATATGGAATCACAAATATTGTTTCATGTATATTTACAGTAAATCTTGGAGAAAGGTTGGCTTATTACCTAATTGTATATTTATAGAAACTAGAGTGAAGGCTGACTTGGCCAAAAGCAAATGGCAAAGCATAGGGCAAGAATCAAAGCTAAAACTGAAAGATCTAGCAGCTCCTTTCCAACCATTACCCCCAGAAGTATAGTGGAGAGGACTTAACACAAGCTCAGAGGGACTAGGAAGTCTTCTGAGGAAAAGATCCCAAGACTTGAAATAGCTAGATGTGGAGAAGGGAGAAGAAATAGAATGTTAGATTTGGAAGACAAGGGCAGGCAGAGCTCACATGGGGCCTTCCCTCTTCCCTCTATTTTCTCTCACAAAGAGTGCTTATGTCCAAGGTCTCTTGCAAAGTCCCCACAACCACTTCAATTGGGGAGGTGGGCACGGTGACCCTCAGGGACTAAAGAATATGCCCAAGAAAAAATGAGTCCATCCATACCAGTCACTTGTGTCAATAAACAATGGATGTTTGTTGTTTATAGACCTCACAGAACAAGAATGTTCTTTTATAATTAACAACTGCACTTTGGGTTACTAAGATAAAATACTAAAATTCATGAAGAGTGCTCAATTTTGCTGGGCACGACGATCAACAATTCTGTAAATTCAGGAGCCAGGGTCAACTTGACACTTAATTCTAGGTCCAGGCTCTTGCAGGACACCCAGCTCTGCTATGTTCTTTTTTCTGAGTCAGGAAGGAAAAAGGATTGCCTCTGCTGGCTAAAGTCATTGCAGTGGTAGATCTTAGATGTAAATATTTGTGGACCCATCTCCACCTTTTTTCCCATGAATAGTATGGCTTTTCCTCGGGGGTCTGCTCCTTTCTGACCCCATCCATGTGATTCTTTGGGAGCCACCCTTCATGATATCCCACCTACCTAGTCAGAGACAAGAGCATGTAAGTGAGGCTTGGACATCCATGGTACCACTTTTCCCTGGACACGGTGATTACTAAAGGGATAGGTGCATAATTCCAGTCAGGCTAATAAGTCTTGCCCTTGGATTTGTCTAAATAGAGCTGAGAAGGAAGAACTCTCTTTCTTTCTCTGGCCCCAAGACTGTGAGGGTGTAAACCTAAAACAGTTACGGCTAGGCTACTACCACATGGAAAAAGCCCATCTGTGGTGGGAGACAATGAAGTGGACACACAGAGAGAAGATGAACCAGGGTCTTGATAGAGTTCAGGTCCCTGGTTTGAGGTCCCTGCTAGCAGCTCCACCTTTCCTGGGTCTTAACCTGATGTGAATTGTATTTCTATCACTTGCAACCAAGAGTCCTGATTAATAGGGAGAGAAAACTCAGCCCGGTACACTCAGGACAAAACAATTGATAAAACTAAAGGGATAATAGAAAACTCACACATCTGCTAGAGAAACTTTTAGGAGGGACTATGGAGACTGTGAGTCAAGCACTGAAAACAAAAAGGGTGGAGGGTAGATTAGCGCCACCTTGACTCTTTGTTATATATAAATAATCAACATTTCCTAGACTACAGATAAATGCCGAGCTTCTTAACCAGACAGCAAATTTGGACCTTTCATTTCTGCATTTTTTGTGTAGTATTTCAGGAAGTCCACAAACCTCTCAAAGCTCATTAGGAACTGTCTTCCAAGGGCTATAAATGCAACTGGTATTGATGACGCTAGGGATTCATATTTCTACTTAGCCACTTGCTAGCTGTGTGTCATGATTTAACCTCTCCGAGTCTTAGATTCTTCATTTGTAATACTGAGATAATAAAAACACCGAATATGAAAGGGAGTTGAGACTATTAATTCGGATGATATATGTAAAGCGCCTGGTATGGTGAGTGACACATCATTGCCACTGAATAAATGCGACTATCATCATCACCATCACCAGGTTAATTAATAGGTGCTTATAGGTTGATTCACTGAGGATGCACAGACATCAAGTATTTAACTTTCATAACCTATATTTAATTTTGAACATGTCATTCTAATTATGTTTCATTGTATAAATACAGGAGCCCTCTGGTGGTCAAGACCACTTCTAGGACATGCTTAAAACACTACTTTTATTTAAATGTAAAAAGGAGACACGTAAGGATATTGCCATTTCCATCCCATTAAAATTAACTAGAGATAATGGGCTTATGTATGGTGTTATGGGCTGAGTTGTGCCCTCTCAAAATTCATATGTTGAAGTCCTAACTCCTTAGTTCCTCAGAATGTGACAGTATTTGGAAATAGGGTCTTTAAAAAGGTAATTAAGTTAAAATGGGGTCACCAGGCTGGGGCCTACTCCAATATGACTGACATCCTTATAAAAAGAGGAGATTTGGAGAGAGACGCATACAGAGGGAAGCTGATGAGAGGATACAAGGAGAAGGTGGTCGTCTGCAAGCCAAAGAGAGAGGCTTCAGAAGAAACCAACTCTGCCGACATCTTGATCTGGGACTCCTGGCCTCCAGAGCTGTGGGAAAATAAATTTCCGTTGTTTAAGCCACTCAGTCTGCACTACTTTGTTATAGAAGCCTTGGCGAACTAATATATATTGGATTGTGATTCCAGTCAATAGACAACATTGGTTTTCCTTTTAGTGTAAATTGTGCCTTTAGACATAATTGAGGTCCATTTGGTTGTAACGTGGGATGATGTATGCCATAAAGCATGGCATTAAGGAGGTTAAGGTGAAGGGTTTCTTTCTGGGTTTAGAGCACATGAGATTTACTTTGTTTCATGGTCAAATACTAGTCATTGAAAACCAAGCCAAGAGGACCTACTGAATATTGCAGAAAGCTAGGAACAGTCCAAAAATTATCAATCAAAAATAATAGATACGTCATCTCCATTGACACAGTCCAACACATATAATGAAACTTAATACTATAAATAGTTGCTATTTGTGATAGCATTTTCATAATTTGCTGTAGTTTTAGCTTAAATTTTTGTTCAAACTTTATAAGAACCCCCTTATTATAGCTATTTTTCTTATTTCTAATTTTAAAGATAATAAAGTAAAAAATCAGAGAAACTAGCTAAAGAAGGTTAGTTTCAAATCTAGGCTCTTGGACTCCACATCCCATGTTCCTTTCACTACCTGCTGCCTCTCCACATTTTCCATTTCCCATGAGCCCCATTGCTGAGATCTTCTTAAAGCATTGTTATTAAATATGAGATTTTATTTTCACGAAGAGATTGGCAGCCATTTGTTCTACAGGCTTGTGTTTATGGATTGAACACATGAGGAAAATGGATATAAAACAATGGAACTGGATATAAAGATGGACGTGAGCTCCTCTTTCCAGAGCATCGGATTGATTGGAGATGTACAGATCTGAGAAGGTTTCTGTACCAGGAAGGGAGATGAGAAAAAAGTAAAAGATCTTTTCCTCCTTGTAATTTCATGTTATTCTGTGCAGTCAGTATTTAATGAGAACTGATGTAATCTTTCCATGTTCAAGGAAGCATACTTTTATTAAAGTAGAGATTCCAACGTTGCCCTTTTTTAGTTTGAGTCTAATCTCGTGAATAACTGACCCTTGGTCCCATTTTAATATGGAACATCTAAGAGAGTGTAAGTAAGGATTGATGGGAAAATTATTTAATTAGTAAGCACTAGCAAAGTGCTCCCACATCAGATAACCAAATTCAAATGTACAAAGTTTCTTCATTAAATGCAGTAAGGTTTTATTGATTTGGAGTCCATTAATTCATGATGATTGAATCTAGGTCAGGCTGACGTTTACCTCTGCACTTTCTCAAAGAAAGAATGTGCTAAGGAAAATACTATAGTAAAAACAAGAATAAGTGAAAGCATTTTTGTCTTACCTAAGCAAAATATTTGTTTTAAGGAACTTTGGCACATTCATTATAAACCAATCGTATCTAACTCATGATGCGGGCATAGAGTGAGCTATGTGCTCAGTTTGTTGAATCAATCAGTGAATATATGAATGCAAAGTATGCAGCTTTTTTGCCCCTTAAAGGAGGCCCAAGAGTGTGTCTGCCCACCAGGACGGTGGTCCTCCCTTGTGGTCCACAGACCAGCACCATCAGCATCACCTGGGAATTTGTTAGACATGCAAATTCTCAGGCCCCACCTCAGACCTACTGAATCCCAAACTCTGGGGGTGGGGCTCAGCTGTCTGTGTTTTAACAAGTCCTCCAGGGGGTTCTGATGTGTGCTCAAGTGTGAGAACACTGCACGAGAAAACAGTTGTTTGTTAGATACGTGAGTGTTCTTAATTACACTCAAAAGAAATAGAACTGTCTTTCTTCCTGAGTATTCTGTCTATGAACTCTTTCACTAATTCTGAGACACTGTCTCCCCAACGAGTCTGAATCAAGGGAGATGAGCCATAGCTGGGTGTCTGTTTATAATGAGGCTAAGAAGCCAAACTGATGCCCATTGTCCTGACAGAGGACTGAAGGCTCAGCTGCCGGCCCTGGTGGGCCTCCTGCTGATGGAGGATAATGGAAATTGACCAGGATCTGGAGCTCTCAAATGGTTGCAGTAATTTTCAAATCTATTTTTTTTTCTTTCTCTTATTTAAGTTGTGTTTCAAATGAAATCCAATCCATTATTTCCCTAATTTACATTTAAAATTGTTCAAATGTGATGTTGGTAGGAGATGAGTGAGTCCCCAAGAGAGCTTATGAACCTACTAAACCTTTTCTTCAAAACAGGAAGTTGCACTTTACCCAGTGCAAACAAAGTTTAGCTTGAAAAGGCCTGATTTGTACTTAGCATTTTTAGCCAAAAAAGTTGGAATATATTTTAATTTTCAAAACACATCTTCTCCCATTCTTCTTACCATCATCAATCTCTCGATATAGCATTCCCAATCAGATATGCTGCCTTTCCTTCCTCTCATCTAAGTTAAGTTATGAGAGCTCTAACCTCATTTTCATAATCACATGTTTGTCTCTTAAGGGATTGTATAACTCAGTAAATGGACTAGTTACACCTAAATTTAATTCAGTTCAACAACCATTTATTATTGCCTGTGCAAGGAAATAGGACTGCCTTTGGGGAGGGAGGAGATAAAAAAAAATATTTAAGAAGTGAGTTGATCTCAGCTGAGGAATGCCTGAGCCTTTGTTGCACTAAATATATTTCGATCATCATTTGTTCCTTAAATTGCCTGAGAATTAGATACAGCATTCGTAGCAGATTTCTGAAATTTAGAGATTCTAAAGAGGTCCTCCATATTCGGGAACGAACAATTGAACTTGCGGTCTGAAGAAGAGAAGAGGGAGAGAGAATTGTGGCAACCTGCCTGGACCAGGAGAGAATATCGTCAGCTATCCTGTGTCTGAGTCCTCTGTGTTCCCATAACACTTTGCATGTACCTCCATCTAGTGCTTTTCCTCAAGGTACTACTGATTTCTGTGTCTATTTCTCTTATGAGGACTAGGAGCCCCCTGAGGGCAGGGACTGTTCCTTTCCCAAGCAAGTCGTGTGGAGTTGCCCTAGCTGCTTGGTAAAGTGTGTATTCTTCAACTGGTTCTCTTAGCTAGTTTGCCACTTCATACCTCATGGAGGATTACAGAGATATTGTCACTTTGGTCTTACACATATAGAAGAGGTTCCCAGCCAGTGGAGGGCAGGGACTTTCTCATCGAAGGAAGCCAGATTGGAGGAGTAAAAGAGAAGACTGCCTAGTAACCAGATGTGGAGGCAGAAGAGCCCTGAGGAAATATGGTGAAAATAGGGAAGACAGAGATGTGAACCTCCCTCCCTCACTCCCCCACCTGCCTCCATCCCCACTCCATTCAGGTGCCCTATCCTGAGCCAGTGTACTCATATTCTAGTCACTATTGCTGCAAAACAAATCATCATGCCCCTCCCCCCAAAAAAACCTCTGGCTTAAAACAACAATCATTTTATTATCTTTCCTAGTTTCTGCAAGTCAGGAATTCGGGAAGGGCTCTGCTGGTTGGTTCTGGCGTGAAATGTCGGCCAGTGACCTCAGATGGAACAATGAGGGGCCCAGAGCAGCTGGGGCTTGGCTGGGCATCTCCTTCTCTCTCCATGAAGTCTCAGGGCCTCTCTACATGGTCCCTCCATGTGGCCTAATCTGGGCTTCCCTAAAGCATGGGGACTTCAGGGTAGTCAGTCTGCTTCAGTGAAGGCTCAGGACAGTGAACGTTAGTGTTGCAGTGAGCAAGGTGGCAGCTGAGTTGCCTTTTATGATCTAACTTCAGAAGCCTCGTAGTGTTACTTCCGTTACTTTATTGGTTGAAATAGTTCCAACAGTCCACCCAGTTTTGTACTCCCACCTCGTGATGGGAGGAGTGTCAAAGCCACACTGTAGAAGAGCATGTGAGGTGGAAGTTACTGGTTTGGGCTATCTTTGGGGAACATATATGGTTTGCCACGGACAGGAAGAGAGGTAACAGCTGTGGGGTCTCTTTCCTTCCCACCAAATTTTTTTCCTTATACCCCTCACTCACCCACCCACACATACACCATACTTGTTATTCTGGTTATATTTTTCTTTTTGTTTTGCACTAAGGGAATCTGGCACAACGTTAATCTTAAATACCTTAAGGTTTCTGTCTAAGGCATCTGAGTTTAGATTTCATAAGACTTAAAAATACCACAGGTTTGATTGTTCACACACATTCCCAAGTAATTTTCCCAAGGAAATACTATTTCAAATTCTCCATTAGGGGGAAAAAAAAGTTAAATGAAAATCAATAGTGATGGGTAGTGCTGTATGAAAAATGTGTGTTGTAAGTTATTTTACCACAGAGGTAGTTTCCTGTGGAAACTGTGACTGGTGGTAAACTCAGTTTTAAAATATTTTGAGACACAAGCCAAAATCTTGGGTGGGGAAAATAATTTGCTATTACCCAAAGAAAAGTCAATTACTTAGTACTAACCTCTTAAAAGATATGATTCAAGCACGTATCGTTTCGAAAAGTAATTTGTAGCATGTTCAATAGTAGCAAGGATGTACTGACAATTAATTACTAATAAATTCAATTCACAACTTGTAGACAATTTTCTCCTTCTAGTAATTATAGTTTTCTTAATAAAGAATTACCATGTTTCTAATGTCACTGAAAATTTCTAAAGCAAGCAGCAAATGGCTACTGAGTTTGGTGAGATAATGACTATTATCCTTAATTACCTCAGTAGCAAAAGCTGGCACCATTCAATATATTCTACATATAAATTATTGCAAAGGGAAGATTCAAGCCATCACAGATTTGTATTTCAAAAAGGAATATAAATTACCCTTGTCTCTGTTTTCCACATTGATGGCCTGTGTAATGAGCTGGAGAGGTAAAATTCAGGAAACCATCTTCCTTAACAGTAAACTAAGGACAATTAATAATATTTTTAAAAGAAGGGGGAGAAATCATTACCCAGGGCTGGATAATTGAATTGTAGAAACATGGTGAACCTTCACTCTAACTATAAATGCATTTGCAAGTAATTATTACCCACAGCATAAATAACTTCATAATATCTACCTGAGTCAACATTAGTCAGATTTGCAAAGCACCAAGGAAAATAAGAAATTAGTTGATTCCGTATCCAAGAAAAACATAATACTTAGTTACAAATAATTCTAAAATTTCCAAAGGAATGAGTGGGTGGAGGCTGGTTCTGTACAGCCAATGACCCAGTTTCAGGAGATGTGGCAGGGGACCTGCTGATCAGGAGGCCACCTTCTGGTAAACTGTGGCTCAAGCTTCCTTTACTTTTGTGAAAGCCCATAATAATAACACAGAGCTGTAAGATGTTGAAGTCTGAGAGCTATTACTACGTAACCTGCCCATAAATAGTACCTGAAGCACATCTCTTGATGAGCTCCAGAACCAAGTTTTCCAAAGATCCTCTGCCAAGAGCTTCAGGTCTGTGAGAAAAAGGCCTCAAAGTGAACCATGTAAGCAGACTGTGAAATTCCTGGACTACACTATACCAGAAACTATCTGAATAATATCATGACATAATTTTTAGTACAAATGTATTCATCTTCCCCCTCCCTACCAAAACTTCTGGCTGCTCTGCTGAATCCTATCAAATAATTATTGGGGACTTGTTTTTCTAGAATCAACAAAGGGCAGGACCAACCTTTTAAAAGCTAAAGTTCAGAAGAACATCTGTGTTTGAAATCTCACTTGTATACTCTCAGCCGCCATATTGCCCATGGTTCTTCTGGACAAGGAACCAGCCAAGGCAGGTGTTGGAATAATTATGGTCTCTTAGCTCTAGCTTCAGACTGATAAATTGCTGGGCACTGACTCCTCACCGAAAGCATTTCTGCCCAGCTCAGTCTGAGTTGTCACAGCTGTTTCTTTGAGGTACATATGGGACGTGGTGCCCTAGCTCATCTTAGGAATGAGCTCCTGTGAATGAAGGAAACATGCTTCCTATCTGATTATTTGTTTATAAATACATACCTGTCTCTAACCTTGTCCACATGCCAGTTCTGGATCAGCCCAAGGCACTCATTTGTTGTCTTAACTTTAGAAATTCTGTCCCAATAATCTAAGAAAGCCTAAATCAGTAAGAGCCATCAAATTTCTAGGGAAAATATTTTATAATACACAAGGTATTATTAAGCAGATTAACTGAGTGTGCACTTCTTTCCTTTTATTCCCCATCTAAAAATCTCCATTCACAACTGAGAGTAGACTGTGGTAATATAAATCGTCTACATATACACCGTTTTATTTCTCCCTAGATTCTCTGCGTAACAGTCCTCCGGGAAACTGAGGACTTTTCCTCCCTTGTTGCCAGTGAAGATACTCTATGATCTTGAGAGTTCTGCTGTCAGTGGAGAGTGACCATTTAACCCCGAAAGATCCCCATGTGTAGTAAAAGACTCTACACATGGGTATAGTTATACCGTCCTGGATTGTTTATTTGCAAAGATCATTTTATACTCAAAGTTTCAGACCCTTGAACTCACTCACTCAGGTTAAAGGAAAGAGCCAGAATTCATCAAAGTCATATACAAAAGACAGCAATATTTTTCTTTGTGTTTTATTTAAAATGTTCTATCTTTTAAAACAATACATATGTATAATAGCCATCCATCTTTAGCTTTCAAATTATAGAGTTTTATTATTATTTGTACCTAGTTTTCAAAGTAAAAAACTGTTTTCATACTTGCTTCAAGGCCCACTCATGAGGTATTAAAGACACGAGAAGCTGAAGGTCTGTGAACCAGCTACCCTCAGGCAGGCACTTTGGTGGTACTCTCTGAGTAACATTTGGATATGCTCTTCTTTAAAAATTGGATTCAGAAGAAAATCAGATTTAGGACTTTGTGGTTGGCATAGGGGTAAGTGTTGAGAAATGTTTCCCTGGCTTGCATGAAGGAAAGAATATGGCCATCCAGAACCTTTTTTAAAAAAACAAACAACCCCTTAATCTTCCTGTTATACTCAATTTCCTTTTATATGAGGAGTGTGGGACTTGAATTGCCTATTTGAAAGAACTGTAAGGAAATAGTAAAGAAGAATGGGAAAGGGGGCAGCTCTCAGTTCCCTCTGTTAGGTCCTATTCTTTTTAAAAAATATATATGTATTTTATTGAAGTATAGTTAATTTACAGTATTGTGTTAGTTTCAAATGTACAGCAAAGTGATACAGTTACACACATATATATACATATATATTTTTTCATACTCTTTTCCATTGTAGTTTATTACAAGATATTGAGTAGAGTTCCCTGTGCTATACAGTAGGTCCTTGTTGATTATCTATTTTATATATAGTAGTGTGTGTATGGTAATCCCAAACTCCTAATTTATCCCTCCCCACCTCTTTCCCATTTGGTAACCATAAGTTTGTTTTATATGTCTGTGAGTCTATTTCTGTGTTGTAAATAAGTTCATTTTAGATCATATTCTTTACATAATGTGTACAAAGACACACACACACACATTTTCTTATCACACCTCCCCACCCACGTACATCGTGTTCATCAATATCCACTGATCCCAATACCTTTTCTTGGCTTGGTTCACTCACACAGACTTTGCATTTCTGAGGTAGGAACAACTACATATCCCACGTGCATTCCTGTCCTCGATCTGTTTTCTAAATATGTTTCCTGAACCTCTCCTTTGTCTCCTTAGGGCAAGCATGGAGTCTGCTTCTTTGGCATCTCCCATTGCATGATAGGACAATGCTGGGGACAAAGGTCCGTGAGACATACTTAAAGAATGTCAGTGACAATGAACACATTTCCTACTTGTCATGAAACACAGTTTCCTACTTGTCAGATTCATTTTGAATCTGAATGTCCCACAACACTACTAATCATTTCCTAGATGATGCCTGACATCTTCTATGGACATCACACCTACATAGAGTGCCTTAGGACCGTCTGTATGTGCGGAGTGTGATTCTTGCACATTTTTACTTTCATCCAGTTTAATCCTACCCGAACTCCAATTTCGCATATGATACTTGATTCTGTCTGCTGAAGTCAACATCTAGCAATCCTGAAGCTCTACAACAGGAAGACAAGGGACAGTCCCCTTTCGATAGCATATTTATCACAGTAGAAGAGGAACTAGGCAGTGTTTGCCCTGTTGTATTTTCCAGGGAAGATTCGTGGGTGTTGCTGTATTAGTGTAGTTCAGCAGGTGAAAGCGACAGAGTTAGGTGTCTGCCTGACTCGACTTTGTCCCAGAAAAGAGTGTGAGCTCTTGTTTCCCTGATATCTTTAAGGGCAATTCAGGGCTTTTCTCTCCACGTTTATTAAGCCTTCATTGGAAGCAATCGATGAGATATCTAAATGTGTTTTTGTGCTGTTATCTAGAGGAAATATTGACTTCTAGGTACAAAAGCAAAATCTAAACTAAAGAAAGTCTTACACAAATTTTGCATGGTTATTACACGGCTCAGCAACACAAAATACACATCCCTAGCAGTTTCAGTGAAAACCTTAGTCCGTCTAAGAGACTGACATGGTTCCCTGGGATGTTGGTCAGTTAGAGAACTACATGATGGTCCTGGCAAGGACAGTCATTTTTCACACCATAAGCTACATAATCTTCACCTACTCCCAACTGTAAAATATCCGGGGGGAAAGTGAGGAGATTTGCGAACAAATATATCCGAAAGAGCTATAGAATTAGCCACATGATTTATACTAGCATCAATAATTGAAGAATGAAAAGTCTTATTACCAAGTCTGAGTTATACTTGAGTGGCTTAGAAGCCTTTTATTATTTTATTTTATTTTATTTTATTAATTTTATATTGGAGTATAGTTGATTTACAATGTGTTTGTTTCAGGTGTATAGCAAAGTGATTTAGTTATGCATATTCATATATCTATTCTTTTTCAGATTCTTTTCCCATATAGGTTATTACAGAGTATTGAATACAGTTCCCTGTACTATACAGTAGGTCCTTGGTGATTACCTGTTTTATATATAGTAGTGTGTATATGTTAATCCCAACCTCCTGATTTATCCCTTCCCCCTTTCCCCTTTGGTAACCATGTTTGTTTTCAAAGTCTGTGAGTCTGTTTCTGTTTTGTAAATAAGTTCACCTGTATCATTTTTTTTTAGATTCCACATAAAGTGATATCATATGATATTTGTCTTTCTCTGTCTGGCTTACTTCACTTAGTATGATAATCTCTAGGTCCATCCATATTGCTGCAAATGGCATGATTTCATTCTTTTTTATGGTTGAGTAATATTCCATTGTGTGTGTGTGTGTGTGTGTGTGTGTGTGTGTGTGTTTGTGTGTGTGTGTGTGTGTGTGTATATATATACCACATCTTCTTTATCCATTCATCTGTCAATGGACATCTAGGTTGTTAGAAGCCTTTTATGCACTCAAAGGTCTCCAAGGATCTGCGGACAGTCAGGATGCATCAACGAATCCACTAGTCAGATATCTTCCCTTTGTCCCTTCATCTCCAGTCTCCTCCTTTCTCTCCCCTGCTCTGTGCCCAGACTCTGCAGGTCTGGACTACATCAACAGGGCTCCCATGTCCTCTGGCCCCAGTTGTGTTTGGCCAATGGAAAGCATCTTCAGATGATCAGAGATAAAGGAGAGTGAGCTCGGGGTATTATGGCCCTGGTTCCCTCCCTGAAGTGTTGCCTCGGGCGGGCTGCATCCCTCAACCACCTTTTCTGGGTAGCTAACTCTCTGACAACTCCAAGACTCACTCATCCCTTCCCAATTCTACTACCCATCCCCTTCCCTCAACCCTTCAGGCCTAGAAGTGGTAACAATTTGGTGTCTACTAGTTACAGGTTACTGCACTATCCTTCGTAGTTCCCCTATACCAATCGAACCTTAAATTATCTTTTTGGAGTATGTCAGCTATTTCCTGTTAGAACTCTGACTGATATACCCATAGACTAGAATGTTTGGATTTTTCAAGCTCTCTGAAGGACACTTACAAGGCAGTGCATACAATGAAAGTGAAGTGCCAACCACTCACAAGGTCAGTGTGGAGTGTGGGAGCTGAGGTCTGGGGGGGTGGGGATGCCGGTGGGGAGAAGCTGGGAGAGCTAGTCACATTTTTGTAATTCATCATTTTCCACCATCAGGGTACACTTATCTACTGCTCCACTCACAGGTGAGTGGAGAGAAGCTATAGGACACCGAGTCAAGAAAAAGGGTCTCAGTCTCCCACCTCATGTCCCCCTCCAGGGAACTATGTCCTGAGCTTGTAAGACTCTTCATTGACCGACCTCCCCCTGAAGGTCAGCTTAAGCCAGCTTTATAATTAAGAAGTGAGTGTCCTTTGGAACTATTTTTCTTAAATCTTTTAAACTCTGTAGGAAACAGCCAAGTAATGAAAAGTTATAGCATCATAAGTTTATGGTAGAGAGATGGTATTTAAACACTCTTAGCCCATGTATTTATGAAAATAAAGAAACATCAAATTAGCTGAAAGTACCAGATATTTTCTTAATGACACTGAAATAAAGAATTGTGAAAAATCATCCGAGTCAACTTGCTACCCCCAGCTAGGATCGATCATGTTTATTCCATCCAATTCTGCCTATTTCAGAAGATCTTTAGAGAAATGGTAAGGTAACCATCTTTCTTACTATCCAGCTCTACAATGAAACAGAAATGAAGAGTTAACAGTTAAGTTTGTAACTGAGGCTGTATAAGTGGTGACTATGGGATAGGCCAGATCAACATTCAATCTCTAATAGAATGTTTTTCTTCCTGTCTCACCCATCCAGCATTGGAATTCAGGAACTAGACACCTGCTTCATGTTTTTAAAAATATAAGTATATATTATGTCTGGGCTGATGATAAAATGTCCTGGGGGGAATTTCTGAAACTAATACACAATCATTATGGTGCCTCCTGGCTTGATCTGTCTATAGATTATCTTGGTTAATTTCTACTACACTGTATACCCAATGTTTTTTTAAAAAATTTATATTTATTTATTTATTTTTTCACTGCGTTGGGTCTTTGGTGCTGCACACAGGCTTTCTCTAGTTGTGGTGAGTGGGGACTACTCTTCATTGCTGCGCGAGGGCTTCTCACTGCGGTGGCTTCTCTTGTTGCAGAGCACGGGCTCTAGGAGTGCGGGCTTCAGTAGTTGTGGCGCGCGGGCTAAGTAGTTGTGGCTCGTGGGCTCTAGAGCGCAGGCTCAGTAGTTGTGGCACAGGGGCTTAGCTGCTCCATGGCATGTGGGATCTTCCCGGACCAGGGGTTGAACCCGTGTCCCTTGCGTTGGCAGGTGGGTTCTTCACCACTGCGCCACCAGGGAAGTCCCTACCCAATGTTTATATGAACATGACACATGATTGCTTGATTGGAAAACTGTTTTCTAAATAAAATTAAGGATTTATTTTATCATGACATGGGAATATAAAGATTTGAGGTCAGGCCCTGACTCTGCTACCTAACACCAGTACCTCAAGAGTTTGTCACCTTACTGCCAGGGGCTTGTCATCTCAGTGACATGGCTTTGGTGCTCATGAGGGGGTAGGGGTAGATGATAACTAATGACCTCTTCAGATGGAATTAAAATCCTACTATTTGAACATGGGAAGACTGAGGCGCCCAAGTGTATTAATCAGGATTCTGCTGAAATAGTTCTGTGTAACAAATGACTCCAAAACTTGATGACTTTTAACAATAAGCATTTATTTCTAGTTCAGGGATCTGAAGATTAGCTGTAGTTCAGCTGGGCTCTGCCCCAAGATTCAACTTGGGTTCCGGTTTGCCCCACATTTTTCTTCATTCTGGGGCCAGCAGCTACCTGGGGCATCTTCTTCTCATGGTTGATGGCAGAAGTACAAAAACTAAACAAATAAGGAAGTGAGTGGAAATACACAATGCCTTTTAAGATCTCAGCAGGAAATTGACACCCTTTCACTTCTACTAACATTCCATTTGTCAAAGCAAGTCACGTGGCCAAGACCAAAGTCAGTGGGTCAGGGATAATCTTTCTCTCCTGAGGGGCACTGCAAACTCACATGGCAAAGGGCATGGAAGTGCAATTCCATTGCAAGAAAGGAATAAGGAATTAGAAAAACAAATTAAATCTACTACCCATTAGCCACTAGGCACAGCCTATAACCTCTAAATTTTCTAGTTCTGATCCATGTGCTTGTTCATGCCCTCATGTACAGCAGTAAACCCACACATCATCAGTGAACTTTACCAACCAAGCAGAGTTCCAGTTCTTAGAGAGGGGGCCACTGGTTGTCTGAGACAAGGCACCCTGCTATTGGCCAACCACCCCAAGACAATGCTGAGTTGACATCAGTGGTCTAAATCAGATGGCCATTTCTTGAGGGCCCACATTCATCTAAATTCAGGACAGAACAGAGCTGTCTTCAGGTCCCAGAGACATTTTATTCACCCTGATGCTTCTCCAAATGATTCCACAACAGTCTTTAGGTTCTCCAGTACAGTATATTTCTTAGCTCTTCTCAAAAGGTCTCATATAAGCAATTCAATAGAAAACTGTGGAAGTTTCCCACAGTGGCTGGCCCAGAAGGCCTGACAGGGTTGTTGACTGCCAGAAATGCAAATCACCAGACTTGCATCAACAGAAATCAGGAGTTTCATCTCTCACTCAAAATCGATTCAGTCCTCTTGAAATCTGATCTTTAGTCTTGCATGAGTGAAGATGTGCATCTAAGTCTGAGTCAGGAAAATCACCAACCTACCCTTCCCAGACCCCTGTAGGGTATTCTCTTCCTTTGTACCCATTTGACCCTTAGAATTATGGGTTGTAGTGGAAATGGCGCAATCTGAACTCTAGCTGCAGACTGTACAAGGGGGCCTCATGTTTATAATTTTCTTTACATGTAAGCTGCCAAGACATATACCCGTAATGTAAACTTCCTTGGTTTGGGTTTATGAATTGGATGTTTTTTTACAAACTCTAAGATCTGCAGGGAAATCACTCTGTCATTAACAACTCAGTTTATTTAATGAGCCATTAGTGAAAGAAAGTGTGGGAGAGAAGCTCAACTTGTATCTATGTTCCAAGCCTCAACCGAAGAAATACAATTCCTTTCAGACGGGGAGACCTCCCTTCTATGGACAGTCATTCACCAAACCTGTGAGAAACCATCATGGGCTGTTTCCAGGCTGAATCACAGCCATGACTTCATCCAGCTGCTTCACTGTTAGACCAGACAGCTTCAGTCGGATGAACTTGCTGGCCAGAGAGGGAGAGAAAGGATCCTACAAACAAGCTACTGGCCATGGGCCAACATGGTCATCTCCCAACAGTGACGCAAGCTTAGAGCTACTCCTGGAAAAGAGGCTGTCTCCAAAGGATGTGGAAATGAGCTCAAGCATGAAA
Source organism: Balaenoptera physalus (assembly GCF_965194825.1). Classification (NCBI taxonomy): domain Eukaryota; kingdom Metazoa; phylum Chordata; class Mammalia; order Artiodactyla; family Balaenopteridae; genus Balaenoptera; species Balaenoptera physalus. Next base: position 39,780,331 of record NC_138903.1, read on the forward strand.
TAAGACTTGTTCAGAGAAGATATGATTCTGTTTATATGACTGCTTTAATTAATATCCTCTCTGGAGGCTATTCCAGCATATTCTGTTGATGAAAATTGATTTTTAAAAAAATGTCATTAAGATCAAGTTAGTGAAAGATAACTTTCCCTTCAAGAGGAAGTAGAGATTTAAAAAAGGAAATATGGAATAAAAATAGGCCTTTGATCAAAGATGAATTTTAACGTTCTATAATACTAACAAACAAGGGGCATTGCTGTGGCTGACCATTATATTCAGTTTACCAGAACTTCCTGGGAGAATTGCTCCTGCTGATTAGTTAGTCCCTTTAGGAGATTTCTTCACTGACGTTTTAGAATCTTTAACTATGTAAAAATCTCAGTTTTAAAAATTTTATATAGATATATTGAAATAATGTTCTTTATAGGCAGAGAACAGCAGAAAGAAATGTTTTTTTCTTTGATCATTCCGTACTAGTGATCCTGTGTTAACTATTTATTACTGTGTAACAAATTACCCCCAAAATTGGTGTCTTAAAACAAAATTTAAATTTATTATCATTTACATTAATTATTTCTTATGAACAAATTTATTATCTGACAGTTTCTGTGGGTCAGGAATCTAGGTGTGGTTTACCTGGATCCTTTGTCTCAGGGTCTCTCACAAAGCTACAGTCAAGGTGTTCGCAGGGCTGTGCTTTCATCTGAAGGCTCTACTGGGGAAGATCTGCTTCCAAGCTCACTCACATGGTTGTTGACCAAATTCAGGTCCTCACAGGTTGTTGGACTGAGAATCTCACTGGTTACCTGGAGGGCTTCCTCTGTCCCTTCGTCCCTTGCTGAATGGGCCTCTCCAGAGGGTAGCTTACAACATGATAGCTTACTTCCTCCAGAACAAGGGCTCCAAAAGAGAAAGGGTGTTTAAGACATCACAAGCAAGAAGGAAGTCAGTCTTTTTGTAAGCCAGTCTCAAAGTGACATCCCATCAACTTTGCTGATATCTGTTTATTAGAAGCAAGGCACTAGGTCCAGCCCCCACTCAAGGATGTGAATACTAACAGGCAGAGAGCACTGTGAGGCTTTTAGAGACTGCTTGACACTGATCTTTTAGCCATTTAATAAAATATTGCTTAAGGTAAAGAAAAATATGTTTATACAAACATATCAGAACTTGAAACTTAAATGTATGTTGTCCCTATTGAACTAGACAACTTATAAGGCTCTAACTATTCCAGCAAAGATACCCTTACTCAAGTATTTTCTGATCAATTTTTAAAATTCTTTTTCAGCGTTTCCTTTAGTACCTGTGGCACATTCCATTCTTTGCAGTCCCCCAACTTCACCCCAGCCCAAAGTTATGGCTTTGCAGGTAGATTTTAATGATAGGAAGAGTTAAGAGTTATTCAGATAAATAAGGTTAGTGATCAATGTCAGTAATGCTGTTTTTCGCCTTGGCTTTTGTAAATATGAAATAAAAAAGACTGATTTCCGTATGTGGCTCATAAATCGGCCCAGAAGGCAGAGCCTGAAAAGGATTATTTTGATTTAACCTTCATTTGAGTGTTAAAAATCTGGTACTCATCTGAAGATTTTCAATCTGCATCCTTCTTAGCTATGGTTTATGTGTTTACACATCTTACTCTGCATCTGATACTCCAGGGCAAATAGAAAGCATAAGGCCACGTTGGGGCATGTTGGAACAGAAGGAGACACTAGGGAGAGACTCAGAGTTCCCTAAGTGGGTTCCAGCGTGCACCTCCACCCCACAGACAGTGCTTTTACAGCGGTACACACGGGGATCACCCATGTGTGCATCAAGACCGCCCTCGGGTTTGTAGTTAGTGAGTCAGTATGAGACTGACATGTCCCACCCACACCCTGGGACCCCTTCAGGGCTGAGGGAAATCTGAGAACACCCACAGCTACCACCCTTAACCTGGTTGGGAGGAGAGAATCAGAGTAACATTATGTCACAAATGAGGGGGGATTCTTTTCTGGGGATCCCCTCCAAACTCAAAATCTTCAAGACTACAAACTATTTACAAACAGAATGCATCCTATTTGTTCAATAAACATCTCGGAATTTGTCCAGCTTAACAAAACTGTCATTTCCATTAAGCTCCATTTTCCTAGGTCCAGGGCTGGAGGTGAGAAGCTGGGCTCTAGTTCTGTGCTGACTCCCTAGCCTGTGCAAAACGACCTTGAGCTTCATCCTCTGTTCCCTCTGATCACTCCTCCTCCCTCCCCAAGACACCTCTTGCCCTTTCTCTAAACCTAAAGAGCAAACCTGTTACCCCAAGAGCTCCAATAATGACTTTCCTGGATGAAGAATTGCATTATTACTGTATGCTCAACAAACCCTCATAAAACCCGGAAGCAGTGTTGCCCACGCTCACAGCAGCAAACTTTTGAGCATGTCATATATTTACCTTCATAAAACTAAGGTAGCAGGATGATCCTGGCAAGTTTTGATTTCTTGATTCTTTTCTGCATCATTTCACTTTGGTGATGACCCCTCATGCACTTCGGTGACCAGATTCTCTCACTTTTTGTGGTGGGCTTACATTACTGGCCCCTGATGGACTGACTATACCTCCTTGTATCTGTGCCCTTCTGTAGGACCCTCCCACAATGCCTTTGAGTTTGGTCATGTGCCATGTGACCTGCTTTGGCCAATGAGACATTAGCAAGCATGATGCAAGGACTCATCTTCTTAGAACACCCCTTGGAAGATGGTTGCCATGCTGTAAAGAAGCCCAGGGTAGATGACTGAAAGGGTTTTGGGAGGCAACGCACAGAGAAACCCTGGAGGACGAGAGGCCAGCTTAGATGCTGCTACCCCAACCAAGCTCCCAGCTGAACGCAGTCAAGTGAGTGATCTCGACTATGTGACATGAAGCATAAGATAACCCCAGCTGAGCCCTGTCCACACAGAGAATTGTGAGAAATAATAAATCATTGGTTTTTTGTTGTTTAATTTAATTTTTATTTTATATTGGCGTATAGTTGATTTACAATGTTGTGCTAGTTTCAGGCGTATGGCAAAGTGATTCAGTTATACATATATATATATATATCTCCATTCTTTTTCAGGTTCTTTTCCCATATAGGTTATTACACCAAGTTTTGGAGTGATTTGTGGTGCAGTAGAAGATAACTGAAGACTCCTCCTTCCCTTCCCCAATCTTAAAACACGAAAGTATAATACATTAGTCTTTACATTTGGGGATTGATGCCCTGGTTGGAGGTGGTCTGAAGGTATCTCAGCCAGTAACTGAGGTCTGCATTTCTAATTGTGGACTGGAAGGTGAGGTCTTTTGGGGAAAGGTCTCTTCTCTACGTGGGTATAATGAAAAGAGGACTTATTAGGCTGCAACTTCTAGGATTCCACTCTGGGAAGCAGCCAGGAAGAGAGGATCCCTTGTCCCTCATGGCTCAATCCATCCCTTCCTCTCTTACCTTTTCCACTGACCAGCACCCAACTTTTATTTCCCTTCATGCTTAATCTTTTCATCCATTTCATATTTTCTATTGCATTAAAAGATGTTCATCTGGGGCTTCCCTGGTGGCGCAGTGGTTGAGAATCTGCCTGCCAATGCAGGGGACACGGGTTCGAGCTCTGGTCTGGGAAGATCCCACATGCCGCGGAGGGACTAGGCCCGTGAGCCACAACTACTGAGCCTGCGCGTCTGGAGCCTGTGCCCCACAACAAGAGAGGCCGCGATAGTGAGAGGCCCGCGCACCGCGATGAAGAGTGGCCCCCACTTACCGCAACTAGAGAAAGCCCTCGCACAGAAACGAAGACCCAACACAGCCATAGATAATAAATAAATTTAAAAAAAAAAGACAAAACTGTAGTTCCCAGAGGCTCTCATTAAAAAAAAGAAAAAAAAAAAAAAGATGTTCATCTGGCGAGCTCCTCAGTTTGCTATTCCATACCCATGTTCCTCCCCTCTCTGTGCCCTGAGGCTGACCTCTACGGTGCTGCATCAGTTGGGCTCACCAGACCTATGGCTTCTGATTGCGTTGGGCCATTGTGAGGCACTGACAGGAAGTCAGAGGGTTGGAGGAGAGAGGCCAGGAAATGTATCTCACCCCTACCCTACCTCCCTGCCAAGCCACAGTTTCCTCTATCAACAAGGCAGCATCAGTCAGGTAGCCCCTCTCCCAAAGCCATTGTTCTTTCCGGGTTCCAGGAACAGTGCTCACCACTTGCCCCTTTAATTCTAGGGTGGTAATGGCCTCCTACTTTTGTTAGTACCTGGGGTGCATCGCCAACCTTGTTGGTTCCCTTAACCCTGTCCACAATTTGATTAATAGTCCCTTTCTCTTCAATCACTCCTGGAGTGTGTCATCTGTTTTCTGCAGGATCCTGACTGATAAAGACGTTAACTGAAAAACAAATCATACTCATATTAAAGCAATTTTAAATTTTCTTATTAATTAGAGATATGCATAACTGTTAATATCTTCTCACCTACATCAAGCCAAGAGCTCCCGTGATGAGTTGGTATCATTCCAGCCAAAAGCTAAGTTGCATGGGGAAGTAGAAGGAGCAAAACGACCACTTTGGTATTTTTAAAATTTATTTTCTTATTGAAGCATAGTTGTTTTACAATGTTGTGTTAATTTCTGCCGTACAGCAAAGTGACTCAATTATACATATATATACATTTTAAAAAATATTCTTTTCCATTATGGTTTATCCCAGGATGTTGAATATAGTTCCCTGTGCTCTACAGTAGGACTTTGTTGCTTATCCATTCTGCATATAATGGTTTGCATCTGCTAACTCCAACCTCCCAATCCATCCCTCCACCACACCCCTCCCCCTTGGCAACCACAATTCTGTTCTGTATATCTGTGAGTCTATTTCTCTTTCACAGATAAGTTCATTTGTGCCATATTTTAGATTCCACATATAAGTGATATCATATGGTATTTGTCTTTCACTTAGAATGATAATCTCTAGTTGCATCCATGTTGCTGCAAATGGCATTATTTCATTCTTTTTTATGGCTGAGTAGTATTTCATTGTACAATATATATGTACCACATCTTCTTTATCCATTCATCTGTGGATGGACATTTAGGTTGTTTCCATGTTTTGGCTATTGTGAATAGTGCTGCAATGAACATAGGGGTTTGTGTATCTTTTTGAATTATAGTTTTGTCTGGATATATGTCCAGAAGTGGGATTGCTGGAACATACGGTAGTTCTATTTTTAGTTTTTTGAGGAACCTCCATACTGTTTTCCATAGTGGCTGTATCAATTTACATTCCTACCAACAGTGTAGGAAGTTTCCCTTTTCTCCACACTCTCTCTAGCATTTGTTATTTGTAGACATTTTTTTTTCCACGCTGCTTGGCATGTGGGATCTTAGTTCCCCAACCAGGGATCGAACCCATGCCCCCTGCAGTGGAAGCATGAAGCCTTAACCACAGGACCACCAGGGAAGTCCCTGTAGTCTTTTTAATGATGGCCATTCTGACTGGTGTGAGGTGGTACCGCATTGTAGTTTTGATTTGCATTTCTCTAATAATTAGCAATGTTGAGCATCGTTTCATGTGCCTATTGGCCATCTGTAAGAAAATGACCACTTTGTGTTTCAAGGGGTAAAAAGAGGCTGTACTCCCATCCCTGAGATGGAGTCCCCAGGACTGGAAAAAGGAGTGGTGTATGTAGTTCTGCCGGGAGTGGATTCCTGAACTCCATCTGGCTGGGAGATTGTGCTCTCCTAATGGGCCACAGTGGCCTGGGGCCAGCAAGATTTCACTGTAACGAAGCCAGCAACAGCAGGCAGATGGAGGGGACCATGGCCCTCAGGGGATTCTGAGGAGTTGAGGAGGGATGGCAGCCATATGCAGCCGCAGGCTGACCAACACCAGGAGGGGCTTTCGGGTGTCCAAGAGCACAGACCCTAAGCAACTGGTGGGGTACGGGAGATGGTTGACACAAATGGAAGAGGCTGGGCCCCTTGCCAATCTGGCTCTTAAGTCACTGTAAATTTAATTCGAAGAAAGTCGATGTGATGGAACTGGATCCCTGAGGGTTATGGAATGGATTTTGGAGAACTGCTTTGTACTGACTATTTTTTCGATTATGGAGATGTTTACGGTAAAAATTTCTTTCATGTGAAATAAGATTCTATAAATACACAGAAAATCACCTAAAATCTCTGTTGCGAGTCACAAGTCAATCTAGAATAGGAGGGTATCTGTTGTTAAACTCACTTGAGATCAGTGGTCTAATCAGGTCCAGCCATGGGTTAGGGTTAGGTGGTTAATGGGAAAAAGTCAAGTTCAATTCCTAGAGACTGGTTTTTGCTATGATTTTCATATGTAACACACGGAGTCGCAGGACAGATAATTTGAAAGGATACAGTTAAATGTTGGGACAGCAAGGAAGGAAGGAAGAAGGAAGGAAAGAAGGAGAAAGAAGCTGTTGAAAAAATAGAAAAATCTCTCTAGAAACATGGCCACATCTTCCCCATGTGCATCACAGCAAAAAAAAAAAAAAAAATGGGCTTGCATATCTGCTATTGATGACTCTACTCCACTACTCCCCTCATCCCACAATCACTTCTGTAAAGTCTTGAATTATGCATTTTTTCTTTATTTCCATCTTACAAATTAGAACTCCCAAACTGGACACAAGGAATGAGACTTTAAATGTATAGAGATATTACTACAGAACAGGTGCTACATAAACATTATCATCTCCCGGAATCCTCGCAGCAATTCTAAGCAATAGATATCGTTGCCTCAATTTTGCAAATAAGGAAACAAGCATAAAGAGGATCAGTGAAATGCTCAAAACCTCATGACCAGAAAGCAGTGGGGCTGGGGTTTGAGCCCAAGTTCGTGTTTTCACAACTACGCTGTCTTCTAAATTGGAAATGGGAAAAAAGATTGGTGGGGGGTGGTGGCGGGGAATGGGATCAAGTAACTGGCATTTTTGGAAAGTTGATTTATGGAAACTTTTAAATATCTCCTTTTAAAAAAATCCTACTATTTTGTTCATTATTATTAACGCCAACTCTGTATTGGTTTTAATAGTGGGTTTTGACTACAGACAAGAAATTTAATTAGGAGTGAAAATAGTAGATTTGGGGGAGGGCGTCTTACCCCACCAAGTTGGGTGGGTAATCCAACCACTTCTCTCTGTTTCACCTTCTCGTTCCTTGATGCGCTCTTAGAAGGGGACAGCCTTCTCCCTTTCAATTAGTTTTGAGATGGGTTTTTAGTGCCTGTTCATCAAGGCATAAACAGCTAAATCTGCAGAAATAAAATGATTTAGATATTCATGCAATTCTCCAGAACATTTGGTATAAATTCCAGGACAAAAAGCTCCTCTTTCTGTGGAAAAAGTATATGGATAAATTTGAAGATGCTCATTTGCATTGAATATGAAAAATAAACTGCCAGCATGCAGTGAGTTGGATCGAATGTTCTCCTCTGCCTCTCAGATGGAGCGAGTCCGCTCCTAACCTGCTATAGCTCACCATGTCAATATGAGTTGATCTCTCTTGGCTGCCTTTCTTTCCAGGGACAGAGAGAGACACCATCCACAGGACACAAGGGTATTTGCCCAGTCTGCTCTGGGCATATAAATCTGTGCCAGATCAATAAAGAGAGAGGAAAAAAAGGGAGGTCAAACGACTGAAAATGACAAAGTGTCATATGCTCGACCTAGTTGACCTCTGATCTATTCCTTATTTCCTATAAGATCATAACCCATGTGACCTTTGCCATGGAAACTGAGTCTGTGTGGCAAGGTGGATTTTGAACATATTATTCATCTCTGATAATATTCTGAGCAGGTTGCTGATATCTGTGCAGCAGGAATCTGCTTCTGAAAGTGAAATGTTAGTTTCTTCTGGATCACTCCAAGCCGATATAAGCAAAGACTTAGTTATTCATGTAAATCAAATTACAGGTGTGAAAATGAAGCTGTGGGAGTCTAGGTGTGTGTTAATGAGCATTAATGTCTGAGGAAAACAGTGTCAGTTTATTTTTTAACATATGTTTGACTTTCAAAGCTGCAAATGTGGGAAAACTCGCAGGATGCTAGCATGTGTGAATGTGGCAAGATTCACAGTCAAAGGGAGACCGGGGTGATGAAACCATTGCAGCGGAAGCATCCTCTCGCTCATCTCCATCCCACTTTCGGCTCGAGAGCAGCTGCCTGTGGGTGATGCAGAAGATCAAGAAAAATATGTTTGGTCCTAGGTGAAAAGCAGAATTAAAGCTGTATCACAGACGTATTTGCAGTAGGATGGTCTCCGGAACCAGTGTCCAGTGGTGTGCTGGTAAATGCTTAACAACCAGATTTCCAGGAAATAAAAATCCCTGATTTGTAGGGATGCCAATTTCCATAGCATCAGTACTTCTACCATAGTCAATTTCAAGCTATCAACCTGACCTCACTCAATGCAGAATTGGGAAGAAATGTGGAGCTGGTTCCAAGACGCCAGAGTATGACCCTCCCCTTCTCCAAGCCCAGGCGCTCCACTTGAGCGGGGCACTCCACTGAGTGATATGAAATTGACCGGTTTCTGTTTCAGAAGAAAAATGACAGAACAATCCTCAGGGGTTTTGCTCACGCTGCCTCCTCTACATCAAACACTCTTCTCTATCCATCTGCAGTGGGGACTACTCATCCTTCAGGTTAGTGTAGAAATCTTACTTGGCTCTCCACTGCCAAACCAGGTGAGGTTCCCTTCCTACAACCCTGGGGTTCCTCCCCAGCGAACATTCATTTTAAGAGTCTTTTTAGTGCTTTGGGAGCTCCTTGAGAGCAGGACCTGATCCCCTTCACCTTTAAGACTCCGGAGTTTGGAACAGTACCTCGCACAGAATAAAAGCTTATTTATTTATTTATTTTTATTTATTTATTAAACATTTTTACTGGAGTATAATTGCTTTACAATGGTATGTTAGTTTCTGCTTTATAACAAAGTGAATCAGCTATACATATACATATATCCCCATATCTCTTCCCTCTTGCGTCTCCCTCCCTCCCACCCTCCCTATCCCACCCCTCTAGGTGGTCACAAAGCACCGAGCTGATCTCCCTGTGCTAGGCGGCTGCTTCCCACTAGCTCTCTATTTTACATTTGGTAGTGTATATATGTCCATGCCACTCTCTCACTTCGTCCCAGCTTACCCTTCCCCCTTCCCGTGTCCTCAAGTCCATTATGTCATACAGAGTGAAGTAAGTCAGAAAGAGAAAAACAAATACCGTATGCTAACACATATATATGGAATCTAAAAGAAAAAAAAAAGGTCATGAAGAACCTAGGGGCAAGACGAAAAGCTTATTTATTGATTGAAGCTGGGAGGAAGGGAGAGAAAGAGTGAGGGACGGACCTTGAATTACCATCCTCTAGCTGCTTCCTCCGAGAAACACAGCTAAACAATTGATAGAGTCACAAAAACAATCTGTGGTTTGAAATGTACTCATTTACTTGATCACTTTGATTACAAATCATTTATTTAGCTACCTAGCATTTCCATGCGGGCTGCATAATGTGGCTTTGGACTGAGACTCCCTGGTTTGAACTCAGTTCCTTCACTTACAAGCTCTGTAACTTGGGGACCAGCTCCGTATTTTTTTCTGTGCCTTAATTTCCTCTTCTGCAAAACGGGGAGAATTATTCATAGCATGTAGCTCATAGAGAGGTTGCAAGAAACGAGGAAGCAGCGTGTTCAGCACTTAGCTGAATATCTGGTTCATTTGCCTCATAGCTAATACTGATAAATTGTTCTCCATATTTTCTGTCAATTGATTTAACCAGAACAAAAAGTCTTCCCCAAGCCATAAACACCCAGCTCAGGAATGTCATTTGCTAAAGAAGATGTGGCACATATATACAATGGAATATTACACAGCCATAAAAAGAAACAAAATTGAGTTCTTTGTAGTGAGGTGGATGGAGTTAGAGTCTGTCATACAGAGTGAAGTAAGTCAGAAAGAGAAAAACAAACAGAGTATGCTAACACATATATATGGAATCTAAAAAAAAAAAATGGTCATGAAGAACCTAGGGGCAAGACGGGAATAAAGACGCAGACCTACTAGAGAATGGACTTGAGGATATGGGGAGGGGGACGGGTAAGCTGTGACAAAGTGAGAGAGTGGCATGGACATATATACACTACAAAACGTAAAATAGATAGGTAGTGGGAAGCAGCCGCCTAGCACAGGGAGATCAGCTCGGTGCTTTGTGACCACCTAGAGGGGTGGGCTAGGGAGGGTGGGAGGGAGGGAGACGCAAGAGGGAAGAGATATGGGAACATATGTATATGTATAACTGATTCACTTTGTTATAAAGCAGAAACTAACACACCATTGTAAAGCAATTATACTCTAATAAAGATGTTTAAAAAAAAAAAAGAATGTCATTTGCATACAGACAGCCAGTGATTGGTTCCTTACCTTTGCCTTTGTCTGCCCACCCCGTGACTGCTCCTGTTAACAGATTCAGTGACAGGCACCAGGGCCAATGGTGCTTGGCCACCACCTCCTTTCTTGTCTTTTAGATGATGTACATCTTACTTCATTCCATCTTGGGCCATCCTGCTCCTCCTCTTCGCTCCTCTTTGCCTTGTCTCTGTTACTACACATGCTCTCTGTTTATTCTCCCATCCCTCTTCTACTTTTTCTCCCTCCCCCATTTGTGAGCTCCAAAGAGACATCAACATGAGGGAGACAGAAAGTGAAATAAGGCAAAATAGAAAATCATCGTAAGTAACCTCTAGAGACCTTTAAAGAAACCTGGAAGATTCCCCCAGTCACATTTTATCTTTTCAAATGCTTCCAAGCGTGCTTTTATCCCAAACCCCAGCATTCTAAATCGTTAAAAACAAAACATGTATTTTTTTAATTCCAATTTTATCGAGATATAATTGACATACAGCACTGTGTAAGTTTAAGGTGTACAGCGTAATGATTTGACTTACATACACCATGAAATGATCACCACAATAACTTTAGTGAACATCTATCATCTCCTATAGATACAAAATTAAAGACATAGAAAAAAATTATTTTCCTCTTTATGAGAACTCTTAGGATTTACTCCCTAACAATTTTCATATATAACATAGAGCAATGTTGATTATATTTATCATGTTGTACATCCCTAGTACTTATTTATCTTCTAACTGGAAGTTTGTGCCTTTTGACTGCCTTCATCCCCAAACAAAACACATATATAAAATTTTTTTCCTTAATAACTCATTTTGCCAAAGCTTTCATTCCAACTAAATGTACATTATTTGTGCTAATAATATCCCAACTAAAACTTTTCTGCTAAAAATATTCTAAAATGATTCCAACTCAAATGTACATTCTGATTAGTGTTGTTTTTCTTGGGGGCGGGGATACAGACTAACCTGGGAACCTGAATACCCCAATAACATTGCTTCTATAGGAAAATATTGTAGAGCATGAACTGTAAATGGAGAACTCCTTGTCTATGCTGTTGATTACAAATAGTTGAAATTATGGGCTTCTTCTGTCACTCAGTGTCTTTTTAGACCCAGGGAGGCCGGGGCAAGGAGAGATTACCCCAAGCACCACATACGCACCAACAAAGACACACTCAGGGTACAACCTTTTCAAGGGACATGTGTTTTGCTACAAGGAAACAATCCTTTGCTTTTGTAAGACAGTCTGTTCAGAATGTGTGGAGAGTGAGTACAGCAGGACCCAGCAGGATGTGTGTTTTGCTGAGTATCAGCATGTTGATCCTAGACACAAAGCTTATCTGCTTTGCTCAGAAAAACATTACTTCTGCAATTCTGTAGAATTGGATAGCAATCAACATGGGGACTCTACACCGGCTCACCATGAACGCTGTTTAACTGGAAAGCTAGGGTGTTAGGGAACCTGCCCTTTAGAAGTCCAAACTGAGTTCAACTATTTCTTATCCAGTGACCTTTAACCTTGTTTTGAAAAACTCCTCTTAGTGCAGGAATAACCGCTTTATGACTCCAAATATATAGTTACTATATAAATGATATAGTCATGATATTAAATTAAGATATACTGGTAGGCTAGCAAGAAAGTCTTTATAAGGAGTAGAATACTGGGGTGTGTTCCCTAATGGCAGTTATCTGGAGAAGAAGTATTCCTTTAAACCAAAGCCAGACCTGAAAATAAGGTTTTAGGTAGGTAGAGGAAACTTGGTAAGTGAAATCAAGTTATCTCGAAAAGCCCTGGGTGATGGGCAGGGCCACTAAGTACCGTTGGGCAGGTTGTTCACTGTGCAAAAGTGCCTGGTTGGGGGAGTAAGTTGAGGCTGCAATTCAGGCCACCCTCTGCTCCCCAAGAGAAGAAACTACAGAGCTGCATCTGCCCAGAGGGGGCACCTTTGTCAAATTCACACAAAGATGCCTTATAGGCTAACCAAGACCCTGGGTGACAGGCTTCATGATGGCATCAGTCAGATGGCAACAGAAGCAGAGATATAAAGGGGTCAGGTAAGAGCCTGACAATTTGGGCTTCGGTACACAAATCCCAACACAGCACATGAAAGGGCCTATGGGCTAAAAGCCCTGGAAACACCCTGACCAAACCAGGGTCAAAAAAACTATTTGTGAATCTTGTACCTCTATCTGTGTTTATTTCCTTTTGTTTTTCCTTAGAATTGTACAAAACTTTTAGAGTTCCAGTCTGTCTTGACTGTGTTTAGAGGAACCTTGGGAAAGGTTTTTTTTGACGTTTGGGTCACAGTATTACAGAGTCATCTGCCCCCAGGGCCCAGAAATGTGATTATGGAAGAAATTAGAACTGCCTACCTTCCCTCCGCCCCTCCCTCTCAGGGGGTCTTATAGAGTTCAGCCTATTTGGGAACTCTTTGGTCTGATTTTCTTTTTAATTCATTGAAGTTAGGGAACTTAGTGGAATTTCTTTATGTCTCTTATGGGGGAGAGGGGTAAATGCTGAGGGCCTTCCAGCCATTCCCATGGTTGATTTTCTTTGGGGGGAACAAAGGAAATTGTCCAGAAAGAGAGTGATGAAATCCTACTTTCTGCTCTTTGTGAGAATCTTCAAGGAATGCCACAAGATTGTAACTTTCATCTCAGCCTCTCCAAAGGAGACTCAGGCACTCACTCTAGCAACCATCTGAGTAGGAAGCCATCTGTTTGGGTGTCTTCTCCTCATAAAGTTGCGAAAAAAAAATTTTTGCTCTTTCTAGCACTGTCGAGGCTTCCAGCAGGGCCTGAAATCATCACGCAGTTGGCAAGCAAGTGAACAGAATCAACTGTTGATTCCTTCAGCCCTTAGAGTGAGGACTTGTCTTGTTTCTTCCCATTAGGACAGGATAGCTCTGGGTTACCTTAAGATGGCACATAAGAATGTTTGGGAATTTTAGAGATGAAGCTGGATTGCCTGTGTTGTCAAAAAATGCCTTCTATGGCCCTGGACTCAGTAAGAACTGCCTTTCATTCTCAGTATGTAGCTCTAAGCCCAGAGAAAGAACAATGTCTTGGACTGTACTGGATGTACACTTAATGTGCACCACGGCCTGGGGAAATCTGAAAGCTCACCAGTGCTATCACTTTCCATTTTTTTTTTATTGTTTATTTTTTTGGCCACGCCATATGGCTTGTGGGATCTTAGTTCCCTGACCAGGGACTGAACTCGGACCCCGGCAGTGAAAGAACCGAGTCCTAACCACAGGACCGCCAGGGAATTCCCGCTTTCCATTTACTCTTTTTTCTTTTTCTGTTTTTAATTTTTAAAATGAAAACATTTTGTAAATTGTAGTGAAATACACATAATATAAAATTTACTATCTTAACCATTTTTAAGTGTATGGTTCAGGGGTATTAAGTACATTCACATTATTGTGCAACCATTGCCACCATCCTTTTCCAGAATTCTTTTTGTCTTCCCAAACTGAAATTCTGGACCCATTAAACAACAATTTCCCATTCCTCCCTCCCCTCAGCCCCTGGAAAACATCACCCTACTTTCTGTCTCTATGAGTCTGAGTAGGTACTTGAGTGGAATTCAACAGTGTTTTTCCTTTTGTGCCTGACTTATTTCACTTAGCATAACGTCCTCTAGGTTCATCCATGAGGTAGGATGTGTCAGAATTCTTTTTTACGGCTGAATATTATTCCATTGTGTGTATATACCACATTTGTTTATTCACTCATCTGTCAATGGACACTTGGGTGGTTTCCACCTTTTGGCTATTGTGAATAATGCTGGTATAAACATTGGGGTACAAATATCTCTTCAAGACTCTGCTTCAAATTCTTTTGGATATATACCAATAAGTGGGGTTGCTGGATCATATGGTAATTCTAGTTTTAATTTTTTGAGGAACCATGGTATTTTCCATGGTGGGTGCACAACACAGCTTTTCATTTAGACCCACGCATCCTCTGGGTCCTTTTTAGGAGTTTCTACTCATAAGGATGAAAAGGACCAACTTGGTCATTTGTAACAGTCTTTCCCCTGCTCCTCATCCTCCGCCAAAAGCAGGACACCTAAGCGGAAGAGACTCTTCTGATTAGCCTCAATGACAGTTTTGTTTCTTGAATTGGGAAAAAGACATTAAAGTTCCCATAATGGTATAGGTCAACCCATGTTCTCTTTTCCTGGGGCTATTCTGACCAAGACTAGTCACTGAATTATTGGTAATAATCCCTTGGTCTTTATATGGCTTTGCACTTCCAATCATTCCTTTCATCTCAGGATCACAAAAGACTTCTCTCCCAAGTAACTATGATTGAAGACTATCATTTGATGATTGTGGCAGAAATGAAGAGCAGCATGTTTAAATGACTTGCCCAGGGTGACTGGGGGTGGCAGGGGCGGAGCCAGGAAGGAAAGCCAAGAGTCTGTGGTCCCCTGTCTGAATCCCCAACCTGCACTCATTCTACGCTGCACTGGTGGATCCAGAGAGGGCCGTGCTTTCCAGAAGCTGCCCTCTGAGGGGCTGACAGGTTAGCCAGATCCAGCTGTAGAGAACAAGCAGCATTTGCCACTGGGTTTACCCTACCAAGGACAGGAGAGTGTGACCTCGGACAGTAGAAAAACAGCTCGAGGAAGGTTATTTTCTAGTGGGAGGTGTAAGGAAGAAGTTACTCTCTTGAGACTATTATAAACAAATAAGAAAGCAAGTCACCAAGTTCAGTTTGGCAAGAGGATGCTCATGAAAGCATCTGCTTCCTCAGTTAAAATGCATGTCTGAGGGTTCACAGGATACTACCAAGCAATGAAAAATTAGGGCGCATCTTGGCTTATCGAAGCATTCCGGTCTAGTAAAAGTAAACATGGGTGATATGAATCAGCGAGGCAGCCAAACATCTCTGGGGCCCAGTGAGCACAGACCCTGGTTCTAATAAAAGACTCCATCCTGTTGTTTGAGAGGGTATACACAACTCCCTAAGGGATTCTGTAAAATTCCTTTGACTTGCCTACAACCTCCCTATATTCGAGTGTTTTGTATTTTCTAGATTATGTAACAAGGGGGAAAAAAAATATGTGCCCAACTGCATTGAATTTTGCTTATTTTCTGTGACATGATGGTTATTGTGTATAATTCACAGTGATGCAGAGGAGAAAATACACTCCTTTCTCACAGAAACACTACATAAACAGAGCTGTTAATCTTCCAAAATGAACATATCGTTCTTTGTATTGTATGTCTCTGGAAAATGTTCAACCCAGTTGGGGTCATGTGGGTTCTGTAAAAGTTACAAACTGGTTAGACCTTGCCCTTTCAGCAGCCATGCAGAAGTTAGAGATTGAGGAAAATGGATGGGCTCTTCCAGAATTTTCCTGTTGCCTATCCCCTACGCATGCAAACAACAGGAGAATGTTTTAAGTGATTAATTTCGATAAGGGTATTGGGGACGCATGAGTCTATTTCTGGTACGTAAATCATCCATAAAAGATAGACTCCAATGGGAGAACTTTCTTTCTTTTTAAGAGATTTTAGGAAACATTTCTCTAATCATGAGAGCCTAGACAGAGCCAGTCTTAGGGCACTGGGGACAATGGTGCCTCATGCTAGAGTGACTCAGGAGGCATGAGAGGGGAGAAGGACATAGCTCTATCAACTGGTGCTAAAAATAGCCGGAGACATAGGCAATTGTGCCATCTCCCCAGGACTCGTTCCCAAGGCCAGGTGGGCAGTACTACCCCTTCTCCCTTGGTGCATCCCTTCAAGCTACAGACCTTTGTGTGGTTTTAATCTGCTTCAAGGCTGTCTGAGGTTTATTTTAGCTTCATTTTAAGCTAACAAAAATGCTGTGTTTAGAAGATAGGGAAAGAAGGGAGGAAAGGAATGTATACTTTGTCCCAAGGTTTAAACACCCTGCCTCTGAGTCACCTTTATTTTGTTTTTTAGGTCATATTCTATCATGTGTTGCAAATCACATCCACAAAGACTATCCAAAGGGCTTCAAATCTTACTCTGTGTGAAAATTTTGCACTGGCAGTTACCTCACTGACCAGAGAGTAGTAAATCTACAGTAGTAAATTGGTTAGCCTCAATCTACAAAAGCCTTTAGCAAAATGTACAGCCATGTGAATGATGGTGGCCTTGTCCAGAATTTGTCACAATCCTGCAATGCATTATTAATTGCCTCCCAGCTTGGGGTAAACCAGGCTTTCCATATTTATTATTTATTTTTTCATCGAAGCCAAAAGAACAAAGCAAAATGCATTCAGTGCCAGAGACAAGATGAGACATCCAGGATTATAAAAGTCTGAGCAAGTGCTGATAGGTCACTAAAATGTACCGAAGTCTCTTCCTTTGCCTTCTTGTTTTAAAGAAGTTCCCCAACTATGTGGTGACTGCATTTGATTTATGCTCACCGAGCTCAAAGAGAAAAGCAGCCATTTTCCCCAAATGACTTTCATAGTTTTTCCCCTTCCAAAGCATTTTTACATCTCTTTGGCTTCACAAAATCCTTGGAACGCTAAGTAGGACAGGAATTCGTACTGACTCAGCCTGGCAGGGGACTGTGGGTGTTCTCCCAGGTGGGATAGCACTTCTGTAAAGCAGGAATTGGACTCTCCCTGGAGTAAGGAAGACCCAGACTAGTCCACAAGATCTCCATGCCAGAGTGTCTCAGCTGATGCTTAAAGGTCAATTTCTCTCCTCAGTGACTCTGTTCTCCTTATTGGCCCAGGCTATCCAATGAGAGCCAGCCCAAATCACTTTCCAAGAAGCAAATCACACGAAAGATAGCTACAACAATGGAGAGGGGGTGCCTTCTCCCTCCCTTCAATTTCATTGGGACACCGAGAAGCTATTAGTGACCTGAGCTGTCCCCAAATGGGAATCAAAATAACTAACTTGTCAGGGAAGAGAGCCTGACTGGGGTCAACAGGCTCCTTATATTTTGGTTCCTAAGTGCTCTGCATTTCTTTGTTTTCTGTGCCAATTAGCCCATCGTGGTATGTATCTCATGTAGAGAACACGCCCATAAATCTAACTGGAAACCAGAATGTGGCACGACCATCTGATTCTGGGAAAAATCCATTTGATTTATGAGGTATTATGACCCAGTGAGCCGTATTGTACTTTCTTCCCTGCTGCCTGGCTTAACTGTGCTGGCAATCAAGTTGGCCTCTCGGCCTCACAATCCCAGGATTCATGGCCTGCTTCTAGCAGCCACATGGGTCAGGGAGGGAAGGGCGAAGAGAAGGGAGGAAGAATTGCTCTTTAATTACCGCTTATTTGAATATTAAATTATTCCTCATGAAAATAGCTAGATTCAGCAGTCTGGGGCTGGAGCCACATTTTTCTATTAATGTGACCAAGGGCCTTGCTTCAGAAGAACTCTGGGAAAGCCCACACTTGAGTAAATGTCCTGGGAAGTCTTGTGAATCAAAGGCAAGCTGACATTTCCAAAAGGGACACCATTACAAAGGCCTCACAATTCGGTTACTTTAAGGGAATTTGGTCTAGAGAGCACATCAAGTAAATGATGATTCCTCTGAGAATACTGCCATGTACATATTTCTGGCACTCCGAATGGCATTTTGATGGAGGCTGGTGATTTCCTTTGCTGCGTGCTTGGGAACAGAAATCGACTTTGCTTCAATCCGTGAGGCTAGCGTAGGTGAACCCAAAGCAGGGGCAATGGCTCGTCCTCCCACACAGGTGCAAAGTAGCCAATTACCGGAGCAGCCCACCAAGGAGCACTGCTTTCAAAGGAAGCACAGCAAAATGATCTGTGCTTCTTACCTCTGCAGAGGGCCCAGCCCAAGGGCACGCTGGGAACTCCTGGTCACAAAGAAAGCACAAGCCAAGGAGGGCTGGGGTAAGAATGGAGAGTGGGGAGTCCTGTGGGGCCAGCAAATGTTCCTCTCTTGACAGGGAGGGTATGTCGGAGCAAATCTCTAAATCTAAGTGGGCATAGCAATCCAGGTCTGTCAAAATATAGGGCAGGGAGGCAACGAGGCTCTCAAGCACCAGTGTGAACGGTGCCTATTTGAGCAGACACGAACGAGTCTGAAAGAAGGAGCCAGGCTGGGGAAGGGGGCAGAACCTACACTATAAGCTCCATGAGAGCAGAGGTCCCATCTGTTTCATGTCCACACTCCCCTGTGCTGAGGGCATGGTCAGGTACACATTAGGGGCTCGATAACAATGTGTGGAATGAACAAGATGCTTGGGGTTCCCCAGCTGGTAAAGGTAGAGCACTAATGGGTGTAATAAGAGTTGTACCCGTATCGAAGAGTAGTACTTAACAGGTAGCACGATATTCGTTTAGTTAATGCATGTACAATGCTTAGCCCAGTGCCTGGCGCATAATGACTCCCCTGGCATGTCTACTGACAGAATAAGATGCTATATCCAGTCCTTCAAACTACTGGTGAGGGGGCTTCCCCCATCAAGCCACGCCTCCATTGATTCCAGAATTTAGTGGGGTCCAGCCCATAGATGGGCGAAGATGAGACTGGCAGGGACCAACAGACACATTCAGGCCTGAGTGAAGTCCCAACTTGGGTCTTCTTCCTCACTTTTCTATAGTTAAGAGTTGAGGCTTTTGAGTCAGAGAGTCGGGTTCAAATCCCTGCTCTGCCAGGCAAGTTGCAAAATTCTCTGAGCTTCAGATCCCTCATTTGTAAAATGGGGATGTTAATAGTACTTACTGAAGGGTTGTTGTGAGGGCTAAATGAAAAAATGTTAAATTTTAAGCACAGGGGCTGATTGTTGAATATGGCGACCATTACTGATGCACCCAATAATGGTAGCTATAGCTAGTACTGTTGTTAATCAGACATACTATGATCTAGTGTCTGATTCTTCCCATTGTTCTCATGCTTGGGACCCTGAGACAGTGCCTCACGTAGGGTGAGTATTTAATAGGTGCACATGTCTAACTCTTCCTCTTTTCTCTACCCCTCTGTTGGGATGCCAGTCAACAGAAGAGCTAAGCTCTACTTCAAACTGCAGGTCCAGCTGGCTCAAGGGAGTCCCAAGTGTGTCTCGTCTTCTTCTCGGGACCAGTAGTTGAGGCATGTTCTTCTCATGGTGGTGTCTAAAGCACAAGAGTGCAAGCCCAACCATACAGGCACATTTTAAGCCCCTGCTTGAGTCATATTTGCAAACATCCCATTGGCAAAGTATGTCATGTGGCCAAGTCTAAAGTCAAAGTGTGGGGAAATACACTCTAAGGGAAGAATTGTCATTACGTGGCAAAAGTCATAGCTATAGGGAGGGGTGAAAGATCGGGATCAATCATCAGAAAGCCTTCCCTGATGGTGTCCCAAGATATTCAATCCCAATCCTATATATAGTATGCCTCCACACCAGCACGCACCACACCAGCTTCTAGATATGTTTCCTAGGCTCCCTGCAAGACTGGAAGTTTTTCAAAGGGAAGAATGGTGTCTTATTCCTTTCTCTAACCCCAGCACCTAGCACAGTGCTTGGCACACAGTAGGTATCTCATGAATGAATGTTTGTTTTCATTAATGAATACATGTTTGTTCCCATGAATGAATGGATGTTTGTTCTCGTGAACGAATGGATGTTCATTACCCTTGTTTAATCATCTCTCATCAGTCTGTGGACAATCAAGGTTTGGGATAACTGGGGCTTTGGGAGACGGTGACGAGCCCACCCACCATCATTAGGGACCTGTGCCCCAGACAGAACCCTCTTCCATAAGTGGCTCACAGACCTCCTCATTGGTTGTCTTCATCCTTCTCCAAAGCTCCAGTTCACCTTCTCACCCATATTTAGGACCACTTTTAGGGGCAGGTCTCTGTTTTGTTTCATTCCTAAAGAAGGGAAGTGTTTTCCTCTCAAATAAATATAGTTTTTAGCCTTCCTGGGTGCTTTAACCACAACTCTTTTTAGGTCTTCAGAAGTCACCTTTATCTCCCCAACATCAAACGGTTGTTTATCCAGCATCTTGAAGCAAGTTTTAGGGGGATAGGTCCAAAGAGTATTTGAGCAATGACCAACAAATATCTGAAAGCCAAACACCTTTCAGCTCTGTCCCTCTCCAGAATGAGTTCCCAGTGACAATCCTTAACTCCCCACACACAATCCAAAGATTTATGCAGCTTTCTTCCCTTTCTGTCTTGATCCTTAATCCCAGTAACCCAGGAGGCCATGAAGCCTTCAAGCAACTAGAACTAAAGTCTTGCCCTGAAAGCTCAGATTTCTGAAGGTAGATAGCAGATTAGGCCCCTTGCATAATTGCATTTGATACGTACTGCAAACAGATCAACCAAGGATGTCAGGAGTTGTTGGCTTTATTATAGAAACATATTTGGAGGGTTCAGTTTACTTTTTATTCTTCATTGGATTTCATAATAGTGGACACTTCTATGCTCTGTCATAGATTATTTGCTTTTCTAAATACACTTTTACAGTAAATTAAGAAGCATTTTACTCAATAAGACACTTTCTGAATTTCCAATGGGAGTATTTTTGCCCAAAAGGGAACTAGTATTGTCAAAGTTGTCTTTGTGATTTGCTCTTGAGGTCAAATTAAAAACAGTCTTTGGAGCCCAATTACAGAATCATAGAAATCGTAGGCCTTGAAGGAAAAATATCTCTTTTACTTCCTGGAAAAACAGTCAAACTTGAACTTCTAAAGGTTGAGCTAGAGTGAGAACTATGAAAGGAATATTTTCTCTCTTATTCCACAGCTGGGTTAAACTAAAAACTGGACCGATCTTACAACAAAAGTACGCCTAACACCTTTTCTGTGCCCAGCTAAGTGCTGTGGGAGAGAGAAAAAAATTAGAAAACATGGTGACTGCTCTTTAGAATTCACCAGTCACACCCTGGAAGCGACCAGAAAGAATACTGTATAGCGTGTTCCAGTCTAGAGCTTCTTAAACTTTAATGTGCATACAGATCACCTCTGATTCAGGAGTTCTGGCATGGGGCCCAAGAGTCTGCATTCCTAACAAGCTCCTAGGTGATGCTAATGTTGCTTGTCTGTGGCCCACACTTTGAGTAACAAGGTTCTACTTGTGGAACATTCCAGAATATTGTGGAAGAACGTAAAGGTGAGAGAGATAATAAAGGTGAAAGTGCTGAGGAATTCCTCTCAGAGGAAGTATGCAGATCTGAAAACAATGTACATCTAGCAGAGTCAAATTCCCACCAAAGATTCTCACTTACAAAGGCTCCATGAGGAGCCCAAAAGAATCTTAATTATAAACATGGTGCCCATTAACTCAGGTTTGCTCATGCATAGTCTCACTCAGTTGGTGAAACGCAAAATTGATTCTGCTCCCACCTAAGAAGACAGGGTCCTAATAATATATATATAATATATTTATATATATACACTTACATATTATATATGTATAAATTCATATTCCTTGCTGATCTATTTCCATTGAATGTTTTGTGACACAAACACGCAAGTACAACCTCCAAAGATCTTACTACCCACCTAAGACTAATTACAGTCAACCGAACTTCTGAACCTGAGTAAAATTTGGTGGGGAGTGCCTACCAGAAAAGAGTGATAGACTTAATAAGCTGCCTTTTAAACCTCGTAATACGCTTCCACAAAAGTTATGTGACTTGGGAAATGATAAACGAAAACCGAAGAGAGAGCAGAAACTACTTAAAAGACAAAGAATTTGGTTGATTTTTTTCACGTTTGGAGGTTTTTAATTCACTTTTATGAAACCTGAGCTGTCTGAGAGCATCAGGATACAGGCACAACGCAGAGAACGGTGGGATTATCTGCTGGTCCTCGCCTTCCCAGGTCAGGGAGAAGGAGGTTTCATTACAAGGACTGCAAGTCCTCTCAGCTCCCAGTCAATGCTTTTGGCTCAAACAGGGGGAAGGGGAGAAAATAGGGGATGGGGGGAAGTTCCTGAGGCTCAGACACTGCCTGCTTCTCCCTTCTCCTTATTCCCTTCCCTTCCCAGCAGATCGTGGCTGGCCTTGGGCAAAACAGAGGCCCAGGGGCAGTTGGAGGGAGGGGGATGGGACAGAGCATCAAGGGGAACGGCCCTTGGCCCAAGGCCGGGGTGGGGGGTAGGACCCAGCCCTCCCCCCTACAGCTCCTCACTGAGTTCACAGCACAGCAAATACCTCTAGTCCAACAACTCTACTTGGAGGTATACTGAGTCCAGGGTCCAAAGGGGCAGGTGTGTGTTCAGCACTTGGAAGGGAATTAGAAAGTGAATCTGTTTCTTTATGTTATTTTTATTAATTAAA
The DNA here is from genome assembly GCF_965194825.1 of Balaenoptera physalus. Classification (NCBI taxonomy): domain Eukaryota; kingdom Metazoa; phylum Chordata; class Mammalia; order Artiodactyla; family Balaenopteridae; genus Balaenoptera; species Balaenoptera physalus. The sequence goes on from NC_138903.1 coordinate 39,803,016, forward strand.
AAAAACTGTTGGGGGGCTTCCCTCAGTGGCACAGTGGTTGAGAATCTGCCTGCCAATGCAGGGGACACGGGTTCGAGCCCTGGTCTGGGAAGATCCCACATGCCGCGGAGCAACTGGGCCCGTGAGCCACAACTACTGAGCCTGCGCGTCTGGAGCCTGTGCTCCGCAACAAGAGAGGCCGCGATAGTGAGAGGCCCTCGCACCGCGATGAGGAGTGGCCCCCGCTCGCCGCAACAAGAGAAAGCCCTCGCACAGAAACGACGACCCAACACAGCCAAAAAAAAAAAAAAAAAAACTGTTGGGAGTTTGGGATTAGCAGATGCAAACCGGTATATACAGGATGGATAAATGACAAGGTCCTGCTGTAGAGCACAGGGAACTATATTCCATATCCTGTGATAAACCATAATGGAAAAGAATGTATATATATGTATAACTAAGTCACTTTGTTGTACAGCAGTGATGAACACAACACTGTAATTCAACTATACTTCAATAAAAACCAAATTTTGAAAAAACTAGCTTTCCCCTCCATCACACCTACTAAAAATGTTGAATAAACATTTATGCAATATCAGTGTGAAAAAGCACACAGCTATTATCCCGGTGTCCCCATCACCTCTCTCTAAAGGAAAACGGTTTAGCCTGGTTGAAGAGTATTTTAGGCAGGAAGAGAGTTCAGGCAACGGTGGCAGTACTGTTTGCTTAGAGCTGGAAAGAAGGTTGTGGAAAGTCAGGTCGCCAAGGCAGGTTGTGGCCAGATGGTGGGGAACCAGCTGAATGCCAAGCTGAGAGTCTGGGCACTCTTCTTTTAGGTAAGCATGTTTTTGACCCAGAGATGAAATAAAATCTGAAATTGGCCGTATTGAAGTACTTGGTAATTGGCACTTGGTGCTGCTTGCTGTAGGCCATTCACCCACTTGACAACTCCTCAGGGAGTTCTAAGGGTGGTTCAGTAGGGAGGGGCGTCCAAGTTCAAGGTAAATGCAACAGCAGACCTCTGAAAGCAACAGGCTAATCCCCAGCACCTTGGGCCCAGACTCAAACCAGAGACTTCTCAGTGAGCCCCAAAAGACATAGAGAGTAACTGGTCCTCAGAAGGGCACAATGCCCAGCAGGTCCCCCAGAGAACAGGGGGCATCCAGATTTTTCTCATTAACTTCTTCGTGGCATGAAGTATTACGTCTTGCTGAGGATGGTGGAAAATATTTCACTGAAGTCTTAAGTTGGAAAAAAAAAAAAAAGAAAAGTTAAAGAGTTTTTTTCTTTCTCTTTATGACCTCAGGCCAAAGAAAAAGTTTGTCACTCTGAATGTTTATGAGAGGGGTAAGCCAGAAGAGCAGACATAGCCAAATCCCTCTGACTCATTATGAACAGTAGGAGTGGCACGCTCAATTAGCAGGCAATATAATTTACCGAGCCCCCAGGGTTGGAGGTGGTGGGACATGGGGTTGGGGGGGGCGGGCGGAGTGAGGTGGAAATGAGCATTTTCAAAGTTATAAATTTACCCAAGTGAATGAGATAGCAGGTGACCCCTGTGAGTGAAGCCAGGGCTACCTGGCCGTCAGTCACTTGTGAGCTCCAATAGGTCACTTGTTTGACCCTGCTGTCTATATTGCTAAAATGAGTAATGTATTAGCAATGTGAGAAGCCTTGGATCATAAAACCAAAGGGGAATAAATCCGCCAAGACTGTCAGGATGTGGAAGAGGCAGAAATTTAGAGCTGGGACCCACTAGGCTGGGTGATGCTTTTCTCGCTCTGAGGATGCCAATTTCTTCCTCCCATGGTCAGGTCAGCTCCAGGGCTGCCCTGTATGGGTACCAGTCCAGGACTGAATTTTCTGCTGCTCCTGGTGAGGGAGGGCTGTTGGTGATAAATAGCATCCCATGGAGATTTTCTTGATTGTTGTGGTTTTTAACACATTTTTGCTCTCTGTTTCACCCTTGCGTGCTCGTTCATTATTTTCTTCATTTATTTGTTCATTCAGCTAAGACTGTTTACACACCAGCTATGTGCCAAGTGCTGTGCAAAGCACGGGTGACCACAGTGCTGGCCAAGACCCAGGCCTGCTTTCAAAGGGCTTTCAGTAAAGAGGGGCATGATAGTCTGAAAGTTTTGGGTTCTAGATTATTCCAGAATGGCCCATGCAAGAGGCCGCTCCAGACCACAGGGCAGTATAAGTCCTCAGGGAAAACTGAATCTGGCTTGGACTGAACAAGAAAGATTTCTCTGACTGCCTCGTGGTTTGAGAGGGAAAGAGGTTTGGTGGAAATTAGTCTAGAACTTTTTTCTCCCTGTCATCCTGTGTGAGTGATAAGATCTCTACATGGATTCCCAGACTCAAACCCGGACCAACGTACATGAGGCTTCACTTCCTCTTCTGCCCAAGCCTGAGTGTTACACACCCCCAGCCCCAGTGTCATTCTCACACGCAAAGCTTCTCTGTCCCATATTGGCAGTTCTGTCAGAATTAAACACTGGCTCCTCCATAGTGGATATAATTGCTCAATGTGAAACCAGAGAAATCTAAGAGTGATAGACTGATTTTCATACCTGGAGAGTAAAAATAGTATACTTACTACAACACTCCTGAATAGGGATGGGTCTCTCAGGAAGACTATTCTGTTCCATCTTAATGTGACAAGATAATTTTTGAGGTCTTAATTGACGTCCTCCCTCTCCCTATGTATTTTTCCCTTTTCCTTTTCCTGTTTCCAGCTGATAACCAGACTCTGGGCTTCCTCATCTCAGAGAAAACTGGCAGTGGGACAGCTGAAGTTGATAATGTGGAGCGCCGCTGGGGCCACAGGAAGAGAGAGGAGATGCCTTAAGGCAGTGAGTCTAGAGGAGAGAGAGCCAGGGAAACCCAGGAGGGGTCGCATTTTGTGGCTTCTGAGAATAGAGGAGATCTGCAGATCTGCACCCTGGGGGCCAAGCAAACGTCATAGGGGAAGGACTGTGAGATACTCCTTAGGGAAGCTTCCACTGGCCACAGGGGCTCCCATTCTAGAGCAGAGCGCTGTGCTCCAAGCACACCTGGGGAGCAGGGGAGCATATGGGCTGTGAGGAAGGAATTCTCAACAGTAACAAGTGTGGCAGTTGACCTAAAGACTTAAAGATATGTGTATGTGGTCTTGTCACTTGGAAAACCACAGGATGTTTGCATCACCCTAGGAGTCGGGGGAACTTCTAAAGTTTTGGATTTCCTATCAATCCAGCCTGATGGGATCATAGTATAAATGAAATTGATTTAAGTACAATTAAGAATTGCAATATTCCTACAATCCTGAGAGTATCTACTGAGTCATACCTGTTACTCTCCCCAGATATTTCTTTCTTTACCTGTTTTGGCCAGAGTGGGGATATCAGGCCTAGCATTCAGATTGATCTTAGCGTAAAGCCTGCCCCTCTGAGGTAGACAGCCTCACCTGAATAAAAGCTTTTCTGGAGTAGAATCCTCCAGGATGTACATATACATTTTATGCTCCTACATGCACATTCTATGCTCCATGCCTCCCTTCTCTCTCTCTCTCTTTCTCTATCTCTTCTCCACCTTTCCTCCCTCCCTCCCTCCCTTTTCCCCTCCTTCTCTCCCTGCTTTGGCTTCAGGGTTTATGCTCTTAACCATTACACTATACTCCTTGTCTGTCACTTTGCAAATACCAAGAAAGGATGGTCAGTTCTATCTGGGTTAATATGAAAATATATCTCCAAGAATCAAGGTGCAGAAGAGTGTGTATGGGATGATTTTTTGTGTGTAAATAAAGGTAGAAATTTGAATGGATAGACAGATAGACTGATTGATTGACTTCTTGGTATATGCCTAAATAATTTGGGGGGTGGGGAGGGAGAGACGAAATGTATTAACAGTAGTTGCCTTTGGGGAGAGAGACTAGAGGTGCAAGGAGAGAAATGTTCACCTTCAATTTTGTTCATTTATGTACTATGTGAATTTTCTAACCACGTATATGCTTTACTTTTTAAAACTATCTACCAAGATCATATAAAAAGTGAGACTTATATAAAGCTTTTTAAAACTTTCTTCCCCAAACATCTTTTTGTACAAACAACTCATAAATACAAGTTACCAAAAAAAAAAAATAATTGCACTATGCTTGTCAAATAATTCTAATATTCTGATGCTTACCCCTATAGGCCAGGAGAATTCTGAGGTGATCCTTAAGACACCCCCCGTCATGGCTGGCTTTGTCAGGGGGTCGGGTTCTAGATTGTTCTGGATGTGAAGAGGCTTGTGTAGCAGATGGAGAAGGTACCTGTTGATTACATCTGCTTTCCCCACCCCCAAACCCTCAAAGACCCTGTGAGGAATCTTGAAACTGCTACGAGGACCAAGCTGACATTGCCAAAAGCATTTTTTTTTAACATCTTTATTGGAGTATTGCTTTACAATGTTGTGTTAGTTTCTGCTGTATAACAAAGTGAATCAGCTATATGTATACATATATCCCCATATCTCCTCCCTCTTGCGTCTCCCTCCCACCCTCCCTATCCCACCCCTCTAGGTGGTCACAAAGCACCAAGCTGATCTCCCTGTGCTATGTGGCTGCTTCCCACTAGCTATCTATTTTACATTTGGTAGTGTATATATGTCCATGCCACTCTCTCACTTCATCCCACCTTACCCTTCCCCCTCCCCATGTCCTCAAGTCCATTCTCTACATCTGCATCATTATTCCTGTCCTGCCCCTAGGTTCTTCAGAACCATATCACGTCATCTGCAAACAGTGACAGTTTTACTTCTTCTTTACTGATCTGGATTCCTTTTATTTCTTTTTCTTCTCTGACTGCTGTGGCTAAAACTTCCAAAACTATGTTGAATAATAGTGGTGAGAGTGGGCAGCCTTGTCTTGTTCCTGATCTTAGAGGAAATGGTTTCAGTTTTTCACCATTGAGAATGATGTTGGCTGTGGGTTTGTCATATATGGCCTTTATTATGTCGAGGTAAGTTCCCTCTATGCCTACTTTCTGGAGAGTTTTTATCATAAATAGGTGTTGAATTTTGTCAAAAGCTTTTTCTGCATCTATTGAGACTATCACATGGTTTTTATCCTTCAATTTGTTAATATGGTATATCACATTGATTGATTTGCATATATTGAAGAATCCTTGCATTCCTGGGATAAACCCCACTTGATCATGGTGTATGATCCTTTTAATGTGCTGTTGGATTCCGTTTGCTAGTATTTTGTTGAGGATTTTTGCATCTATGTTCATCAGTGATATTGGTCTGTAGTTTTCTTTTTTTGTGACATCGTTGTGTGGTTTTGGTATCAAGGTGATGGTGGCCTCACAGAATGAGTTTGGGAGTGTTCCTCCCTCTGCTATACTTTGGAAGAGTTTGAGAAGGATAGGTGTTAGCTCTTCTCTAAATGTTTGATGGAATTTGCCTGTGAATCCATCTGGTCCTGGGTTTTTGTTTGTTGGAAGATTTTTAATCACAGTTTCAATTACAGTGCTTGTTATTGGTCTGTTCATATTTCCTGTTTCTTCCTGCTTCAGTCTTGGAAGGTTGTGCTTTTCTAAGGATTTGTCCATTTCTTCCAGGTTGTCTATTTTATTGGCATATAGTTGCTTGTAGTAATCTCTCATGATCCTTTGTGTTTCTGCAGTGTCAGTTGTTACTTCTCCTTTTTCATTTCTAATTCTATTGATTTGTGTCTTCTCCCTTTTTTGCTTGGTGCGTCTAGCTAGTGGTTTATCAATTTCGTTTATCTTCTCAAAGAACCAGCTTTTAGTTTCATTGATCTTAGCTATTGTTTCCTTCATTTCTCTTTCATTTACTTCTGTTCTGATCTTTATGATTTCTTTCCTTCTGCTTACTTTGGGGTTTTTTTGTTCTTCTTCCTCTAATTGCTTTAGCTGTAAGGTTAGGTTGTTTATTTGAGATTTTCTTGTTTCTTGAGGTAGGACTGTATTGCTATAAACTTCCCTCTTAGAACTGCTTTTGCTGCATCCCATAGGTTTTGGGTCGTTGTGTTTTCATTGTCATTTGTTTCTAGGTATTTTTTGATTTCCTCTTTGATTTCTTCAGTGATCTCTTGGTTATTTAGTAGTGTATTGTTTAGCCTCCATGTGCTTGTATCTTTTACAGTTTTCTTACTGTAATTGATATCTAGTCTCATAGCGTTGTGATTGGAAAAGATACTTGATACAATTTCAATTTTCTTAAATTTACCAAGGCTTGTTTTGTGACCCAAAATATGATCTATTCTGGAGAATGTTCCATGAGCACTTGAGAAGAAAGTGTATTTTTGGATGGAATGTCCTATAAATATGAATTAAGTCCATCTTGTTTAATGTGTCATTTAAAGCTTTTGTTTCCTTATTTATATTTTGAGATGTCCAAGCAATATTAGAATGCAAATAGCTGAGCAGCAGTTGAATGGGCAAGTCTAAAGTACATGATAATAAATTAGGTCAGAGGTACAGATTTAATATACATGACATACAGAATAAATGTCAAAGATATATATATATACACAATGGACTACTACTCGGCCATAAAAAAGAATGAAATTTTGCCATTTGCAACAACACGGATGGACTTGGAGGGTATTATGCTTAGTGAAATAAGTCAGACAGAGAAAGACACAAACTGTATGTTTTACTTATATGTGGAATCTAAAAAATAAAACAAAAGAATAAATATAGCAAAACAGAAACAGACTCACAGATACAGAGAACAAACTAGTGGTTTCCAGTGGGGAAGTGGGGCTAGGGAAGGGGGAGGGACAAGGTACAGGTAGGGAGTTAAGAGGTACAAACCAGGTATAAAATAAATTAGATACAAGGACGTAATGTACAGCACAGGGAATATAACCAATAGTTTATAATAACTTTAAACAGAGTATAATCTCTATAAAAATATTGAATCACTATGCTGTATACCTGAAACTAATATAATATTGTAAGTCAACTATACCTCAATTTAAGAAAAGAAACAATTGTGAGATTTTGATAATATTTAGCCAGGAAGCCAGGAGTGCCCAAATCCTGTTCATGATAACTGCCCCTGGCTCCCACAAGTAGGACTCGGCTCCAGGAGCAGCGTCTGTGAGTAGGGGAATGCAGCAAGCCTGGTAGCTGGAGCTTCAGGCCCACATCCGCAAGGCAGAGGCTCTGGTAAGAGGGGCTACATCATGGCATCCAGCAAATATATAGATGCTCAGGGGGCAAAGGGCACAACCCATCTTGGTTTGCCCCAGACTGCCCCTGTATCCCGGGAAATCCCTCAATTCCAGGCAAACAGGACGATTGCTGTTCATTCTACCAGTTGGTGTCCTCACAGAATTCTAGACCCAGAAGGGATCTTGGTGACTAATTCAATTTTCTGTCTACCCGAAATTTAAGTAACAAAGGTTATTATTTGATTCAATTTGCTTTATATGTAAAAGTTGTGTGTGTGTGTGTGTGTGTGTGTGTGTGTGTGAGAGAGAGAGAGAGAGAGAGAGAGAGGGAGGGAAAGGGATGTGAGAGAGAGAAGAGAGGGAGAGAGAGAGATTCAAAGTGGGGAAGGAAATTGCTTTGTTCATCCAACAGTGATTTACTGAACACCTACAGCATTCTAGGAACTGTGTTCAGTAAAGGTTTGGTGCAGTCTTCAGAAAGAAGTAACTAGAATTTCCATAATATTTTTAATTTTAAACAGTAAGAAATTAAATAGACTTTGATGATATTTAGTATGCTGGTTGAATTGGCATCCTCTCAGAGGTCACACGAGACACACAGTAGGCACCTTATTCTGAGAAAAAGGAGGGAGCTTCAAAACACAATGGGGACCAAAAGCAGATGGGGGGGGGTTGCCAGGGGCTGGGGAGAGGGTAGAATGGGGAGTGACTGTTTAAAGTACAAAATTTCTTTTTGAGGTGATGAAAACATTCTGGAATTAGATAGTGGTGATGGTTGTACAACAATGTAAATATGCCAAAAATCACTGAATTGTACATTTTTAAATGATTAAAATGGTAAATTTTATGTTATGTGAATTTTATCTCGATTAAAAGAAAAAAAATTAAATACAACGGGATGGCCAAGGCATCCTTACAAGTTCACTTGCCACCTGCCTTGTGAGGGATTGAAGCTTGAATGCTCATTCAGGTAGATTTATGGTTTATGGATTATATTATCTTAAATACCCTAATCTGTATAAAACTTCCTGGTGGGATGGGTAATAATCATCTTCCGCTTGCACCATACGGGGAAGAAATTTCTTGTCGGAAAGAAATTTTAAAAGTAGTGAAACTTAAAGCTGACTACTGCATTGTGTTTTTTACTCTAAATAAGGGTTCCAAATTTGCTAACCTTTACTAGGATGTCAAGTGATCCTAACTTTTGTTATTTAGCATAAACTAAAGAAAGCACACGATCTATCCCTCTGAGATTAAAAAATTGAAATTTTTTAAATGAATGAGAAATTAACTACTTTTTGAAAGAAATCTACGCTATGGAGAGAGCATAGATATTTGGAAGATTCCTTCATTGTGTTATTTTTGTTGCAGAAAACTATGTGTATGGGTGACACTTATAAAAAGTTTCATATCTGCACACATTAAAAAAATAGAAATGAAATTTTCAATCCTGTTTACCTATCTTCCAAATGAGGATATCTTCCAAATGTTGCATCTTCTGCTTGTTTTATTAGAACAATGTTACATTAAAAGATAGAAATTCACTAGTCAATTTTCAACAAAAATCTTTGCAGAGTTGGTATATGGCTTGAAAAAAAGATTGTTGCAATTAGCCAGTGAAGCCAATGATCCACTTCTTCCTTTTGAATTTACATCTTTGTCAATGTCTTTTCCAGCCACGTAAAGCCATTACAACCAAGTTTCATCAAAATAAATGAAACTTAGAACCAGACGTTCAAATCACATTTTTACAAAGTGTTAAACTGAGATTTTGTAAAAGTACAAAGCATATTCAATCACATTGCTTTCACTTACAAAGTAATTTTAGTAAGATCAAAAAGAAGTTTTGTTCCTCTAGTTAATAATAATAATAAAATATTTTTTACCAAGCAGGATTTATTCCAGGTATGCGAGACTAGGTCAATGTTCAAAAATCAATTAATGTATTCCGTCACATCAATAGGCTAAAGGAGAAAAATCTCATGATCATATCAATAGATGCAGAAAAAGCATTTGACAAAACCCAACAACCGTTCATAATTAAAAACTCTCAGTGAACTAGGAATAGGGGGAAACTTTCTCAACTTGATAAAATCAGAACATTTACAAAAAACCTACAGCTAATATCATATTTAATGGTGAGAAACTTGAAGCTTTCCAACTAAGATCAGGAACAAGGCAAGGATGTCTCCTCTTACCACTCCTCTTCAACACTGTACTGGAAGTCCTAACTAATGCAATAAGAAAAGAAAAGTAAGTAAAATGTATACTGATTGGGATAGAAGAAATAAAACTGTCTTTGTTCATAGAAAACATGATTGTCTATCTAGAAAATCTGAAAGCATAAACAAACAAAAAAACTCCTGGAACTAGTAAGTGATTTTAGCAAGGTTGCAGAATACAAGGTTACTATACAAAAATTAATCACTTTCCTAAATGCCAGCAGTGAACAAGTGGAATTTGAAATTAAAATAAAATTTATTAAAAAAAATAGAATGACTACAGTCTATAGCAGTGATCTATATAATTTTTTACATGCATCACTCAGTAAAATATTTAGTGTATGCTTCCTCAATGAATGCCCATTTATCTTATATAAATTTTGTAAGTAATGACTATGATTATACTAACACATTGTGCACACTATAACAAACTGAAAATAGACATTCAAAAATTATTTTTATAATAATTGTGTATTTTTATGCTTATTTCATCCTTTCAGAACTTCTTAGTGTATATTTTACAGTATATATAATAAAATAATCATGAATATAATTTATAAACAAATATGCATACATTAGGGGTGGACTCAGAATTTTTTTATTAAAAGGGGTTCAAGTTCCACCAGAAACAGAGCTGAGACAAAACCTTGGTGCAGGGATTTCATCTGGTAGGTGATCCTGGAAGCAAGAGTGAAGGAACAGGGAACATGAGACAGGGAAGCTGGCAAAGCCAATACATGGTTGAGCTGGTTACCTCTGTGGGCAACTGAAGCTCAGTCCTACTAGGAACCCTCTGAAGAACTACCAAGTGTACCTTGGAATTGGAATTGTTCCTTCAAAGATGGGAAGCTGGAGCATTTATCTGCTGACTCCCATCTCTCACTGAAGAAAGGTCCCTCCCACCCCCTAGTGTTAACTCCACCCACACACGCTTCCAGACTGCCCTGTGTGGGCTGAAGGAGTTCCTGAAAGCAGACATAAGTGACTAACACTTGGGGTGGGACTCTAAATGTGTATGGAAACTGTCCACCACAAGCGATGTGGTGTGGAACACCAAAAGCATTTGCTACAAGGACTATGTTAAAACAAAAGTTTGGAGAATCCCTAGTTTGTTGAAATGAAGATAGGATCCCCCTTCACCATGTAAAGAAAACACATCCACGCAAACGTCAATGACATTATCACACTAATTATTATTACTGTTTACACATATATTTCTTTCCACTGTCCTGAAAGTGGTTCCATGAGGTTCTGACATCAGACTGAACTCGGTGAATATCCCTGATCCTTTTCTTACTGGCTATGTGACTCTGAGAAAGTTACTTTCTTTTTCTCAGTCTCAGTTTCACCAGCTGTACACTAGAGATAATAATGCCTACCTCAAGGTTTAAAGTTAGGATTAAAAGCAGATATATGTGTAAAGTGCCTGGCACAAAGACACCACCAATAAATAAGATTTGTGGTTTTCTTTTTTCATTCTTTGTCTCTCCTATACCCCGATGCAGTAGTCATATAGCTTGGGGGTTAAAGGTATAAATCTTAAGACACAAACACTTCGGTTCAGAGCCAGGCTCGGTCAAGTACCAATTTCAGAAACTTGAACAAGATCTTTCAAGCCTTGTTGAAACTCTTTCTAGCTAATTAATCCACCTCTTTATCTAAGCATATATAGAATATTGAACATAATTTAAACAGGGTGCCTATCACTGTACTTCAGACTTGCATCATGCATCTATTTCTTGATTTTATTTTCTCTCTTGAGATTTAGGATCTCACAGTGTCTTGGATTATCTTTTCTTAAATTATGGAAAAGTTTAAATGGATACAAAAGAAAGAGACTAGTATAATGAGCCCCTATTACCCAACTTCAACAACTACTACTTTTCTTTCATCTAGGTCACTCACTTCTTCCTCTCCCATATTATTTTGCAACAAATCACAAACATAAGATCACCTTATCCGAAAGATTTCAATACGCATCTCCAAATGATAAGGACTCTTTAAAAAAACATAAAGACAATACTATTATCACAGCTTAAAAAATTAATAATTCCTTAAGATTATCAAACACCCAGTCAGTGCTCAAATTTCCATTTATCTCATAAATCTTTTTTAAGCATTTATTTGTTTGAACTAGTATCTAAATAAAGTCATCACACTGTGATGGAATAATCTGCCTTTTAAATATCTTTAATTCTGTAGATACCACTTGTATCTCTTTTTTTCTTTCAATTTGTGAAGACACTGGATTATTTGTCCTGTAGACTCCCTAAAGTTTAGATTTTGCAGATGGCATCTTCATGGTGTCAATTAATAGGTTTTCTGTCTTTGTAATTCCTGTAGATTGGTAGCAGGATCTAGAGATTGGATCAGATTCAGGTTTGCTCTTTTTGAGAAGAATGCTTCATAAATGGCAGTGTGTTCTTCCATCAGGAAGTACATAATATATGATTGTCTCTTTGTGATGTTACCAGCCATTGATGATCAATGCCTAGATCCATTAATTTCCTAGGGGTAGCACACTGACACTCTAGGTCATTAATAAAGATGTTAGATAAGGACTCATCTGAAAGTGACCCCCAGCAGCTCTGTTAGATGTCTCTTTCATAAATTGGAAAGCCATGGAAGGGTGAACTTAAGCAGGATACTTTGCATTATCCCAACATCCCTTTGTTCATGACGTTTCAATCTGCTTGAATTCGTTGAAACAACTTTGAAGTCCAGATTCAAATCAAATTTAGCGTGTGGCCTACAAACATCTCCTTAGGCTCTGGAACAAACTCATCAATCATTAAATACCAAACATGTGACATGCTCCACACTCTCTGAATGTACCATTTCTGTAAGTTACTGAAAGGGAATAGTTCATTGTGATAACATAAAGTGTCCTTTTTCACCATTCTGGGGCTTTCTAACTGAGCCAGCTGTGGCAGTGGGGCGGCGGGGCGGGGGGAGGTATTTGCTATCACCTAAGTCCTTATTTAACATCTTTACTAATGACCTAGAGTACATCAAACTACCCATGAGTGAGTGACCACTGAACTGGAAATAAGGACAGGTCACGCCTGAAATGGAGAGGAAAATAGCAATGTGTTTTGACGTCGTGTATGAACAAGTCCCTTGTATAATGGTCCGGGGAATGGGCCAGACCTGATTCTTCACTCCAGGATATGTAGGAAAGCAACTGGTCTGCCACCTGGGAGGAGGTCTGGACTGAAAAAGGTGTGTGAGAATGATAAAAATAAATGCCTGTGCAAATCTTACATAACAAAAACTGAAGAGGAATGGCCCCAGAAATTACAGAACAGCACATGTCATTTCTGTTTTTGGAAAATATAGGAATAACATTGAAGCAAGATAAACTGTTAAGTTCTAAGCATAAAATGGTTACAGGAAAGTAATCTTCATAGCTTTGTAAGGAATTAACTCAACAGAATTTCCCATCTTAAATCACTGCATAGACAATATGCGTACTTGCTCTTGACTTTAAAGAGCCTTTGATTTTGTCTGGAACAACAGATTCATTAGCAAACTAGAAAAATCCAGGCGGTCCAAACCACACAGTTTTGGGGAAGGGCAGAAGTTCATACCCAGAGACTCATTATGAATGGAGCGGTCACCAAATAGCAATCTCTTGGCTATACCAAGCACTTTACAAACTCCAATAATCCTGACAACTTTGTGGGGTTGCTATTATTATCTCTATTTTATTGACGAGGAAATTGAGGCTCAAAGAGGCTAAGTGGCTTGTCCAAGGTCCCTCAGCCAGTAAGTGGCAGAGCCTGCTTTTAAACCCTAGGTCTGTCCGTCCAAGCCTTCATACTACTCTACCTCATGACATTTTGGAAACAGCACAAGGACATGACATTTATAGAGCGTCTTCATCTAAATTGCCCATCAAGGGTCACCACTTAGCTTGCCCAAAGCTCAACAAATAAACACAGTGCTCTTAACAGCTATACTCTACCACCAATGGGAAGGTAGTATGAGACCTCACACTTGAACGATGACCCTGAAGGGCAGTCTTAAATCCATTACAAAAGTGACCTGGGGGACAGAACAAGTCTGATCAACATGTTTACACATAATGGCATTCTGGACATGGGGAATCCCAGGGAAAAAGCTGCCCTGGAATCTAGGGACTACAGTATTGAAAGCCCCTAGTAAAACTCAGGAAACAGCTATAAAGCAAGAGGAAAGAGATCAGTAAAGGTAATCGCTAGGATTCAATACAATAAAATTCAACAGTCATGCCCATATATGACTAAAATACCTGCAGACTTAATTCCTAAACATGTTAGCTAAGTAGCTCTATCATTTAACAAAGATCCAAGAGAGACATATAAGCAAGAGTATTGCATACAGGGGCTAAAAGAATTTTTTCACTGTAGAGTATCCCCTTTTGATTTCTACCATTTAAAAATTCAGAAAGTCTGCATGAAAAGTTGTAGAGATGATTGAACAGTCCTACTATAAAATCTACAAAAGAAAGTGAAAGAAACTAGGAGTTTTACAATAGCCAAAAAGAAAAATAGGAATAATTTAATCATGGGCTCTAAGGAAATTACAGATTTAATCTTGTTGGAGATATTCAACTGTAGTAAACTGAAAAAATTTGCTAGGCATGATCTTAATATTAATCCATTGTAATGAAATAATTAGCTCTATCAGGGAAGTTTTTCTTCTACTCAACCCAAATCCCAGATTTTCTTATTCCTTTCTTTCCCTGGAATGGTGTGAGAAAGCAACTCTTTTGTGTAGCTAATTCTTTAATAATTATTTTAATATAATCTGGCCTTTCCATTTTAAATGTTCAAAGAAAAACTGAAACAAACTAATTGGCTAGGCCATCTTGGGGGAAAGTCCTGTAGGAACTAAAAGTAATACAATGTGGATATTTCTATTCATAAAAGAAAGGTCCAAGAGTAAAAACAATCACACAGCACCAGCATTATAGTCAAATTGTTCTTTCCAGATGGGTGATTGGTTCTAATTTATCCTTTTGGCTTAAGTTTCACTTTGAAGCAACCCAGAAACCAAGAGTGAAGAAGTGCAACAACAGTTTAGTTTTATAAAGAACTTTACAGTTTATAAATCATTTTTGCATTCTTTTCCCATTTGATCAGCCAGCAAACTCTGTGAGAGAGATGGTGTGGGAATTTTGGTTCTCTTCTGGCAGATAAAGGCCCTCTCTTCTAAGAAACTGTTGGCAAAATGGTTGGGATAGAACTAATAGGACATTCAATTGTCCCCTGCGTTAGGATTCTCCAGAGAAGCAGAACCAATAGGAAATAGAAGATATATCTATACCTATACCTATTGATATATAGGTAAAAGGAGATTTATTTTAAAGGATTGGTTCATCAGATTATGGAAGCTGAGAAGTCCCAAGATCTACAGTTGGTAAGCTGGAGACCCATGAGGGCTGATGGCATAAGTTCCTGCCCAGGTCTGAGGGCCTGACAGAGAGCCAATGGTATAATCCCAATTTGAGGGCAAGAAGACTGATGTCTGAACTCAGTCAGACAGAAGAGGTGAATACTCCCTTCCTCCACCTTTTTGTTCTTTTTGGACCCTCAACAGATTGGGTGAGGCCCACCCACAATGGGGAGGGCAATCTGCTTTACTCAGTCTACAGATTCAAATGTTGGTCTCCACCAGAAACACCCTCACAGACATACTCAGAAATCATGTTTAGCCAAATATCTGAGTACCCTATGACCCAGTCAAATTGGCATATAAAATTAATCATCACATCCCCTAATCCCATCTCAAGGAGGCAGTTTCCACCTCTGAGGGGCTCCACATTTGCTCTACCCTGGTGGTCACCTCAAGACATTTCCTCCCAAGGAGGCCTGGATGAAATCCCCTCTGAAGATCTCATGCAATGTTGGACACCAGAAACCTATCCATGTGAAAACAGAAACTCATTAATAAAAGTCAGGACAGGATAGCCATCAGTGAGAATTAAAGAGACTCTCCAAATGCAGAGAACAGTAGCACAGAATTCATTTAAAAATACAATCTAAAATATTTGGTGTGGTGCAATCTGAGGGAGAGTTTGAGATGATTCTTAAATCAGACTGAGATGGACTCTAAAACCAGCTCTGACCCTTCTCATATGACCAGGGCGAGTTTGCTAATCTCTCCAATCTTCTGTTTACTCACAGGTAACATGGGGATTAAAATATCTCACCAGGAACTGCTAATAAACACAACAACAGCCTCCCACAGACCTCATGTGGAGCGAAAAAAGACAGACATGAAAGAATAACACACTGTATAATTCCATTTATATGAACTCTCATAAGAGCCAAAATGAACCTATGGGGATAGAAGTCAGAATAGTACTAGCCTCTGGAGTAGAGAGAATTGACTGAAAAGGAGCAGAAGAGAACCCACTGTGGTGATGAAAATGGCCTGCATCTTGACTGTGGTGCGGGCTACACAGGTGTATATGTGCATCAAAATTCATTTACCTGGATGCTTAAAATCTATGCATTTTACTATATAGTATATTTCAATAAAATTTCAAAAAAATATGCATATCTCATTGGGCTGTTGTGAAGGATGAATGAGATAATATAAGAAAAATATCTTCTGGTGGAGTACTTAAACACACATCAAGAAATGATGGCTAAAACATGTTTCTTAAAAGTAACCAACTAAATGTCCATCAACAGATGAATGGATAAAGAAGATGTGGAATATATATACAATGGAATATTACTCAGCCATAAAAAAGAGTGAAATAATGTCATTTGCAGCAACATGGATGGACCTAGAGATTATCCTATACTGTTGGTGGGCTCCTCCTACACTGTTGGTGGGAACGTAAATTGGTGCAGCCACTATGGAGAATAGTATGGAGGTTCCTTAAAAAACTAAAAGTAGAGCTACCATATGATCCAGCAATCCCACTCTTGGGCGTGTATCTGGAAAAGATGAAAACTCTAATTCAAAAAGATACATGCACCCCAGTGTTCATAGCAGCACTATTTACAATAGCCAAGACATGGAAGCAACCTAAATGTCCATCAACAGAGGAATGGATAAAGAAGATATGGCATATATATATATGTACACGCACACACACACACACACACACACACACACACACACACACACACACACAATGGAATATTACCCAGCCATAAAAAAGAATGAAATAATGCCATTTGCAGTAACATGGATGGACCTAGACATTATTATACTAAGTGAGGTAAGTCAGAGAAAGACAAATGTCATATGCTATCACTTATATGTGGAATCTAAAAAAATGATACAAATGAACTTATTTACAAAACAGAAATAGACTCACAGACATAGAAAACAAAGTTATGGTTACCAAAGGGGAAAGGGGGGAGAGATAAATTAAGAGTTTGGGATTAACAGATACATACTACTATATATAAAATAGATAAACAACAAAGGCATACTGTATAGCACAGGGAACTATATTCAATATCTTGTAATAACCTATGATGGAAAAGAATCTGAAAAAGAATATAAATGTACATATATATGTATGTATAACTGAATCAATTTGCTGTACACTTGAAACTAACACAACATTGTAAATTAACTATACTTTGATTAAAAAATAATGTGATGGTATAAATATGAAATAAAAGAGTAACTGACCTCAGAAATCTTAATTAATCTGCATAATCTGGAAATCCCAGAGGATTCCAGAGTGGGGTGGATATTAGAGATTTTCTCCCTCCTTCAGTAGCCTACTTGTGGTCTCCCACCAGCACAGCACCTTGGCCTCACCGAGCAGGCAGGTGAGTACTGTTCAAAGAAGCTGACAGCAGGCAAGGACCCATAGGTGCACGGGTCTGAGATGGCCCTGGGCAGGGCTGCAGTCCCAGGAGGCTAAGGAGGGGACTGGCGAGGGAGGGATTCCCAATCCAGAGGAAATGGGTCCCAGTCTGGGGCCCCAGAGACTGAACTAGGGAGTAGGAGCGAAGGGGCAGGGCAAGGACCTGGCTTCTGGAACTCAGTGTCAAGGCAGGGCCTGGGCAGGAGGCTGGTCCACCTTCTAGGACAAGCTAGGAGGAAAATAAAGGTCTTTCTGAGGATTAGGCTTACCCTGGAGCCTGGGGTGAAATCAATCCTGGGTGAATCCAGTTGACTCTGCTACCACTCAAGTTGTCTAGAATTGTCCTGGGTTGAACACTAGAGCAACACTTCTCAAAGGTTAATGTGCACATGAATCACCTGGGGATCCTGTTGAAATGCAGATTCTGATTCAGTAGATCTAGGATGACGCCTGAAAGTCTGAATTTCTAACAAGTTCCCAGGTGATATCCATGGATCACTGGGATTACCAAGAACCTCCTAGGAGATGCACTGGAACTCTTCAATTATCTGTTTCCTCTGACTCTGGGCTCAGATGAAGAGAGAGGGGAACAACCCCCAAAACACACACACACACACACACACACACACACACACACACACAACTTTAAAATCATGGAAGTCAACACGCTACGAGCCATTCTAAGAACCTCACTCCTATTTACTCTGGGTTTAAAACACTGCCATAGATGGTGTTGCAAAGAGATTTATAGCTTTTAATCTTCTCATATGGCACAACTGCTAAATACAGTAAAATATATGGGACAGGAATTAGTTCGGAATTTATTTAAGACTTTATCCCCTCAGTTCATATGTCAAAAGATTGCCATTTCCAATTATTTATTAGGAATGTGATGTTTTTCAAGGTGGATGCATTACTGTTGTTATCTGCTTTCAATTAGCTGAGAATTTACTATGCTCAGCCAAACGTCCATTCATCAGCAAATTCCAGATTCCTGGCAGTCTGATTAACTTCCCAGGGCTCTTCCTTTATAGTTAAAATAAATGAGGCTGTCTATATCCCTTGCTTTCTTGCTTATGGAAGGAAAAAGAGTAGGTTTTGGAATTGAAGAAGAAGGAGGAGGAGGAGGAGAAGAAGAGGAGGGGGAGGAGGAGGGGGAGGGAAGAAAATAAAGCTTCCTCAAGCAATCAGGAAATATTATAGATAGTGATACATGCTTACCTTAGACCAAAAGCTACTCCACGCTAGAGTTTTTTCAGCCCTATCAAAGCTACCAGTTTGGTAGTATTATACAGTGCCTTCAGTGAAGGGTTGAAGGACTTGAACTTGGCACATTATTCATTGCTGTGGGGCCTGGTGTAATGGGAGAAGCATAAGCTTTGGAACCAATGGGGCCTGGCTCTTAAAACTGGGGTGCGTGGGCTAAGTTTTCTAACCTCCATTTTAAACGCTCTAAGCTTCATTTTCTGTAAAATCATGGCAATAATGACTAACTTGCAGATTTATCATGAATGTAAATGAAATCGGGTTTATGAAAAAAACATGTCAACTAAGGTAACCCGGACCTTGAGTTTCAAACATCATTTGTTCAAACTGCATCCACTGTGTGTGGAAGATCTCAAATCTCTCCCAGTCTCTCTGGGGACTTGAGGAGGGATTGGGGATAAAGGGATGGGGATGGTTAATGTTCGTCCTGGCCATGGTTGGCCACAAGCTCTTCTACCTTCTGAATTAGTCCTGCTCTGGATTCCCCACTGTATGTACGACATAGGTCACCCCTGCTCTTCCCAGTGTATTAGCACCCGTCCATAAATCAAGCCGCTCATGCAAGGTCATGTGTGTGTAGCAGATTTTGTTACTGGGGATAAAGAGGAGGTTTACCTTGCAGCAATCACACACTTAGAATCAAATATTTGCCACCCTGCACTTACAAGCTTACAACGCCACTTTTGTTAACTGTGACTCCTGCTGTCAAACACGTGACTTGGCCCTCTTTTGGCCTTCTCTCTGTCTCTCTCTTTCTCTTCCCCTTTTTCTTGGGTCGGTGGGAAGAGGCAATAAAACGAAACCTAAAATCTCTTGCATCTCCTTACTCATATCGGTTTAGCTCCTGATTGGCACTGACCTTACTTTTGGGAGCCCACCTTGAACCTGAGTCTTGACATCTCATTGACTCTTCAAATGTGCTCTTCTAGGGAAGCACAATTCCTCACTCTCAGGGATTTCTGTCTGAGTGGTTCAGATCACTGTATTAGAGCCCTACATCAGTCAGACACATACAGTGCAAGCTTGATGCATGGCACATATAGGTACTGGACAAAGGTTGCTCTCACCTTAAAGTTTGCTGAATACCAGGCCTGCCTTGGGGGAAAGTGGCAAGGCTGGTGAAATGTGCCTTGCATCTGATTTTCTAATTTTTCTCCCCTGTGTTTCATTTCTTAGTCTATTTTTGTATTTTCTGGGAAAATTATTTTCTTTTTTTCGGCCACAATGCATGGCT
This sequence comes from Balaenoptera physalus, assembly GCF_965194825.1. Taxonomy (NCBI): domain Eukaryota; kingdom Metazoa; phylum Chordata; class Mammalia; order Artiodactyla; family Balaenopteridae; genus Balaenoptera; species Balaenoptera physalus. The sequence continues at coordinate 39,822,713 of NC_138903.1, forward strand.
TGGGGGGTCTTAGTTCCCCGACCAGGGATCAAACCCAGGCCCTCAGCAGTGAAAGCGCAGAGTCTCAACTACTGGACCACCAGGGAATTCCCTGGGAAAAGTATTTTCAACATTATCTTGCAACCCTCTACCAAAAGTTGTAAACACCCTATTTTAACTTCCAAGAATTTGTACTTATCTTCCATTTGTTCTGCTTTATCATGTCATGTTCTTGATTCATGAATTCAGTGTCTTCTCTTACAAATTTAGGAGCATTAATTATTATTGGATTTTTTTCTTTGCTGTTATTGTTGAAGTTTTCTCTGTCCCCTGAATTTCTCTAGGTCCCTTCATTTCATGAATTTACTTGTTTGATCTCTGTCTTTTGTGTGATGGTTTTCTCCAAATGTCTGCTGACCTTTGGCTGTCTATCATATTTAACAGAGCTAAGCTGATTGGAGGTTGTGTGTGTGAGGGTAACCCTTGTCAACTGGTAGCCTTCACTGAAGGGAAACCTGGCAAAAAAACGAGCTGTTTCATTGGTTTTTCTAAAGAACTTTGCTCTAGGATCACTCGGTTTCCCGAGAAAGAATCTTTTCATTTTCCACCCTTAAGGCAAAGGTAGTAAAGAGTGGGAAAAAGAGTGGAGAAACATAAGCCTGGAGGGCAGCACTCTTGGAGTGGCATACAGAGAGAAAAGAGGCGGGGGTCTCACGACGGAGCATGGGATCTTCAATTCTTCAGCCTTTCTGGAGTTCTATGCTGTAGAGCATAATGTGTTTCTCGAACTTTAGCTCACATAAAAATTACCTGGAGGGCTTGTTAAAATACACATTGCTGGGTCTCACCTCCAGAATTCTGATTCACCTGAAGAAGTGACACAAGCCCTGAGATGTTTTCCTCTACCAGTCAAATCTATTGGACAGTTGAAAGTGGCTGATGGGTATGACACGAGACACTAAAAAACGAACAAACAAATAAACAAACAAACCCCTCTCTTCCAGCAACTATAGCAAATAAATGTCCGGAGTTAAAGAGTCCTTCCCCTTGGTTAATAAACTCCCCCTTTAAACTATGACTATTCATGGAATGCAACTCACTGAGGAGTGAGCTCTATGGTCCCCCCTCCCCTTGAGTTTGGACAGGCTGATGACTGTCTGGACCAATGGACTAGGTGAATGTAAGACTGGGTAATTTCCAACTCTGGGTCAGAAAGGTGACACAGCCTGTGTTTAGTTCTCCTGAAACATTCACTCTTTGATGGCCCTCTTGGAATGCTCCCTCTCGGAATTGAGCTGCCCTGATCTGTTCAGCCCGAGCCACATGGAGAGGCCACACGTAGGGGCCTCGGTTAACAGACCCTGCTGAGCCCGGCCTTCAAGGCATCCCAGCCCAGGCTCCAACTGTGTGAGTCATCTCCAGATGTCTGCAGCCCCAGGCTTCAAGCCATCCCAGGTGAAGCCCAGACATCAGGGAGCAGAGACAAGCCATTCTCACCATGCCTTGTCTAAACTCCCAGCCTTCCTCATCCAGAAAAGACTCTGTGCTTCACACCTGCTCAGAACAGCACGAACGGGAGCTGCAGGTTCACATGGATGCACGCGGTGATGTGCTTCCTGCCTTTCTCCTTAAGGACTGTGAACAACTTGAGGTCAGAGACACACTGCTTTGTTCATTGCTATATATCCAGGGCTTAAAACAGCGCCTGGCATATGTAGAAGCCCAATTATTTCACCTTACTTACTGATAAATGGAGCACTCTAAGCAAAGCCTTTCAATTACTGTGTTAATAAATCCAAATTCTGCTCTTCACTTGGCTCAGAAGAACAAGTATTGCCTGGTGTAAGGCTCGGTGGTCACACAGGTGGGCTTTGAGGCTGGTCTGCCAGAATGTGAAGCCCCAGCTCTGCTTCTTTCTGGCTGTGTGATCTTAGGTGAGCTAAATGCCTTTCTGGGCCTCATTTTTCTCATCTGTAAAATGGAGATAATAATTGTACCTACCTTTTAGAAGCATTGGGAGGATTAAATACATGTACGTGTAATATGCTTAGTACATCATTTAACATTTACTAGGCACTCAATGGCTGCTAGCTATTTGATTATTGTTGTTGTTACTGCTATTATTATTATTACAAGGCAGTTCCTCCAGGAACCAAACTGCAAATTCCCCCTTCTCGTAAAAGCAGCTCCAAAAGGATGCTCTTGGCTCGGAGCCAGCTGTTGCCAGTGCCCATGGCACTTCTCTCCACTAGGCTTTTTTATTGGCCTTAGTTACAAGGGGTCTTATTGAGTTTGCTACTCACCACGCATCTGCACATATCATGTGTGCCATTGGGGACTTGTAAAATCTGTTGCTTTTTACACAACGACTCTTGGGTGCAAAAGAATCACCAGGGAAGCTTGATAAAAATGAAGATTCTAAGGCTCTGCTTTAGCCAGTCTGGAGTAGGGCCCAGAAACAGGCTCTTTTAATAAGCCTCCCCAGGAAGCTCCAATGCAGGCGTCCCTGGAAGATCTGTTTCAGCAGGTGGTCTCCTTAAGACAAACACCACCCAAACCTTGACATCACCACTGATTACTCAAATAACTGGAGTGGATTTTTTTCTAATTCTTTGACACAGAGTATCCAAAAAAATCAAGAACCTCCAAGATAAATGTATATTTAAACAATAATGTTAGTTTCTATTTCAAATAATATGCTCTGTACATTTTTTTCCAACTTCAGAAATCTCCTAAGGTGAAATACCTCTAAATTTAAAGCAATGGGTCCAATAGTTATTATGAAAAAAAGTTATATATAATATATTAAATGTATGACAATCACTATATTACAGAAAGCCTAAAATGTCTGGAAACACAGAGAAGAGAGTGTATTTATAAATACACATTTGTCATTTATAAATAAATACACTCCAGAGTGTCCATAAAGTCTAGAAACACTTGAAAATGTAGCTAACATACTGCTTGATAATAAACGTATCCTGTGTTTCCCGGACGTTCAGACACCTTGTAGAATGTCAATACATCACTGTAGTTACATGATTCTGATATATCAGGGCCCACATCAAGCCTCCTTCCCTCCCTTCCCTCCTTCCTTCCTTCCCTCCCGCCCCCTTTCCCTCCTTCCCTTCCTTTCTTCCTCCTTCCCTCCATGTCTTTCTCTTTCCTTCTACCATCATTTCCTGACCTCCTAAAATATGGGGGAGGCAGAATCCCCACTCTTAAGGAACATTCTCCTTGGGGTGTAAAATATAAACATGTAACATATTTAAATGTTATTATAAGCCACATCTCAATTAGGTGAGTGACTCAGAGACTGTGTGCTATAAAATTCTGGGGCAGAGGTGTCAGGCTGTCCAGGACAGTCCAGATCACTTTCAAGGCATTTCATTATGCTGTGTGTAGACTTTCTTCACTATCTCTCCATCTAGGAAACAATCACACAAAAGTCCAACAGCAGGTCATAAATGAGCCCTATGATACAGTGAGAAAAAAAATGTTTTTCAAATTTTATATGAAAGGACATCTTGATTCAAGGGGATTATGCTTAATTTTCCACGCCGTGGGACCTGACCCCAACTCAAGGATGAGGACAACGGCATGTCACCCAGTTTCTATTCCAAGGTTCTGACACGTTGGACATTGACATAGGTAGCGAAGTGAATTTCCTTTTTTAAATTTTGACTGAAATAATGTTTATTTGCTTTTAATATTGTTTATGCATAATATTCATCATTTACATAATGTTACTATTTTATGAGGTTGATTTGTATTCAATTTTTTTTTGAGGCTATGGAAACTTTCTTTTTCTTTTTGTTATTGAAGTGCAGTTGATTTACAAAGTCATGTTAGTTTCAAGGAAGTAAATTTTTCCATCTCCTTTCTTCTGGTTCCTTTCATGCAGGTTACTTCTCTGGGGAGGTGAAGAGATGAAGGAGATATCACCATCAGTCTCCAGAAGGCAGGAGAGAGGAGAAATTTCCTTGCTCAAAATTATCATTCATCATCCTGATCAAGAGAGTCTGCTGAGACAAAACCTCAGACTTTTACAGAGATCATCCATGAGAATTTGCCCAGAGTAGGGTTTCTCAACTTAGGCATGATCGCCACTTGGGGCTGGATAATTCTTCGCTGTGGGGGGCTGTTCTGTGCACTACAGGATGTTTAGCAGGATCCCTGGCTTCTACCCACTAAATACCAGTAGCACCCGCCCCCAGTTGTGACAACCAAAAAATGTCTCCAGACATTGCCAGATGTCCTCTGGCAGAAGTGGTCAACATTTACCCTGGGGAACAAAATCGCATCTGGGCTGCACACTGGAACCACCAGAGGAGCTTTAGAAAGTACTGGTGCCTGGGACTCTCCCCCAGAGTGTCTTATTTGATTGGTCTGGGGGTGGCCTGCACTGTAGGATTTTTAAACACTTCCCAAGGAATTTCATTGTGGACCAGGGTTCATCTCAGATTTACCCACAAATTCTGACTCTGACACGGACCCCCTCGCAAATCGCATGTCCAATGCCATGTTGGCCTCGTGATTACCCCAGCCTGCATCCTCCTGGCTTATTGGCTCAGTGTTGGCTTTGGTTTTTCAGGTTAGAACATTGCCTTTTCCACAACTATTTGTCATTCACTTATATGTTTTACCACGGAAATTCAGACATCAACATCAGGCCAATGGGGGGCATTTTGGGGTCAAGGGGTCTTTGTGACATTCCCACAAAACACCTCAAGAAGAAGGCTTCTCTTTGCAACCCATCTTGTGAGAATGGAGGCCACGTGTGCATGCCTGGGCATGTGCGCAGGAGAAAGCACACGAAGTAAAGCAAAGGGGGAAAGACCACAATTTCTCCTCTTGGAATTTTCTCAGACTAGCCCTGGAATGGCAACACACCAAAATAATGAGCATCCGTGCTTCCACTTCTTTCAACCAAACTTCTCCTGGATGAATTAGGACAGCTACAACCTACTGACCCATATCCTCTGATCTAGGAACTCTGCTCCTAGCTCTCCATCCAACAGAAATGTTTACTTATATTACCAAAAGATAAGTACTAGAATGTTCATAGCAGCACTCTCCATAATAGTCACAACTAGGAATTACCCAGATGCCCATCAACAGTGGGATGGATAAATAAATTGTGATGTGTTCACACAAAGGAATACTACACAGCCATGAGAATGAACGGGCTATAACTTCACACAACACACTGATGAATTTCACAGATAAAATGTCGAGCCATAGAAACCAGACCCCAAAATGGGTATATACTGATGATTTAATTTATATAAGTTCCCCCAAACAGACGAAACCTATTGGTACTGTTAGATGTCAGGATAGGGGCCACCCTCAGGAATGGGGATAACGAGTGGAGAGCATAAAGGGGCTTCTTTTCTGTTTGTCTATACTTCAATAAAAATATTTAGAACTTAAGAATTACCTTCTGTTTCTCAGCTGCTGCCTCTTCCCTCCCAAGCTGGGAGACTGGGGGCTTTGACACAACACTGGTGGGTCGGGAGCTGGGCAAGTCCCAGATAACCCCTCTTATCCTTGTCATCATCCCCACCCCTACACTGCTGCCCTCCACTCAGGTAGTCATGCATAGGCTGGAAGCAGATGGCCCAGAAGTGAGGGGACTCAGTGTCCCATGGCCTGTCTGCTGGAACCAAGACAGTTCTACTGACGATCAACCTCCTGAGACCACAAACAGAGTCCAGCTCCAAACTGGGCAGAGAGCTGTGCGATTTTTTTTTCTTTTAGTCTAGATTGTTTATCCCTAAATCAACAATCTTGCAGCAATGACAGAATCGGGCTGCAGCTCGAGGGTGGGATCCACTGGTGTGGCCTTTTGGCATGCACCACCCCAGCACGTCACACTCCAGGCTGCACATCAACTCTGTCCAGGGCCTCTGCCCCTCGCGGCAGCTAATGTGTTTTTCCCACAGATGATACCATTGTATTTGTCCCAACATCTGGATAATATTCTGGATCGCTCGCATATGTGAATCAGGTGTTTATTTTACTAGTGAACTACACCTGCAGCCTAAATAGCGTGTGCTGAGCAGCTGTTGGTGACTCTGAATTGAGACCTAGGTGAGGAGTCGTAAACCCGGAGGTTCATCCTTAGCCAGAAGGATCCAAGATTTTCCAATTCAATAAATCTGGACACTATTGAGAGAAGAGAGACATCATTACAGACAGATAATGGTCCAAAATCCCAGCCAGTGATGACTGGGGAAGCAGATGTAAGCCAGGATGATTTTTATATGTTCCGATAGCCCCTGCCGGGTGGGAGATGAACTAAGCAAAAGGTCTGATTGGTAACTACATTTGGGCCACTGAGCAATTGCAGAGGTAGAAGCAATCACATTGTCTGTGCTTGCCAGAAGGAAAAGGATGGGGTTGACCTGCTAAAGGCAATCGACTTGTCACATAGCTTTACGTACTCAGACATTCTCAAACCCAGTTACATAATCCACCTAAGATGCTGCCCATCTGGGACAGTTACTGTCCCCCACCCCAGTGTATTCAGTTGTTCAGCCAGTCCTTCTGATGTTTGAAAATTAAAAAAAAAAGAATAGTTATGCATGAAGTGAGGAGCTGGGAATATAATAATGAAAAACGTGACCCCCTCCCCTCAAGGAGCTCATCATCAGGGTGGCCTGGTTATTGGCTGTTACATAAGAAGCCACCCCAAAACTTAGGGTTTCAATATAATAACAGCCAGGGTGACTGTCTTAGTCAGCTCAGGCTGCCCTAACGAATACCATAGACTGGGAGGCTTAAACAACAGAAATTTCTTTCTCATAGTTCTAGAAACTGGAAGTTCAAGATCAAAGTGCCAGTAGATTTGGTTCCTGATGAGGACCCTCTTACTGGCTTGCACTGTGTCCTCACATGACTTTTCTTCTGTGTGTGTTCAGAAAAAGAGATCTCGCCCTCTTCATCTTCTTGTAAGGGGACTAATCTCATCATAAGGGCCCCACCCTCATGACCCCATCTAAACCTAATTATCTCCCAAAGGCCCCACCTCCAAATACCATCACATTGGGTGGTTATGGCTTCAACATATGAATTGGGGTGGGGAGACTCAAACATTTAGTCCACAACAATGACCAACTGCACTAGTTTGCTCCGGCTGCCATAACAAATATCATAGGCCAGGTGGCTTAAGCAACAGAAATTTATTTTCTCACAGTTCTGGAGCTAAGTCTGAGATCAACGTGTCAGCAAGCTTGGTTTCTTCTCAACCTCTCTCCTTGTCTTGCAGATGGCTGTCCTCTCACTGCATCCCCACATAGTCACCCCTCAGTCTGTGTGTTGTTTGTGTCCTAATCTCCTCTTCTTAGAAGGATACCAGTCAGAATGAATTAGGGCCCACCATAACGATCTCATTTTACCTTAATCATCTTTTTAAAGACCCTGTCTTCAAATACAGTCACATTCTGAGGTCCGGGGGGTTAGGACTTCAACAGATGAATTTGGGGGGACACAACTCAGCCTGTAACACCAACCATCTTGGCTTGCCCAGGACTGAGGGGATTCCTGGGATGCAAGACCTTCAGTGCTAAACTCAGGAAAGACCCAGGCAAGCTGGGACACATTGGTCATCCTAAAAAATATTTCTTTTGCTCTGTAACATGGGTAGGGCTCAGAGGAGACAGCTCATATCTGCTCTACTCATTGGCTGGGGCACCTGAAAAGCTGGGGGTTGGACCCATCCTAGGTTCATTCAAAATCTGGCAATTGACGCTGGGGAGACTCACACGGCTGCGGGCTGGGACAGCTGTTGCTTCTTGGGCATCTCTCTATCTTCTGTGGTCTCTCTTTGTGGCCTCTCTGGCATGGTGGCCTCCAGGTAGCCAGACTTCCTACATGATAGCTCCAGAATCCCAAAGCCCCTTTCCCAAGAAAGCCAGGCAGAAGCTGTGTTCTCTTTGATGACCCAGCCTCTTAAAGCCACGTAGCAGCACCTCTTCCACATTCTATGTTACCATGGCAGTTAACGAGGGCCTTCCCAGGTTCCAAGGGAATAGAGAGAGACTCCGTCATGTGGTGGTGGATTGACCAGAACATATGGGCATACAACATACTGTTGTAGCCCCTTTTAAAGTTTTTAAATTGTGGTAAAATACACAAAACATAAAATTTATTATCTTAACCATTTTTAGGTGTATAGTTTAATGGCATTAATTACATTCACATTGTTGTACAACCAATCTCCAGAACTCTTTTAATGTTGCAAAACTGAAATTCTATGCCAGTTAAACACTAACTCCCCATTCCTCTTCCCCTCAGGCCCTGGCAACCACCATTCTACTTTCTGTTTCTATGAATTTGACTCCACTAGGTACCTCGGATAATTGGAACCACACAGTATTTGTCCTTTTGTGACTGACTTATTTCACTTAGCACAATTTCCTCAAGGTTCATCCATGTTGTAGCACGTGTCAGAATTCCCTTCCTTTTTAAGGCTGAATAATATTCCATTGTATGCATTGACCATGTGTTGTGGCCATTTCTGATCCAATCTACCACACTGGAGGAGGACACAGCCCAGTCAACTCAGTTATAGGACAGTGGGTTGGGTACTGTGATTAGAATACCACAGAATGCTATGAGGGCACAGAGGAGGGGGAAAGGCTTCCTGGAGGAGGTGATGGGTTTTAGGTAGGCAGACATTGTCAACTCTGCCTTCCGGGCAGAGAGAGCAGGAAGCATAAGGTCCCTGGGGACAAAAGTGAGCAGGGTGCTTTGGAGAGCTGCTGACAAGGGTAGGGCAGGGCTGCCTGGTTCAGGCTGTGCACTCTGAGCTCTAGACGACACCACTCACAAGACGGCAATGGCGCCCTCCACAATGCTGTGTCCAACCCGCTCATCCATCTTCAGCAGTCCCGTGAAAGAACAGGGTTGGGGCAGGCAGCGGGGGAGAAAGCAGGGAGATGAAGTGCTCAGAGACTAGGTCACCAGAGCCCAGATCAAGAACAGTCTTCTACAAGATCCTGAGGGTTTGGGAATTGGTCCTGGAGACAATGGGAAACTGCCACAGGATTTTAAATGGGGAGGAGGAGTAACCAAATTCAGGAATTACTATGATTAATGGAAATAAAGGTACCATCATGGACTGGGGGAAGGGGGCAGATCTCTTCTAGCTCTCTCTTTTTATCTCCAATGACTGATTCACCAATCAACACCTGGAAGCCTCAGGAAGCCTGGTCATGAGGTGAGATAAGAACATACATTTTCTTCCTGAGTCCAGCATTCAGAACTCCCAGCTCTAAGCCTACACGGCATTTCCATTCTAGTCAAGGGAGAAAGACAATAGGAAGTGAAGGAATGACTGGGGTCATTATGGATGGAGATTAGTGTATGGGGAAATAAAGCCAAGTGAGCTGGTAGAGAGTCACTGGGTAGAGGTAGGTGATCACTGAAGGGCCCTCTGAAGAGGGGACTTTTTTTTGCCTCTCAAACATCACTTAAGATCTTCTCAGCCTCACCTGTTGATGGTGCCTTTGGCAAGGTTGTCTGCCCTGGTACAGTGGTGACCAGCTCTGTATGAGCTTGTGATTAACTTCAAATAGACAGAATCCAACATCACCTCACCTCCTATCTCCTCCATGTGCCTCTCACCTCCCCTTGGGATTTTCCCCCTTCACAAGGAGGCACGTATACCCCTAAGTGCAGGGAGTTGATGTCTTATGTGGAGTTGATGTCTTTTGACCCACAGGAGACAGAAGTTGGTATATTCCTCCACCTTTCTCCCCTTGGACAGACTGTCTTGAGATGCAATCCTTACATGGCTTCTTGGAAGTCAGCCCATCAGCTCAAGCAATCAGTTTCACTTGATACTAAATCTGTAATACACGCTCCATTGGCTCGCCACCCTTCCCTGCCTCACTTCCTTCGTCCCTCACTCCAGTTTCCTGGGATTGCACATCCTAATGTCATAGGACCACATGAGCTTTCCCACAGACTCTATTTTCTGGGAGTATCTGGGGCTAAAATAGACATATGCAGATTTGCCTTTTACAAAGGTCGCTCTGATTTCTGTGTGGGTGGTGATTATTCAGAGACTAGTGTGGAAGTCGGGAGGGACACATGAAGAGGCTCTTGCAGTTGTCCAGGCAAAAGATGATGGCTCCTGAGAGGAAGGGATGGTACTGGAGATGGAGGAGTGGATAGGTTCATGGTATATCTTGGAGGCAGAGCTGACAAGAACAGCTACTGAATTGGATGTGGCACAAGAGACAAATCAAGGCTGAATTCTAGGTTTAGAGCTTGGGCAACTAGCCAGTGATGGTGCCTTTTACCGAGAAGGAGAACATTGGAAAAGGAGCAAGTTTGGAATACTTAATTTGCTCATCAAATGTTTTTGGAGCATCCACCATGTGCCAATGAAGGGGTTCAGAATATGCCACAGTGACATAAGGGTTATTTTGAACTGAAGATATTCAAGATTCAACAGATGCAGGAAGAGACTTTTTCTAGCCTTCCCCTTATCTTCCTAAAAGCAAAGCCTCCCCAAATAATTCAACTCTCATAAATATCCTCCCAGGAGTTTCACAACCAGGGACTATTGACTCTTATCAATGAAGAGGAGAAGTAAACACAAGTCAGCATTTGGATAAGAAGTCACTTCAAACAGATATTGTCATAAAACTATCATATCTCCCATCTCTTCTCTTAAGTGCCCATTTGTCTTTCCTAAAAGTCATTTGTTCTCCCAGAAGTGCTCTTCTGCCCCTCCCCATCTCCTATTAAGGTGATATGTAAAAATTGCAACCACCTCCTTGGGTCACATTTTTTTCTGAACTCCTGAGCATAGGTACTTAATTAAATCTGTTTTTTCCCCCCTCTTGCTAATCTGTCTTTTGTCACTTTAATTTGCAGACCTCCAATTACTGAACCTAAGAGGATAGAGGAAAAGTTTTTCCTCCTCAACACTAGGCAATGCGTTAGGTGCTTTGGACACAGGTCTGAGAGGCCCAGTCTTTGCCACAAGGGGCTCAGCAATGACAGTATTGTGGAACCATGAAAATACCAAGGGACATCAAATGTCACCTCTGGGGAGGATAGAAGGAGTCAGGGAGGGAATCCTGGAAAAGCTTAGGAGGAGTTCAAAGGGTGAGAGATTTACTCAGAAAAAAGGAGCAGGGAAAAGGTGATTAAGGTAGCAAATGCAAATATGCAGCAATGTGAGAAGGCTTGGTCCAAGGAATTAAGAATGCTTAGAGAGAAGGTAAAGGAAGGGAAAGAATGAAAGAAAAATTTCAGAAGCAGAGAGGCCAGCCAAGTGAAGGGCTTTGTAGGCATGCTGCCATGTTTGCCTTTTAGCATAACAGCTAAGGGGAGCCACTGAAGGGATTCCCCAAACCATACAAATATTTGACTGTTTTGTGCTTTTGTACATGGGGTTTCCTCAGCCTGGAACATTCTCCCCCGTCCCCAACTCCTGACAAAGTGCTACTCATCTTTTAAGGTCTTAGTCTTTGGCTATCCTCTCTCTGTTGGATCCCTCTTGAAACTGAGCAGGACCCTGTGGGGCTCCTGGGCATGGGAGCCTTTCTGTTCAGGCTCCATGACCTTGCCTGAGTTCCAAAGGGCAGGTTCAAACAGCCACTAATTAGGGAAGGGAGGGGACGAAGAGACAAGGGAGAAGCAGTCAAGGAACAATAGCGCAGCCTTGGGGCAGGGTCCTGGTTCCGCCTCAAGGGATACACATAACAGTATCTTTGAGCTTTTCTGCAGAACTAAAACCCCCAACAAATGGAAGATGTTAACTACTTGATGAAGCATTCTTCATTCCAGAGAAAGAGAACATCAGGAGACCAACTGAGACCAGATTAAAGGAATGCAGGCCCTGCACACACCCTGATCCTTATCAGCAACCCCGCCCTTGAACCACTGCTGTAAAACTCCTCACCAAACCCCACCCCCCACCCCCGGGGTAGGGACACACAGTTTTGGAGAAAGCCTCATGGAGAAAGCTTCCTTTTTTTTTAAAATTTGGCCGCACCCTGCGGCTTGTAGGGATCTTAGTTCCCTGACCAGGGATTGAACCTGGGCCCCTTGCAGTGGAAGCGCAGAGTCCTAACCACTGGACCACCAGGGAATTCTCAGGATCACACAGTTTTGAAGGGCACAAGCCCACTGTGTCCCCCTTTGCCTGGCAAAGCAATAAAGCTATTCTATTCTACTTCACCCAAAACTCTGACTCTGAGATTCAATTTGGCACCAGTGCACAAAGGCCAAGTTTCGGTATCATTCTCTACCCACCAAGCCATAGTTGACTGCAACTCATTGCTGCTCAGCTCCAGGATGCCACGAGCTGGCTATGGCCTTGGCTTCCCCCTTTCCTGCCAGGCTATGAGCTCCTTAAGGCTTGGGCTCTCTCTTTCAGGTTAGAGCCCAACCCAGGGTCCAGAGAATGTAGAATCTGCTCAGTAATTGGCTGAATTGAATGCCTTTAAAATGTGAGAGAAGCTTGAAGCCATAGAGAAGAGACACCACCCACATCCCTGGGAAGAAGAGCTGTCTATACAGTCAGATGAGAGGAGGCACTGAAAAGCCATCAAAGACTGTCTAAGAATGTCTCACATCAGCCTCGACCCAGAGACATGGGAGACGCTTTCCATTGGGTCCAACCACTCTTCAGCTTCTGTGCCCTGGGATCAGATCTGTTGGGCTCAGGTCAGTGATGTAGGCAGTTACCCACATAGACCCACCAGACCAAGACCACCAACCTTTTTTACACAGCACAAGACATGGCATTCATTGAAAGGCTGATATGTTCTGCCAGTGCAGACCCGGGTTGGCCCTGAACCAATGGTTGGAGGGAGAAGGTGAAAATTTCCATTTCTCCTTTTCTGCTGTTATTCCCTCTTGCACATATGGGATTTATTCTTTACAGGTTTAAATGTTACATTGAAAATAAACTCAAGTGACCAAAATGTTTCACTGAACAATCCATAATAAAGATAAAAGCCACCTGCATTGGGGGAAGCACCGACAGCCAACTCTAAATTGCTCTAGTGTTTGGAACTTCCTGAATGGAATTCTCAAGCGCTTTCTGAGCAATTTAAAGAACTCATCTGTCCAGGGTTGATTAGAACCGTCCCAAACTGGGCTCATCATACCTCAATCAAACAAAAAATGGAGGAAAACAAAACTTCCTGGGAAGACAGAAACAAAATAAAATAAAATAAAACAAAGTCACAACTGCCCCCAGTGGATTTGAATAGCATGGAGTTTCCTTATTCTTGTACAGAATCCACTATATATATATGTATATATGTGTATGTGTGTATATATGTATGTGTTTATATATATATATATATATACGTATATACACATATACACAGACACACATATAATTTTCCTTTTATCCCACTATGGAATCTCAGTCTAAGATGATAATGTAATGAAGAGACTTTTATGGTCATCTCGACTTTTATGGTCATCTTTATGATTGACCTCACAAAATAATGTGAGTTATATACATGCATGTACACATAGGCCAGATTCTCAACTGATGTAATTCTATGGGAATTCACAGAGTTATATTGGTTGAGAATTTGGCTTCAGCTTCACTTATTGTAGAAATTCCCATCAACTAGCCTGAGATGAGGCTCCACACACATTGCCACAAAGCTTCATAGGCTGAGAATCTGGCTGACGGAGCACAGAATAATGTCCATCCAAACATCGGCTTGGATTTTATCTGGCCTTGTTTTCCAGAGCAGCTTGCATGATGGAATGAGCAAATGCCTTTGGCCTCTGGAGCTTTATGAATCAGTGTGACCCACTATGGGAAGCCCCAGGCTGTCCATCCATCCTGGGGGCAGAGTCCCTTCCCACCTCAGTCTCCCTACCTGGGAATCGGGTGGGACAATCACTTGCCTCTCCCTTCTCCCTCCGAACATTCTCTGCTATTTATGAAAGTACAGTTTGTAAATAGAACTCCCAGAAAATAAGCATTAAGAGCTGGAGTCCAGCGTTGGGTGCCAGGGAAAATGCATTTATTTGCTAAGTTAGCAAGTGCCAATACCATTAATTGAATTTGTGCCAAAACATGCATTTTTGCAAATGTTGTTCTGTTCCATTCATTATTTATAGAACATCACCTAAGGGCAGTGCATGCTACAAGCCAAAAATCTCATCCTGCATTTTATCAGAAACCCGTTGCAGGGAAGGGGAGAAGGGAGACGGAGGGAAACTATAAAATGAGATTTCTGGAAAAAGCTAAAAGAACTTGTCTGGCATGTTTTGTCTGGGCAAGTAATGCCCACAGGGCGACTTGATAATAATCTCCAAATGCAAGGGGACTGGAAAGAGCAGCTGCTCTCTCTTGCCACTCAGGACGGAAGAAGAAATGAACTTCCACTGCCACATGAAAGAGTTAGGCTAGTTAGAAGGGAAAACTTCTTTAACAGGGAATGTTATCGAGAGAAACTGAGAAACTGAGAAACTTCATGTGTTCCAGATAGTCTAAGGGTAAGAAGTCAATTCAATATTTCCTCAACCCTGAGACAATAGATGTCCCTGGAGGTCACTGCCACAGTAGGAAATTGTCCTGGTCCTGATGGTTTGTCATCACATTAGAGGCATGGGTTTTGGTGTGAGAAACCTGCTTTGACGTGCCACATTTGGACAAATTACTTGATCTCTCTATGCCTGCTTAAGCATTTGTAAAATAGGGATAATTACTCATTCAACACTATTACTGCACCAGGCATTGTTCTAGGGGATGGGGGTACAGCAGTGAATGCAACAGATTTAAAAACCCTTGCTGATTCTAATGGAGAGGGAGGCTTAATATAATAATAAAGAATAAAGAAGTAAAATATACAACATATCAGATGGTGATAAGTGCTATGGAGATAAATTAAGGAGGGAAGGGGATGGCAGTAGGGAAGTTTCCACTTTAAGTAGGCTTGGGGGTGGGGAGGTCGTACACTGAGGAAAGATTTGAAGGAAGGGAAGGAGTGAGCTAAGAGGGTGGAGTGGGTTGAATGGTGGCCCCCAAAATGTTATGTCCATGTTCTAATCCAGGAACCTATGAATGTGACTTTATTTGGAAAAATGGTCTTTGCAGATGTGATTAAGTTAAAGTTCTTGAGATGAGATCATCCTGGATTATCTGGGTGGGCCCTAAATCTAACGGCATGTGTCCTTGTAAGAGAGAAGGGGAGAAGACAGACACAGAGAAGCCATGAGAAGATGGAGGCAAAGATTGGAGTGATACAGCCACAACCCAAGAAACACCTGGACCAAAGAAGCTGGAAGAGGCAAAGAAGGATTCTCTCTTAGAGCCTTCAGAGGGACCATGGCCTTGCGGCACTTGGATTTCAGACTTCTGGCCTCCAAAACTATGAGAGAATCAATTTCTTTTGTTTTAAGCCACCAAGCTCGTGGTGTTTTTCATGGCAGCCCTAGGAGATTAATACAGAGGGTATCGAAGAAGTGGTTAAGCAAGAGAACAGCAGGTGCAAAGGCTCTGAGGCAGGTCTTTTGCCTGTCTGCTTGGGAAAGAGCCAGGAAGCTTGTGTCTTTGGAGTGGCAGGAGTGATGGGAGTCTGCAGCTGAAGCGGACTCTGAAGGAGTTAACAGCTGAAGGCTCTCTGCTGATGGTGCTTCCCACAGAGGAACAGCAAGTCTTTCTTGGAAGAGGCAACTGGGTGGCACATCTCTGTGCCCAACACAAGCAGTGAGTCTAGGGGTAATGTCATTGCAAAACAATGATGGCTTGGACCAGGTTGATAGGAGTGGAAGAAATGAGATTCTGAATATGTTTTTGAGGCATAGAAACAAGTGGATTTATGGTAGATTGGATATGGGATATAAGATAAAGAGGGAGGTCAAGAATGGCTCCGAGCATTTTGGCCTGAGCAACTAGAAGAATGGAACTGCCATCAGCTGAGTTGGGGAAGGCTGTAGATGGAACGGGTTTTGGGGAAAAGATCAAGAGTTTGCTTTAGGACACGTTAGATTTAAGATGCTTGTTAAACATCCAAGTGCAGATATCAGATAGATATATGACTGAAGGGGACATTTCTGATCCAGAGATATACATATGGAAAAATTTTTTACTTTATTTCTTAACTTACAGAAAAATTCTTGCTTTCTGTTGTACAGTTTTATGAGCTTCGAAAAATACATAGTCATATAACCACCACCACAGTTAAGATACAGAACTGTTCCATTATCCTAATAAAATCCCTTATGTCACCCTTTTGTACTCAGATTCACCCCTCATCTCCAGCCCTTGGCAACCACTGATCTAGAGTTTTGCCTCTTCCATAATTCATATAAATAAAATCATACGGTATGTAGCATTTTGAATCTGGTGTCTTTTTTCAGCACGATGTATTTGAGATTCATCCATGTCGTGTTTATCAATTCCACTGTATGGATGTACTATAGTTTGTTCACCCATTGACCCATTGAAGGACATCTGGGTTGTCTCCCCTTATTAGCAGTTATGATAAAGCTAGTATAAACATTCATGGTCTTTTGTGTAAACAAAAGTTTTCGGATTTCTTGAATATATAATGAGGAGTAGGATTGCTGGGTCATCCAGTAAGTATATGTTTTCAAAACTGCCTACTGTTTTCCAAAGTGTTTGTACCATTTTGTGTTTCCCGCAGCAATATCAGATTTTAAATTATTTTTTAAATTTATTTTTAACCACTCTAACAGGTGTGTAATAGTATCTCATTGTGGTTTTCATTTGCCTTTCCCTAATGAATGATGATGTTGAGTGTCTTTTCATGTGCTTATTTTCCATACAAGTTTCTTCTTTGGTGAGGTATCCATTAAAATCTGTGCCCATTTTTAATTGGGTTATTTGTTTTCATACTGTTGAGTATGGAAAATTCTTTATATAGTCTGCTTACAAGTCCTTTGTCAGATATGTGATTTGTAAATATATTTTCCAAGTCTGTAGCTTGTTTTTTTATTCTCTTAAAAGTGTTTTTGGCAGAGCAAAAGTTTTAAATTTTTTTTAAGATTTTTTTTTTATGTGGACCATTTTTAAAGTCTTTATTGAATTTGTTACAATATTGCTTCTGTTTTAATGTTTTGGTTTTTTGGCCACGAGGCATGTGGGATCTTAGCTCCCCAACCAGGGATCGAACCTGCACTCCCTGCATTGGAAGGTGAAGTCTTAACCACTGGACCACCAGGGAAGTCCCAAAAGTTTTAAATGTTGATGGATCCCAGTTTATCATTTTTTTTCTTTTACAGATCATGATTTTGGTTTCATATCCAAGAACTCATTGCCTAAATTAAGGTCACAAAGATATTCTCCTTTATCTCCTTTTAAAAGTCTGATGGATTTATGTTTTATATTTAGGTCTCTGAACCATTTTTAGTTAATTTTTTACAAGGCTTGAGGTACAGTCAAGGTACATTCTTTTTTGCATATTGGGTGTCCAATTTTTCCAGCAGCATTTGTTGAATCTCTACTTTCCTTTTTAATTTTAATCCTCTTTTAGTTCTCCAGATTGGATAATTTCTAATTACCTATTTTTTTAAAATTTATTTATATATTTTTGGCTGTGTTGGGTCTTCGTTTCTGTGCGAGGGCTTTCTCCAGTTGCGGCAAGTGGGGGCCACTCTTCATTGCGGTGCGCGGGCCTCTCACTATCGCGGCCTCTCTTGTTGTGGAGCACAGGCTCCAGACGCGCAGGCTCAGTAATTGTGGCTCACGGTCCTAGTTGCTCCGCGGCATGTGGCATCTTCCCAGACCAGGGCTCGAACCCGTGTCCCCTGCATTGGCAGGCAGATTCTCAACAACTGCACCACCAGGGAAGCCCCACTAATTACCTATTTTTAAGTTCACTTACTTTTTCCTCTATCATCTCTATTCTACTGTTGAAGTTATCCAGCGATTTTTTAAAAATTTTAAGGTATCATATTTTTCAGTCCTAAAATTTCAATTTGGTTCTTTCCTCAATAGTTTCTATTTCCTTCTTGAGAGTTTTTATCTTTCCATTCATTTCAAGAATGTTCACCCTTACTTCATGGAACATGGTTATGATAGCTGCTTGAAAGTCTTTGCTAATTCAAACATCTGGATCATCACGGTGTTGACATCTGTTTATTGTTCTTTCTCTTGAGAATTGGTCAGATTTTTCTGGTTCTTTGTATGTTAAATAATTTTAGATTTCCTTCTGGACATATTGACTATTATATTCTGAGACTGGGTCCTGCTAAAATCCTCTTGAGAATGGAATGTCAATAGATTTGTTGTTGTTTTAGCAGGAAGTAAACACCTTAGGTTAAGACTGTAAGTTTTGTCCTGCTTTCTGTGGGCGGTGGTTCAAATATCATTTCAGGATTCAATGCCATTGTTTTTATTGCCCAGTATATGTGACACTCAGGAGTGTGTCTGGGACTTGGGAGTGGTTTGTATCACAGCTCAGTTCTCAGAGATTTTACTCTGCTCCTTTTGGGTCTGTGCTGCTCATGCACAGCTTGGGGGTGAGCCCAGGATTTGTGTTAGTTCATACACAGAATTAGAGGGATTCCTTTTTCCAATTCTTTTCTCTCTGGGATTTTCTCCACATTCTCTGGCTCCCAAGATCCCCCTTTTCCAATTCCTTTGGCCAGAAAAATGGATTTTTCTCAGACTTTTAGCCCTCCCTCCCCCACCACACTGTCTTACAATTCTATGTCACTGGAGCCACCCTCAGGGTGAAGCAGCAAGAAAAAAAATAATGGGGTTTCCTCCTACACTCTTCACACACAAGGATTCCTTTTTCCGGTTCCACTAGTCAGACAGACAAGGTTCAGGTATCTGCACCACCACCAACATTGTCACCACAGCAGTACAGATCCGCAACTGGGGTTGGCCTCCAAGACAAAGCCAGGAGAGACAAAAAGAGAAAAAAGCAAAAAATGAGGATCCCCCCCCCAACTTACTGTTGGCTCTCAGGGGTCTCTTTCTCCAATCCTCTGGCCAGAAAGAGTGGGATTTCTATCGGAGTTTTGGGTGCCCACCCCCACTTCAAAATTCTGTGACTCAGATCTCCAGGCCACCACCATATCAAGTCCAGAGACACAAGAAGAAAAAAAGAAAAGGAGTCTCCCTGGTACTGGTCGTTCTTACAGTTTTGATTGCTATTGTTTACTTACCAGAGTCATCAGGTAGTTGCTTTGTATATTCTGTCCAGAGTTTTCAGTTGTCATCAGTGGGAGAGATAGACTAAGTAAGCTTACTCTATCTTGGTCGGCCCTGGAAGTTCTGGGAATTTTATGTGTGTGTGCATGCATGATATTTATGATATTTCAACCATTTAGATTGGATAGTCATGATATTGAAACAATTATTCAGATTAAATGAGATCACCAAAGGAGTGGTTTTAGATAGAAAAGAGAAGGGGTCCAAGAACTGAGGCCTGGGGCACTCCAACAATTAGAAGTCAGGCAAATGAGGAAGAATGAGAAGACCAGAGATAAGATGAAAACTCAGAAAACCAAGTGTCCTGAATGCTAATAACAGTGTTTCAAGCAGGAGGAAGTGATCCATTGGGTCAATTACTGGCAATAAGTAATATGAAGACTGAGAATTTGCCTTTGGATAATTCCTATGGTTGTGGGGGGAATTAAGTGAGATGCTAAGTAGAACATATTCAATGCAATCCCTTTCAAAATACCAAGGCCATTTTTCACAGAACTAGAGCAAATCATTTTAAAATTTATATGGAAACACAAAAGACACTAAATAACCAAAACAATCTTGAGAAAGAATGGAGCTGGAGGACTCATGCTCCTTGACTTCAGACTATACTACAAAGCTATAGTAATCAAAATAGTATGGTACTGGCATAAAAACAGACACATAGGTCATCGAACAAGACAGAAAGCCCAGAAATAAACCCACGCTTACATGGTTAATTAATCGATGGCAAAGGAGGCAAGAATATACACTGGGGAAAAGACAGCCTCTTCAATAAATGGTGTTGGGAAAACTGGACAGCCACATGCAAAAGAATCGTACTGGACTACTTTCTCAAACCATATACAAAAATAAACTCAAATTGAGCTGGTTATTTTTCAAAAACCAGCAGACATGGGAGAAGCTTTGAAAACCAATAAAAGTTACCACTTTGTAAGAGATATTTATATTTATAAGGCAAATCTCCATTTGTAAGGGTGTCTCCCTCTATGTACCAGGAAGAGAAGGATGACTAAATCTCTAGAAACTCTTATCAATGAAGATGGCAACTGACTTGAATGTGTATAACAACCTTACCCTTGTTTACTATGCTTTTCCTGATAACCACCCATACCTGGCCCCTGCACCCCCCCACACACCCCCAAACACACAACATCTTCTTTTGCTTTAGCTGGAGATGGTATTTAAGGTGGTGGCTTGGGCCATTTTGGAGAGTTACTCAGTTCTCCTGGGTATCTTCCATTTATATAAGAGGTATACATGTTATTAAACTTCTGTTTGTTTTTCTCCTGTTAATCTGTCTTTTAATAAAAGGATGGTCTTATCCAAGAACCTAAAAGGGTAGAGGGAAAATTATTTTTCCTCCCTTACAATTCCATATATGATATCCTCTCAATTAAGATAAGGAAATCAATGATCAGTCAAGATTGTTTCCTATTTCAACCATTGATCCTATAGTAGCCAACTTCCTGCATGACCAATACAAAATTGCAATGAATTTGAAGGAACAGACTCCTTCTTACCTATTCTTCCTCTCACTTGGAGAAAAGCACCCTCTATGTTGAATTACCTGTGAAAGACACGACACCATCCTGTATTTCTTGGGGTCACAAATGGTGGCTTACTAGCTTATTTATGGTCCTGATCCCATTTTCTGAAAACTGTGTCACGGTTGTTCTAATAAAAGGGAGATGCCTTCGGAGAGACGTTGATGATTTTTAGGGAGAAATTAATTTATAGTAAATAAGTTGTATGCTTTGTTTGTATCCTACATCAGCCTCACCTCTGGACTGGACCAAGCTTTGGTGCATCGGCCATTACTGTGATTTATCATTAGCTGATTACCTAGCCAATTATTCTCTTATTGAAATAAAGTGAGAAAAATCAAACTAACCTTCCATTCAATGGAAGGTATTACAAATGGCAGTTCCTTTTACACTCAAGAGACTCCAGGCAGCCCAGATGATCACCCGGTATGATGTGATACACACAGCTGCCTAGCAGGTACAATGTGGCTCTCCAAGGGCACATCCACCTCCAATCATTTAGTGCTTGTCTTTGGCCATGAGTGTGTGTGTGTGTGTGTGTGTGTGTGTGTGTGTGTGTAAGCAGGCAACGAGAGTTATTTGGGAGGCCAGGACTGATGCAATAAGTCAAAATTCTTAACACCAGATGCATGTTCATCCTTCTGTGTTAAATTATTGTGGGATACTATTATTATTATTATTATTCACACAAAGGGAGGCTACATTTACTTTCCTGGGTGTGGAAAGGCAGGACTGGACATTTAAATCTAAAAAGTACTAAAGAAGAGTGAAGCCATGCTGGGGTTGGGGATGGCGGTGGGGGATGCAGGCTTTGAAGTCAGCAGCTCACCCAGGTATGGCTTGCCCAGAGATTGATTCAGACTGCAGGAAAACAGCACGCATATTCAGTCCTCTGACATGCGGTAGCCTTGCTTTTCTGAGTCCATAAAGCCATTGTAAGTCTAAGATTTGGCCTTGGTTTTTCAGTTTCAATGTGATTACATTTCTAACGAGAAATCTGTAGTGGCATGAGGTTTGTCTTTTATCTCAAGCCTCTCCCAGTAAATTGCTAAACTCCCTCAATCCTCTCTCAGCAACCTTGTATGCCTGTACAAGGGAGAAAAAAAAAACTGATATATTGTTACAACTAATGCTATTACCCCGAAAACTCCCCAGATTTTACTTTGTTGCACCAGGAATTAGAAAGTTTCTGAGGCTTTCTTATATTTCTGAAAGGGAAACTTTGGGGGTATGCTCATAATGGGTAACCAGCCTGCAAATATGTTAGCTTTTCTTCTCATTAGCACATAGTCTCAGCTGGGAATTTAGACTTTCCAAAGGGGAAGAGCCAAGTGTCAGCACAGAGCATTCACCCAGGTTGGCTTAAGATGGGCCTATACAGCTCCTTGATACCTATACCAAAACTCCTCTGGATAAAGCGACATGGGAACATGCTTATAGAGGAAAGCAAAATTTTTTTTAAGTGGCTGGGTTTATTTATTAGAAATTAATATGCCTCTGTGGGGACTAGTTTTGTGACACATTGTGTCATTTGCAGAACTGGTTGGGGGTCCATACACCACAGCTGTTCATTTTCTCAGGTGCTGCACATTCCCCATGAGATAGTCTTCATCCACCATTAGCCTCATCCCTAATGGCCTATATTAATTTATAACTGAGGGGAATTGCAAAAATGCACTATGTTTCACAGAAGCAAGGCGAGCTCTTGCAACCCTTTTAAAGTCATAATAAATTAAGCTGCAAAGTATGCCCATATTTATCTTGCATCATTTTTATAGTTATTGCTGCTATTTTTCTTATGCTACCTTAATTAAGATATGTCTTTGGAGGATTAACTTCTGTTGGGAAAAAAAAGCAGAATTTTAAAAAATAGCTTTGTTTTGTTTCTGTGAATAAAGAGTAGGTGCTTTGGGTTGACCAGATGGTAGAAAGAGGCGGGGAGCTCTGGCCTGGGAGTCTCATTCTGTTTCTACCTTATACTAGCCAGGTGACTTGGGTGTTACTTGCCCCCCTCTGGGCCTCAGTTCTGGAAAAAGAAGAAGTTGGACTAGCCAATCTCTGGGGCCCTTTCCTTGGTTCTTTGACCGGCCCCTCCCGTTGTTAACTAAGCAATCAAGCCAATGGCTGTCAGATTTGTTCATGTCTGTCATGAAACTCACTGAAATAGTTAAAATCTGAGTTAGTTTTTAATGACTGAACTGAGTAGGCTACTCAGTATCCAGACAGATCATTCCACAGCTGGTTGTTATGACAACCAGAAACAATGCTGCAAAAGCCAAGGACTCATTGGAGAGAAATGGTCACAAGCAGTGGCCCCTCTGCTATGGGAGATTTCAAAGGGCCGAGTTAGCCCTGTGGATTTGTTCTCTCCAGCCCAGGGCCAACACTGGTCCCATTAGTCTTTCTATCTGATATGAGGTTTTGCACTTAGTCATTTTACAACAGCTATGTATTTAATCTACAAAGCAACCCTGAAAAATCCCTTGGTGTAGCCAACCGTAGCCTGCTCTTCAAGCTAATTATTTTTCTTTGTTAATGAGAAAGTATCCATATGCCTAGTAAATTCTTGTCCGTATACATCTTTATTTTCATTAATTTTATGCAACATAGCTCAAGCAATAAGTCAATGTCTGGTTAAGAAGGGCATACAATGCCCTTTTAAGGTTTTACAATCACAAAAGATTTCCCCTCTTTAGTTCCTCTTGAAGAGGCGTACTTTTTTTTTTCCAGGTCAAAGAGAAATAACACAGCAATCCTTCCAGCCAGGCTCTCCTGCAACAGGCCACACTCCACCAAGCAGGAGGTTGGCCGTTACCACTTACGGTAAATCACTAGACAGCGGAGCCATCTTTGCCAGTCAGAAATATTTCCTCACCACACTGGTTCTGTTTGATTGGTCTTGGGTTTATGCAGTTCCTGGCAAAGGGAGGGCCTTTTCCTCCTCTGCCAGGTTTCTTTCAGCCTTGCTACAGCCTAGTTTCAACTCTGGCTTAGAATCCAACCCACAAAACTACCTTTCCAATTGCTCCTTTTGGCCCAAAGAATGTCACCCAGTTTCCAGTGAAGGCCTCAGTCAAAGGCCTTGTTGTTCTGGGAGGTGGTACCCCAGTGGGATGGGCCATTGCCAACCACGTCTCCCTCACCCACCCCAGCCCTGGGGACTACTGGGGGACTTTGAGTTCCCACAGCTCCATAAGCAGGCACTGAGGGTCTGGGATGCCTTTGGACAAGGTGGCAGGGCATAATTAAGGGGTTCTGAAACTCATGACTTATAAAGACTCTGGTCAAGCTGACTCTGAAAATAAAAGAGAAAAAAAAAGGTTTTCAAGCAATAACAAATAATAATAATATGGATTAGGTCTCAAACTAACACAAACTAATTTAGGATTTGAGGCCACTTAGCAGGAAACCTCCCATTCATGTTCCCAGAACTCTATCCCTCCCTGTTGTCCACACACAATGTTCCCTTTCTCAGGAAGTAATTTCTGTTAAAAAGCTTTTATTGCTCAGTTTATGGGGATTGCATACTCGGATTTACAATACTTCTCAGGCTCCATACACACAAGTCATGGGATCTTGATTTCTGAAGAGGGAGTAGCTGCTGATATCTTAAAGAAGACATCAGCTTTGGCCAATGCCCCAACTTCTTTAGGGGAAGACTTTGTCCCTAGAACTGAGAAAGGAATAATGCTGGAAATGCCATGTGGTCACTGGTGGCTGAACCTCATATGAACCACACGTCACCTGACCCCACCTCTCTCCATCCCTGCCCCTCTCATTGCTGCTCCCACTTATTTGATAATGGGATGGGAGACATCAGGCCAAAATATTTATTAAGCACACTCTGAATGCAGAACAAAGTCCAAGGCAAAAAGAATGGGGAGAAGGGAATCAAAACTTATAGTTCGGACCTTAATAGTCTTTCACTAGGACTCTCACTACAGCCTGATAAATGGTCTTCATGCTGCTAGCTTCTCCTCCATTCTCTAATCCAGTGGTTCTCAAACTTTAGGGGCATCAGATTTACCTGGGGGGGATGATTATTAAAGCACAGGTTTCTGGGCCTCACTCTCAGATTGTCTGATACAGCAGGTCTGAGGTGAAAGCAAGAATTTGCAGTATTAAAAGTTTCCAGATGATTCTTATATTCATGGACCAGAGACCACACTTTGAGAACCACTGCTCTTATCCATTCTTCTCCCTGTTTCCAGAACGATCCCCTAGCATAGGAGTCTGATCAAGCACTCATCACCCAGTCACCATGGAATAAAGTCTCAACTCAACATGACATTTAGGGCCTCCCCACTGGGGTCCCAGCTGATGTGTGCAGTCACAACCTCACACATCCCATGTTTTAGCTTTTAGCTTGGGTTCCCTCAGAAGCAAACCCAGAGACAAGGATTTGAAGGGTAATGCCAGGAAGCAATAGCGTAGGAGGCAGTAAGTAAGACAGGGAAAAAAAGGAAACCAATACAGAGTTAGTTAAAGAGAAGATTACTGCTGTGGGCAACTGGGGTCCAATCTCACTGGGGGCCTCTGGAGGACCGCATAGAGAACACCTCAGAGCTATCCTGCCCAAGAGCTGAAGTACCTGGGGAATTATCCACCAATTTCTGTCAGCCTTTCGTTGAGGGCTACCTCTAGACCCATCAACTGCCTGTCACTTCCGGCGTGCCCCTATACAAATCTAGGTCACTGTGGAGGCCAGAGAAAGCACTCAGGCAGAGCCCTAGGTACTTGAAGCAGGAAGCCATCAGGTCAGAGTACATGCAAATGGTGACTGCTGAGCGCTCTTTGATGCGCCACCATCAGCTTCTACTCTACAAGTCCTCTTCATACCCAGCTCTTTCACACATCTCTTCTCCTGTGCAGAAGGGCCCAAGCCTGCCTTCTCCTGCTCTGGCTCTCTGGAAGACAGAGTTTTGGATGGGGCTGAGATGATTCTTTAGGGCTTAGGTTGGCAGTAGGCTGGGTGATCATCAGCTCAGTAGCACACAAGTCTGTATGACCAGACAAAGTTAAGGAGCCCAGGGGCAGGTGGTGAGTAGAAACAGCAGCACCAAGAGGGCCATGAGCACTAAGGAAAGACGCTGCAGGGTGGGGTGGTGGCGTGGGGTGTGCTGACAAAGCAGCTGAGGGGGTGTCTGCAGGCAGTCTTTTGAAGTCATCCTTTGGGACAAATTTTGAGCCTTTTGGCCTTTAGGCCAGTGGTGGCCACCTGCCCTGCAGTGATTATGAAACACAATCGAATGCAAGATGAAATAGTGGAATTACATCATCCTGTTGCCCAAATGGTAAGTCTTAGAGCACAGGCTGGTAAAGAAGGGTTTGCACAGCACTCGTGGGTGTGGTTACTGTGACCATACCCTGGCACTTAGGTGACATGCTGCCCCTTCCAAGTGCTGTTAGAACCCCCTCTTTCTCAGTCAGTCTTTGCCTCAGGCACTGAGCCTCAGATATTGTTAATTTCTTGAGAACCCAACAAGGTGAGAATATTCTCTCCCTTGATTTTCAGACTTCTTGTTCTGCTATTGGGGTTATGGGAGTGCAGAGTTATGGATGGCTTAAAGTGATTCCGGGCAACAAGGATGTGTAACACTGGTGTGTGTGGGTGGGCAAGAAAGACAAGAGTAATAAACAATCAAAAATTCCCATTTAATGTTATATAGTAACTTAATATTCACTATATAAAACTAAAATGTCTTCTGTAAAAAAAAAAAATAGAAATTTTTTCCTAAGTAAATCTTCTGACCGAAACAGTCTTAAGCTCATGAAATGTTAGTGAGTGGCTGATTCATATCCTTTTTTTTTTTTAACCCCTTTATCCTTTTTAATCACAGTTGAAGTGATATATGCATGAACTTTGCAAGGCATAAGAAAACATAATTTACTTGACATGATTTGGGGAGAGAAAAACTGAAATATATTAAACATCACTCAACCACATTATTTAGAGAGAATAAAATCAGAGACACTAATTGCCCATGATGGCTATTTATACAATGCGCCACTGGAGTGAAGGGATCCTGGCTGCTCTTGAAATAGGCAGTTTAAATTTGATCCAGAAGGCAACCAGTGGAGCCAGTAAAGACACATAATCTGGGAGGTGACATGTTTTCTCTGTTAAAGTACAGCTATTGAGACGGTAAAGAAACAAGAACAGGCCCTAGTCTAGTCTCAAGCGAGACTGCAGGGTGGAAAAACTTTGCCCCCTTTTCTATCTCATTCTCCTGCTTGATGTCTTTCCTTCAGATGTCCTGAAGATGACCCCTGAGTGTCCCAAACTCAACCGGGCAATGACTTCTGCTTTAGAATGATCCTTTCTTTCCTCCACATCCACCAAAATGCACCTGTTCTATGTCTTAATCTTCAAAAGTTTGCTATGTGATTAATTAGCTATCAACTATAACCTAATACACAAATTCCCATAAAGACTCAAGAACAAATGGTGGCACAAGGAGAATCCATCAATTTCCCATGTCAATTTGCGGATCACATAGAGAGGTCTTCTTTTTCTTAATGCATCCTGTTAGTGTGAACAATAAAATTCAAGTGAATAAATGCACCCGAATAAAAACACCTCAGGGTTTTAAGGATTCTAGTACTTCCCAAAGAAGTTGTGATGGGGATGCATAGGTTCAGTTGCCAAATCATTTTGTTCATGGTGTTGACATTTGAAGATCCCTATTAGAGAAAGGAGAAAGGTCTACATTCACATTCTTCCAAATATATAGGCTTGCCTGAATTTCCTAAAAATAAAAAGGTCTAAGGAAGTTACCTTAGAATTTTCAGTTCTAATAAGTTAGAAATAGATTTTTATCTTTCCCTGGTGAAATTTAAGTTCTAGTTTCCAATTTCTCAGATCATTCCTTTAGGCACTATACTACCTGGAATGGCACTGGTCTCTCTAAGCCTTGACGTATCTTCGTTTTTACGCACTGCCAGGCAATATGAATGTCATCAGAGTAATAAACAGCCAAAACAGCCACACAAGAGACACTAACCAATTTGTGCCAATGGTATAAAGGCTCACCCCCAGGTTCTCCACAAAGGGCCTGTGCCCACTGCCAGGTGCCCTTCCCACCCAAAACACTATTCCTTTGCTCCCAAAGATGTTGCAGTTAACACCGCCAATTAAGATTACTTTGGGGGGGGGCTTCCCTGGTGGCGCAGTGGTTGAGAATCTGCCTGCCAATGCAGGGGACACGGGTTCGAGCCCTGGTCTAGGAAGATCTCACATGCCGCGGAGCAACTGGGCCCGTTAGCCACAACTACTGAGCCTGCGCGTCTGGAGCTCGTGCTCCGCAACAAGAGAGGCCGCGACAGTGAGAGGCCCGTGCACCGCGATGAAGAGTGGCCCCCGCTCGCCGCAACTGGAGAAAGCCCTCGCACAGAAACGAAGACCCAACACAGACAAAAATAAATAAATAAATAAATTTTTAAAAAAAAGATTACTTTGGGGAAGGGAATGGAAACTGAGTTAAACTAGTAGTACCTGCAATATACCAGGCAATGTATTAAGGTGCTTTCATAGACCTTTATTTCCTTTACTTGCCCCAAACGCTTGTAAAATCGGCATTATAATTCTCTACTCCTCAAAGAGAAACCTGAAAAAGAAAAAGTTACTTGCCACCTAAATTAAGTAGCAGAACAAAAACTGGCTCCAAGACCCATGCTATCTCCTCCAAATTAGTGGTTCTCGAATGTGTCTTTCTCCAGACCAGCAGCGTCATCATCACCTGGGAACTTGTTAGAAATGCACATTCTCGGGCCTTGCTCCAGATCCACTGGATGAGAAACTCAGACAATCTGAGAAACTCAGGAATTTGTGTCTTAACAAGCCCTCCAGTGAGGCTGATACTCCTCAGAATTGGAGAACCCCTGTCCTAGAGCACAAATCCACATGACGATACCCAGAAATGAGCTCATCACAGTGTGGTCCCTTGCCAGGGGCATTTAATCGTTACAAGCCCAGATACAAGCTCACTCCTCTGTACCCTCCCTGTTCTCAGATGACCTCTTAGTCTTAACAGCCATCCTTGTCTGTATCATCTTGTTGCCATTTATCACTTATGTCTCACAACAACTCTTCCACTGGGGCCTGAAACTCTTAGATTTTTGCAGTGATTTAATTTTTCACATCTGTCTTCCACTTAACAGTGCCTGACAACAGTGGCTTGCATAAAGCTACAAGCTCCATAAATATTGGTTTCCATGATGAATGGACATATCAGAAGAGCTAACAATCACTTTGTATACCTCAAAAATATTGGAATATTCTTCAGCCTGGAGAGAACCTATTAAATGAAATGCTGACAAATGAGAATGTGTCCTCCTCAAGGTCGGTGCTTCTTCAAGTCC
Organism: Balaenoptera physalus; assembly: GCF_965194825.1. Taxonomy (NCBI): domain Eukaryota; kingdom Metazoa; phylum Chordata; class Mammalia; order Artiodactyla; family Balaenopteridae; genus Balaenoptera; species Balaenoptera physalus. The sequence goes on from NC_138903.1 coordinate 39,851,780, forward strand.
GATGTGCCCACAAACCACTTGAGGATCTTGTTAAGATGCAGATTTCATTCAGGAGTCTAACTTCCTACAAGCTCCCAAGTGATGTCCATGCCGCTGGTCCACAGACCACACTTTGAGTAGTGTGGTTAGGGTGTCCATGATCTCAAAGGGTCTGAAAACTGGGACACAGGAAGAATAGTTGCGGTGGAGTCCTCTACGGTTGGATTTGGATATTTGGAGGTGAAGGGTAGTACATTCACCCTCAGCTGGCCCAAGGGCAGTGAGGGGACGTTATATTACATTTAGAAGATTTTGATTTCAGCTCAATAGAGAGGAACTCCCAAACCATCAGAATTGTCTATGCAGTAAATGGGTTGCCTGAAATTATCTGTGCCCTCCCCACCTTCCCCAGCCCGGGAAGTGTTCCGTGGCAGATGAGGGATCAATGGGCAGGGGTATCACAGAAGGGAATCCTGAATGGGACAAGATGGCCCCAGGGCTGATCCAGCAAGGTTTAGGTACAGTCTTTCATTCTCCAACTGAGAGCAGAGACCACGTCTCATTCTTATTAATAATGTTCTCAGTGTTCCTAATATAGGTCAAACATATATTCTGAAGAAAATATGAATTTATAAAAGTGCAAAGGAAAAGTGAAAAATCAGTTAAGTCCTATTACCCAGAAATAACTACTGTGAACATTATAGACTATTTCCTTCAAACTCTTTTCTAAGCATATATTTTTAAACGGTTGAGATTTTCTTGATATAAAATTTTGAACTCTGATTTTTTTCCCTTAGTATTTATATCTTAAGTAATTCCTCATGTCATTAAAAAATGCTTCATAATGCTTCTTAATCGCTGCATCATATTGTTTTCTTGTACGTACTGAAATGGATTTAATCAACCCCTAATCACAGGCCATTTCTACTACTTCCATATCCTCACTATTTTACATAATGTTACAAAGATTAACTTAGTGCATAAATCTTGGTCTGCATCTCCAATTATTTCCTTAGGTTGCCTTACTAGAGTATGGATATTTTAAGGCTCTAAATAGATAGTCTCCAATTGCTTTTTAGAAAACTTGTACCACCAGAAATGAGAGAAAGTATGGATTCCCCATTTTCCTCAGCAATAGGGAAATTACCACTTTAAAAAATTTATGACATTGATTTCATAGAAATAGACTCATTATAGTATTCCAGTTATATTTCTCTGACTCCATTTAAAGTTAAATACAATTTTAGGTTTGTCAGCCATTTTTATTTCTGTTTTGTGGCTGAATTCTTGGCTTATTTTCCATTAGTCCTAGAATATTCCTTATCAAATGTGTATGATATTCTTTTTACATATTGAAGATAAATCTGATAAGCCATCATTTGTTGTATCTGCTTAAACTATTTATTGTCTAATGTTATGTTTTCAATGTTCCAAAAGTTTTAATTTCATTATCAAATCTATTAATCTTTTTCTGCTCCCTTCAACGTCTTTTATACTTGGAAAGTCTTCTCCAAGTACAAAGGCTATACTTAGTCAATAAATGTTCAATTTTTATGGTTTGAATTTTGACAGTGAACTTTAATCCACATATAATTAATGTTCAGGTGGGCTATATAGGTTTCTTTTCCAAAGAGCTTTTCTTCTAATGAATGTATTGAATAATGTGTATCTTCTCCCACTGAATTTTTCTACATTGAAAACTTTTGTTTGTTAAAGGTACAAAAACACTTTGTTCTGTCAGTTTATTATATTTCTAGTGAGAGCATATGACTGAGTATGCATCATTTTTTAAAAATCTTGACTTAAAACTTGCAATCTCAAAGTCTCAAACCAAGTTTATTTCTCAAATTTTCACTTTGAAAAATTTCAAAACTACAGAAAAATTAAAATAATAATACAATGAATAGCCATATACTCTCCACCTATATTCACCAATTGTTTATAGTTCCTTTAACTTTTTATACCTTCTCCCTCCCCTCCCTTCCCCTTCCCCCTCTCTGTTTTGTTTTGTTTTCCTGAACCACTTGATAGATGCAGTCATTTTAACACTTGAACTTCACCCCAAAATCTTCACCATGTATCTCCTAAAAACAAGAGCATCTTCTTACATAAACAGAATACTTGGGAAACAACATTCATACAGTAGTACTATTAACTAATAAATTGTCCATACTCAAATTTCCCCAATTGTCCCAATTATATTCTTTATAGTTTTCCTTTTCCTCATATAGAATTCAATCAAGGATTACACATTGTATTTAGTTCTTGTGGCCCTTTAGTCTCCTTCTTTTGTCTTTCATGATACTGACAGTTTTTCGATATTTCAGGCCGGTTGTCTTATAGACTGTCTCACAATCTGGCTAGCCTGAGAGTTTATTCAAGAGTAGATCCTAGTTAAATATTTTTGTTAGAAAAACTTCATAGGTAGTGTTGTGTCTTCTCAGAGCATCACATCAGGAGACTCCTATTGATTTTTTTTTAATCAGCTTAATTGACATATAATGTACATGCACTAAAATTAGCCAATTTTAAGTGTAAAATTGAATGGATATTGACAAATTTATAGTCATGTAACCACCACTTCAGTCATGATTTAGAACACCTGCAACATCCCAAAAGGCTCCCGTGTGGCCCTTTGCAATCAGTCTCCTGCCCACAATCTTGGCATCCACTGACCTGCTTTCTGTCACTATAGTTTTGATTTTTCTAGAATGTCATATGAATATATCACACAGACTTCCTTGTCTGTCTTCTTTCGCTTAACATAATACTTTTGGATTCATCCATATTGTTGTATGTATCAATACATCATAGTTTGTTTATTCATTCACCAGTTGATTGACATTTGGAGTCTCTTCTTTTTCCTTTCTGTTTTTTTGGCTGCACCCGTGGCTTGCGGGATCTGAGTTCCCTGACCAGGGATCGAACCTGTGCCTCCTGCAGTGGAAGCGCGGGGTCTTAATCCCTGGACCGCCAGGGAAGTCCCTGACGTCTTTTCAATTTGGGGCTATTATTAAGAAAGCTGCTACGAATATTTGAATACAAGTCTTTGGACACATGTTTTCATTTCTCTGGGGTATATACCTAGGCATGGGATCAATGGGTCATATGGTAGGTATGCTTAACTTTATACGAGACTCCCAAACTATTTTGCAAAGTGACTGGACCATTTTGCATTCCACCAATTGCTCTGCACCCTAGCCAGCACTTGGTATTATTAATATTTTTTAAAAATGTTAGCCATTCTAATGGGTGTGTAATGGTGGCACATTGTGGCTTTGATTTGCATTCCCTTAACAGCAAATAATGTTGAACTCCTTTTTGTGTGTTTCTTTGCCATTTGAATACCTTCACTGGTGAAGTGTCTCTTCAAATCTTTCACCTATTTTTTAAATTGGGTTGTTTGTTTTCCTAATCTTGAGTTTTGAAAGTTCTTTATATATTCTGGATACAAGTCTTTTGTTGGATATGCTATTTACAAATATTTTTTCTCCCAGTCTGTGGCTTCCCTTTTAATTTTCTTACTATATTTTTTGAAGAACAGAAGTTTTACAGTTTGATCAAGTTCAATTAGTCAATTTATATGCTGTAAATATCCATATATAGGTTTTTGTATGAACATATGTTTGCATTTCTCTGGATTAAATGCCCAGGAGTGAAGTTGCTGGGTCATATGAAAGGTACATGTTTAGTTTTTTTTTAAAACATCTTTATTAGAGTATAATTGCTTTACAATGGTGTGTTAGTTTCTGCTTTATAACAAAGTGAATCAGTTATACATATACATATGTTCCCATATCTCTTCCCTCTTGCATCTCCCTCCCTCCCACCCTCCCTATCCCACCCCTCTAGGTGGTCACAAAGCACGGAGCTGATCTCTCTGTGCTATGCAGCTGCTTCCCACTAGCTATCTATTTTATGTTTGGTAGTGTATATATGTCCATGCCACTCTCTCACTTTGTCCCAGCTTACCGTATCCTCCCCGTATCCCTTCCCTGTATCCTCAAGTCCATTCTCTAGTAGGTCTGCATCTTTATTCCCATCTTGCCCCTAGGTTCTTCTGACCATTTTCTTTTTTTTTTTTTTTTTTTTTAGATTCCATATATATGTGTTAGCATAAAGTATTTGTTTTTCTCTTTCTGACTTACTTCACTCTGTATGACAGACTCTAGGTCCATCCACCTCACTACAAATAACTCAGTTTTGTTCCTTTTTATGGCTGAGTAATATTCCATTGCATATATGTGCCACATCTTCTTTATCCATTCATCCGATGATGGACACTTAGGTTGCTTCCATGTCCTGGCTATTGTAAATAGAGCTGCAATGAACATTTTGGTACATGACTCTTTTTGAATTATGGTTTTCTCAGGGTATATGCCCAGTAGTGGGATTGCTGGGTCATATGGTAGTTCTGTTTTTAGTTTTTTAAGGAACCTCCATACTGTTCTCCATAGTGGCTGTATCAATTTACATTCCCACCAACACATGTTTAGTTTTTAAGAAAGTGCCAAGTTGTTTTACAGAGTGGCTATACCATTTTACATCCCCACCAGCAAAGTGCAAGAGATTCAGCTTCTCCACATCCAGTCAGTATTTGTTGTTGTCACTATTTTTTTAGGCACTCTGAGAGATGTGTACTAATATTGCATTGTGACTGTTTGCCTTTCCTTAATGGATAAATGATATTGAGTGTCTTTTTATGTGCTTATTTTTCATTTTTTGGTGAAATTTCTGTTCATGTCTTTTGTTCCTTTTGTAATTGATTGTTTGTTTACTACTGAGCTTTGAGATTTCTTTACATATATCCTTTGTTGGATATATGGTTTGCAAAGATTTTCTTGGTCTGTAGCTTGTTTTCTCATCCTCTTAACAGGGTCTTTTGCAAAGCAAATATTTAAATTTGATGAAGTCCAATTTATCTTTCTTTTTCTTTTATGTATCATGCTTTTGATATCAAGTCTAAGAACTCTTCACTTGCCCCTTATCCTGAATGTTTTCTCCTGGGTTTCATTTTTCTGAAAGTTTTATGGCTTACCATATTACATGTAAGTCCATGATCCATCTTGAGGTGATAGTATAAAGTGTGAAGTTTAAGTCAAAGTTCTTTTCTTTTTTGACTTATGGATGTTCAATTACTTCAGTATCATTTGTTGAAATGCTATCTTTCCTCCACTGACTTAGTTTTGCTCATTTGTCAAAGATCAGTTTGTACCATTTGTGTGGGTCTATTTCTGGGTTCTCTCTTCCCTTCCATTGATTTATGTGTCTATCATTCCACCAATGACAAACAATCTAGATGATTGTAGATATATAATGAATCTTTAAATCAGATAGACTGATTCTTCCTACTTTGTTCTTCTTTTTCAAGGTTGCTATAGCTATTCTAGTTCCTTTCTTTTCCATATAAATTTTAGAATAATGTTGTCTATATCGCCAAAAATTCTTACTGAAATTTTGATAGAAATTGCATTAAATCTGTATACCAATTTGGGAAAATTCACACCTTTAGTATATTGAGTTTTCCAGACCATGCTCAATTGATATATTTTTATTGAGGTGAAATTCACATAACATTAACTATTTCAAAGTGTAACTTTTAGGGGCAATTAGTACATTCACAATTTTGTACAATCATCACCTCCACCTAGTTCCAAAACATTTTCATCGACCCAAAATAAAACTCTCTCCTTCCGGTCCACTCTGCTTTGTCTCTATAGATTTAGCTATTCTGGATATTTCATATAAATGAAATCATACAATATGTGAACCTTTTCTATCTGCCTTCTTTCACACAGCATAATGTTCCTGAGGTTCATCCATTTTGTAGCATCTATCAGTACCTCATTCCTTTTAACAGCTGAATAACATTCCACTGCATGTTAACACCACAATTTGTTTATCCATTTATCTGTTGATAAACATTTGAGTTGCTTCATTTTTAGTTATTGTGAATAATGCTGCTATGAACATTTGTGCATAAATATTTGTTTGAGTACCTGTTCTGCCTTCATTTTTGAAAGATATTTTTACTGGGCATAACATTCCACATTATCAGTTTACTATTTCAGTACTTGAAAGACGTTGGTCCATTATCTTCTTCCTTGCATTTTTCCTGATGAAAAATCTGCTGAAATCCTCATTTTTGTTCCTCTGTGCATAACATGTCATTTTCTGTGGCTGGTTTTAAGATTTTCACTCTATATCTAGCTTTGAGCTGTTTATGATGGTCCTTGGTGTAGTTTTGTTCATATTTCTTGTGCTTGGGTTGAGATTCTTACATCCATATGTTACTTATTTTCATAAAATTTGGAAATTTTTAGGCCATTATTTCCCTGTCTTTCTTCTCCCTCTGTTATAATAATTGCATATTAGAGTGCTTTAAGTTGTCCTGCAGTTCACCAATGTCCTGTTCACTTTTTTCCAATTTTTTACTCTTTGTGTTTCATTTTGGATAATTTCTATTAGTATGTCTTCAAGTTCATTAATCTTTTTCTTCTGCAAAGTCTAATCTGCCATTAATCCCATTCATTATATTTTTCATCTCACCTCATACATTGTAGTTTTTATCAATAGAAGTTTGAGTTGTGTCTTTTTAAATCTTCCAAGTCTCTCCTTAACTTTTTGACTATATGGAAAACGGTTTTTTTTTTTAAAGATTTTTTTGATGTGGACCGTTTTTTTTTTTTTAAATTTTATTTATTTATTTATGGCTGTGTTGGGTCTTCGTTTCTGTGCGAGGGCTTTCTCCAGTTGCGGCGAGCGGGGGCCACGCTTCATCGCGGTGCGCGGGCCTCTCACTGTCGCGGCCTCTCTTGTTGCGGAGCACGAGCTCCAGACGCGCAGGCTCAGTAGTTGTGGCTAACGGGCCCAGTTGCTCCGCGGCATGTGGGATCTTCCCAGACCAGGGCTCGAACCCGTGTCCCCTGCATTGGCAGGCAGATTCTCAACCACTGCGCCACCAGGGAAGCCCCTGGAAAACGGTTTTAATAGCTGTTTGATTGTCCATTTCTGCTAATTATAAGATCTGTGTCAGTCTGGGTCAGTTTCTATTGATTTCTTTTTTTTTTCCTCGTTGTAAGTTGAAGTTTCCTTTTCTTTGCATGCCTGGTAATTTTTTATTGGAGGCAAGACCTTGTGAATTTTACCTTTTTGGTTGCTGAATATTTATGTATTTCTATCAATATGCTTAAGCTTTTTTTTTGGTGAGACATAGCTAAATTATTTGGAAACAGTTTGATCCTTTTAGGTATTGCTTTTTAAATGTGTCAAGTGGGATAAGAACCATGTTTAATCTAACGTTCATTATTCCTTATTATTGGGGCAAGAACTTTCTGAGTACAATTCTCCATGAGAGACTTTACAGTTAGGTTGTTGAGAATAGGCACTATTATCAGCTTTGTGCAGACACTAAGTACCATTCTCTCTAATCCTTTCATGAGGTTCCCCAGTCTTGGGTAGTTTCCTCACACACATGCACTGCTCAGTACTCCACTGAATACTCAAGGAGCCTTCTGAAGATCTCTGAAGCTCTATCTCTGTGCAGTTCTCTTCTCTCAAGTAATATGTCCTTTTGAACTCTAGCAACCTTGGTATTCCTAGACTCTCAGTCCCATCTCTTCTAGTCAGAGAGGCCACCATATTCTATTTCGTTTCCCTCTTCTTGTGCCATAGGCCAGAAACTTTCTCAAGGCAGTAATCTGCGGCAATAGAGGGGTTCGCCACATTTGTTTCCTGTCTCTCATGGATTACTCTCCTTCTCTACCTGAAATCCAGTGTCTTAAAAAGCATTGTTTGATATATTTTGCCTGTTTTTCAGTTCTTTCAGGGAGAAAGGTAAATCTGGACCCTGTTACTACATCTTGGCCAGAAGCAGAACTCTAACAGTAATAATTTTAAAAATTATTACTCCAACATAAAAGCGAGATCTCAAAGAGATATCTATGTTCCCACGTTCACTGCAGCATTATTCACAATAGCCAAGATATGGAAACAACCTAAGTTTCTATCAATGGATGAATGGGTAAAGATATACATATATACAATGGAATATTATTCAGCTATGAGAAAGAAGGAAACCCTGCCGTTTTGTAAAAATATGGATGAACCTTGAGGGCATTATGCTAAATGTAGTAAGTCAGACAGAGAAAGCAAATACTGTATGATCTCATTTATGTAGAATCTAAAAAGGTTGAACTCAAAAGAACAGATAGTAGAGTAATGGTTACCAAGGGCTTGGGGTGGAGGAAATGGGAAGATGTTGGTCAAAGGGTACAAACTTCTAGTTATAAGATGAATAAGTTCTGGGGAATCTAGTGTACAGCATGGTGATTATAGTCAAAAATGTTGTATTGTATACTTGAAATTTGCTGAGAGTAGATCTTAAATGTTTTCACCACAAAAAAGAAATGGTAATTATGTGACATGATGGAGGTGTTAGCTAACACTACAGTGGTAATCATTTTGCAATATATAAATGTATCAAATTAACATGTTGTACACATTAAACTATGCAAAGAAGAGCAAAATTGGAGAATTAAAACTACTGATTTCAAGACTTATTATAAAGTTACAATAATCAAGACAGTGTGGTACTGGTGTAAAGACAGACACACAAATCAATGGAACAGAAGGTCCAGACATAGATCTACACATATATCAACAACTGACTTTCAGCAAAGGTACAAAGGCAATTCAGTGGAGAAACAATGATCTTTTCAACAAATGGTACTGTAATAATTGGATACCCATTTGAAAAAAATGAACTTGGAGCCATACCTCACATCATAACAAAAATTAACTAGAAATGGATTACAAAACTAAGTGAAAAGCCTAAAACTATAAAACTTCTAGAAGAAAACATAAAAGAAAACCCTTGTGACCTTGGTTTAGTAAAGATTTATTAGATATAACACCAACAGCACAATCCATTAAAAAATGAATTGATAGAATAGACTTAGTCAGAATTTAAAACTTTTGCTCTCCAAAAGGCCCTGTCAAGAGAATAAAAAGACTACCAGAATTTGGGAGAAAATATTTAGAAATAACATATCTGATAAAGGACTTATATCTAGAACATACAAGGTACTCTCAAAACTCAATAATTAGAAAACAGGCAACCATAATAAGATACTACTGTTAGGGGAACCACTGACTGAAACCGTCAGCCCTGGCCAGGCACCATAGTAACCACTTGCATGAGTTATCTTACAGCAGGAGGTCCTGGTAAGGAATGCGGAACTAACAAGCTACCACCAACTGGAAGAATTCGGGAAAGGTCAAAAGGAGAGAGGAGACGCCAGTCCATCTGTCCTACCGTCCTCCCAGAATCCTTCTCGCTGGAATACATCTTGGCTGAGCGATGCACGCGCCACCAGGAAGGACCCTGAATCAGAATGAGTGGCCAGAGATAACCCGAAAACTAACCCCATTACCATAAAACCCCAGACTGCGAGCCACGTGGCAGAGCAGTTCTCCTGGGTTCCCTTACCCTGCTGCTCTCCGCTCGGCGCCCCTTCCCAATAAAGTCTCTTGCATTGTCAGCACGTGTGTCTCCTTGGACAACTCATTTCCGAGTGTTAGACAAGAACCCACTCTTCGGCCCTGGAAGGGGTCCCCCTTCCTGCAACACTACTACACATCTATTAGAATGGTTAAAATTAAAAGGCTTGGTCATACCAAGTATTTGCAAAAACATGGAGGAACTAGAACTTCATACAGTGCTGGAAGGGAAAATAAAATGGTTCAATCACTTTGGAAAATAGTTTGTCAGTTACCGAAAAAGTTAAACATCGTTAAAAAGGAGACAGCAGGCCCAAAATGATGTGCTAAACCCCATGTCATCAAACCAAGACTTAATACCTAGCCTAACTGCAACCTCAACACCCCCACCCCACCCAGGAATGTAACGTTTAGCCAGTCAACCTGGAATTACCTAGTCAGCACTGGTGAGGTAATCTCCCCTGCCCCGCCCCCCGAATAGGCCCCTTCCATTCCCCTTAGGAGGGTGACCGTCCCTGAAACAATGCATTCTTTGCTCATAATTTTCTTTTTCTGCCCCCATTTCACCTTCAAAAAGTTTACCTTTTCTACAGCTCAGCAGAGCTCCTTTCTATTTGCTAGATGAGATGCTGCCCCATTCATGAGTCATTTAATAAAGCCAATTTGATCTTTAAATTTACTCATTTTGTTGAATTGTTGTTATTTAACAATATATATCAACCATTGGATCCAGCCGTTCTACTGCTAGGTATTTACCTAAGAGAAATGAAAGCATATATCCACATATAAACCTGTAGACAAATGTTCACAGCAGCTTTATTTGTAATAGGTAATAACTGGAAATAACCCAAATTTCCATCAATGTGTGAATGAGTTAAACTGTGGTATATCCATACAATGGAATACTACTGAGCAATAAAATGAAATGAAATACTGGTATATGCAAAAACATGGATGAATCTCAAAATAATTATGCTGAGTGAAAGAAAGCAGACCAAAAAAAAAAAAATAATAAGTACCTACTGTATAATTCCATTTATATAAAATTCTAGAGAATGCTAACTTTTCTATAGTGACAGAAAGCAGCTAAGTGGCCCGGGGAATGTTGAAGACTAGCAGAATATGCCACCCCCAAATACTCCTCTTTGGCATAAGGATTATTTTGAGCTGCCCATTTTGGGAAATAATCACAGCAGACACAGGAGAAGCTCTGAAAACAGAAGCTATCCTTTCGTAAGGGACGTTTATATCTATAGTGGAAATCTCCATTTGTAAGAATGTCACCCTCTCTGCACCAGGAAGTGAGGGTGGCGCAAAATCACAAGAAGCTCCTATTAATGAAGAAAGTGCTGACTTAACACCTGCAAAACAAATCTTACCCTTGTTTACCTTGCGTTTCCTGGTCATCTTCCCCTCCTCCACAACACACACCTTTCTTCTGTCTTCAGCTGAAGATGGCATTTAAGGTGGTGGCTTAGGTCACCTTGGAGAGTTACTACTTTTTTCTGGATATCTCCCATGTATACCTTCTGGGTTTTTTCTCTTGTTAATCTGTCTTTTATTACAGGGGGTCTCATCCAAGAACTCAGGACGGTAGAGGGAAAATTATTTTTCCTTCCCTACAACGGGGCTGTGTAGAAGGGAGGGATTTCAAAGGAGCGTGAGGAAATTTGGGGGGAATAGGTTCATTATATCTTGATTGGGATGACATTTCACGGGTACATAGATGTATTAGTTTATCAGATTGTGCACTTTAATATGTGCAGTTCATTGTATGACAAGAAAAAGCTCTTTTAAAAAAAAATTAGTAAGTAATACACTAGGCACTGTGATTCTCAGACAAGAGGCTCCCCCTAGCCAATCTTACCTAAGCTCACAATTACCATCAAACGTGCATCTCCAGCGCTGGTCATTCTGCTGAGATTTAGACCTGTTCATCTAGTTGCCTTATCAACATCTCCACTTCTCTGTCCCACAGGCACCCTAATTTTAATGTCGCATGCCCAAGGCAGAATTCTTGATTCCCCCTCAAACCTGATTTTTTCCTGGTATAGCCCAGCACAATGCATGGCAACTCCACCTACCCAGCTGCCAAAATGACCCAATCCTAATTTTGACTTCTTCTTCTCCCTTATCTTCAACATCCTGAACGTGTCCTGAATCTATCCACTTCTCAGCAACCTCACAACCTCGCTGACGTTACATTAATCCAAACCAGCCATCACTTCTCTGGCAACAGCCTCCTATTCAGCCTTCTCACTGCCAAACTCACTCTTGTAGTTCACACACACAAAGCAGCCAGAGATTTTTAAATGCAGACGTGATCTTTTCATTCTCCAGATTAAAATCTTTCAGTAACTTCTCATGCCCTTAGGATGACGTTCGAACGCTTTTACACGTGACGTGACACACACAAGGTGGTCCCTATTCTCATCTGGCTCCCCTCTGCAGTTGTCATCTCCTGCCCCTCCCCTTCTCTCTCTGCACTCTCTGGTCATAGTTCAAACTAGCGCTATCTGCGGCAGTCTGAAATGGCTTGTCAGCTCCGGTTCTGTATGCACGGAGTGGCTTCACAACGAGAAGGAAGAACGGTGGTAGCAAGGGAGAAACAAGCAGGCAAAAGTAATTTTATCAAGTTCCTCTTTCAGTCAGCTGTTCTTGTACAGGCAAAGTAAGAAAAAGGACACACAGAGATGACTTTGGTGGAACTATTTCTAAAGGAGAATGTATTTTGTGTTTTTCACCAAGCCATCAGCCCCTCTGGATTTTAATATTATAGTGGGGTCATAACAAGCATTTCCTCTATTGTTGGCTTTATACAGAAGCAAAGCAGTTGCTCAGGAAGCTGGGAGACTGATGAATAGTTGGTTTGATGTGTTTGAACCATTCACCACTTTGAGTTAAATGTGCATATTCTGTTCAAAATAGACAATGGGGAGGGGCGGTCCCCTTTTCCCTCTATAACTTGCATAACATCAGGCCTCACTGCTTAAACTAATGAGTATTTAGAAGTAAAGGCTCCTACTGATTCTAGCCAGTCATTAATTCTCTGCTTGCAGAGCCACTGTGGAGTTTTTCATCAGCCACATTTTTCAGCCGTTTCCAGTTGCTTCTGAGCAGCAGCGCTGACCCTTGGCTTCCTGTGCCATGCACCAGACACATAATGGGCTCGGCAGTCCCCTTGGAAGGAATTTTACTGGCGACCAGGAACAAATGCAAAGAAGATGCATATTCTAGTGTTAGAACTCTTAGTTTGGGGGAACTTAATTGAACACGAAATGAAAATGTTTATTTAAACCAATATATAACCTGGTAGAAGAAGGCGAGTGGGCGTGAATTCCAATTTCTTTTAAACTAATTGCACAGTCAGCGTTACCCTTTGTAATAATGATGTTTGCTCCATTATCACTCCAGGTTTATTTGTTAAATAGCTTCATTGATCTTGCCTCAGTAGGTTTTCCATTTTTACACATCACATTCTCTTGGGAACTGAAAAGCACTGTGCTTCTGAAGATGCTCAGTCAACTTGAAGAGACTCATTTTTGAGAAAGTCTTAACCTGCTTTCAACTGGAAGCAATTAAAACTTTGCCCAAACAAGTATTAGGGCAGAGACTCACTACTTGAGTATATGTTTAATATCATCATTTGGAAGCTGTCTGTCTGAAGGACCATTTGCAGACCAATTCTAAAGGGTATTCAAAAATTCAGGAATCTATATACTTAACTAAAACGAACATACATATAATTGGGAACGTGACTATTCATTATTCAGTGGATTCTGAACTATGAAGCAACATAAATATTTTGTGGAAAACCCTACTGTTTCATTAAGCTACTAGTGAAGGCTCCTACTGCCAACTTATAGCAAAATCAGAATGTATGGAAGAAGGGGTCAGGGAGATGAGGAACAAGTGGAAAAGGCTATGATGATGAAGCAGTCCTCACTCAAAGTAAGATAAATAAATCCAAGTTGGAAAGGCAAGAGTTTGTTTTTTTTTTTAATTTGGAGAGACTTCATTTTGTTCAATAATTCCCTACTATTTGAAAGAAGGAAGGGCAATTTAAATATCCTAAACTCCTTTTTTCGCCTCTTCGCTTCCAAGATGACCAAGAAAAGAAGGAACAATGGTCATGCCAAAAAGGGCCGCGGCCACGTGCAGCCTATTCGCTGTACCAACTGTGCCCGTTGCGTGCCCAAGGATAAGGCTATTAAGAAGTTCGTCATTCGGAACATCGTAGAGGCCGCAGCCGTCAGGGACATTTCCGAAGCGAGTGTTTTCGACGCCTATGTGCTTCCCAAGCTGTATGTGAAACTGCATTACTGCGTGAGTTGTGCCATTCACAGCAAGGTAGTCAGGAATCGTTCTCGGGAAGCCCGGAAGGACCGAACACCTCCACCCCGATTTAGACCTGCTGGTGCTGCCCCACGACCTCCACCAAAGCCCATGTAAGGAGCTAAGTCCTTAAAGACTGAAGAAATACTGTTCTCTGGAAAGACAATAAAGTGGAAATTATACTTTAAAAAATAAATAAATAAATAAATAAATATCCTAAACTCATGACTGAGGTATCCATAAAGCCTGGAAGCAATACAATCTCCCAAAAAACCAACTTCAAACAAAGACCGAGAATGGTATGTTTGACATTAATTGGATCAGAGGCAATACATAGACTAAAGTAGGCAAAATGTCTAAACTACTGTAATACTTAAAAGTACAATGCTCTTTATCTCCTCTCTATTGTTTAAAATTTTAACTACTTAATAAGCACTAAAGTCAACCAATAGATGCAGCAACTATGGAAAACAATATGGAGGTTCCTCAAAAAAACTAAAAATAGAGTTGCCATATGATTCAGCAATCCCACTCCTGGGCATATACCCGGACAAAACTATAATTCAAAAAGATACGTGTACCCCCCTATGTTCACAGCAGCACTATTCACAATAGCCAAGGCATGGAAACAACCTAAATGTCCATCGACAGATGAACGGATAAAGAAGATGTGATATACATACACAATGGAATACTTCTCAACCAAAAAAAGAATGACATAATGCCATTAGCAGCAACATGGATGGACCTAGAGATTATCATACTAAATGAAGTCAGAAAGAGAAAGACAAATACCATATGATATCACTTATATGTAGAATCTAAAATATGACACAAATGAACTTACCTACGAAACAGAAACAGAATCACAGACATAGAGAACAGACTTGTGGTTGCCAAGGGGGAGAGGTGGTGGGAGAGGAATGGATTGGGAGTTTGGAGTTAGCAGATGCAAAGCATTATATGCAGAATGGATCAACAACAAGGTCCTACTGTAGAGCACAGGGAACTATATTCAATATCCTGTGGTAAACCATAATGGAAAAGAATATATATGTATAACTGAGTTACTTTGCTGTAAAGCAGAAACTAACACAACACTGTAAATCAACTATACGTCAATAAAAAAAAATAAATAAAGTCAACCAATAGACATATCCACATTGCTCTTCAAACGGTTAGGTCCAAACGGTTCAGTTAGGTTAAAAAGGGGGAAAAAGGCAAATAAACACTGAACATGAGTAATCTGCTGACAACATCCATACTTTACAACAGTGACTCAGCAAACCATTTAATGTGAACTTCAACAGCTTTTAATCAGTTCCTTATGCAAAGACATGATTTGATTTGGGCTTTCAAATGACTTTATCAATCATTCCCACGGTTCCAGGAATACTGAAAAACAATGTTCTTAGTACAAAAGGTTTGCCTATATTAACCTTCAACTCACCCAGACATCCACAGGCAGCACCTGTTTTTCCATCAAAATGAGAAATATTAGCAGCTAAAAATATAAGTATATGCAAAGGTTGTGAAACTTCTTTAAAAATTATTACCCAGGAACAATGACAATAGTTGAGATTTCTCTTTTTTAGAGGAAAGAGAAGAGGCAGCTAAAAATCTAAGTGTACGCAAAGGTGGTGAAACGTTTAAAAGTTATTACTCTGGAATAATGGCAATAGTTGGGATTTCTCTTTTTCGGAGGGTAGAGGAGACACAGAAATTACGGCCATCTTCCCCACATCCCCCAAGATTTGAGTCACAGGGTTTATTTGTGCTGAAAACCAGAGTTATCTACTGCTTGAAACCTAAGCAGACTGCATCAGCATTTCAGGACCACCTGGGACCAAGGAGGTGAGGGCTGGGAGATTTCCAGATGGATTGTAAGACAGTTCATTGATATTTACATAACGAGAATAAATGTTTTTCCTAAGATAGCATTTCCCTTCAGTGTCTTGAGACCACCAGCAAAAGAGGGAGGTACAGAAATTCTATTACATTAATAGTCTTTGTTTTTATGGCTTTGGCATTTATTAACTAGTGGGAGCTGTTTATTGGGTCATAAACTTTACTAATGGGCATATTATCTCTAAATTATAAATCTCCTTCAGTATATGGCTTAGTTATAAAAAGAATAATTATTTAAAGTGTCTGTATGACTGCAATGTATCATGTTTATCGGCATGATTCCTATAATGGCCGTTTAATTGCTAATTGTGGGCTTGTACTGTGAATAACTAGGGCAGTGACACACATCTATGTAACAGAACAAGCAGTTGTCATCCTACAAACTCAGGAGCATATCACTGGCTTGCTTCCTTTCCTTTTCTCCTCCTACTTCTCAAATGAACTATATTACAAGCCTATACAAGGGCTAAATTATCTACATATTTAAAATCTTGAGGGAAAGACAACTGACTGAAGAGTTGAATAGGTAACTGATGAATGTGTCAGCCTGAAAAGTTCCAGGAAAGTGTCATCCTTCTAAAAGCTTGCTCTTTGGGGAATGGAAAATCTTAAAGTGACAAAATGGCTTGGCACTGTCAGTTGTCTTTGAAAAAAAAAAAATCAAGAAGTCAAAATTAGACTTTATGAGTAAATGGTTCTAGTATATAAATTGAGTATTCTAGTTTATTGGAAAACCCTATGGGATCTATTTTAACAATGGCACATGTGGAATTATCCTAGGTTTATATATAGAAATGGTTTATTGATGAACTTCAAATTTAAAAAATGAAGGAGCCCTTGTTGTCAAGCGAATTGGTACATCTGACTGCCAAGAAGCCAGCTCATTTCTAGGCAAAACGCTGCAAATGTGGAGTGAAAGAATAAGAAGATAGAAGGGGCCCTTGAGATGTCACCAGTTGCTCTTCCTCCCCTCAGAGCAGTCCCTGAACGTCAATGTCGAGGACCCTTCTCCATAGGCCTCCATCGTCTCTGAGAACACCAGACAATTGGATTTATGATACCTAGCACCCAGCACTGAAAAATGGGGTACACTGAGACAAACTTCTCACACTGAATTCCCAGAGATCCATGGTTATGACTTGTAATCGAATATACACTACATGACAAAAGTTCTGCTGAGACTCATAATGTATAGTCCTAGAAAAAACTAAAAATAGGACTAGAGAAAAGCAAAAGGGAAACATGCTGTAGTCTTAGAATATTAAAACCTCCGGGGTAGGCGGTTATGTATATGTGGAGAAAGAACCAAAACAGACCTCTGAAGATCTTCAGCGTTCACATCCTTAAATATTTCAGACATAATACATTTTTGGTCATACTATAATTATATACACATGCATATATTCCTAAGTTAACAAGCTAACTTCAGATATTAAAAGAGCATTAAAAACATAAACACTGCATATGTTTTAATTTCTCTCCCCAATTTTTCGTGTGTGTATGTGTTGTGAGGGAGGGTTTTTTCTTCTCATAGCATTGCTAATTTCAGAAAATAAATACCTTCACTCTGCAGAGGTTTAAGGATTATTTTGAAAAGGTGAGTTGCTACAAAGTTTAATTATATAAGTAATAAGCGTGTGTCAAAAAGATTTCAAAAAAATGTTTAATAGAATCACAACTTATTGCTCTGATATAATTTGATTTTATATTTCATATATAGCTGTCAAAAGTCATTTTCTTTTTGTGTTGTAATGAATCAAATTATGTTGGATAGAAAATTACCATAAGATTCTAGGTATTAATAAATCATATGTATAATAAGAATGCTCAACGTTTCTTTAAATGGCATTTTTAATAGTGCTGGTACATCAGCAATATAATATGATGTTCTGAAAAACTGAAATGACAAAAGGAGATTAATTTTGGAATATGGATTTTAATTCAATATGAACCTTGGTTTTTTTGTTTTTAATGGAATCATATCTACTGAAATAAACTTGGCAAAATTAGAGCAGGAAATCAGGAAATCAAAGGGAGTTAACCCAAACTGCATGGTTACTCATCCTCCAAGCCAAACACATCCTTTAAAAGGTTTAAATAGTAAATGCATTTCACAGGAATAGGTGATGGCATCCCAAGCCACTCATCTTCACATCTCCGGGAAAAAAACCCAAAGATGGATATAATTAGAACTACATTTCAAAGTGCAGCTTTGTAAATGCAACATCAAATTGTTCCCTGTCAAGCTCTTGGCTAAGCAGTTTATTTCCAAAGCAGATATTTCTACCATCGACTTTCAGATCATAAGGACCCTGTGGTAGATTGGATTCTTGCCCTCAATCCTTCGTCCTTCCCTGTATTAGAATTATACACTGTGCTCTCTGCCATGTGAATTTGCAGAACCTCCTATGGAGTCCTTTTGCCTGCCCCTTTGACATGAACTTGACCACATGGCTGGCTTTGGCCTATGTAATCTTAGCAGATATACCACAGCCAGAGGCCCTAATGTGCTGGCATGATTTGGCTTGGCCCTCTGTGCCTCTGCCATCACCATGAGAAGAACATGGCCCAAGATGCTGCTGGTCCCAGAATGACACAGGTGGAGAAAGCCCAGCTGGAGCCAAGCCCAGCAGATCTACGGGCCCATGGACAAGAAAAATAACCATCTGCTGTTGTGAACTACTGACATTTGGGGGGGTTGTTATGCAGCATTATTGCAGTGATAGCTCCTCCTATACTTTATTAAGAACTCAATTTTTAAAATCCAGACTGCTAGCGTATTATACTGGTTGCTTGGTTACTGTTTCTTCAATCTAACAATGAAATGAGCACTAGATCATTCCAGGTATGTTCTTGGGGATAAGCTACTTTACATATGTGTGTATAAATACATATACACATATGCTTTATATATATGTATATAGTATATATGATACATTTATGTGTGTATATATTTGCTAATTTCAGAAAATAAATACCTTCACTCTAAAGAGGTTTAAGAATTATTTTGATAAGGTGGGTTGCAACAAAATGTAATTATATAAGTAACATCAAGGAGATTTCAAAAATCTTGTATATATAAATCTATACACACATACACATACACACTTTTTACTTATGCTGCGATGGTGAATTAATATTAATATCAATGGTGGGGGGTGAGTCCATAACTACGGCTGCTTTTATTTCTACTGTCAAGGTTAATTGTTGCATATAAGAGGTGTTAAATCTTTCCTAGTGCCAAATTAGTATCCAGAGTCACAAGATGTCACAGAGACACAGGAAAGGGCTCAATAATTCTATGTGATGGAATTGTGGAAGCAACCTGAGTCAGTGATATTTCACTTGGGCTTTATGGGATGAGGAGCAGTTCAGCAGGGGGTTAAAGTGATGAAAGGTGCTCTAGGCATAGCGAACAGCATAAGCAAAGGCCTGGAGACCTAAAAATCTATTTTCAAGAAAGGGTGACTAGCCCAGCGGGTTTGGGGTACACGGTACAAAGGGGCAAGAGAGGCAGCTGGAAGGAAAAGGTGGGGCCGAACTTGAGGGCTTCTGTGCTAGTTTATACTTTACGCTGTGGCTAGGGAAAGGCACTGGTGGGTCTCAGTGAAATCGGATTGGAAGTTTATTAGATAACTCATTGGATGTATGAAGAATGAAATGAAGGTGGAAAATCACTCTGGAGGTTACTGCAATAATCCTGGGGAGAGATGACTGTGCCATAACCAGGGCAGCTGAGCCTGGGATGAACAAGGGCTACATCTGAAAGGTTTTGCTGCAGTAGAACATACAATACCTGGAAGGTGACTGATGTGAAGTGGTGATAAAAGAAGGGGGTCGTGTTATGGGTTGAACTGTGTCCCCTCAAAAAAGATATGTTGAAGTCCTAACCACCTGATATCTCAGAATGTGACCTTATTTGGAAATAAGGTCATTGCAGATATAATTAGCTAAGATGCAGTCATACTGGAGTAGGGTAGACCCCTTAACTCAATATGACTGGTGACCTTATAAACTAATACAGATAAGGATGGTTCTAAGACTTCTAAATTTAGTAACAGCTGACGATGTCTGTATTAGTTTCCTAGGGCTGCCATAACAAATTACCACAAACTGAGAGGCTTAAAGCAACAAAATTTATCCTGTCACCGTACAGGAGGCCAGATGTCCAAAATCCAGGTGTTGGCAGGGCTGGTTCTTTCTGGAGGCTCTAAGGCAGACTGTCCCATGCTCCTCTTCTAGCTTCTGGTGGTTGATGGCTATCCTTTGAGTTCCTTGGCTTGTAGATACATCACCCCAATCTCTGCCTATATCTTGTTCTGTGCGTGTGTGTGTGTGTGTGTGTGTGTGTGTGTGTGTGTGTGTCTGGCTTCACATGGCCTTCTTATAATAACACCAATTACTCGATTTAGGGGCCACTCTAATCCAGTATGACCTCATTTTAACTTTTAGTAGATGTTTTAATTATATCTGCAAAGACCCTATATTTCCAAATAAGTTCACATTCTGAGGTTCTGGGTAGACATGAATTTGTGCGGGATAATGTTCAACCCAGGGCAACATTATAAGCAAAATAAGGAAAGCAAGAAGAAGAAGAGTTTTAAACATTTTTAACTGGGAAAATAAGGATCAGAGGGAGAAACTAAGTTCAATTTTGGGCATTTTTATTTGAGGTACCCATAGGACATCAAAGTAAAGATTCTGGTAACCACCTGGAAATAGGGTTCTGTATAGCACAGACCTAGAGTCCAGAACTGTGCAAAGATGTGGAAGTCACTTAAATATGGGTGATATGTAAAACTATGGTAATTAATAACACTAATGCAGAATCAGAAGAGCACCAAGAACTGGCATCTGTAACTAAAGCATAAAGCCTTAGTTTAAGAGATGATTTATGATGATGATGAACTAATAGCAGACTTTTTCAGGATTATAGGCATCGTAATTACCTAGTAGTGATGATGATGATGATGATGATAATAATACTAAATTTATTGGATATTTACTATACGACAGGTATTCTTTTAAGCGTTTTACAAGTATTGAGCTATTTAATTACTGCAGTTTAAAAAATTAATAAACAGAAACTTCAATTAAATAGAGCCAGGAGACCAGAAGGGGAAGCTTTCATGCCCTGCAATGATAGCAGAGCACAACAGGAAGAAAAAGACTCCTCTTCTTTCCTGGTAAGCACTCAGCCAATGAAAAGCCATGGACTCTTTATTATCGCTCTCCCAACTTCCTTCTCCTCTCTATAAAAGTGTTCTCCTTCCTTTGCCACGAAGGAACTTGCACATGGCTTACCATGGTTGCAGGCCCCAAAATGCAGTTCTCTGCTGATCCCAAATAAATCCATCTTTGCTGGAGAAATATCTGGCAGTCTATTTATTTTTAGGTCAACAGCAGAAAACCCTAAGAGGTAGGTATTATTATGATACCCATCCACAGGAAAGGAAACTGAGGCAAGGGAAGGGTTAAGTAGCTTGTCCAAAGTCAAACTGCCGGTAAGTGGAGTAGGCTGGACCGCAACCCCAGTATTAGGGCTCCAGAGCTCTGCTTATCTGCTGGGCTACCCTCCAAAACCCAGGAAAGGAGTGGGCCTATTCAGAAGCAGCTGGCTCTCATCCGACATGGCTACATTTGGTCCTACCGCTTTCAACAAGAAAAGTTAAGTGATTCTTGAAGTGACACTACACTTCTCTTTCAAGAATGCCTCCTGTTGGATGCTGGAGGTTGAGCCCAAACTGCCAACCAGCTGTGTAAAGAAGGAAATGACCATTCAGATGGATGATGGCTAAACCAACTCCTAGGGCGTGTTCTGTGCAATTCATGCTACATGGAACTTAGTGAAATATGCTTCCTATGCCCAAAAGCAGTAAATCGTTGTGCGTCTGTGTGTGTGCATATACAAAATGTGTGTGTATTTCATGTGTGTGTATATGTATATATACATGTACACACACACACATATATCTTTTTTTTAGCCCAATATCTTTTTAATTTAAAAGATAATATCATCAAAAGGCCATATATAACATATATATATATAAAACAGTCTCCTCCCTAAAATCCACGTTATTCCATGATAGATTTTCACAGCGACTACTATATATATCAATATATTTTTCAAATCTGTTCAGTTATCCTTTGGGTAATGCTTTTAGAATTAAAAGATGCCATTATCATCGCAGTCTGAACATTGTACCATTAGGGAGATGTGCTTAGAAATGGTTCAGTGATTTGCTCATTATGATGACTATTTACAAAGATGTCTATTTACATTAGCAATAAATAATCCTGATATCAAAAGAGATAATGGTCATGCACACACCGAGACGGCTGCATGCTCTTAAAATATTTACATGTAGTTTTTCGGTTAGGGCTTTCCCATTAGCAAGTGAAAGTGTACTCCCTTCAATTTTCTCCACATCGGTCTGGCTTCTGGGGGATGCATCCTTCCATTTCTACAACTTCGGGCCATCCTTCATATTTGTTTGTGTCCTTATTGTTCTTTATGTGCTATTCAAAAGGGCTTTTTGTCTTAATGCCTTATCCACCACGGAAGACCTAGTTGTCTCTAAAACCAAGATGAGTAATAGATGTACTCCCCAATTCAGCAATGAGCTGCCGGGCCTCATCATTAAGTTTGGTTGCTCCATCATCATATGTTCCCATTAAGACTATTGTTTCATCTTGTATGGCCTGCAGAAACTCAATAAATGGGGCCACATTTCCTCCCCACATGTCAAAATATCTGGTGTCTATTAGATCTCCTGTTTTTCCATTTACCAAGGAAACACTGATCCCTCTTGCAACATTATTCTTAACACCACTCATTAAAACATTGTCCTCCAGGCAGATTTTGGGTCCCACCACACTGGCTGCTCCACTTGCCATTTTAAAAGCAAAATGCTTCTCAGGGCAAGCTTTTGAGATCCCACATTTGTATCTGGGAGGTTCTGTAGAACGTGCAACTGCATCCAATGCTGACCTTGCAAATAGATTTCCTAAACTTGCATCCATTTTTATTTCAAATACTTGAGAAATAACATAGAATGTCAGCAAAAATACTGCCACAGCTACCACCAACTTTGCAGCACCTGTTACCCTCATGTTTGGTTTTTCGGCCTATGGCACTTTTCATTAAATAAGCTCCTCCAGCTTAGAAGACACTAAAGCTTTACAAGTGAGCCAAGACCGCCCTCCACAGAGTTCAAATGCAACGTACAACTCCATCCCCGCCTCTTAAGAGCACTCGGCCCCCGTTTTCCGACCCGAGCTGGAGCCCCCGCGCGCCCCACGTGCCAGCCGCTGGCCGGAGCGCCAGGCGCCGCGCCGCCCCGCCCTCCGCGGAGCCGGAGGACTGCTATATATCTCTTTTTAATCAATGAAGTCTGAGATCAATAGTCATTCAATTCGACTATTCAACATGTCCTCAAAAATTTCATTATAAAACTTAAAGCAATTTTCACTCTTAAGTGGTACAGTAGTCCCTCAGTATCTTTATTGGTTCTAAGACCCCCTGCGGATACGAAAATCTGAGGATGCTCAAGTCCCTCACATAAAACGGTGTAGTATTTGCATATAACCTATGCACATCCTCCTGTATACTTTAAATCATCTCTAGATTACTTATAATACCTAATACAATGTAAATGCTATGTAAATAGTTGCAAATACAATATAAGTACTATGTAAATAGTTGGTGTGTGGCAAATTCAAGTTTTGCTTTTTGGGACTCCCTGGAATTTTTTTTCCAAATACTGTTGATCCATGGTTGGTTGAATCCGTGAATGCAGAACCCATGCATATGGAGGGCTGACTTTATTTTTAAATTTTACCATGTTATAGAAGAATATAGAACAAATATATACATTCAGAATCACTATTCCCTGATAGGTTTTTTTAAACACAAGTTTTCAATACAAAAAGAAATACATTATGCAGCTCATAACATTACAATGAAATTATTTGGGGAAAGGATTCTCTCATGAAACAGGTCAACACTAGAAGATCCTTCCTCATACCTTATTAGGCAGCAAAAGTTTTGGTTTGTTTGGTTTTTTGTTTGTTTGTTTTTTGAGCAAGGAATCATGATTTAAATCCTAACAACAAAAGAAAAAGAAATAGAAGAACTTATACTGGAATAATGATAACTCAAGAATTTGGAGATGAGAATTAAATTTATTAGCAACAAGCCAAACTTGGGTAAATGAAACTCAAGTAAATACCCCGAGATTTGAAATTAAGGATAATTTAAGATGAAAAAATAATGTAGGGGAGCAAAATCTGCCACCCCAAAATGTGTCTCTCTGGCATGAAGATTATTTTAAGTTGATTATTTTTTTTTATTGGGGTATAGTTGTTTTACAATGTTGTGTTAGTTTCTACTGTACAGCGAAGTGGAGTTCCCTGTGCTATACAGCAGGTTCTCATTAGTTATCTATTTTATACATATTAGTGTAAATATGTCAATCCCAGTCTCCCAATTCATCCCACCACCCCCCCTTTCCCCCTTGGGTGTCCATACGTTTGCTCTCCATACCAGTGTCTCTATTTCTGCTTTGCAAACCAGTTCATCTGTACCTAGAGACTGTCATATAGAGTTGATTATTTTTAAGAAACAAAAGACTCAGGAGGCACTCTTACCTCCCCCTTAACTGCCTAAAAGAATTTAGATACAGGGCCGGTACCAAGAATGGAGCTATCACCGTAGATAACTACATGTGAGGTAGACAGGGAGGAAGCTAGCAAAGTCTGTTTGTTAAAATTCCTCACTGTGTCCCATTGTTTCTGCACGGCCCTGCAAACATTTATTTACCAAACATTTGCTCTTTTCATCTTCCTGTGAATTGCTTTCCTTCCCTTTGCAGTCCCAGACCCCTAGCCCCTTCTCCTTAGCCCCTTAGTCAAGAATGACAGATAAACCTCATTTTGCCTGACTGTCTTTGGAATCTCCCATGTTTATATGGATTCCCTATACATACGTAACTAAATTTTGTTTTTTTCTCCTGTTAATCTGTCTTAATCTCATTTTAATTATTCAACCAGCCAAAAGAACACAGAAGGGCTGGGGGGAGGGGAAATTATCCCCCCCCCAAAAAAAAGTAACAATAATGCATTTCTTTTAATCCTGATCACTTTAAATCCCATGGCTCACACAATACCTTCCTGAGTGCTCCAGCCCCCCTATGCTCTCTCTCTAAAATCAATACCACTTCCCTCAAATTTATTTCCCTTCGTCACTTTTCTCCAGGTTCTAGGTGGGAGTGACTTTTTCTGCCTAAATAACTGATAAATGCCACAGGCATATTTGCAGTGCTTGAGGAACCCAAGGTCTGTACATTGGCAATATGATATGGTGATTTATAATAAGAAATATATATTTGGTTTTTGTCCCCATTTCTGGCACAGAGTTCTTAAAACTCTTAGAATTTCCTAAGTGATGAGAGCGATAAGGTCTCTTTTGTTACGTTAATGAAACATTATTGAAAGGCACCAGGATGGGGGCTGGTTGCCAGTGGAGCCAACCACGTGATTAGAGGGTTGGAACTTTCAGTCCCCAGCCTCCACTCCCCATCCCCACACCTCCGGGAGGGGAGAGGGGCGGGAATTTGAGTTTATTCACCAACGGCCAATGATTTAATCAATCGTGTCTATATAAAGAAGGCCCTGTGAACACCAAAAATGACGGGGTTCGGAGAGCTTCTGAGTTGGCAAACACGTGGAGATGTGGGGAGAGTGGTGAGCCCAGGGAGGGCATGGAAGCTCTGTGCCCTTTCCCCACACCTTGCCCTATGCATCAATTCTATCGGGCTGTTCCTGTGTTGTAGCCTTTTATCATAAACCAGTGATCTAGTAAGTAAAATGTTTCTCTGAGTTCTGTGAGCCGCTCCTCCCAAGGAGGAGGTCATGGGGACCTCCAATCCACAGCCAGTTGGTCAGAAGCACAGGCGACAATCTGGACTTGTGACTGGCATCTGAAGGAGGGGAAGCAGTCTTGTGGAACTGAGCCCGTAACCTGTGGGATCTGAGGTTATCTCCAGGTAGATAGTGCCAGAACTGAGTTGACTTGCAGGACACTCAGCTGCTGTTGAGAATTGCTTGGTACGGGGGAAAAATACACACTGGAATTGGTACCAGAATTGTAGCTAGCTCCCAGTTTTAGGGAGATTTTCACAGGTACTCGTTTAAATGAACTAACAGGAATCAAACTGGGATCTAAAGGAAGGAGGAAGCAGGAGACAAGAGTTAAGAAACTCAGGGGGATGGGGCATCGATAAAGTAGAGGGAAAAAGTATCTTCCTCATAATTTTGCCTGTAATTGGGTCCACCTAAAGGAATCACATGGCCAATCTCTTTGTAAAATAAAGAGGTCTTTGCTAACATGAGAAATCCCCTCACTACCACTGCCTAATTGTTCTAATAAATCTGCAAATGCTCCAAACGTTACATAATATTTATGACTGGGCAGTGAGTTAAAATATTCTTTGTCCTCACTGACCTTTTATTCATCCCACACTACAAAATTCGAAGGAAACTCCAGATCATATTGTTTCCCAGCAGTGCACATAAATTTTAAGCGGAAATAACTGCATGGTGATTTTATAACAGGTGAGCTCATCCACAGCAGTCAGTCCCTCCTGTTCTAGACGAGGACGAGCCTGCTTGTATTTCTGTAAAACACCCCGCCTAAAGGTGCATGATCAGCACCTTAAATATCTGTGTGTATCAGGTTCTGCTAGCACCTCTCCTGATCCTCTCACCCTTTCCACTTTGGCGCACACCAACCTAACTTCCAGCCATCAGCACCTGCATTCCTTCTCCTGAGGGCTTCCCTTTGGCCTCTGAGGCCTGATTTGGCTGTCCCTGTGACATGCCACAAGTGCTTGGGAATTCATTATTTTCCCCCACTTCGGGAGCAGCTCTCAAACAATGACAGGAGTTGATGGATGGGATAACGCTGAGGTACCTATCAGCCACTGGATCCCTGTGTTTCCCAGAGGCATTACACTCCAGTCATTCACATTTTTACTGGTTTGATAATATGCCCTGTATTAACTCCTTCTCTTCCATTTCTCACTTCCTTGCTCCCTTGCTAGTTACTCCCTTCACTTCATCCAAAAAACTATTTATACTCAAATCCTTGTCTCTGAGTCAGCTTCCAGAGGAAGTCAAAGATACTATGCCATTTTGCATTTTTCAAAATTAATTAATAAAATGTCTATGAAAGTCACAGTATAGCTCGGAACAAAGCAACTTCTTGACAAACTGTGGATGGATCCAGAGTCTCCAATGTGATTTCCAGGTAATTCCAGAGACAGTACCCAAATCTCAAAACAAAATTCAGTTTAATCTGGAGCATAAACAGTATGTGCCACGTAGCATTTTCTGGAAGAGGGAAGAACTATGAAATGCAGAGTGAAATTCAGCAATAATGCAAAATCATGACTCTAAAATGGCTGGAAATCATTGTCTGCAAGAGGGCCCCATGACAGCTTTCAATCTGGCTGTCACTAGAGCTACTTAAGATGTCAGAGAAGTTGGCAATAAATTACTTATTCATCAATGGTGAAAAAAAATGTAGCTGCCGATCTGTAAAACCACATATCCTTGAAATGGGAAGCAAAGATGGCACTGGATGGAAACCCAGTAAACAGCAGCTGCCCAGTGAGAACAGCAAAGCTGTGTGTGAGCTCATAGGCCCTGGATTTATTTGCTTTGACATTTTTAAAAGGAAATTTAATTGGATTATGTCTCCTTCTAGTTTAAAATTTTCTACTGTAGTACTGGCCACCAGATGCATGCGGGGAAAAGATCGGGAGCCAATTAAATTCCACGCTTCACTGAAACAAGGTTATTTTTATTCGTCCCAAATGTAAGGCTGATAGAGTCATGTTAGTGATTTCACTCTGTTACTCCCCCTCTGCTCAATCAAAAAAAGGATGTTTTTATCCATGAATTTGTAGAAAAATCCAGTACTGTGTATGGAATTGAAATTGTGGTTTTCTTGGATTTTCTTCCTTCTACTAGGTTGACATGACCTTGGAAATAATCAAATTAAGTTGACAGAAATCATAAAAACAATTAAATTTCAGTAAAATCAAAATGAAATTAATTTGGGGAAGAAATTTTACAGATACTTGTTGAGATAATCAAGAGCATTCTGATGACATAAGGAAAAGCTCAAAACCAGGAGATTTGCTTATATGCCTATCCATTTCTGTCTTTACTGTAATGCCAATATTTCACAATTGCTTCTCTTTGCTCTAGACAGAGCTTCAGTAGAATTGTCATCTGTGTGACTGCAGCTAAAACACAGTTGTAACTTTTAAACAAGAAACCTTTCCTTGAAATTGCATTACGGGGCAAGTAAAGTTTTCAAGGAGACATGGATAATTTTTAGCTTTAGTGATAGGCTTATTCATACAATTCAAGTAGACATCATCCAAACCTTTAAATCACAGTAGATTCTGGAAGTTTCCTACTAGGTCACTGCTTTGTGTTACGTAATCAGTATGTGTTTACCAGTTATTTTTTTATGTCTTACGAGAATGATTAATAATCTTTTATTTCAACTGTTAAACTCAACTTGAAATATTAGACATAACTTTGCTTACTTAAAGAGTTGGCACTAGCCCCTAACTATATAATCCTGACCTTTAGGAATGCCTTTGAGTCTCAGCTTCCTATCTATAAATTGGGAATGATACTTATTCTCACAAAATGGTTGGGACAATAAAATGTCACAGGGTATTCCACCCTCTAAATACCAAAAGGAGATCCTCGACAAGTGGGGTGCCCAAAGATATATCCCAAGGTGTACCCCACTGTCCCCTACTCCCCAGTGCCAAGGCTATATGTCATCCTGTTGTGACAAGAGGAAACTTTAGAGCCAATTGTTAATGCTTCTGCAGTTCTAGTGCTCGTAAAATGAAGCCACATTCAATTTTTCTCAGAAACGTCAAAGGATAAGATGCCAGTCACACAGTGCAAGTTATAAAGTTTATATGAGAACCGATTTAATGTTAGTTTTTAAAACGTGACTTCTGAGATTAGCCAGGCAGGCTCTAAACAGCGGGACCTCTTTTGCCAGTTTTACAGCTACCATCTGTGAGCAAGCACAATAGAATGGAATTGGGGTCTCTAGGCCGTGACAGCACCAGGGCAACATGCTGAGACCACAGATAGTCACATAACGGAGTGAGAATTAAATTACAGCCCCAGTGGCTCACCATGGGCTGCTGTGGAGGCCAGGCAGAGGCCCGGCCAAGGGAGCTCCTGAGAATCCAGGCTACAGGCCACAGTCAACAATCCTGGTGGGTGACAGTCAGCTCCCACCCATCCACATAGGGAAACCTCTCACCAAATCAAAGCTGGACTCGCTACAACCACAGTCCTCTCTGTGAATTTTGCTTCTTTGTTGTTGATCCGCAGGCCTACTAGCTGATGCCATGTAACAATCACACGTAGGTGGAGCCCCGTCGGAGTCAGAGGGACCAGTCCTAACATCCAGCAGACCCAGCTTCAGGAGCTGTTAGTCTTAGAAGCTGGCTGTGAGGCTTGCTCACTGGAGCCCAAGTCTTTACTCTGGTAACAGACTGTACTGGCTCATCCTCCATTTGCCCCTCAAGATCCATTTTTTGCCCTTCTCACCAAGCTCTCTGCCCTGGGAGGCTGACCTCTGTGGACTGCATCACTTCTCGAGCCTCCTTGGCTCTCTGGCTTCCGAACGGGTCCAGCCAATGGGAAGCAGTGAGAGTTCAGGGTATTGATTCCACTTCCCCTCTCCCTGCCCCCTCCCTGCCCAACCACGCTTTGGCAGTGGCTACGCTCCTCTCCCTGCTGCCACTGCTCCCGCTCCTCCGCTGGGCTCCAGTAATACCAGTCCCTCCCTGCTTCTCCAGACCTAGGGATGGTAAAGGCTTCCCACTCTAGCTAGGCCCTGGGCACTCCACCGCTCTGATTGGTTCCCTTAACCCTACCCTCTCCTCTGTCAATAGTCCCTGCCTTAAATCCATATCCCGACTCCTCTGAGCGGGCCGTGTGTCTCCTGCTAGAACCTCACAGGTATAGGGACCCAGCCTGCTCTGTCCCCTGGGCGCGGCTGAAGGCGTGGTTCAAGCCTGCTGGCTGGCCCCCTCTGGTCGCTGAATAGCGCTAACTTCAGGATTCCCACCACTGTGCTCCCTGTTTTGGAGAGACTCCCTGCTAGAACTCCCTGACGCGCTGCCCTTCCAATCCCAAGTACTGTGTACCAGACCACCCCCCTACTCAGCCTGTGGTTGGCTAAAGCCCATGGTCCTGTTCCTCTTTTTTTTTGTCCATTCCTGCTTCCATTCACTGTAGTTAATCAAGCTAGGGAAGCTGTCCCAAATCTCCACCCCTACCATCCATCCTATCCATTAATGCTGATGCAAACAGAATTGGTGTTGAATCTAGTACTGAGACCTGCTCAGCTTTCATCAGCTAAGCAGTCTCTTTTCATTTTTCAGTAAGATCCCTAGTTCAGGGAAGAGAGCCTGTTGAGGACAACATTCAGCCCAAGAGTAAGGATACCCAGGTTCCGAGTGGAGGCTGGTAACTTCTGGAACTTCAGCCAGAGTCAGCTTGTCCAGCTCATACACTGGAGGAAGCACAGAGCCGCCCCTCTGCTGGCCTCCACGTGGGCCATACTTCCACACAGGAGCTCAGCCTGCCATTCCTTGTTCTCAACAGAACTTTAATCTGTCACGTCACATTCAAGGCTGGGTCACTTTCACAACCTGGTGGATCTTGTCCTGAAGTCCCACATATGATTTTTGGGCTACAGCAGACTCCCTAAGTGTTGGCAATCCCCAAAGCTCGGAGTGAGAGGTTTTCTTTGCCCAACTGGGCCCCACAGACCTACGCATCGGGTCCAACTCCTCTACCACTTCCTCTTCTGCCATAATCACGGCCTCTTCTGGCATAACCACTTTCTTGTCAGTTCCCTGCCACGGGTGAGAGCTCAGACAGTAATAGAGGAGCAGGTGTGTGGAGAAGGCTGTGCCACAGGCCAAGCCTCCAGTTCAGACCAAGAATAATCAAGAGTGGTTGGTTGCCAAGACATGATATACCATCCAGAATCCCCTTGAGGAAGCACTTGGTGGCCCAGTTGATGGGAGACCCCTTCAGGGATTACCTCAGCTACAGAGCTGTCTTGGCTGCAAAGAGCCACGTTACCCCAGGTCATACCCCTTTCTAAACCAACCCACAGGGATAAAGTCCAGGCCATTTTGGCCCAACTCAGGACAGCTCTGAAAGGCCATTCTAGCTCCAGAGTTCCCTTCGGACCAGCCAAGGCTGTCTTTGGACCTGCATCGAAGCTCAGCTTCTCCCTCTGCCCACTCCTATGTCCCTCCCCTCGCTTCCACAGGTATTGATCCCAAGGACACTCCCAAATAAATATACTGCACATTAAACTCCATCTGCTTCCTGGAGAACCCAACCTGTGACAGGCTCTGACCCAGAGTGTCTCAGGGCATTATTAGATATTAACATTTAAGTACACTTACATGGTTCAGGAGATACTATACTTTTCATTACTCATTCTACTCTCTGAACTATGCAATATTACGCTCAACCCATTCACACTAAATACTTTCACATAGATTACAGACTCACTGATACCATTCCCAAGCTATCTTATATCCTCTTTAATGGAACGAGAGCAAGCTCAGGAGTACCAGAGTGCTTCAGACTCTGGAATTTAGTTAAGTTCTCATTATTGGTTAAATTGATCAGGTACCATTTTATAACTATGTTCTTCCTTTTTTAAAAAAAAACTGGCTGAAAAAGAACGGCCCCATCCAAATGTCTCCCACAGACTGAACTGCTTCTAGGCTTGGTCATCAGAATTGACAAGAGACCCTAAGACTAAAGTTCTTCTCACCATAAATGAGTAACAGTTGAAAGAGCTGACTTACTGCTAAAGCACAGGCCCTATCTGATGCTACATTGCTGTTCTGTAGCTGTTCTGACTCTTACGTTTAACGACAGAATCACTGATCTTAGTCTTGGAAGTTGACTCCTCAAGGCCCAGCCCACTGACTTGAGGACGTAAGGCATCTCCATTTTACGAACAACAGTAATGGCTAACATTTAAGCCGTTACTATGGGACAGGTACTGTGATAAGTGTCTCACGTGTATCAATTCAATCCTTACAAGCAACCTGACAGAAGCGCTACTTTTATCTCCATTTTTGAGATGGGGCAATGTGAAAGGTTGAATAACTTACACAGTCACCCAGTGAGTCAATCATAGAGCTAAGGATTTGAGTTCAGCTTCATGTGATTCCAGACCTTGTGCTCCACACTATCTCTCTAAAGAACCTGAGGTCCATGGCTCAGTAACTGCCCCAGTTGACAGAGTAGGTAAGAGATGAAATGGGGGAGCGGTGGCTAAAGGCAAAGTGGATCTCTGGCCTTTCCACGCACTGACTCCTCTTCCAATATGGGTGGTGACCCTTTTGTAGGTCCTTAAGTCAATTTAATGGGTAATGAACTATATTCAAAAGAAAGAAAGAAGGCGGGAGGAGAGAAAAGAAAAGAGAAAGGAAAGAAAAAATATCATACATCATCACATGCAGTTAGAATAGTATTGTTTCATGAGACGTTTGGGCCATTGTATGTGCATGCTGGGTTGCTAGGGAAAAACGTCTTTCTTACTGTAGGTTGTAGTACCAAAAGGTAATTAAATTTCATTCAAGCTCAATAGTCATCAGGAAGATAAAAATTCAAGTAACAAGATACCACATGTTTTCAAAGGCAAAAATGTAAAAATAACTTGAATGCCTATCAATAGAGAAATGGATGAATAAATGATTCCATATTCATACTACAGTATTAAAGAATGGCTTAGGTCTACACATATTAAACTAGAGAAATGTCCCATGGTGTACTATTAAGAAAAACACACTGAAGATAAATGCCTGTGGTATGATTATACTTTTGTGCATGAAATGATGAAACCCCCAACACATAGGTAAACATTTGGGTGGTGGATTGGGTGGAATGGAAAAGGAGAGAAGGAGGAAGTAAGGAAAGAAACACAACAAAGGCCGTTGCTAACTAGCCAAAATAAGTATGTGTATCTTTCAGGATCCCAGAAGAAATAGCGGACATATGCAAACTGTGTAAATTGAGAAGAGTTTAATAAAGAGACTATTTACAAAGTTGTGGCAAGTGTTTAGGAAAAGCAACAAGGGATCCTCCAGACCCTCAGGGACTGTGGCAACAGGGAGCCACTGCCACCACCTGGGGCTGAAGGGGCACGTGAGGGTGGCTGCCAGAGCCCGGAGGAGACAGCTATGTGGAGAGACCCTCCAGACAGGTACTGTGGCCCTGGGCAGGAGGAGGCAGTCAATCTCTTGTGACTGTCAGGGAGGGAGATGACTTCTGTCTCGTCCCACCCTCCACTCTCCTGCTGGTGCGTCCCATTGGCTCCCCCAACTGGAGGCCAGAGGGCTAGGGGTCCCATTGATGAAGCCCACAAAGATCAGCTGTCTAGGATTCAGAGCAGGGTAGATGGGGTTGGAGAAAAGTCCCAATGGGACAAATGGATGATATCCAACACAGAATACTGTAACATTAAATGAAAAGGTGGAATATAAACTCCATCTATCATTGTTCTTTTTACATGTAAAAATTACATATTTGCATGGATAAGAATTAAAAGGTTACCAAATGACAGTATTTATTTGTTTTTGTGATAGTATCTTGGACTTTAGTTAATTAAATCCAATATCTTCAATGACGATTGTATTTAAATGATTTTTTCCTTTTTCATGCTTTGCGGTAAAACAGACCTGAGTTAAAATTCTAACTCTACCATACCCTGGCTGTTCCTCTCACTTCCTCATCTCTAAAATGGGAATGATAAAAGTATCTACCCTCAGAAAGTTGCTCTGAGGATTAAACGAGCGAATAGATTTTGAGGTCTTAGAACAGCGCTTGACACATAGTAAATGCTTTAAAGTGTTTGCTGTTGTTATGGTGACGAAGGGTCGTCAAGAGCCTCCTATGGGGTCTACTTGTCTCCTTGTCCTCTCTCCAATCTACCCACCACCCAACCAGAGCAAGCTCCCTTTAAAGGGCATACCTGATCATGTCACTCTCTTCCTTGAAATTTGTCCACAGTCTGCAGACTTTGTAGGACGATACTCAGACCTCACCTGTGCAGGTGTCTCCAGCTTCATTCATCTCCACTCCTCCCTCTGTGCCTCCATCCCAGCCACACCAATTCTTTCCGGTTCTGCACAAGAGCCGTGGTTCTGCACAAGAGCCGTGTCGTCCCATGCCCTAGAGCCTCTGTTGGGAATGCCTCTGGGCATACCATGCCACTTTTCCTACCTAGCTCTTACCATTCATCACTGAAATTTCAAGCATCACCTCCCCTAAGACTTCCTGTGCCCCGCAACCCTCCTTAAGGTAGCAATAACGACTGTCTCTAGACCCCAGCGCAGAGCATAGAAACTGCTAAGAGTGGATACTTAAACATGATTTGTCTGAGAATTAAATTTATAAATGAATGAGTTAAGTAACTGCCCCAAAGTCACTCAGCTACATAAGTGGCAGAGCCAGAATTCAACCCCAGCTCTGTTTGACTCCAAAGGCCACCAGTGTCTCCCAATCATCTGGAAGTTCTAAGGCTGCCTGACACTCCAGAGTAGCTGCATGCCTGAGGGAACTCCCCAAGGGCACTAGACCAGTTCAGGCCAGAATGAGCTGGTCATCAGAGACCGGGAGGAATAAATGCCTCCTTTCTGGGAGTATCAACCACATGACATTTGCTTTATCAAGGGACTTTCCCAAGAAAATCAATTTCTGGAGCATGTTAAAATATAAACAAACCACCACCCACCCACCCACTCCTTAAAGACAATTGGTCCAAAGAGATCTTAGAGAATTCAGACAATTTCACAACGTTGAGAGCATCATCCGATCACATGAACTCTGTTTTCCCTAACCAAGCAT
Organism: Balaenoptera physalus; assembly: GCF_965194825.1. Classification (NCBI taxonomy): domain Eukaryota; kingdom Metazoa; phylum Chordata; class Mammalia; order Artiodactyla; family Balaenopteridae; genus Balaenoptera; species Balaenoptera physalus. The sequence continues at coordinate 39,886,499 of NC_138903.1, forward strand.
TTTTCTACTGAATTTTTATTTTACATTTGGCCCCACTATGAAATATACATGTCCATACTATACTGTTTCACCCAAGGCAAACCTGCATGCACAGCCGCAAATACACTGGGGATTCTTGACATAGGCACTATTTGAGACTTGCTCTTGCAGCCTATGATGATATTACCAGAATCCCTTGATAACAGTGTTTGTATCTATTTATAACCGTAACCTATTATCCTATTTTCCATATAATTGGATACGACTTGGGTTAAAAAACATTCAGCTGCATAAGAAAAATCACGCTCTTATACAGCAGATGTTCACTCAGTATGGAAAGTGAATTAGACTTTAACACAAATACCCAGAAATACATAGTGCTCTTTCCAAAAGCACTGATGTTACTATTTTACATTGAAAAATAATTTTAAGATAAAGGATATTAAAAACGCAAGGGAGGTAGCCACAGCTGGTTTTTAAAACAGGTGTTACTTTTACCTCTTTAATGCACCATACTGCTTCCAATTTGGGCATCGGATTCACTCTCCAGTTCAGGGCACAGAAAAATGACTCGTAATTTATTTGTTTTTCACTGTCTTCAAACCTAAAAATATAATTATAATATATGATTTCATTCAGTCTGCAGATTTCAGGACCAAACTGTCAGCTTAAATCCACCATGAAAACATACTACTAGATGTGCTTCAATACAGATATTTTTCTTATTTCTTATTACCTTGTTTTCTGTTTCTAACCCTCCAGAATGTAAATTCTTTGAGAGCAGAGACCTCACACATCTAATTCACCAAAGTATTCCCAGGACCTAGATCAATGCCGGCACATAGTAGGTGTTCAACAAATACTTGTTGCAGTTGCCATAGAAACAAATTAATTTATTCAGCAGCTAAGACCATTGTTATATTTTGTTAACAGTATTGAAGTTCTTCTTAGTTTAATAGGTTGATACTATGTCAGTAAAATTTTTAAAACGTCTTCATTTTTCTTAAATTGTATGCCTTTTAAATCTTTAAAGCAAGCCTAGATTCATTTTGTCTACTAATATATTTTTAGGAAAAATAAAAGGCACTTTAATCATTTATCATGTAGCCATTAAAAGGGGTTATGTAGATCCATATATGTTGTCATGGAGATGTGTTAATAATATATTGTTGAGTGGAAAGGAGGTTATAAAATAGAATGTAGAGTTATGGTCTCACTTTAGGTTTATATTTGTACAAAACAACATTTAAAAAGTCTAGCAACAATACACGGAATTATTAAGAACAGCTATCTGTAGCAAGAGAGATTATAATTTTCGCTTTTTCTTTAGACTTTTCTGTATCATCTGAATTGTTTTAAATTCATAATCAGAAAATATTAAGCCCATTTTCATTTTGAAAAAAAACAACAACAACAAATGATTACCCTGCACCATAAAACTATAGGTCAAAAATAACTAATCTGTTTGACTGCTATTTCCTAATTATGGAAATTGACATAAATTTATCCTTAACCATAATAGAGTTTTGGCAATTAAGACCCCAAAATTTCAAGACAATTGCTAAAATGACCTAAACACAAACAAAATACTTCTTACTGTAATACCTCAATGCTATTTTTCTATTCTGAATTTGACCACCTCTGCCAATTTCTAAGGCTAAATACATACTGGTTATGTAACACGATTTTTTGAAGAAAAAGACAAAGGTGGTCACTAAGGCACTGTTACAAGCACCCTGCTCCAGGCTCCTGCCCTTCTCTCAGGACCTCTAACTCAACACGCCCCTCCAACCAGCAAGTGAGGTGCACAAAGTTACTACTGCAACGATGAACAGAGGATAATTAATTATAAGAAAACTCAGTGATAACAGAAGCAGGAAAAAAAAACCTATTCATAATCAGTCAAAAGGCTTTTCTCTTTTTTTATCAAAGCATTAAGAAAATAATAGCTCATATTTATAAACTAATAACAATTAGCAGCAATAAGTTAAATGTTACAAGATGAAGTTACATAGACTCATTAAGCTAAACAAAGTAGAATAAACAGAGTGATCAGAAGAGGGGAAAGGGAATTCAGTCATTCTTTTGTGTACATTTTCTTTGGCCAAGGATTCTGGGATACAACTCCAATATGCTGCCCCCTACCACTGTTTATCCTTTGAATTTTGGCTCACTCATCATTTGAACTCCTTGAAAGGACATGTTCTGTTTATGGAAATATTTGTAGCCAAAATGCAGGACCATTATGTCTTTTATTTGCATGTGTTTGGGGAGAAGAACTAAAACTCAATCAATTAAAGATATTTTGTAAGAAACTCCTTTAGCATGGTGCCTCGAAGAAAAGTATTCCCTAATACTCTGAATAGGAGCTGAGGTCACAGAATGAGATCGTGGAGGGCCTTTGACTTTCATACTAAGGACAACTAAGAGCCATTGGAGTATATTGTACAGAACAGTTACCAGATCTAAGTTATATTTTCTGAAGATCACTCTAGCTGATATATTGCAACTACAATGTAGGGGCAAGGCCAAAGTGGCAAGGGCAGTTAGCGGTCTTCTGCAGTAATCCGGACAAGAGATAATGGTGGCTAAGGTGACAGTGGTGGCAGTGGAGGGAGGGCAGTGAGGAGTGGTGAAGCCTGAATATATTTTGAGTGTAGGACTCCTGAAGGATTGTATATAGTGTATAGGGGAGGCGAGGGGGAGAATGAATAGGAATGGATTCAGGACGACTCCCAGGGTTTTGCTTGAGCAACTGGAAAAACAGAGTTGCCCGAACTGAGATGGCAAGGACTGCAGGAGCTACAGGTTGGGAGAAAAGATGGGGAGTTTGGTTTCGGATGTGTTACATTTTGATGAGTCTGTAGTTCAGGGAAGATGTTTGAGTTAGAGATAGAAATGTGGGAGTCATTAGCATACAGATGATATTTAAAGCCACCAGACTGGAAGACTGAATGAGATCACCAATGAACAAAGTGTCTTCATCTGTTCCTACAATACAGAATTTAATTGTTTGTAAATTCCCATCACATTGATGACAGGAGGCACGTACTGAATCCTAGAGGTTTCAGAAGTATAATATCCCAGTAATTTGGGAACCAGTCAAAAGACTACCAAACAGATTTAGAATTACACCACCCCTCATACACAGTCCACTAACCAGTCCTGTAGGTTCTACCACCATAGCACATCACGAGTCTCTTTCTCTCCATCTTTTCTACTATTCACTAATTCCAAGCCACCATCATCTCTCACCCGGATTACAGGAATAGCTTTTGTATCTTGGTCTTGCTGCTTCTACTCTTACCTTGCTGCAAACCATCCTCCACCAGAATGATCTTTCTAAAACACAGATCTGATCAATTACTTCCTTGTTTACGACTGTGCAATGGCTTTCCAATCCACTTAGAACGCAAGCTGAACTCCTTACCAGGGTTTATAAAACCGCACATAATCTGGTCCCTGCTGACCTCTCTGACCTCCTCTGAAAACTCTCTCCTGTTCACAATGTTCCAGGTACACCAGCTTTCTTCTTGCTCTCTGAGCATACCAAGATCGTTCCCAGCAATGCAAGGCATTTGCACCTTCTGGTTTCTTTGTCTGGAAAGTCTCAATTCCAAAGTCTCAATTCAAAGGCCTCAGAAAGGCCTTCCTGCAGTTCCTCTTACCTAACCGAGCCCCCATGCCTAAGTCTGCATTTGCCCTGGATGATACAGGAAAACTTCTGGAAGTCACCACTGGAAGTCCTATTATCAGACCTCCTTACCAATCCGCCTTATATTTACTCATGCTCACCCGTTAACCCTGGGCCCCCAGCACTCTTTCCTGCCCAACTCATGATATGTCAGACTCAACACATCTAACCATTTACCCATCTCAAAAGATATTTGGGAAGGATATTCCTGAATCAAATGATATTCGGGAAGGATCAAAAGCTGTAAATGAAAGAGTACACAGCTTAGAAATGATGTATAAAATCTTTTTGAGGAAAAATGTTTGAAAGATTTAATCTTTCCAAAGTCCCAAAGCCAGGCCTCAGGGAAGAGTTGAGCTAATGTGGTAAAATACTCCAAGTTTCTCTTTTCAGTTCTGTCTTGGAGGATTTCAATGAATATGGGAATCCCCCCAAAAGGAGCAAGGGAGAAAAGAACAAAGAATCTTTCAATTAAAAGGGATAAAATTAGCTAATGCTTCTTGGAAGAATTCTTTGCTCTTGGGAAGTGGATAGAGTTGCAGTAAATCACGATGGGTCACTCACAAATATTTATCTCCCTTTCCCACCAAAATCTCACCAAAATGACAACAAAGAAATAAAAATAGGTGATAACCCCCAATGGCAAAGATAGCTGGAAAACAAGGCAACAGTGGACAACAGATTTCAAAATCGTTTGCAAGATGGAAATCAGACTAAGGATTGGTAACTGGCTCGGCAGAGCTGAGGAAGGGAAGCTGAACTCGAAATGTCCATGGCAGAGGCAGGGGCCACTTAGAGTTTAGCCAGTGTGGCCCACAAAACTTCTGAGAGGCTCAGCGATTACAGACTCCAGGTGCCAATAAAGGCAGGGATACGGTGGGGGCCGGAAAACAAGGACTGCTTGAAAGCCTAAATAAAGCAAGAGCAGCTGAACCCTCAAGTATCTCCTTGTACACTGTACTCTTCCCTACAGGGGAGTGAGGCTTGTTCTCCAGAGAAATTCAACAAAAGCAGCTCTAGTCTTGGGGAGAGGAAGCATAATGGAGGGTAGAGAAGAACATTACACACTACACTGAACTTGGGTCTCTCAGCCCCCTTCCTTCTCCTTTTCTGTTTCCAGAACACCAGTGGCCATACTTAAATTCTCTTCCTTTCCCGCATCCCACCCTCCTTCCTAGCCCCACAGGAGGAGATAGGATTCTCCTCTCAATACTCTGAATGGCCCCAAATTGTGGCTTCTGGGGATTACCTCATGAAAATGTGGGCTAGGAGATGACTCATGCAGCGAAACCCACTAATTAACAAGACCCACCCCCAAAAGCTTCCAACATTAAGGACAGAAGTCAAAACGGCAACAGGAAAAAAAAAAAAAGGTATCAAGCAACAAAGGTAATTCAGGTAGCAGAGGGAACGATGTGAGATAAGAGGATATATTACACCCACGAAAAAAGAACAGAAGACTAAAAATAGGAACCAAAAGAGTGCTCTTGGAATAAAAAACATGATAGTAGTAAACAGATGCAGAAGAAGGGGTGGAATGTAAAGTTGAGGAAACCCCTTAGTAAGGACATCATAATGACAAAGAAAAATTGGGGAGAGAAAGATCCAAATTCAAGAGAGCCAAAATGTTAATGATAGGAGTTCTCACAAGAGGAAAATAAAAATGAAGGAAAGGAAATTATTTAAAAATTAATGGAAAATTTATCAGAGCCAAAGGACAGAGTCTCCAGACCGGAAGGGCCCATAAACTGTTAAGCACAATGAATCTACATAGAGACACACACACAGACACACAGACACACACACACACACACACACACACACCACAAGCCCCATCATGAACTTCCAGAACACCAGGAATAAAGAGACGATCCTAAGAGCATCCAGAAAGAACAGCAGTAATGGGAATCAATATTATGCTAAATTCTCAAGCATCGTAACAGGAAGTAGTAGCAGTATCTAAAAATGAGAAATCCAGAAATAGCAGTACGTACATGCTATTTAAAGGTCTGCAGAAACAGCTAGAAGGACTGAAAGGCTGTTTCTTGAGAACGGGTCTGGGAGGTGGGGAGAGATGTGGCTGGAAACTGCTGTTGTCGGAATAAGCTTTTTAGAATGATTTTATTTTATTTTTTTTTACTATAAGCATGTATCAGTTTGACATAAATAAAAATGTAAGAAGTGTAAAAAGCCGATGAGAGACCTTGAAGCGTGCTTTTCAAGGTAGTAAACTCACACAAGTCAGACCTGGCAAGGCAGGAGCACCGCTCGTTGGGAGCATGTCCCGGTTTTCCTCCATGCTCCAAAACTCAGCACAGAGCTGCCTCCCCTGGACCACTGACATAGTGAGATTTTTCACGCCCTCATTTGCTACTATACACTATATCTACTATACGCTACTGTTAGATGAGGTTGGAAGAGAGAAAAGACTAGGATACAAAGGAGTGCTGCAGCTCTAAAAACAGTCCAGGTTGGAGGAGAAGGAGCCGAGAGGGAGCAGTTTAGAGACGGAGAAAGGCTTGACTATTAGGGGAGTGAGGACAAGTAGGTCAATTTCCCCTGAATATTATCTCCCCAGCCGTCCCTCCTGCCTCATGACTACAGGTAATCATTCACCAAATCCTCTCCATCCTTTCAAAGTAGTTTGGAAAAGCCTATGAATCGCATAGAAAATGGATCTCCTTACTTCAGGGTCGTGCTGTGCTTCTGATCAAAAATGTCAGCATCCTCGTTCCCCACCTGAATCCCCTACTTCGCTCCTTGCCAAATGACATTTGACTCTTGCTTAGACTCCGATTCATGGTCAAAGGACAAAGATTTGCCACTCTGGAGGAAATTCTTTTGAAAAGGCTGTGAAGGCAATTCCAAAGAAGAGCTTTCTATGGCGACATTGTTGGAGTCAGCGCACAGCCTTCCAGGGGGACTGCCCTAGAGGGCAACACTAATTCTGGCTTTTAAGTGCGTCGATGCTTGTTAAAAAGTCAGCCTCCTTACTTTAAAGCCCCAGCTCACAGTGCTAAAGTGTTTTCCTAAAACCTCCATAAATTCTTCTTTTCCTGTGATACTTGGGCAAGCCACCATTTCCTTCCCTACACAAACTAAAGGACATGTTTGTGGAAGAAGAGGGAGGGAAGGCAATTCCCCTGGTTCTCCTCTAGATAATAATGAACCCCGAGCAGGCTTCCCAATGCCTTGCTGGTGGAAGTGCTAAGAAGTCAGTCTAACGTGTCATTTGACAGGTGTTCCTGGTCCCCCTCCCAAAAATGATGAATGGCTTGAAAACCGCAGAAGCCATCCATCTCCTTGCTGTGGGGAATAATCCTGATCTGCTTTATTTCCACCATCTGTGGAGGTAATAGGCGCAGCAGCTGTATTCTGCTGAAGAGTAGTAACATAGGTCCCCCTCTGCCGCAAAGGCCATCTCATAACTTAGGGGAACGGGCTGGCGGCAGGAACAGGGCTGAAAGGGAGGGAGGGTGGTGAAGACACATTTTTGACTCACTTGGTTGTGTTTGGTTTCAGTTCATTACCCAACAAACCCAGGGGTGCACACTGAAACACCTGGTGAGAGTCTTAAAGACCAGACACTTAAGGAAAAGAAGTGGAGCTCTAGGCCACCCTACCCGGTTGGCCACAAAAACTTAGGAGTCGGCAAGATGGCACTGCCCAAGTTGCCAATGAGTTAACTCCTGTGATCTCAAATCGCCAGGCCTCTAAATTCCAATTGTGAGCCCAGCACAGATCTCCTTAGGGACCAAATCACCTTATATTTGAAAAGGTAGAAAGCAGCTGTGTGTGTGTGTGTGTGTGTGTGTGTGTGTGTGTGTGTGTTTGTGTGTGTGTGTGAGAGAGAGAGAGAGAGAGAGAGAGAGAGAGAAGGAGAGGGACAGAAGAGGGTTTCTCTCTGAAAACTTCCCAGTGCACCAAACACTCTGCAACATTAGCAAGCACATGGTTCAACCCTTGCCCCTCAGCTTCACTGCCACGTATTGTTGGGTGAAATCACTTGAGCCCCAACCATGCCTCTGGGAGGGGGGCAGAGGGAGAGGCTGGGTAGAGTATAATGAGATGATTTTAAAGCCCTGTTAACTTTTTCCATTTTAACTGATATTTCTGGATGAGGCACCAGCTCTCTTGGGAGGCCAGTTCTAAGGCATTCCATGGAGCCCAAAGACAGCTGTAAAAGACTAGCTTGGGGCAGAGCTGCTGGGGAAAGAGTCACACTTGAATTTCCAGCTATTCCAAGTCCCAATTCAGAAGGCTACAATTAGGGGAGCAGGCTGCCTGTTTACTCCCCAGTCCCATCAGGAACACAGTATGGAATGATCTCAGAATACTCGCTACCTCTTATGGTTTGAGAACCAGGATTTCTTGCTTATTAGTACTGAGGAAATATTAATACCCTAATGAAGGCGGAGAGGGCTTGACTCCATTTACAGGGATCACCTGGGCAGAAGGCAGTAGGGCTGGACTTCAGAAGCAGCTCTGGTAGAAATCAAGCCCATGTGTTTCTCCCTGCTGCCCAGTGTACCAGCACAGGACAAGTCTCTGGGACTGCAAAGGTGAATGAGATATCGTCCCTACCCCTAGGAGCTCAGATAGAAACAAAGGTTTAGGGTATCTTAGCGAGCTGTCGTTTTAATTCCATTAGAGAGCCATTCAGGCCTGAAGCAAGCTCTTTGAGTGAGAGAGCCTCCTTATACCTCAACGTTTGCGCTCATGAAATGAGGTATCATGCCTACCATCAACTAAAATGTACCTTTTAATGTGCTCAAGGATTTACAAAATATTCTAGGGCCCTAGGCACTATATCAATACAGAGTGCCACTCCTATTATGAATGGGTAATAGCTACCACTACATCGAACATTTAAGTCTGATGCTCTGTGCATTAGTGAAATGACTTCTGACTTCGTTTGGCAAGTAAAGTGACCTCATACCAGCTACCACAGCACAAACTGACAGGGGCTGGGTAACCAGATGTGAAGAGATTTTGAAATGCTGATTCCAGCAGGACTTGTGCTCATAAGGAAAAGACCTAACTGAATCACAAGAAAAATGGAAATGGAATAGAGGGGAAATCTTCGTACCCGCATGTCGGGTCAGGAGGAATTCACAGGTAACAATCTGGAGTGGGTGAAAGAAATCATCCGAATCTTTAGCCACATAGGTTTTCGTCTCCTGATCTGAATTCACACAGCAGCAGGGCTCTACAGCTGCTCAACAGCTGCCCAGCTCCATCCCAAGGCAGGTAAAACTGCCCCTGGGCAGAGTGTGTGCTGAACCAAGTCAACAGACTCCGGGCCTGTCTCCCACGGGAGACTGCAGACGTCAGAGGGGCTCTGGCTTAGCGTGCCACAGGAGGGCTGTGTAGAAAGAGAGTCTGGTCAAGGCTCTGGAAAGCCCTGTGGAGTCTGTGGGGAACAATAAGAATGCAGAATATAAATGTAAGCTGCAGGCTGATGGGCCCATTAGGAATTAGGGCAGTCTTTGAAAGGAATCTGCGGAGATGATGCAAAACACCAAGCATGTGACCCAAATCGTGGCAGGGCATATTGGAGGGAGAGGGGAATGGGAATGAGACATTTTCTAATCTGATTAGTCTGAAGTTTCCCCTGAGTGTGGAGAAGGGTCAATGCACAATTAGAGGCAAAGTTAGACTGCTTAGCGGCTCAGAGGGATGACCTCCTCGGAGCTAAGCCGGGCTCGGAGGCGGATGTGATCTGAGACTGAGCCGGCTTCGCAACGAGTTGGGGAATCGTCTTTCTGCCTTTAATGTCAAATCGTCAAGGCAAAGACAAAACAGTCTGCTGAGAGGATGAGAGGATGACGACTTGGTGGCCTCAGTGCTGGATAGGAAACATCTAGGTCCCCCGGAGGCCAGGCTCCCACATTACTGGACTTTCCAGGACAACTCATCCTCGAGGCCATCAAGAGATAATCTAATAAACATCCGCAGCTTCCTGACTAGAAGACAGCTTAATGTGTGAAAGGCATTCAGGTCCAACTGCTTAAAAACAAGGCTTCCTCTATGTGGAAGGACGCAGGTCTCTTCCAGTTCATTTCTAAGTCAGAGTGTGTGGTCTATGGTCCCTGATGGAAACTCCTCTCCTAGTCCCCAGTCAGTACTTAGTACCAGGTGCTATGGCACTGGGGAATTTATGTATGTTATCTCAAGTCACCCTGAGAACCATGAGGAAGTAGGTAGTGTTATCTCATTCTAGAGGTAAGGAATCTGGGGTTCAGGCAGGTCAAAAATCTTACACAAGATTACACAGCTAGCAAGTAGATTCAAAGAATATAGGAGACAAGGTAGGGGTAAAACTGTCAAGATGTGACAAGCCACTGCTTATTTTTAGGCAGTAAATCAAACAGGTTAGAAGCAGGCCTCTGTATCTAAGTGGATCAAATGTCTAGTCACAAGTCTTCATTACAAGGTAAGAGACAAAAAAAGAAACATAAATAGTGCTGTGAGAATCCTTAGCAGGAGATAATCACTGCCAGCCAAGCAAATCCAAGAGGGCTTCATGGATACGGTGCTATTTGAAACGGGTCGTAAAGAACAAGCTTTCAGCGGGTGAAGAAAATTGGAAGCTAGTTCCTACTGAAGAAACAGCAAGAGAAAAGGCAAAAAAGTGGGAATGCAGGAGGAATACATGTGAAATGCTAAATGAGCCATTTGGCTGGACTGTTGGGAATGAGAAGAGGAGCTTTGGGAATGTGACAACTGTGGAGAAACCGGGCTCCTAAGCCTGCCTATTTCATCTCAGGTCCTTTACACCGGGATGGCCTATTTATCCCTCATACTACTGCTAGCAAATGAAAGCAAATAGAGCTGATTCTAGAAGATAACCCCAGGTCAATCCAATGCATATACACACATCCAACTGAATTGGCCTCTTCTTGATTCCCCTCCTGATACCTTGGACTCTAGTTCTCCCACATGGGATTTAGTTTTGTCTGCTTCCTTTTGTTTCTTTTTTTTGTCTCAGATGAGGACTCCCCACTCCACAATGGAGAAGGGGGAGAAGGAGCTCAAAGCTAAGGAGTTTGGTCATTCCTTAGAGAACAAAGAAATGGTACAAGAGTAGAAGAGTGACACTATGATATTCTTGCTCTTAGAAGGTACTTAGCTGCAAGATGTAAAGATGGATTTAAAAATTTAGAGGCCGTTGGAAGAAAGACCAATGTGGAAGTCCTGAAACAGTCAAGAAGAAAGGTGGGTCAGAACAAGAGTGAAGGTGGCGGGAATGGAGGGGAGAGAGTAGATGCAAGTAGTAGAAAGGAGGTAGGCCTGTCAAGACATTCTGATCTACTGGCTAGTTGTAGACAATAATTCAAAATGGTTAGAAGCAGAAGATGTGCGTTTTAAAGGTTCAGGGGTTAAGTCACAGCTCTTCTTTTTCTAGACTATGTGACTTTAGGCAAAATTTTATCTCTCTAGACCTCAGCATCCTCTTGTAAGGTAGGATAATAGCTCTGACCTCACCAAGCTGTCCTCACAAAGTAAATGAGGTAATGTATTCAAAGCAATGATAACAATGCCTAGAACACAGCCCCAAATGTCAGAATTATCAAGATAAGTACGTTAGAGGGGGGGCTGGAGTCATGCCACGGTAAGCATAAAAGATGACCAGAGTCTGGGTGGCTAGGAGGGTGGTGCCAGGAAGTCAAGAGTCAGGTTCAGTACAAGAAGTGAGGTGTTTTAGAAAGCGGTTGACTGTGCTTCCCTTTTGCAACATCATAATCTCTGCACTTTACATCTAGTGTTCTAGCAGGACAGAGCTCTGTGCTAATAACACGAGGTGCTCTTACTGCATGTCTGTGGCCATTAGAAACTACTGCTTTGAAAAATCTGCCCTAAATTTTACATCTAAGACTCTCATAACCAATGAGGTTGTACATTTTCATTTTGTCCCAGGAATCTGTGTGCATATAAGTATATCTTAATGTTAAAAAGATAAAATGATAATTCATAATAGGCTCTCTAACGTTCAAAATCATGACTCATTTTTCCTTTTTAACACTTAAATGGAGATGTGTCATCGGTAATAAATAAAAACAGTCAAGGGTAAATCAAGGGCAATTAAAGGTAGATGTAAAACCAGGAACAGTCTCCGAAACAAAAATATGCAGGACATTGCCCATGAGGGTGGAGTTCTCACTTACCTGGAGAGTAAGGATCCCAGAAGATCATCATTCAAAGGTAATCTGGAGGACCTGCACAGCCTTTTGATGTCTTTGCTGGGTAATAATTTTTCCCTGCATTAAAACAAAGTAAATGGGCTTTTATATACTTTTTGTCTCTTGAGTAACAATTACACTCTATAGGAAAGAAAACACAGATGTGTCCTAAAAGCATGCACCTGGAAATAAGTATGAAAACTGGTACTGGAATCACAGTAAGGAAAAACAGTAATACTGCATTTCACCAACTTTTTTTTCCATTTCAGAAGTCACTAGATTCTGTCCTTACAAAGGCCTTTCCATCAAGATTCAGATTCTTGGTTGGTGATAGTACAGCCTATTAAGGCTGTAGCCACGAGTGTTGCTCTAAGTAATCGATCTGCATTCTTGACCACTAGTCAAAAATGGTTCTGATATTTGAAAACATCTCTTAATCTGACAGGCATCTAGAGCCTCCAACACAAGTATTATATGACTGGAGGGTGTTTTTCTAGTCTTTTCCTTGGACCCAAACCTTATAACCTAGAAGCCCCAACTGGGGCCTTAACATTCACCTCAATTTTTTCTCCAGACCAGCCCAACAGCCATTTTCCCCAGCCTGCTGAGGGCACAGAGATGCTTGTCCAATGTTCTAACTCAGACAGTGTTCTTCCAGGCATCAGGCAAAATTAGAACCAACAGGAAAGAAAGTGGGCTTCTTTCTTTGCAGTAGGTTATAAAATGGTAAGAGAATGTTTATGTCTAGAATTGGAGCTTGTTGGATCTGGAGAACCTCAGAGTTGTCTGATCAACCAGCCCCATTTTCCCAGGAGGTGTTCCTTTAGTGAAGGAGGGTCACAATTCTCACCCTGGGAAGGGGTACCACTAGGGTGGAAGGCAAGGCCCGGGTCATGCAAAGCTCAGGCCACACATCCTCCAGGAGGCTCAGAGAAGCTTAAAGATTCAAGGAAAAATACCATCTTTATAACAACTCAACAAGGGTGTATTATGGATTAGGGAAAAAAAAACATATTCACAATTAAAATAAACTATGGGACCTTCAAAGATATTTAGGGTATGTAGGTAGCCACTTGGGTGCAGACTTCAGGTTTGGGGATGAAGGAAGGGGTCATGGGGAAAAGAGATGGCAATGGTCTATAGTAATAAAATCAGAGGCTAGGGTTTGAGCTAAGGTTTTCTAACTCCAGTTGAGTATTCCGCCCACCCCTCACTATATCAGTCTGTGGATAAGATGAACACCAAAACATATTAAGATGGAGCTCCAGTTGTTTGTAACAGTGACTCAATAAAACTCAATGCAAACACGGTAAATGTATTCGAAATAGATTATGCTGAGCTTCATTATCTTCAAAGAGAAATAATTTCAAAGAAATTCTATAGAAAGTTTACTTGCAAATCCCCTGTTCTGTGTATTATAAAAGTCACACTTATAAATCCCACTTATCACTAAAATAATGTAAAGAGATGACATCTCAGAATTAAACCTTCTAACATTGATTTACTATGTTTCAATTGAAAACCTCTAGAGACCAATTAAAAGAAAATGCAAAGGGGCAATCCTATTCTTTTGAAGATACAGGGCCTCCCCCATTCCATCAACAAGCAAAGCTCACCATCCATCACTATGAAATATCTGTACCCAGATAATCTCCAAAAATGATTTAAGGTGGCTTTGCTACATAGTGGAGTATGAGGAGACATGTCAATTTTCTTTTTTGCCCTTTTTGGTAAAATACAAATTCCTTCATTAGTCAGGTTCACAGAAACGTAAATGATTTATTAGAATCAATAAAATAAAAGCTTACTTTTCCCGATCTTGGTATACACAGGTAGCAATGAGTCTTTCAAAATTCTCAGAAGTATTTTTCTTGAGCTGTTCATGGGCCTGTGCAATGAGGACATTCGTATCTGGACGGGGGTCCTCAGGCACCCGGTAGTGACGTGCAATGGTTATAACTTCTTAGTCTATGAGTTTCCCGACAGACTCATCATTATTTCTCTGTAAAGAAAATGGAAAAACACTCAAGAAATTATATCTAAGACTACTTTACCTTTCTTTCTATTAAAAAATATCCAAATCCCATTTTACAAAACTTTACCAACTGCCTAGAGACAGGTTATTATTTTTCTTTAATTTAATTTCTCTACCTATGAGCAACAGGAAGGCACTCGTGCTAGAATGGAAAACAATAAGCACAACAGCTTATAAATAAAATGGCACTTTGCCCAGAGTCAAACTTCTACCGCATAACAGCCTACAACCAGGAAGTAAATTCTTAAAGTCCTCAAATGGTCAAAAATCCTGTGACTAAATACATGATTTCATTCAATACCTATTAATCTTACTGTATACAAAATAGTAACAGACTTGGGGTTCTGGTTTCCCAGGGTATAAAACTTATAAATCAGTAAGTTAGAAAGGTGTTTTGGAGATGGGGAAAGCAATTATGCACATTTCTGTAGTAAAAAGTAAAAACTGACATACCCTACCAGTGAGAGAAAAAAGTGAAAAGTGAAAAGAGCTGTGTAAAGGTACAGTTGTCTGAGTCTTTAGAAGGCAAATGGCACTGATATCATTTGGCAGAGCAAACAAACAAACAACAACAAAAAAACAAATGACAGCAACACATTCACAATGAGGCCTCAAAGCTTAACAAATTGGCTGACATGTTTTCAATATATTCACTATATGAAAGCCATAAACCATGCAACAGGCATTAGAAAGAATTACACCAAAATGGTTAAAATGCAAACTGTTATGGTGGTTAAATGAATAAGCTTCCACCATCTAGAAAATCTACTTACTGGGAAAAAATTCAGTTCCCAAGAACCCCAAATAAATGAGGGAATACAAGATTTGATTTCTTCTTCTGTTATAGACTGGTCTTTTGGAATAATATGGTTTTTAGTTGTTTTAAATATTTCTTGTCATTTTCACTATCATTTAAGAGATCTGTAGGTTCTTCTGGTCAAGAATTTCCTTAGATAGAGTGTAGGAAAGCCCACAGCTATGATGTTGACCTACCTGAAGGAACTGTATTTCACCTACATCCACTTATTAGGGTCTCTGGGGTTTTTGTTTTGTTTTGCTTTGCTTTTGTTTTTTTAATGGGAAATGAAGGCCAAATTCAACCAAGAGGACCCCACCATTGCAGCAAGTCAGTTTGGGTTAGACGATCAATCAGTAACGTTGGCCGGGGGCTCACTATCTGGAAAACACTGTAGTCACTTTGGCATCTGAACTTTTCAGAGTCTATAATCTATTTGGGCTGTCCAGGCATCCAGATGAGCTCCCTAGCTACTAACTGGGAGGGGCACTTGAATGAACTGAGTAATAATAATAACCCTCACCACTTGTTGAGTACTTGCTATGTGCCAGGTCCTGTGCTGCTGGGTCCTTTTGGCATGGATCATCTCATCTGGCCCAGAAGGTAGATACTAGTATTAGCCCCATTTTACAGATGAGAACACTGAGGCAGAGAAATGTGAAGTAATATGTCCAGTGTCATGAAGTCAGAATGCAAACCCCTGCAGTCTGGCTCCAGAGCCCATGCTCCTGCATACTATTCTGTCCCTCTTCTGTTGGGACACAGAAGAAAGAGTGACCGCATGCAGTGGGGCTCATTCAGGGAAAGCTGAAGGCAGTGGCTTTTGAGCTGATTTTTTAACAGACCTCTTGATTCCCTTTCCCGTCCATGACCTGTGCTTTGAGGGCTATCACTAACCCGCATAAATAAGTAAGAGAAAGTAATTTCAGAAACCCTGAGTCACCAACCATCTCTGACAGAGAGCCAAGTGACCACGGAGGAACCACACCAAGGGAAGTCCCCGGCTCATTTAAAACACTGGTCATGGAATAATCAGTCACGACACATGCCCAGAATTGAACACTATGCAACCATGAAAAGTAGGCTGTTGACTGATTGGTATTAATTGGTATGAAAGACATCCATGCTATGTTGATAAATGTAGTATGATCCCAATGAAACTAAAGATACCGGTACAAATTGACATATATATGCACAGAAAAAAAGACTGGAAGGATACATACCAAAACATCTATAGCATTATCCCTGATTGCTGAGCTTTCTTTATATATAGGTATAAAAATGATTTTATACCTATATATAAAATGTCTGCTTTTTCTGAATTTTTATAATTATCAAATATTACTTTTATCGTCAGAAAAATACCCCTTTGAAATCTTTTTCTTTTTGAGGGTAGAAAACGGCATGAAGAAGAAGTGGCACACTCCCAAGGACGAGGGAAAAGAGCGTCTGCAGCAATAACTAGAAACTTACCACGTACCTTTAACTAAACCTACTCTAGCCCCACCAGGTCATAAAAGTTTATTTTCCTCTAGAGGGGTGGGATAGGGAGGGTGGGAGGGAGACGCAGGAGGGAGGAGATATGGGGATATATATATATGCATAGCTGATTCACTTTGTTATAAAGCAGAAACTAACACACCACTGTAAAGCAATTATACTCCAATAAAGATGTTTAAAAAAAAAAGTTTATTTTCCTTTTCATTGGATAAACTGAAATTATCCTGACCTCACTGCAGTGAAAATTTATATCTGCTGGGTTCTGCATGCCTGGGTTTTAAACACCTCAGTATTCCACTGCTTTCCATGTTGTTGTTTTTTAAATTTTATTATTTTTTTAACAACTTTATTGGAGTATAATTGCTTTACAATGGTGTGTTAGTTTCTGCTTTATAACAAAGTGAATCAGCTATACATATACATATGTTCCCTTATCTCTTCCCTCTTGCGTCTCCCTCCCTCCCACCCTCCCTATCCCACCCCTCTAGGTGGTCACAAAGCACCGAGCTGATCTCCCTGTGCTAGGCGGCTGCTTCCCACTAGCTATCTATTTTACGTTTGGTAGTGTATATATGTCCATGCCACTCTCTCACTTTGTCCCAGCTTACCCTTCCCCCTCCCCATATCCTCAAGTCCATTCTCTAGTAGGTCTGTGTCTTAATTCCCGTCTTGCCACTAGGTTCTTCATGACCTTTTTTTTTTCCCTTAGATTCCATATATATGTGTTAGCATACGGTATTGCTTTTTCTCTTTCTGACTTACTACACTCTGTATGACAGTCTCTAGGTCCACCCACCTCACTACAAATAACTCAATTTTGTTTCTTTTTTATGGCTGAGTAATATTCCATTGTATATATGTGCTACATCTTCTTTAACCACTCAGCTGTCGATGGACACTTAGGTTGCTTCCACATCCTGGCTATTGTAAATAGAGCTGCAATGAACATTGTGGTACATGACTCTTTTGGAATTATGGTTTTCTCAGGGTATATGCCCAGTAGTGGGATTGCTGGGTCATATGGTAGTTCTATTTTTAATTTTTTAAGGAACCTCCATACTGTTCTCCATAGTGGCTGTATCCATTTACATTCCCACCAACAGTGCAAGAGGGTTCCCTTTTCTTCACACCTTCTCCAGCATTTATTGTTTGTAGACTTTTTGATGATGGCCATTCTGACCGGTGTGAGGTGATACCTCATTGCAGCTTTGATTTGCATTTCTCTAATGATTAGTGATGTTGAGCATCCTTTCATGTGTTTGTTGGTGATCTGTATATCTTCTTTGGAGAAATGTCTATTTAGGTCTTCTGCCCATTTTTGGATTGGGTTGTTTGCTTTTTTGATATTGAGCTGCATGAGCTGCTTGTATATTTTGGAGATGAATCCTTTGTCAGTTGCTTCATTTGCAAATATTTTCTCCCATTCTGAGGGTTGTCTTTTTGTCTTGTTTATGATTTCCTTTGCTGTGCAAAAGCTTTGAAGTTTCATTAGGTCCTATTTGTTTATTTTTGTTTTTATTTCCATTTCTCTAGGAGGTGGGTCAAAAAGGACCTTGCTGTGATGTATGTCATGGAGTGTTCTGCCTATGTTTTCCTGTAGGAGTTTTAGAGTGTCTGGCCTTACATTTAGGTCTTTAATCCATTTTGAGTTTATATTTGTATATGGTGTTAGGGAGTGTTCTAATTAATTTCATTCTTTTACACGTAGCTGTCCAGTTTTCCCAGCACCACTTATTGAAGAGGTTGTCTTTTCTCCATTGTATATTCTTGCCTCCTTTAGCAAAGATAAGGTGACCATATGTGTGTGGGTTCATGTCTGGGCTTTCTATGTTGTTCCACTGATCTATATTTCTGTTTTTGTGCCAGTACCATACTGTCTTAATTACTGTAGCTTTGTAGTATAGTCTGAAGTCAGGGCGCCTGATTCCTCCAGCTCCGTTTTTCTTTCTCAAGATTGCTTTGGCTATTCGGGGTCTTCTGTGTTTCCATACAGATTGTGAAATTTTTTGTTCTAGTTTGGTGAAAAATGCCATTGGTAGTTTGATAGGGATTGCATTGAATCTGTAGATTGCTTTGGGTCGTACAGTCATTTTCAGAATGTTGATTCTTCCAATCCAAGAACATGGTATATCTTTCCATCTGTCTGTATCATCTTTAATTTCTTTCATCAGTGTCTTATAGTTTTCTGCATACAGGTCTTTTGTCTCCTTAGGTAGGTTTATTCCTAGGTATTTTATTCTTTTTGTTGCAATGGTAAATGGGAGTGTTTCCTTAATTTCTCTTTCAGATTTTTCATCATTAGTGTATAGGAATGCAAGAGATTTCTGTGCATTAATTTTATATCCTGCTACTTTACCAAATTCATTGATTAGCTCTAGTAGTTTTCTGGTAGCATCTTTGGGATACTCTAGGTATAGTATCATGTCATTTGCAAACAGTGACAGTTTTACGTCTTCTTTTCTGATTTGGATTCCTCTTATTTCTTTTTCTCCTCTGATAGCTGTGGTTAAAACTTCCAAAACTATGTTGAATAATAGTGGTGAGAGTGGGCAACTTTGTCTTGTTCCTGATCTGAGAGGAAATGGTTTCAGTTATTCACCATTGAGAACGATGTTGGCTGTGGGTTTGTCATATATGGCCTTTATTATGTTGAGGTAAGTTCCCTCTATGCCTACTTTCTGGAGGGTTTTTTTATCATAAATGGGTGTTGAATTTTCTCGAAAGCTTTTTCTGCATCTATTGAGATGATCATATGGTTTTTCTCCTTCAGTTTGTTAATATGGTTTATCACATTGATTGATTTGTGTATATTGAAGAATCCTTGCATTCCTGGGATAAACCCCACTTGATCATGGTGTATGATCCTTTTAATGTGCTGTTGGATTCTGTTTGCTGGTATTCTGTTGAGGATTTTTGCGTCTATGTTCATCAGTGATATTGGTCGGTAGTTTTCTTTTTTTTGTGAAATCTTTGTCTGGTTTTGGTATAAGGGTGATGGCGGCCTCATAGAATGAGTTTGGGAGTGTTCCTCCCTCTGCTATAGTTTGGAAGAGTTTGAGAAGGATCGGTGTTAGCTCTTCTCTAAATGTTTGATAGAATTCGCCTGTGAATCCAGCTGGTCCTGGGTTTTTATTTGTTGGAAGATTTTTAATCACAGTCTCAATTTCAGTGCTTGTGATTGGTCTGTTTATATTGTCTATTTCTTCCTGGTTCAGTCTCAGGAGGTTGTGTTTTTCTAAGAATTTGTCCATTTCTTCCAGGTAGTCCATTTTATTGGCATATAGTTGCTTGTAGTAATCTCTCATGATCCTTCGTATTTCTGCAGTGTCAGTTGTTACTTCTTTTTCATTTCTAATTCTATTGATTTGAGTCTTCTCCCTTTTTTTCTTGATGAGTCTGGTTAATGGTTTATCAATTTCATTTATCTTCTCAAAGAACCAGCTTTTAGTTTTATTGATCTTAGCTATTGTTTCCTTCATTTCTCTTTCATTTATTTCTGATCTGATCTTTATGATTTCTTTCCTTCTGCTAACTTTGGGGGTTTTTTGTTCTTCTTTCTCTAATTGCTTTAGGTGTAAGGGTAGGTTGTTTATTTGAGATGTTTCTTGTTTCTTGAGGTAGGATTGTATGGCTATAAGCTTCCCTCTCACAACTGCTTTTGCTGCATCCCATAGGTTTTGGGTTGTCGTGTTTTCATTGTCATTTGTTTCTAGGTAATTTTTGATTTCCTCTTTGATTTCTTCACTGATCTCTTGGTTATTTAGTAGTGTTTTGTTTAGCCTCCATGTGTTTGTATTTTTTACAGATTTTTTCCTGTAATTGATATCTAGTCTCATAGCATTGTGGTCAGAAAAGATACTTGATATGATTTCAATTTTCTTAAATTTACCAAGGCTTGGTTTGTGACCCAAGATACGATCTATCCTGGAGAATGTTCCATGAACACTTGACAAGAAAGTGTATTCTGTTGTTTTGGATGGAATGTCCTATAAATATCAATTAAGTCCATCTTGTTTAATGTATCATTTAAAGCTTGTGTTTCCTTATTTATTTTCATTTTGGATGATTTGTCCATTGGTGAAAGTGGGGTGTTAAAGTCCCCTTCTATGATTTTGTTACTGTTGATTTCCCCTTTTATGGCTGTTAGCATTTGCCTTAAGTTTTGAGGTGCTCCTATGTTGGGTGCATAAATATTTACAATTGTTATATCTTCTTCTTGGATTGATCCCTTGATCATTATGTAGTATCCTTCTTTGTCTCTTGTAATAGTCTTTGTTTTAATGTCTATTTTGTCTGATATGAGAATTGCTACTCCAGCTTTCTTTTGATTTCCATTTGCATGGAATATCTTTTTCCATCCCCTCACTTTCAGTCTGTATGTGTCCCTCGGTCTGAAGTGGGTCTCTTGTAGACAGCGTGTATACGGGTCTTGTTTTTGTATC
Source organism: Balaenoptera physalus (assembly GCF_965194825.1). Classification (NCBI taxonomy): domain Eukaryota; kingdom Metazoa; phylum Chordata; class Mammalia; order Artiodactyla; family Balaenopteridae; genus Balaenoptera; species Balaenoptera physalus. The sequence goes on from NC_138903.1 coordinate 39,907,128, forward strand.
CATTCAGACAGTCTGTGTCTTTTGGTTGGAGCATTTAATCCATTTACATTGAAGGTATTTATTGATATGTGTGTTCCTATTACCATTTTCGTAATTGTTTTGGGTTTGTTATTGTAGGTCTTTTCCTTCTCTTGTGTTTCCTGCCTAGAGAAGTTCCTTTAGCATTTGTTGTAAAGCTGGTTTGGTGGTGCTGAATTCTCTTAGCTTTTGCTTGTCTGTAAAGGTTTTAATTTCTCCATCAAATCTGAATGAGGTCCTTGCTGGGTAGACCAATCTTGGTTGTAGGTTTTTCTCTTTCATCACTTTAAATATGTCCTGCCACTCCCTTCTGGCTTGCAGAGTGCCTGCTGAAAGATCAGCTGTTAACCTTATGGGGATTCCCTTGTATGTTATTTGTTACTTTTACCTTGCTGATTTTAATATTTTTTCTTGTATTTAATTTTTGATAGTTTGGTTAATATGTGTCTTGGCATGTTTCTCCTTGTATTTATCCTGTATGGGACTCTGTGTTTCCTGGACTTGATTGACTATTTCCATTCCCATATTAGGGAAGTTTTCAACTGTAATCTCTTCAAATATTTTCTCAGTCCCTGTCTTTTTCTCTCCTTCTTCTGGGCCACCTATAATTTGAATGTTGGTGTGTTTAATGTTGTCCCAGAGGTCTCTGAGATGGTCCTCAATTCTTTTCATTCTTTTTTGTTTATTCTGCTGTGCAGTAGTTATTTCCACTATTTTATCTTCCAGGTCACTTATCCGTTCTTCTGTCTCAGTTATTCTGCTATTGATTCCTTCTAGAGAATTTTAAATTTCATTTATTTTGTTGTTCATCATTGTTTGCTCTTTAGTTGTTCTAGGTCCTTGTTAAATGTTTCTTGTATTTTCTCTATTCTATTTCCATGATTTCGCATCATCTTTACTATCATTGCTCTGAATTCTTTTTCAGGTAGACTGCCTAGTTCTTCTTCAGGTGTTTGGTCTGGTGGGTTTTTACCTTGCTCCTTCATCTGCTGTGTATTTCTCTGTCTTCTCCTTTTGCTTAACTTACTGTGTTTGGGATCTCCTTTTCGCAGGCTGCAGGTTCGTAGTTCCCATTGTTTTTGGTGTCTGCCCCCAGTGGGTAAGGTTGGTTCAGTGGGTTGTGTAGGCTTCCTGGTGGAGGGGACTGGTGCCTGAGTTCTGGTGGATGAGGCTGGATCTTGTCTTTCTGGTGGGCAGGACTGCGTCCGGTGATGTGTTTTGGGGTGTCTGTCAACTTATTATGATTTTATGCAGCCTCTCTGCTAATGGGCAGGGTTGTGTCCCTGTCTTGCTAGTTGTTTGGCATAGGGTGTCCAGCACTGTAGCTTGCTGGACGTTGAGTGGAGCTGGGTCGTAGCGTTCAGATGGAGATCTCTGAGAGAGCTTTCGCCGTTTGATATTATGTAGGGCCAGGAGGTCTTTGGTGGACCAGTGTCCTGAGCTCGGCTCTTACCCCCTCAGAGGCTCAGGCCTGACGCCCGGCTGGAGCACCAAGACTCTGTCAGCCACCAGCTCAGAAGAAAAGGGAGGGAAAAAAAGAAAGAAAGAAAGGAAGAAAGAAAGAAAGAAAGAAAGAAAGAAAGAAAGAAAGAAAGAAAGAAAGAAGTAAACTAAACTAAAATAAAGTTATTAAAATAAACAATTAAAAAATATTATTAAAAATGAAAAATTATAAAAGTAATAAAAAAAAGAAAGAGAGAGCAACCAAACCAAAAAACAAGTCCACCAATGATAACAAGAGCTAAAAACTATACTTAAAAAAAAACAGCGGGGGGTGGGGGTCACGGTGTGATGAATTGGGCGATTGGGATTGACATGTATACACTGATGGGTATAAAATGGATGACTAATAAGAACCTGCTGTATAAAAAATAAATTAAAAAAATAATACATTATGGAAATAGATAAGTATAAGCAAAATAGCTTTAATCTTGGGATTATATTATAACCTGTCATCACACAGCATTTTGTTAAGGCACAAGACTTCCAAGAAGTGTTATCAGAGATAAATAGTACCAGAGACTTAACCTTGTTAAGCAGCATTTGTTTCTACATCAAATGACGGGACAGACTTATGTTATCTTCCTTGTCAAATGCTGTATTTACTTTTACAATGTTCCAGCTTCGTTACTGAAAGATCCTGTACCCATTTTCTTCTTGCTGAATGAATAACTATAAAATAATAATTTGTTTAAGTCTTAGAAGTGTTATAAATAATAAAGTAATTTCAATGATCTGTAAAAAAAAAACCAAAAAAAACAAAAAAAACCGACAGACAGAACCCTAGGACAAATGGTAAAAGCAAAGGTATACAGACAAAATCACACAAAGAAGCATACACATACATACTCACAAAAGGAGAAAAAGGAAAAAAAATATATATATATTAAAAAACAAAAGGAAGAGAACAACCAAATCAGCAATCAAATCTACCAATGATAATAAGCTCTAAATACTAAACTAAGATAAGCATAAAACCAGAAACAAATTAGATGCAGAAAGCAAACCCCAAGTCTACAGTTGGTCCCAAAGTCCACTGCCTCAATTTTGGGATGATTCGTTGTCTATTCAGGTATTCCACAGACGCAGGGTACATCAAGTTGATTGTGGAGATTTAATCCGCTGCTCCTGAGGCTGCATGGAGAGATTTCCCTTTCTCTTCTTTGTTCACACAGCTCCTGGGGTTCAGCTTTGGATTTGGCCCCGCCTCTGCTTGTAGATCGCCTGGGTTAAAGGAGCAGCTGATTTGGGGGCTCTGGCTCACTCAGGCCGGGGGGAAGGAGGAGTACAGAATGCGGGGCAAGCCTGCAGTGGCAGAGGCCGGCGTAACGTTGCAACAGCCTGAGGCGCTCTCGCAGGGAAGTTGTCCCTGGATCACGGGACCCTGGCAGTGGCGGGCTGCACAGGATCCCCGGAGGGGAGGTGTGGATAGTGACCTGTGTTTGCACACAGGCCTCTTGGTGGCTGCAGCAGCCTTAGTGTCTCATGCCCGTCTCTGGTGTCCGTGCTGATAGCCATGGCTCGCGCCCGTCTCTGGAGCTCGTTTAGGCGGCGCCGTGAAACCCCTCTCCTCGCACACCCCGAAACAACGGTCTCTTGCCTCTTAGGCAGGTCCAGACCTTTTCCCGGACTCCCTCCCGGCTAGCTGTGGCGCACTAGCGCCCTTCAGGCTGTGTTCACGCCGCCAACCCCAGTCCTCTCCCTGGGATCCGACCTCCGAAGCCCGAGCCTCAGCTCCCAGTCCCCGCCCGCCCTGGCGGGTGAGCAGACAAGCCTCTTGGGCTGGTGAGTGCTGGTCGGCACTGATCCGCTGTGCGGTAATCTCTCGGCTTTGCCCTCTGCACCCCTGTTGCTGCGCTCTCCTTTGTGGCTCCGAAGCTTCCCCCCCACCGCCACCCGCAGTCTCTGCCAGTGAAGGGACTTCCTAGTGTGTGAAAACTTTTCCTCCTTCACAGCGCCCTCCCAGTGGTGCAGGTCCCGTCCCTATTCTTTTTTTTTTTTAATTTTTATTTATTTATTTATGGCTGTGTTGGGTCTTCGTTTCTGTGCGAGGGCTTTCTCTAGTTGCGGCAAGTGGGGGCCACTCTTCATCGTGGTGCGCGGGCCTCTCATTATTGCGGCCTCTCTTGTTGCGGAGCACAGGCTCCAGACGTGCAGGCTCAGTAATTGTGGCTCACGGGCCTAGTTGCTCTGCGGCATGTGGGATCTTCCCAGACCAGGCCTCGAACCCGTGTCCCCTGCATTGGCAGGCAGATTCTCAACCACTGCGCCACCAGGGAAGCCCCCCCATCCCTATTCTTTTGTCTCTGTTTTTTCTTTTTTCTTTTGCCCTACCCAGGTACGTGGGGAGTTTCTTGCCTTTTGGGACGTCTGAGGTCTTCTGCCAGCATTCAGTAGGTGTTCTGTGGGAGTTGTTGTTCCACATGTAGATGTATTTCTGATGTATTTGTGGGGAGGAAGGTGATCTCCACGTCTTACTCCTCCGCCATCTTGAAGCTATCTCGCTTTCCATGTCTTTATGTGAGGATTCCAAACAAGCTGCCCCACACTTAAAACCGCCCTCAGTCGTGCAGGACACGAGGGGCCCCTGAGTGGCGGCCGGGGTTGCTGCTTCACCCACACGAGCCAGGTCCTGGCACCAGCAATGCCAGTCAGGCAGTGCAAGCCTCGCCCTGCTAACCCCTTTGCCCTGTGTTTGCCACGTGTCCCTTCTTTAGGACCCACCCCACCCTGTCAAACTTTAATGGGCTTCACCAAGAATGAGGAATGTTTTCAAAAGTAGCACATTCCATTTCTTTTTATTGTGGTGAAATACACAGAAGACAAAATCTATCATTAGTGGCATTTAGTGCATTCATAATGTCATGCAACCACCACCTCTATCTGTTCCAAAATATTTCCATCACCCCAAAGAAGCAATCACTCCAGTTTCTTCCTTCCCCCAGCCCTCTCCCCACCTGGCCACCACTAAGCTGCTTTCTATCTCTGCAGACTACCAATCTGGATATTTCATATAAATGGAGTTATGCAGTATGGTCTTTTGTGTCTGGCTTTTCTCACTTAGCATAATGTATTCATGGTCATACATGTTGCAGCAGGTATCAGTACTTCCTTCCTTTTTATGGCTGAATAATAGTCCATTGTACGAATGTACCACATTTTGCTTATCTATTCATGCATCAGTGGACATCTGGGGTTGTTTTCCCCTTTTGGTTACTGTGAATAGTGCTGCTATGAACATTCATGTACAAGTTTTTGTTTGAACACCTGTTTTCAATACTTTAGGTATTTATACCTAGGAGTAGAATCACTGGGTCATATAGTAATTTTATGTTTAACTTATTGAGGACCCACCGAACTGTTTTCTGCATACTCCATTTTTGCTAGCAGCAGTCACAAAAACAAAGGTCCAACTTCCATCAGACATAGCCCTTTCTCACTTAAACCTTCCGAGTGAACCTCCAATACGATCTGAGAGCAAAGTCTCATCTTGGTACTTCCTGCCCCATCATTTAAGGAAAATAAAAATGCACTTTAAAAAGCAGTCATAATTTTAGTGATCTGGTATTCTGTGACTACTATTGTTCATCTTAAAGACTCAAATGGCAATCACCTTTGCCTTTACTCAACATTGTACTATGCTCCTGGCACTAATATTTTATACAGATCATCACAGTAATATTTAATTAATCTTATAAGGGATGCTGCCATGATTTTCTCTCCATTTTTGTAATTTAAGCCATAAGACTAAAAAAAAAGCCAAACTGCTCTAAGGTATTGAGGTAACTACGCAGAATTCTGAAACATGAAATGCTAAACAGTTTTACAAGACATAATTCCATTAAAGTCACCCAGTCAAGTAATGGTGAATCAAAACTTCATTTTAAAGGTCTGAATCTTGGGGTATTTTCTTACATATCGAATTGTTAAAGTGTAAGCAATGTCTTTCAAACAAACTAAAAAAATTAGTTTCAATGTAAACAAGGGCTCAAGAGTCTAAGCCTTGGGCCCTAAGGCTTACAAGAAAATCTGGTTGAGCCTAAATTAAACCAAGCAGCAACTTTAATGACAGTTAGATAGCACCCTGTATCATCTCCTTCAATTTGATATTCAACAAATAAAATGTGTTTCACTTTGTCTAATCAGAAGCCAGGCACACCTGCTTAGGCCCACAAGTAACAGAAAACCTGAGGGAATGTAGGATGTGAGCAGGTTTTCCCATAACTTACGTCCTAGCCTGGCATAGTGCTGGACTAGTGTGTTGCCAGACTGCAGAGAGTAGTAGAGACAGCTGGTAGAATATGTGTCAGAGGAAGGAGAAATGGAAAGATAGATCAAATGGAGCCAGTACAAATGTCTTACCAGATTTTGCTACCAGCCTAACTATAGCTCAAAACCATTTACAGAGCTCTTCAATCTCACTGGAGAACAAAGCCGTTACATATGTCCATGTTGGCTGGGTACTGCCCACCTCCAGGGAGAACATTTATAGACTTATGGCATAAATTGTGTCCCCTGGAGTTGTGTGACACGGTGGCCTCGCCAGAGAAGCCAAGGGACTCCAGAGAAAAAAGAAAAAAAGAGGTCACCACAGACTATAAGAAAATCATCTACCCCAGCCTGGGTCACAACCTGTTTGCAACTGGGAGGCAGTGTGGTTTAGTGGGGAAAATGTGAGCTTCCAAATTACACAGACCTGGATTAAAATTGCAGCCCCACAAATTCTCTAATAAATGGGAACTTTGGTAAATTTTGAACTTTTCTGAGGCTCTGTTCCTTATCTGTGAAATTGGACAAGACCACCTGCTTCACAGAATTTTATGTTACCGCAGGAGCCAGGATGATCCTGTGAAAACGTAAGTCAGATCATATCATGCCTCTGTTCAAAAGCCTCTGAGGGCTTGCCATCTCTCCTGAAGTTGCACCCAAAAGCCTCATGACGGCCTACCAGGCCCGACATGATGTGCCCCCTCTTCTGCTCTCTCTCTCAGACCTCGTCCCCTCTCTTTCTCTCTGCACCCACCATACTGCACTCCTTGTTCTTCCTCAAACAAGGCAGGCACATTTCCAACTTCAGGGTCTTTGCACCTGCTCTTCCCTCTATCTGGAATGCTCTTCCCCAAGACAGTTAACACAGTTTGGTCCTTCACTTCCTGTAGGGCATCTTCATCTGTTTGGGTGTCATCTTCTCCATGAGGCCTTCTCTAACCATCCTTTTCAAAAGTGTGACCCCTCCCCCTATAAGCCTGGCATTCCCTAGCCCCTTCTCTGCTCTCTTTTCCTCAGTGGCATTCATCATACGCCAACCTAGTATATCATTTATTTTCTTATTCTGTATATCGTCTTTCTTCCCCTGCTAGAACGTAAGCTCCACAGAAGGCAGGGCTATTTGTCTATTTTGTTCCTTGCTGAATCCCCAACACATTCAATAGCCCCTGACACATAGTAAGCACTCTGTAATAGATAGTTTTCTGAATAAATGAAAAATGAGGGTTAAGTTTGCAAGGTATGAAAAGCATTTAGCTTTCTATAGTGCCTGGAACTGTATGAATGCTCAATAAACAATATCAATTTTTATTCTCATCGTCCCAAAATGAAGATAGTTTCATGTTGTATTAAACTAGATGAGTTACTTCCTTTAAGCAAGTTTATCTTGGAAAAATGTGAAGTGTCTTTGATGAGTGAAATCATGGAATTTATCACAGAATGTAAAAGGAAGATGGTACACTTGTTTTAAATAGTCAAATTCAGGATTTAAGTCTGAAGTGATAAAGTGATAAGCTCCAGGTGTGCCTTCCTTTATATAATGGATAGATTTGAGATGCTGCACAAATGCTTAATTCTTAGAATTCAAATTAGATGCCCCCTTTCACTCTCTATTACATATGAAGATACTCTATCTTCATTTTGGTCATTTTTAATTGGCAATGGCACCTAACACCTTAGCTTTAAGTTCCTCTAATATCTGTCAAGTTGTTAACAAGAAGCAAGCACACTGAACTCTGAAATAAGTTCTTCGGAAACTAAAGAATCTTTTAACAGTATAATAATTACTGCCAAATTTCTCTGCTTTGTAAATTGATTTTTTGATGTATTTTCTCAAAGAGAAGTACATCTGCATTGAAAATCACTGAGCTTGTTTTCTTATTCCAAATAAATGTAAGCAGCTTCTAGTTTTCTCTCTATTACTGCTCTAATCTTCATTTCACATCAAATACTATGGCTTTTCCTGTTTTGACATGTAGTGGAATGTACATGGTAATTTTGATTTATTTAGTTTGAAATCCAGTATGTCTTGGTGCACTCAACTTTGGGGTTGTTTTAGTGTAGCCAAACAAAATGAGATATTCTCATGCAGTTAACAGTAATTGCTGTATATTAGCAATATTCTTCATAGGGGTACAATTTTAGAAACCCTTTAAAACGCTCATCTATAATTCTTCTACAATTTGGTACAATATGCATTTAAGCAAGCTAAGACAACAGTGAGGTTTCTTTTGTTTTTTGTTTTTTAAATCATGTCAAGATTTTTGCATCCAGCAAGTGGACCCCGGATGATGGTGCTTAACTTGCATGTGGGCAGAAAAGAATGAATATGCATTTCATTTACAAGCAAAGTGATTTGTTTTCTACCACCTTCCTTTTCATTAACACCCATCCTGTGTTCAGGGATTATTTGTCTCCAAGCAAACCTCACTTGTTTGGCTTTTTGTTTTTAACTCTTTCTCACTGGTGGCCAGATGTGATGTTTTAGAGGCCATGCTAAGCCCTGTGACAACTGTGGTTTCTTATATGGAGGGTGACCTCATATAAGCCCACAGGTTATTTACTGGTCACACAATCGGCTGAACACAAGACCAGATCTGTGCCCTCCGGTACTTAAAATCAACTTCATAATTTAAGACTTACTCATGTCAAAACATATCAAACAAAATATAATCAGATTCTTAATTGTTTCTGAGCACACACTTTAAAATATAAAATTTATTGGCTTTACTCCATTGTAAAAGGAACACATTTCTAAATATAGAGAATTTGGATAATATATAAAAGCAGGAAAAAAACCCATACACACTCCCACCATCCAAATATAACCAAGTAATCATTCTGGTATACTTCCTCACAGTCTCTTTTCTATGCATGGGTATCTACTTGTCTTTTTTTTCTTAATAGTTGTGAACATATTCTATAGTCTGCTTTTTTCCTTTAACTAATACATTTCTTATCATCACACATTCCTCTGAAACCAAAATGCTAATCCATTCTTCTATTATTGGATATTTTGTGGGCTTTTCTCAAATTTTTATATAAATAATGTCATAATGTACATATTTACACATAAACATTTGTTTGTATTTAAAATTATTTCTGTTACTGTCCCAGAAGTACAATTAGGTGGGCAAAAGAAAAGGACATTTTAAAGGATCTTGACACATGGTGTTAAATTGCTTTTACCCTCCCACCAGGAACAAGAAAGAGGCCACAGAAATAGATACTATCATTTTTAAAAGCGTTTCCTAATTCATCAGGTAAAAATGATGTCTCATTTTAATCAACAGTGATTTGATTACTAATAAACTTGAACATCTCTTATTTGCTTGGAAATTATATTTCTTCTATAGTGTTCTGTCTGCACATGTCCCTTACCTATGTATTCATTTATTCATTCATTCATTCATTCATTCAACAAACACTAAATGAGCACTTAGTCCATGTCAGGCCACATTAACTGATGGAAAATAAGAGAATGGACTAGATTTGACTCCCAGCCCTCCATGCCTGTATCCTACAGTTAATCACAGACCAAGAGAAAGGCCAAATCAACAAAGTAGAAAAAGGGCTATAATAAAGATATGTCCCGCTCAGAAAAAGTAGCCCTCACCCAGTCTGGAATGTATACACATCAAGGGGGAAATCTAGGAATGCTCCACAGTCGAGGTGTCAATAGAGCAGACAGACCCTGCAGATGAAGGACAATTTGCTAGTCAGAAAAGTAGGGTGGGGAGGGGAAGGAGGTTGGGAGGAATGGGAGAAAACCATATTCTCAAAGATACAAGGAGAGCAAGAGGATGGTACATCTTAGGAGCTGTACAAAGTACTAATAACAGAAGCTACCATTTATCACGTGCTTAGTGTATGCCAGACAGCGATCTAACTGCTTCACATGTATGAACTCATTTAACCTCACGACAACTCTTTAAGTAGGAACTTGGACTATCCCCATTTTACAGATGAAGAACTAAGGCCCAGAGAGCTCTAGCAAATTGCCCAAGGGCACATGGCTAGTACGTGGTGGAGCCAAGATTTGAACCCAGTCAGGATTCTTAGGATGACTAGAACATAGGGAAATGAAGCAAGAGATAAGTTAGAGAGTTGGCAGGTGGGGCCCAATCATGAAAGGCACACAGGGGGCATCTGGGTTTTCTTCCACAGGTGAAGGGAATCTCTTGAAGGATGTCAAGCAAGCGAGCACTATGAACAGAGAGTTGGACGTCAGGGCACTCAGGAAGCAACGTGAGTGTAGGCACACCAGTAAGGGCTGCTGGGGCAGAGGAAACAGGGCAAGAGGGTGAGCTGAGAGGCGTCAACTGGGGTTGGATGTGCTTGGCTGAGGATGGGTCCCAGTCTCTTTCTTGTTCAGGGTCTGGGAAACAGGGCCATCATGGACGCTAGCTTTGGACAGCAGAGGGGGCGCCTTTTCTACTGAGGTGAGGAGGGAGGAATGCGAAGCTGTGGATGCAGGGGCATGGGGGAGGTTTGTATCTCAGGACCTCTATATTCTCTGTTAACCTGGAGATGAGGTTTTCTGCCACCCGTTGTGGAGAATGGGCAAAGGCATAACTATGCCTTGACCCATCCTTAACTGCTTCTTCATCCCTAACTGCCCACTGATCCATCAGCTATCCAGTCTGTCATCTATGCCTTCGATTTCTTGGTCCCTATTGATCCTTTCTCTTCAGCTTATAGACATGTTCATGTCTCTCCCAACTTAAAACAACAGCAAAACCTAGCCGCTGATCTTCTGGCCAGCTAAGTCATCCCGGTGGCATCCATCAGCCTGGCAGGACCAGTCTCCCACAGCAGCCTTGTGAAGCAAGGAGCCACAGCAGTGGTGTTGGACAGTGGTCTGACCCTCCTTGGACAAACTCACCCTCCTGGGGTTCTTGGACCACTAAGGGGGAAGGGGAAGGGAAGAGGCCTCAGGAGGAATATATTGATCATTCCTCAAGAGGAATTCCTGATAATATGGCCCATGGGAGCTCAAGGAGTTAAACAGGAAAGTAAAAGAGAGATGATCATATGCCAACCTCAAGAAGACAGAATGTGTCATAATGGCTGCAGGGGCCATCAGGGAGTTCACATTTATGGTCAAGACCTCTCCTAGGACTTTTTTTTCCCCCTGTCTTCTGGTTTTGTTTTCAGTTTTTTATGTACTGTTGCCATTACCTTCTATTGCTACTTGTCTTTTGCCGTCAAGACTACACTAGGTTTGCTCTTAGATTCTGCAATTTTTTTTTCTAAAAAGGAACACTATGTCTTATGCTTGTCTTTGTTTCCTAATAGTAGGTTTTAAAATAATAAAATATGTCATCAAATTCAAAGAATATAAAAAGTTATATAATGATCTCCTCACCACCTCAAGCTCCAGTCCCACTCCCCAGAACTCTTTTTTCACTCAGCTTTATTGGCAGATAAATGACAAAATTATATATATTTAAGTACAACGTGATGATTTGATATACATATACATTGTGAAATGATTATTAGATTCTGCAATTCTATTTGGAATTTTATCTTGGTTAAGTTGAAATTTCCCTAAAATATTTTAAACTTATAACTACCTAATTTTCAAAGGCAAGCATGAAATATGATTTTACTCTCAAGATCAAATATGAAGAATTCAGCCCTTAGTTTCCCAACTCTCTTTATTTGGCTATTTTATCTGTGGTACAAACCATGTCATCTTCCTTTTCAATTTTTCTAACAATATTCACTTCTTGAAATAATGTTTTATCCTGGAATTTAGCTGTATAACCGTGTGTGTGTGTGTGTGTGTGTGTGTGTGTGTGTGTGTGTGTGTGTGTGTGCATGTGTGTGTGTGAAACCTGTCTTAATGTTCAATGCTGGTCCAGTCTTTCAAGATAAGATGTCCTCCTTGAGTTCTTAATTTTGATTTTCTCTTCATGTTCTGGAGTAGTTTATGAAAGTAATAGGTTACTTTGAGTAATGTGTCAAAGAAACTATATCATAGTCCATTTTCTTCAAGATTTAAAAACATTTCTATTGTCTCCATGTACGAAAAACAACTTGTCCCCATTTTGCTTACTCTCAAAGCACTGAAGATTTGATCCATTTTCTCCTTGCGTTACCTGAAGCCACATCTTTGTGGTTTTTAGGTCACTGGTTCTGCTGGTGGTGGTGGTGTTTTCAAGCTTTATTTTGTGTGTATGTTTTGCTTTGATGCTCCTTATAAGATTCTTTCCTCATATATGACCTTTAAATTTTTACCAAGGTGTATCTGGTGATCCCTTTTCACATACTTTGCTTGGAACAGAGTGAAATCTCTCAATTTCCAGACGTATTTTTTTTTCACTTAGAAAAGGATTTTTCTTTAAAAATTATCATTGATTATTACCGTAGTTCCACTTGCTCAGTTCCCTCTCTACCTCCATTTCCGCTCTCTTCTTTCTCAACATTTTAATCTCTTCCTTGTTTTGCTCTGTTTGAGAGTGTTTCTAAAGATAGTTCTCTGGTTTACTACTGAGTTTTTTGCAGTGTCCAGTCTCCTATTAGTGCCTCCTGTTTAATTTTTAATTCAGAAAATATGTGTTTTTTACATTTTAATACAACTCTTTCCCTATTTTGGTCTGTTTGCTTCTCAAAATGGTCTGCTCTTGCTGAGACCATCATACATCTGGTTGTGACCATTAACTAGGTTCTAAAAACAAATAAACAAAAACCAATTTTTCATACAATCAATCACTTTTGGAATCTGCATGGAACCTCCTACACTGCACGGTTTAGTTTCTCTCTGTTTGTGCAACCTTACAAAGAGGTTTGTAGAGCAGTCTGGGCATTGGTATGGCGCTGCACTTAACTAAATTCCATAGGATCTGTCACAGATGGGGCGTATGTGTATCTGTTGGGGGGGGCGTTAAGGAAAGGAGGGATCCAATCATGGCCATCCTCAATAAATGTGCCCAAGTCAACATGAAAGACAGAGGGAGAGACAAGCTTTTGATTTGGAGACCAAGAAGCCAAATTTGGGGTGGGGTGTTGGTAGGGAAAAAAAGATTAAGTAGCAGAGAAAAGGCTGGGAGCCTTGTCCCAGTACCCCAACCACTGATAGAGGGACTAGAAAACAGCCTCTCCATGCTTGGTGTCCCCAGAATTGTGCAGTCCACAATCTGTACAACCCTTACAGTGGCCCTTCCCTAGGACCACTTAATGACATAGAAGCCCCAAGATAGACTATTTGGCTTACGCTCAATTGACAGATCGTCATTAAGGCAACTGGGTCTCCTATGCCAGGAAATAAATCAGAAAAGGAAGAAATATAAGTCCATTGATGAATACAATGATTTACTTCCTTATCAGAATCTGAAGTAGGAAAATTTCTTACATTTTACTGTCATGTCCTATTTTTTTATTTGTTTTGGTCTTCTATGAAGAATTCTGAGCTTGGGAGAGGGCAGCACTGAAATGAGAACTAAATCACTTATCTGAATCAGAAGTCATAGACACAACCTAGGCAATCGACCGGACTACACTCTGACAGTGGCTGGAACTATTAAACTTTACAGTGTCAGTGAGAAATCATTTTCAGTCCAGATAATATAATGAGAACTTGTTCCTGGCTCCTTGTTCTAAACACCCTGTGCTTAAATTATGTAATGAATCCTAGTGTGTAACCACAGAACACCAGACCTAAAAACAGCAGTTTTAAAAGTAATTCAGAAATCTATATGCTGATACCTCATCTATAAAGCATAAATGGCTCTAAATCAAAAATAAAGTAAATATGCTTATCTATGAAGAGTGTGGCATTTCTATAAAAAATAAAGGGAAAATGAGCAGGAATGAATTAAGATAAAAGGAAATAGGGAAGCTGGTTGTCAGTCACAAACCTAACTTCCCTGCCAGTTCAGAAGCCGTGTTCTCCACTCTGGGCAGGAGGGAGATTCTCTAGCAAGTGCTGGAGCACAGTCCCTCCTAAGCCACACAATGGTCACTCCCAGGGTCAAGTTTGCCCAGAGCTGACTTGCAGCAACAGTGACTAGTCACGGTCACAGTGACTTCAGGCCTAAGCCTCCTGCAGGCCTAATTAACCCACATGGTGGCCGCAGGTACAACCAGAACAGGGAAGGGCCTCATACCCAGAGAAAACTCAAATTCAAAAAGATACACCCACCCCAATGTTCATAGCAGCACTATTTACGATAGCCAAGACATGGAAGCAACCTAAATGTCCACGGACAGATGACTGGATAAAGAAGATGTGGTACATATATAGAGTATTACTCAGCCATAAAAAAGAATGAAATAATGTCATTTGCAGCAACATGGATGGACCTGGACATTATCAGACCAAGTGAAGTTAAGTCAGACAGAGAAAGACAAATACCATATGATATCGCTTATATGTGGAATCTAAAAACAGAAAACAAATGAACTTATGTACAAAATAGAAATAGACCCACAAACATAGAAAACAAGCGTATGGTTACCAAAGGGGAAGGAGGGGAGGGATAAATTAGGAGTTTGGGATTAACATATACACACTTCTATACATAAAAAAGATAATCAACAAGGACCTAATGTAATACTCCAATATAAAATAAAAATTAAAGAAAAATAAATTTCACACTGTCAGGAACATCCTCCCTGATCATGACACCAAAAAGAGCCTAACCCTCCCCTCACTCCTGCACTCTATCCCCTGCCCTTTCTCCTCACAACACTCAGCTTTAGCTGACCTATTATACATTTTTGTCTATTATCTGTCTGCCTCCACTAGAATGTAAGCCCCACGAGGGCAGCCATTCCTGTCAGTTTAAGTCACAGCTTGTACCCTCAGTGCCTAGAACAGGTCCTGGCGCACAGTAGGTGCTCCACAATGTCTGTCCAAAGCGTGACTGTATAAAACACTTGAAGTGGTGCCTCTGACACGGCAGACGTTCATAAACGGTTGCTGAATGAATCCATCAATGAATCAATGCATGAAGGCATGAATGAGGAGGTGAACCCCATCCCATCTTGGGTCCTAGAGCTGCCCTCTCCCCCATCCCACCCCCAGAAGACCTGGGAGCCAGCCATCGGCACAACCACAGGAACTTGATTTACAAACACAAGGCTGGGGCCGGGTGGGAAGGTGGACAGGGGCAAGGCTGGAAGTCTCCTACTTCTGCTCCCGCCTCCAGACGATGACCATGCCGCTAGCGTCGCTGGAAGCCAGCAGGCTCTCATCGCAGTTGAAGCTGACATCCAGCACGGGCGCGCTGTGGCCCTGCAGCTTGTTGACGGCGGCCTTGGCTGCCCGCTCAACGTCAAAGAAATGCACGCACATGTCCTCGCTACCCGTCACTGCCCAGATGAGAGAAGACCATCAGGA
This sequence comes from Balaenoptera physalus, assembly GCF_965194825.1. Lineage (NCBI taxonomy): Eukaryota > Metazoa > Chordata > Mammalia > Artiodactyla > Balaenopteridae > Balaenoptera > Balaenoptera physalus. Next base: position 39,922,258 of record NC_138903.1, read on the forward strand.
GGTGCTGCAGGAGGCAGCGGGGTGCCCTGCGTGTGAAGTCTCTGAGGCGTCTGAGGTGTTGAGGGATTTGTGTCCAAGGTGTGAGGTCGCGGGGCTGGGGGCTCTGGGGTGGACCAACCCTAGATGCAAGGCCACCTAGCTGTTTTGGCTCTGCGTCCAGAGTGTGAGGTCTCTGAGCTCTTTGTTGGCGGCGGGGAGGGGTCTGTGTCTTAGGCTGTGAGGTTTCTGGGCTGTTTCGGGGTCTGTGTTCAAAGTGTGAGGTTGCTGGGGTGGGAGAGTTCTCGAGGCCCAGGAAGTCAGGGCATTAGGATGTCGTGATAGCTGAGCCAGGTCAGCACCAGCCCTGGTCCCTGCCCCTCCCTGGCCATCCAGACACCCTGACCCCCTGGGACTCACCCACACAGGCCCCCTGGCGGAAGGACATGAGGGGGCAGAAAATGCTGCACACGGGGTGCGAGCTCTGCTCAATGGGGAAGCTTCTCTTCAGCTGCAGGGTCCCCTCGTTGTCCACCACCCTGAGAGGAGGAAGAGAGCGGGTCAGGAGGCAGCCTCAGCCCCAGAGGGGGACGAACGGTGGGCCAGTCTTGGGCTCTGTGTTAGGATTCCTTCTGCTAAGCAATGGGCTTACTGTTGCTTTATGCTCGTGGTCTCTTATTTGGTGCTGACCTCTAGGAAGGTCAGAGCCAGCCTATGGCTGACCTCTAGTAAATGCCCATGACTTCAGAGTCTGTAAATACACTCTGTGTGTCAACTCCACCCTGGATCCACAGTTTGTTCCTATATTTATTTTTTTTCTCTCACTTTTATTATTTGTATATCCATCTTGTGTTATAGAATTGTTTGCATCTTAGTCACTCAATTTAATCCCATTTCTGAAACAAGGCAAAATAGAAATAAGTATAAAACCACATATAATAGAAGAAAAACTGAGGGGGTATATGCCCAGGAAGTTTTTTTAATCCCACCCCAACTGTGCTCCTTCCAGAAGAGAGCCATCCAGAAAGGGTAAAGTCAAGAAAGAAAATTTCAATGAGAGCAAAGATCTCAAGGTTTGTACAGACAGCTGCTGGACCATCCAGAAGCACACACATGCCTTCTAGAACCAGAAAGTGTAAGTTCCACGTGGCCAGTGGTGAGGGGACGTGAATGGAATGAATGTAACTGAGCATTTACGGGCTTGGTGTTTAACATATATTAACTCATTTTATCCCCTCAGTCATCTCCTGAATTATTCTCATTTCACAGATGAAGACCATAAGGCATTAGAGAGGCACAATGAGGAGTCAAACTTACCTAGTTTTATTCTAAATCTTAGAACTCATGATGAAACTGCTAGACTGCCTGGTGCAAATCCCAGCTCTGCAACTTAGTATGTGATCTTGGGTAGCTTCCTTAAGCTCTCTGTGCCTCAGTTTCCTCATCTACAAAATGGGTATAAGAATAGTATGTACTTTTTAGGATTGCTGTGAGGATTAAGTGAGTTAATATATAGAAAGCATTTAGTACAGCACCCATCATGGGGTAAGTAGCATGTAAGTATTAGCTCTTTTATTTTTATTGAAGTGTAGCTGATTTACAATATTATATTAGTTTCAGTTGCACAACAGAGTGATTAAATGTTATTATAGATTATCCTTCATTTAAAGTTATTACAAAATAATGGGTATATTTTCCTGTGCAGGACAATATATCCTTGTTGCTTATTTATTTTATACATACTAGTTTGTGTCTTTTAATCCCATACCCTTATCTCCTCCCGCCTCCCTCTCCCCACTGGTAACCACTAGTTTCTTCTCTGTATCTGAGAGTCTGTTTCTGCTTTTTTACATACATTCCGTTGTTTTATTTTTTATATTCCACACATAAGTGACAGCATAGAGTATTTGTTTTTCTCTATCTGACTTATTTCACTAAGTGTAATACCCTCTAGGTCCACCCACATTGTCACAAATGGCAGAATTTCATTCTTTTTATAGCTGAGTAATATTCCATTGTATATCTATACCACATCTTCTTTAACCATTTATTTATTAGTTCTAATAGTTTTTGGGTGGAGACTTTAGGATTTTCTATATGTAGTATCATGTCATATGCAAATAGTGACAGTTTTACTTTTTACCTTCCAATTTTGATGCCTTTTATTTCTCTTCCTTGTCTGATTACTGTGGCTAGTACTTCCAATACTATTTTAAATAGAAGTGGCAAGAGTGTGCATCCTTGTCTTGTTCCTGACTTTAGAGGAAAAGCTTTCAGTTTTTCACCATTGAGTATGGTGTTAGCTGTGGGCTTGTCATAAATGGCTTTTATTATGTTGAGACATGTTCTCTCTAAACCAGCTTTGATGAGAGTTTTTATCATGAATGGATGTTGAATTTTGTCAAGTGCTTTTTCTGCATCTATTGAGATTATCATGTAATTTTTAATCCTTCCTTTTAGTAATGTGGTGTATCACACTGATTGATTTGCAAATAATTGAACCATTTTTGCATCCCTGGAATAAATCTCACTTGATCATGGTGTATGATCCTTTTTATATACTGTTGAATTCCATTTGCTAATATTTTGTTGAGGAATTTTGCATCTATATTCATCAGAGATGTTGGCGTGTGATGTTTTTTTGTAGTGTCTTTGTCTGGTTTTGGTATCCGGGTAATGGTGGCCTCATACAATGAATTTAGGAGTGTTCTATCCTCTTCAATTTTTTGTAATAGTTTAAGAAGAACAGGTATTAGCTCTTGTTTATGTGTTCGGTAGAATTCCCCTGTGAAGCTGTCTAGTCCCGGACTTTTATTTGCTGGGAGTTTTTATTATTAAAAATTCAATTTCACTACTAGTGTTCGGTCTGTTCAGATAGTCTATTTGTTCCTGATTCAGTCTTGGAAGGTTGTATGTTTCTAGAAATTTGTCCATTTCTTCTAGGTTGTCCAATTTGTTGGCATATAACTGTTCATAGTATTCTTTTATGATTTTTTGTATCTCTGTGGTATTGGTTGTTATTTCCCCTCTTTCATTTCTTATCTTTTTATTTGGATCCTCTCTCTTTTCTTGAGGATTCTGGTTAAAGGTTTATTAATTTTGTTTTTCTTTTCAAAGAACTGGCTCCTGGTTTCATTTTTTCTTTTCTTTTTTGGTCTCTTACTTATTTCCTCTCTGATCTGCTGACTTTGGGCTTTGTTTAGTCTCCTTTTTCTAATTCCTTTAGATGGAAGGCTAAGTTGTTTATATGAGATTTTTCTTGTTTCTTGAGGTAGGCCTGTATTGCTATAAACTTCCCTCTTAGAACTGCTTTTACTGCGTCCCATAGATTTTGGAAAGTTATGTTTCCATTTTCATTTGTTGCAAGGTATTTCCTGATTTCTTCTTTGATTTCTTCATGGACCCATTGGTTTTTACTTAAAAAAACCACCAATGTTGTTTAGTCTCCACATGTTTGTGCTTTTCCCATTTTTCTTCCTGTAAGTGATTTCTAGTTTCATACTGTTGTAGTTAGAAAAAATGCTTGATATAATTTTTATCTTCTTAAATTTGTTGAGACTTGTTTTGTGGCCTAGCATGTGATCTATCCTGGAGAACGTTCCATGTGCAATTGAGAAGAATGTGTAGTCTGTTATTTTTGGATGGAATGTCCTGGAGATATCTATTAAGTCCAACTGGTCTATTTTGTCATCTAAGATCACTGTTGTCTTGGTGATTTTCTGTCTGGATGATCTGTCTATTGATGTAAGTGGGATGTTAAAGTCCCCTACTATTATTGTATTGTTCTCAATTTCTCTGATTAGGTCTGTTAGTATTTGTTTTATATATTTAGGTGCTCCTATATTGGATTCATACATGTTAACAAGTAAAATATCCTCTTCTTATATTGATCCCTTTATCATTATATAATGCCCTTCTTTGCCTTTTGTTATAGACTTTGTTTTAAAGTCCATTTTGTCTGATACAAATATTGCTTTCTTGTCGTTTCCATTTGCATGAAATATCTTTTTCCATCCCCTAACTTTCAGTCTGTGTGTGTCTTTAGTTCTGAAGTGAGTCTCTTGTAAGCAGCATATAGATGGGTCTTGTTTTTTAATCCAATCAGCCACCCAATGTCTTTTGATTAGAGTATTTAGTCCATTGACACTTAAATAAATTATTGATATGTATGTACTTATTGCCATTTTACTACTTGTTTTCTGGTTGCTTTTGTAGCTCTTCCCTGCTCTTTTCTTCTTCATTTACTTTCTCCCTTTGTGGTCTGATGATTTTCTTTAGTGCTATGCTTATGTTCCTTTCTTTCTTGTTTTTGTGTATTTGTTGTAGGTTTTTGGTCTGTGGTTACCATGGGGTTCATATAAGTTAATGTGTAACTATATCTATTTGTGTGTGTGTGTATATATATATATACACACATACACACACACACACACCCCACATCTTCTTTATCCATTCATCTCTTGATGGACACTTAGGTGGCTTCCAGACTTTGGCAATTGTAAATAATGATGCTATGAATACTGGGATGCATGTAACTTTTCAAATGAGAGTTTTGGGGGTTTTTTTGGATATATATACAGGAGTGGAATTGCTGGGTCATATGGTAGCCCTATTTTTAGTTTTTTGAGGAACCTCCATACTGTTTTCCACAGTGGCTGCACCAATTTACATTTCCACCAATGATGTCGAGGGTTCCCTTTTCTCCACATCCTCACCAACATTTGTCATTTGTGTTCCTTTCGACTATATGTTCTATTTCCTTGTTAAAGTATATATACACTATCAAATGTAAAATAGATAGCTAGTGGGAAGCAGCCGCATAGCACAGGGAGATCAGCTCAGTGCTTTGTGACCACCTAGAGGGGTGGGATAGGGAGGGTGGGAGGGAGGGAGATGCAAGAGGGAAGAGATATGGGAACATATGTATATGTATAGCTGATTCACTTTGTTATACAGGAGAAACTAACACACCATTGTAAAGCAATTATACTCCAATAAAGATGTTAAAAAAATTCTCACTGTGTTCATCTATTTTTTTCCCTAATTCATTTAGCATTCTTATTACTAATGCTTTGAATTCTTTATCTGGTAAATTGTTTATTTCTGTTTCAAAAGTTGTTTTTTTCAGAGTCTTCTCTTGTGCTTCCAATTGAGACAAATTCCTCTGTCTTCTCATTTTGCTTCTCTCTCTGTCTCTATGAAATTAGGTGAAACAGTTACCTATGGTGGTCTTGAAGAGGTATCCTTATGTGGGAGCAACCCTGTACAGTCTGTATGTGCCCAGTGGCTTTGGTGAGAGAGCTGGATTTGATGTGAACACAAGTCATGTTTTTCCTCAGGGTGTGCTGGCAGGTATCACCTAGGTAGACAATGGGGCTGGAGATGGAGGGGCTAGGGCAGAGCAAGGTGTGAGGGGGACTTCCCCTCTGCTCAGTGGCCATCACCACCCTATGAGGGGTAGAGTCAGGTCCCAAGTTGCTGAAGCAGAAGCCCTGAGCGTTGGGGCTGAGCAGGCTCAGTTCCATTTAAGTGTGTGCTGTTCCCCCTCCCAGCACCAGCACCTTCATCCAAGAGGGGAGCAGTGCTGGAGCAAAAAGGACTGGTGTAGGTACTCGGTGAGAGTCACGGCATGGGCTGTGGTGGTCTGGCCACTGCCAGAGATCCGGACCGCCTCTGATGCACCACCTGCATGATCACCAGAAGTGGCTACCCTCTCCTTGCTCAGACTCTGCTTAGGCTTTGAGCCACCTCAGTGTCTATTAGCCAGGCTTCTTCCTCAGTCATAACAGCCCTCACTCCAGGGTGCAGCTACAACACAAGGCAAACAGTGCTGGGGTGTTCACTCGGCTCAGGCTGGGGCGTGTGGCGTGTGGCGTGTGCCAGGGCAGTCACAGGAAAGCAATCAGCCACCTGTGCAGTTTCAATCACCCATTCCACCCTGCTTCAGGAGCAAGCAAGCATTAGTGTGCTCCTCATGAGTGGAGTCCAGGCTTCCCACGGCCTTCATGTTAGTCCCACTGGCTCTCTAACTAGCCAAGGGGGCTCATCTTCTCTTTGCCAGGCCCCAGGACTGAGGCACTCAATGTGTGGTTCGAAATGCTCACTTCCCAAGGAGGGTCTCCACCTGTGTAATCTCCCTTTTCCTCTGAGTCCCCTCCCAGGGGCATAGGTCCCGACCTGATTGCTTCTTTTCCCTGCCTACCCAATTCCGTGTAGATCTTTCTTATAGCCTTGGTTGTACAGGAGTCTTGCTGCTAGTTTTCAGTTTTCAGTGAGAATTGTTCCACACGTAGATGTATTTTTGATGTGTTTGTGCAGGGAGGTGAGTTCCACATCCTCCTACTCCACCATCTTGATTCAAGTCTCCAAACTCAAGTATTAGCTATTATTATAATTATTAATAGGTAGTAGAATGAACTTTCCTTCAAGAAAGGCCAAAATCAGTTAAGAATCCCCTTTCTATAGGATCCTAACTATTATGTGAGTGAAAGTTGAATCCAAACAAAGGTCATTGCCTTTGTTCATGCCTGTATTCATTTACTTATTCTTCAACTAACATGCATGAGGGAATAAAAAGATGTGCTGAGTGGCACCAGCCATAAATGCAAGGAGATCAAAGAGACAGAGATCACTGTGAGCTGGGGTGTTCAGGAACATCTTAAGAGAAAAAATGTAAACTGGAATATCTTTAAGGGTAGGAGAAAGCTGGACAGCAAAGGAGAGATCCCTTCCAAAATGGCGTGGAAAGAGAATGACATGAATTGGGTGGCCCAGAAACATCAGTGCCAGGTCCTATGGTGATTGGTCGAGGTTCAAAGATGAGGCTGGCATTTTCCAAGGGCAGCTCGTTCATCTCTGAACCCACCATGGGACCTGATACAGGAGTAGGTGCCTAATATATGTTTATTGAATGAATGCTAAATGTACATGGCTAAACACCACACTGAGAGGCACACCCTCCATACCCAGTACTTTGGGTTGCAAAATTTACTTGAATGAAAAACAGCCAGGTAGGGCTTGCCCTATGGTGGCTTAAGTGTCATTCCCCTCCTGCTCTGTAATATTCTCTCATTTTACATCATAATTGTTACATCATAATTCTCCCTCTTAGGAACTAAAAATTAGCATTCAGTTACTGTTTTCATTTTTTAAAACAAAACTGGGACTCTAATTAAAGGAGAAAGCCTGGGTGGCACTAACCTGGTCATTTGTTAGCAACTAATGGCCACACAGCTGCCTTGCTTTTATTCTTCGAAAAGAGACCATTAGAACACTGTATTTTGGATGAAATAGTAGTTTCACTGTTAATGATTTACCCACTCCCACAAGAATATAATCATGGAAAAAGAAATAAAAGAAACACAGTATAAATATACATGTATATATAAAACCTCAGAAAAAGAGTTGGTCCTTTTTCCACTCTTTAGAAACATAAGAAATAGTCTATCTGTTTTGGCACAACATTATATGGTTTATTTATTCTAAAATGCCACGAATTTTTTCTAGCATCCCATAAAACTCAAGGCTATAAGAATGGATATGCTTCAAAAATAGAAAGAGAAAAGCCTGAGAGTTATTAAGATTTTAAATAGTGGAGCTGATTTTAACTAGGTCTACACAAGCAAAGCCAAATCCACTTCAGCATAGGTATTTATAATGATGTTACATTCCCCAATAATGTGTCTAGTTTGTATTTTCTCCAGTGTAAGTTGAGAGTCCGTATGGCATGGTAAAGAGATTATGTGTGGCAAAATGGTAGACGAGATAGCAATTGAAACTCAAACTGCTGGCTGAGCTTTTGAAAAAGGAGAGAAAATGTCACAGGCACCAAGGCAAACAGGTAGCTGGTACAGCCAGAGAGGAAGGTGTACAAGCTAACAGGGTGGCACCTGGGGGAGGTGGGAATCGAACACTATTAACAGGTAAGAGCTTGGATTTTAATGCTCACTCAGGCACAAGAAACAAGGCCTCTGGCCAAGGAGAGTAGCAGTTTGGAACTCCTACATACAAAACCTGTGTATAAAGTTAGAACTGTAAAAGGCTGCAACTGAAGTGAAAGAAGGATTAATAAACTCTAACCATTGTCTTAGAGAGATGACAATGGACCTTTTTTCTGAGTCTCTGTATAAAAAGGGAGGGAGAGAGGAAAAAAGGGAGGGAGAGAGGAAAAAAGGGAGGGAGGGAGGAAGATGGATAGATTACCTGCTAGATCTCAAAGCCAATATTCTGCCTAATAAGAATTTGTAGTACAAATTTATTTTACCCACTAACTATAGAAAGCTCCAAGGCAATAAATTAACATCAAAATTAAGATTAAATTAAGTTCAGTTTATAAGCCCGCCTGGAGAGGCAAAATCAATACTCTGAAAGTTCTACTGCTGGATGCTAAAATTAGTGGGTGAAAGCTCGAGGAAAAGCAGGATTTGCATAGTCTCAAAGTATCTCTCTCAAGGTATTTATTCACTACAAAAGGAACGATAGTAACTTTACAATGGAGAAATCTGACAAACACCATCTTAATAAAGTGATCAAGGTCAATATCACCAGTAATAAGACATCGACATCATGAGCTCCTTGATGTGATGCACTAAGAAGGATGCATCATTTCTGTAGAATTTTTATAGAAAATTGCCAAGATTATGCCAAAAATGCATAATCTTAGTCCAACCATGAGAAAACATCAAAAAAGAATCCAAATTGAGGGGTATTCTACAAAATAACTGATTCAAAAAACTTATTCAAAAATATTGGGGTCATAAAAGACAAGGATAGACTGAGGATCTGTTATAGATCACATAAGACTAAGAAGAAAGAAAAACTAATGCCGTGTAGGATCCTAAACAGGATCCTGGGAAAGAAAAAAAGCCATTGGTAAAATTCAAATAAGATGTTTAGTATATCGTCCCAATGTTAATTTCCTGGTTTTGATGATAGCACTATGGTAAGATGCTAACATTAGGAGAAACTGAGTGAGGGGTATATGAAAACTCTCCATACTATTTTGGAACTGTTTTGTAAGTCTACAGTTAGTTCAAAATAAAAGGGTTTAAAACAAAATGAAACAAAAACAACTCTGAAAGGCCAACCCAAGCAGCAAAGGAACACTGCAGTGGGGGAAGAAAGTCCAGTTTAAGGTGAACTTAGAAAACATAAAAGGAAATAATCCACTATGAGTGAGAGTCAGCGGATGTAACAGAAGGAGTAGTACCCCATGAATTTGGGACAACAGTACAAAAGTCAGTAATGGACTATGAAATATTATGTTTAAAATTACAAAACAGATTAAAAAATAGAGAAACCATAAGAAAAGAACACAGATGCCATGGAAAATAACAGAAACATTTAAAACACACATGAGTGCGTGTACACACACACACACATGCACACACAACTAAATAGCACTTAAGGAATTGGAAGGTAAAGTCACTTAACCAATGAACTGGATGACGGATTTAAGGAAAATTCCAAGAATGCAGCACAGAATAAAAAATCAATGAAAAGAATGAATGAGAGGTTAAAAGACATGAAAAGAGAGAGAAGTTTGACAAGTAGTTAAGAGGAAAACAGAAAACAGCTTGAGAGTTTGAGAAGAAAAACAGAGAGAACGGACAAGAGATTTGAAGAGATAATGGCTGAGAATAATTGTCAAATTGAAGAATTACAAATAGTTCCAAGATACACTGTAATGAAACTGCAGGACACCAAAAACAAAGAGAAAGGCAACCAGAGAGAAGAAAAAGGCATATGACTACAAAGGAACGATTATATTAATAAGAGACTTACCAACAACCACAATGGAGGGCAGAAGACAACAGAATAATATCTTCAAAAGGTCAAGGGAAAATAACTATAAATCTAGAATTATTTACCCAGTTAAACTTCAAAAGTAAGAGAAAAAATACATTTCAGAAAGTAAGTTTATTCATTCCCAGAGTTACAAAGCAAGTCTCAATAAATATCAAAGAATTGGTATCGTGCAAACCATATTCTCCAACTAAATGTAACAAAAAGAGAAAAAAGAACTATAAAGCTAACGTCATACACATCTGGAAATTTAAAAACAAACAAATAATTGGCCAATTTTAGGAACTATTTACACAGAAAGAACAATAAACACTAAACACACTAAAGCCAAAGTAGTATTTACAAGGCAAATTAAGCCTCAAGTGCATTTCTTAGAAAATAAAGACTGATAATCAGTGAAACAAATGTCCAAGTCAAGAAATCAGAAAATCAACACAGAGAAAATAGAAAGAAGGACATAATAAAAATAAGAGTAGGAATTAATAAAATAGAAGTTAAAGGTAAAAATTGGGGGGGATTAACAAATTGAAATCTGGTTCTTTTTAAAATTAATCAAATAACTCTAGTAAAATTGACTTTAAAAAAACAGAAAAAGCACAAATCAACAGTAATAGGGCTTAAAACGGTGATAAATTTTAAAAATTAGACGAAATGGAAAAGTTTCTAGAAAATATATATAATTTTCAAAACCAACTCAAGAAAGAAATAGAAATCTAGAATAGCATGTACTCTCCTTAGAGAAAGTGAACCATTAGTTAAAAAATCCACCCACAGAAAGAAAAGGAATGGCTATATGGTTTTACACACAACTTTTACAAAACCTTCAGAGAACTAATAATACCTACTTTTTACAGAGAGTGAATGTTCTGAAACTTATTTTATAAGACTATTATAAAACACTGATATCTAACCTGGACAAAGACAGTATGAGAAAGTAAAAGTATAGGCCTGTTTCCTATATGAACAAAGATGTGAAAATCCTAAATAGAATACCTGCATCTACCAAAAAACCTATGACCTTAATGGTGAAATATTAGAAATACCTCTTTTAAAATCAGGAAAAAGATAAGGATCCCTGCTATTACTACTTATCTTACATATTACATTGCAGCTGTTAGCCAAAATATTATAATAAGAAAAATAGAAAGAAATCATATAGGTTAAAAGGGAAGAGGCAGGTCTGTCATTATTTACAGTTTATATGATATGGTCCAAAATAATATCCAAAAGACACTACATATTCTGAGGACTCAAGAGGGAAAATGAGAACAGCATACAAAAAATAAAATACAAAAATCAGTAGCATTCATATACACCAGCAACAACCAACTGGAAAATGTAATTCTAAAATTAAAAGACAATATTTGCTATGACAACAAAACTGTACAGTATTATAAAACAAGATACACTATATTCAAAGATGGGAAATCTCTATTTCATAGTGACAGCAGTTCTGCCCCCTAGTTAATCTATAAATTCAACACAATTCCAGTCAAAATCCAACCTGGCTTTTTAAAGAACTAGAAAGTGGTCATAAAATTGATATGGAAAATTAAAAGCCTAAGAATAGTCAGAAGAAGAAAAATTAGAACCCTGCTCTATATCACAACTTATGATGCCATAGTAACAAATTAAAACAGGTGGTACTAGCCTATGGCTAGACAAGTAGACAAATTTAACAAAATAGAGAGCTTAGAAACAGATTCATATGGATATGGGACTATGAAATATGTCAGATGTGTCAATACAAACCACTGGGGAGAAAAGGACAGACTTAATGCATGGTGCTGGAACAACTGGAAATTCATATGGTATTCATAATTTCTTAAAGAGGATGCAAAATTCACTAACTATAAAGGAAAAAAGCCCATAAATTCATTTACAATTAAAAATTTAAACTTCCACATGACAAAAGACACAATACAGGAAGTGAATAGAGAAGCCAGACATAGAATACATCTGCAAAGCACATAACCAACAGAGGACTCGCATGCAAAATGTATCAAGAACAAAGACTTTAAAAAAGACTTAAATCTCAACAGAAAAATGAGCAATGTGCAAAGGATGAAAATATAAATTGATGCTTCCACTTTCTAAGAAAAATTTAACAATCCTTAGTGAAGTTAAAGATACAGCTTATAGCCTAGCAATTCTACTTCTAGGTTCCTATTCTAGAGAAACTAGCACATATCCACAGAGACATGCACAAGGATGTTCCCTTGCAGCTGTTTGTAATAGCAAAATAGCTGTTCATAAGTATAGGAGACTGAAGAATGGTGCCCAAAGATATCAGGTCCTAATCTCTGGAACCCGTGAATGTGACTTTATATGGAAAAAGGGTCTTTGCTGATGTGATTAATTTAAGATCTTGAAATAGATTACCTGAGATTATCCTGGATTATCCAGGTGGGCCCTAACTGCCATCACATGTATCCTTATAAGAGAGAGTGACAGAGATTTCTCTCATGCACGCACGCACGCACACACGAGGAGGAAGCAATGTGAAGGCAAAGGCAGAGGTTGGAGTAATACCACAAGCCGAGGACTGCCAGCAGCCACAGAAACTGAAGAAGAAGGGATCAGATTCTCCCAGAGGGAGCATCACCCTGCCAGCTCCTTTAGTTCAGCCCAGTGATACTGATTTGGGACTTCTGGCCTCTAGAACTGTGAGAGAATAAACTTCTGTTGTTTTAAGCCACCTAGTTTGCTTTTGTTACAGTAGCCACAGAAAACTAACATAATAAGAAATTGGTAAACTGTAGTTTATTCATAAAGTGAAATACTATAAAACAATGAGAATAAATAAACCAGAGCTACATGTACTGACGTGGAAATAAGTGAAAATCATATGTTGATCGAAAATAGCAAGTCACAAAAGGATACAGTGTTTACCATTATGTACATTTTTAAATGCACAAATGATATTATAAATTGTTTATGGATACATATATATGTGGAAAAAATTAAGCATGGGTATTATACATACATCTTGATACTGGTAAGGGAAAGAGATGCTGAGGGAGCAGGCATTAGCTGTATATCCACTTCTTACTTAATTTTTAAAAAGAAAGATAAAAAGAAAATGTAGAAAAAATGTTAACTTTTATTAATTCTGGGTAGTGGGTATATAGTGTCTTTCAGCACATTTTGGTATAGTTAAAATTTTAGTAATTACACTTCCATTTAAGTTTTGAAAGAGAAAATATCAGATTTGGAATCAAACAGACTTAGGTCTGAATCCCAGCTCTGCCCCGTGACCTTGAGCTGATTAATGAGTCTGCCTTGCAGGGTTATTTGAAGGATGAGACGAGTTTTATATAATTGTCCAATACAACCTCAAAGACTAATAGCAAAGTGTTCCAGGTGGGAAAAGACTGACTGTACTTTTATATATAATAAAAGATATGCAAAATAATTTAAAGGGCTAAATGAAGATAAATGTAAATCATGGGAAAATAAATATGAATAATGGAAAAGACCATTTTCCATTAGAATGGAAAATAACAGATAGATCATCAATCCAGCCTCTTCCTTTTACAAGTAAGGAAATGAAATCCCAACAGGTAAAGTGACCTGGTCACCATGACAGGCACAAAACTCGTTCTGTGAGGCTTCATGAAAACACAGGCAAAAACTCTAAACAAAATTTTCACAGATTAAATACAACAACTATAAAAGGGAAAACAACATCATGGCCAAGTGAAATTTATCCCAGAAATGCAAGTTTTAACATTTGAAAAATCAATCAATGTAAGTTATTAAATTAACAAACTAAAACAGAAAACTAATCCGATCATTTCGACAGATGCAGGAAAAGGACTTGACAAAAATCTAACACTCAACAACATAGGAATAACAAGGAACTTCCGCAACCTGATAAAAGACATTTACCAAAAAGTCTTAACTAACATTACACCTAATGTTAAAAGATTAAATGCCTTCCCCCTAATTTTAGGAACAAGAGAATGATGTCAAATGAATCCAGTTTGGAAACAAAGAAGTAAAACTGCCTTTATTCTCAGATGGCATGACTGTCAATATAAAAAATCTGATGGAATAAAAAAGAAAGCTATTAGGACAAATAGTTGAGTTCAGCAATGTATCAGGATATAAGATCAATACACAAATATCAATCCTATTTATATATACTAGCAATATACAATTGGAAATTAAAACTAAAAACAATACAATTTACAAAAGCATCAAAAATATGAAATGTTCAGGGATAAATCTGACAAGAGATGTGCAAGACCTGTACCCTGAAAACTATAAAGTATGTCTGAGACAAATTAAATTTCAAATAAATGGAGAGATACACCATGTTCATGAGTCAGAAGACTCAATGTTGTCCACAAGTTTATCTATAGATTTAATGTTATTGCAATCAAAATCCCAACAGGGCTTGTTACATAAATTGACAGGCTGATTCCAAAGTACCAAAGGAAATACAACAACCTAGTATAGCCAAAATAACTTTGAAAGAGAAGAACAAAGTTGGAGAACTAACACTACCTGATTTCAACATTTATTATAGAGATACAGTAATCAAGAAAGCGTGGTATCAGTGACGAGACAGACAGATCAATGGAACGGAACAGAAAAAGGCCCATCGTATATGGACACTGATTTTCAACAACAGTTCTAAGGCAATTCAGTGGAGAAACGATAGTGTTTTTTTCAACAAACGGTGCTGAAAAAATGCATATCTACATATAAACAAACAAATAAGACTTCAATCCTTATTTCACACCACAAACAAAAAATTAACTTAAAGTGAATCATAGACCTGCTTGTAAAACTATAATGCCTCTAGAAGAAAACTTCTGTGACCTTGAATTAGTCAAAGATTTCTTAGATCTAATTCCAAAATCATGATCCATAAAAGCAAATATTGATAAATTGAACTTAATCAGAATTTAAAACTTTTTCTCTTCAAAAGATACTTTTCTAAGGGAATAAAATCACAAGCCACAGACAAATATATTTGGCAAGCATATATCTGATAAAGGACTTGTATCCAGAATAAATAAAGAACTCACAAAACAGGAACAAGAAAACAAAAAACTCAAAAAATGTTTGGGAAAAAGACCTGAAATCTCCTCTGGCTTCACCAAAGATTTATGGATGGCAAAGAAGCTCATGAAAATATGTTTAACATCATTAATCATTAGGAAAACTCAAGTAAAAACAACAATGAAATACTACTACTCATCTATTAGGATGGCTAAAATTAAACAAATGGACCATACCACGTGTGGTAAGCATGTAGAGGAATTGGAACTCTCAAAGACTCTTGGTAAAAATGAAGATGATACAATCACTTTTAAAAAACAATTTGGGAAGTAAAAAGCTGAAGAAACTGAAAAATCAACAATTCTTCTTAGATCCATCTGAGAAGGGAGGTCACCGGGCAAACCACTGTCCCTCAAACTGGAAAGACAAATAGACACTCAGATCCAGAGAATCATGACTTATCAGAGCAGAAACCCACAAGCAGAAACCTCAGTGGGAACCAGTAGCAGGGTAGGAAAATCTGAACTGTAACTGATGAATTTCTGGAGGCTGCATGTGGACGAATCTAAGAGATAAAAACTCCTGGGGAGGCCAGTCATCAAGGGAGCCCCACACTTGTGTGAGCTTTATCTCCAGGAGCTTTAGCAGGTTCTCACAGTGAATATCAAGGAAAAATTCTCTCTGGCTTCTGGCAGGAGAGGAGAAAAGTAACCAGTTTGAAATGTGCAAGAGCATTCTGTTCTTAACAATGCCTGCCTTCAAGGGAAACCATTTTACCAATGGGGTTTTATCAGAGCCTAACCCACCTGGGGAAAGGGAAATACTCAACTCCAGCCCCCTCCAGCCTTACACATAAGGGAAGGGAAATACCCAAATCTAGCCCCCTCCGGCCATCCTATCCCACCTAGAGGGGTGGGGGAGGAAACTAAAATGTACTTATGAAGTTCACAGCTGAGGGACACAGGCACACTAAAAAGACTGAAGCCTAATCATAGCGATAGAGAACACTTCTCCCCCGACACCTTACCACCACATCACCAAAGGCTTATTTACCAGAGTTTCTTTTATCTAGTACATCATGTCTGGTTTCAGCAAAGAATTAAAAGGCATACTAAAAGGCAAAAAACATAGTTTGAAGAGACAGAGCAAGCATCAGAACCAGACTCAGATATGGCAGGGATGTTGTAATTATCAGTCTGTGAATTTAAAACGACTATGATTAACATGCTAAGGGCTCTAATGCAAAAAGTAGACAACATGTAAGAATAGATGGATAACAGAGAGATGGAAATTCTAAGAAATAATCAAGAAGAAATGGTAGAGCTCAAAAACACTACCAGAAATGAAGAATGCCTTTGATGGGCTCATTAGTATATAGCTGAGGAAAGCATCTCTGCATTTGAGGATAGAAACATCAATAGAAACGTCCAAAACTGAAAAACAAAGAGAAAAAAGACTTAAAAAATGGAACAGAATATCCGAGAACTTCTGGAAAACTACAAAAAGTTATAGCATATGTGTAATGGGAATACCAGAAGGAGAGGAAAGAGAGAAAGGGACGGCAGAAATACGTGAAGCAATAACGAACGAAAATTTCCCCAAATTAATGTCAGACACCAACCATGGATCCAGGAGCCTAGCGAACACCAGGCAGGATAAATGCTCGCCCAAAACTACACCTAGGCGCATCATATTTAATCTGTAGAAAGTCAAAGATAAAGAAAAAAATCTTGAAAGAAGTCAAAGGGAAAAAAATACCTTCCCTATAGACGGGCAAAGATAAGAATTACATCCTATTTCTCCTCAGAAACCATGCAGGCAAGAAGAGGGTGATGTGAAATATTTAAAGTGTTGAGAGAAAAAAACCAAGCTAGAATTCTGTATCCTGTGAAACTATCCCTCAAAAGTGAAGGAGAAATAAAGACTTTCTCAGACAAACACATACTGAGGGAATTTGTTGCCAGGAGACCTGCCCTCCAAGAAATGTTTAAAAGAAGTTCTTCAGAAAGAAGGAAATTGATATAGGTCAGAAACTTGTATCTATATAAAGAAAGAGCATTAGGGATTGTTAGGGAGTTTGGGATTGACATGTACACACTGCCATATTTAAAATGGATAAGGACCTACTGTCTAGCACAGGGAACTCTACTCAGTATTATGTAATAACCTAAATGGGAAAAGAATTTGAAAAAGAATAGATACATGTATATGTATAACTGAATCACTTTGCTGTACACCTGAAAACTATCACGACATTGTTAATCAACTATACTCCAATATAAAAGAAAAAGTTAAAAAAAAGAAAGAGCATTAGAGAAGGAATAAGTAAGTCAATAAAAAACTTATTTTTCTTAAGTGATCTAACATTTATAATTTGTTCAAAATAATAGCAACAATGTATTCAATTATGTGCATATACATGTATATGAACATATAGATGCTTCTGTATAAGTGAAATGAATGGCCGTGATGTTATTATAAGGTTTCCTCACTACTCATAAAGTGGTATAGTGTTATTTAAAAGTGGACTTGGACTAATTGTAAACGTGTACAGTATTGCAAACTCTGGGGCAACCACTAAAAAAGATGCCATTTATAATGGCACCCAAAGTATGAAATATCCAGGGGAAAATGTAACAAAAGATGTAAAAAAACCTCTAAAACAACAACAAAAAATACCAGTTTGGTAGTTTCTCAAAAAGTGAAACATATGCCTACTGTACGATCCACACATTCCACTCCTAGGTATTTACTCAAGAGACAGCATTATTCCCATTTTGGGGGTGGGGGTGTGTGTGTGTGAGGGGGCAGGTGTGATGGAACTGTTCTGTATCTTTATTGCGGTGGCAGTTGCACAACTCTAGGAATTTGTCACAATCATAGAATTGTACACCAAAAAGAGTGAATCTCAGTGTATGTAAATTTAAAAATAAATTAATGCCTAAAAAAATCAAGTGTGTTCTTGGAAAATGAGACCACATCTTCTTCTTTGGATGGAAAACGTATCTAAATTCACAAAAGCCTCCACCCCCACCTCACCTGGCTCAGTTCTGGTAGAAAAAGGAAATTTTACCACTATTCTTCCAGATGGAAGGTACACATACTAAGAATTATTTCTTTACTTTTTTTCCCCCACCCAGCATATTCTGTGTTCTAACTGATGTGGAGATCTTTTCACAAGAGCAACTTCCAAGATGTGGCACAGGATTTCTCCACCTCTGCAGTTAAAGAACTGGGAAGCCAGGACTCTGAGGCACTAAAAGACATCAGACTGTTTCTCAAAAAGTTAAAAATCGAATACTTAATTTGAGGGCTGCATATTTTCAGTATTCTAATTCCCCAAAATGTGTTGGTGCATGCTGCTTCAGTTAATATTGTTGTTTAACAAATTACCCTAAAAATCAACTGCTTAAAGCAACTCTTTTGTTATGTTCATGGATTCTGTGGGTCAGGAATTCTGAGAGGGCACAAAAGAAGGTCTGGAGTTTCAACTGCGGAGATTCTGTAACTGGGGGCTTGAATTATGCAAAGGTGTCTTTGCTCATAAATCCAGTGCATGGCAAGGGCCATCAGCTGAGATTTCAGTTTGGGCTATCACTTGAATTACCATCTACACGTGGTTTCCCCATGTAGCTTGGGCTTCTTCATAGCATGGCAACCTCAAGGTGGTAGAACTTCTTACACGGTAGTACAGGGTTCCAAAAGCAAGTGTCACGTCATACAATGTAGAAGCTGCATCATCTTTTCTGACCTGGCCTCAGTTGTCTCACACAGCTGTCTCATCACTTCTGTCGCATTCTATTGGTTACAAGTGAATCACAAAGCCACTCAAGATTCAAGGGGAACTGGCATAGACCCCACCTCTCAGTGGAACGAGTGTCAAGTTCACATGTTGGACACTGCTGCAGCCATCTTTGAAAAATACAATCTGTCATACATGTGTAGTATACAGTTTCCTTCAGTTAACAAGATCATTGGTATCTAGCATTCCTCAGTTAACTGGGATACTAATGTAGTGAGAATATTTCAGTTCTCAAGAAGTGGGAATGTACTACATAAGGAAATTGGTGGAAGTATAAAAGATCAGCATTTCAGTTTCTTTTGCGAAGGAGAATTTGCAATTTTAATAGTCAAAACTAAGTCACAGAACAAGAAGAAAATGAATGGGGAAGACACTGTCACTAATTTAATAAGAATTTGAAAAAACTTTAAACTCTTCCATTTCAAAATTATATTTTAAAGCTCTGGAATTGTTTTACTTCAATATAAAATATTCTGGCTTATAATAGAAAACTTTGGAATAAGCATTTTAAGAATTTAAGTAAAATAAACCTGCATACTGATCCCACAGCATATATAAAATTTAATTTGAGATGAATCATAGACTTAAAAGTAAAAGCTAAAATCATAAAGCTATTAGAGAAAAACATAGGAGTCTATCTTGGTGACTTTGAGGCAGCCAAAGACATCTTAAGCAGAAAGCAATAACCTTAAAAGAAAAGACTGACCATTTGGACTTCATCAAAATTTAAAATATATACAGTATTCATCAAAGGACACCACTGAGAAAGTGAATAGGAAAGCCAGAGACTGGGAGAAAAACATTCGCAAAAAGTGTATCTGACAAATGACTTGTATCCAGGAAATATAAAGAATTCCAACAACTCAATAATAATACAACAAACAACCAATAAAAATTGGCAAAAGATCTGAAAAGACACTTCACACTCACAAAAAATACAAATAACCAATAAACACATGAAAAAAAGTGCTCAACATCATGGGTTGTCACGAAAATGCAAATTTAACTACAATGGGATACTACTACATGTCTACAAGATTGCTTAAATTTAAAAGCCTAATAATAGCAAATGTTGGCAAGATTGTGAAGCAATTAGAACCCTTGTACGTTGTTAGGGGAAATGTAAACTGGTATAACCTCTTTTGGTAAAAGGTCTGCCAGTTTCTTAAAAAAACTAAACATATACCTATGTCCTAGCAATTCCATTCACAGTTATGTAACCAAGAGAAAGAAAATTATGTTCACAAAAATATTTGTACAAGAATGTTCAGAGCAGGTTTATTTATATTAGCCAAAAATTGGAAATAACCCAGGTGTCTATCAGCAGGGGAAAGAATAAACAAATTGTGGTATTCTCATACAATGAAACACTACTCAGCAATATGAAAGAATGAATTACTGATACATTCAACAATATGGATAATTCTCAAAATCATACTTAATAAGAGAATCCACAAAAGAATATATGCTGTATAATTTCATTTATATGAAATTCTAGAACAGGAAAAAAGCCATTTACTGTGAAAAAAATCAGAAAAGTGGCTGCCCCTTGAATGGGGGGTGTGGGCAGGGACTGACTAGGATGGGGTGTGAGGGAACTTTCTGGGTGACAGTAATGTTGTACATCTTAATAGGGATTTGTGTTGCACAGGTGTATGCATTTGTCAAAATTAAGCAAATGTATACTTAAGGTTGATGCATTTTATTGAATATAAATTATACATTAAAAGGAAAAAAATGTAAATAAATGGTAAGCATGCTGATATATTTAGAGGGAAGTAATTGATGTCTGTGATTTTCTTTGAAGTGCACCAAAGTTAAGATGGATTAATGGATGGATAGAGGGGTGTATGAATGGAGCGATGCATGATAAAGCAAATAATAGTAAAATATTAATGATTCAGTCTAAGTGGGGAAAATAAATGGGTAAGAATTTGTTGCTAATTTGACAAGAATTTGAAAATTATAAAAACGATTCCATCCCAAATTTAATTGCGAAGCTCTGGAATTTTGTAACATAAATGTAAAATATTATGGTCCATAATAAAAGAATTTTAAGTAAGCACATTAAAATTATTTGACTCTAATCAATAATCAGAGTAGAGCATCAAGTGGAACAACTCATACCCTGCTCTATGATTATGAGACTCTTGACTTTTGCTCTAAGCATTCTGCCAGCATTTGTCATTAGCTCTTTCTGGAAACTGAAGCAAGAAACGAAAAATGCTCAGTGCTCTTTGCCCAGGCTTTTTGGTTTTATTTGCTTGAGCTTTATTTATCTTTTTAATTTTTTTTTCTACAATTGCTCATTGTTAAAAAAAAAAAATATATCAAAGAATGAGGCAGCTTGGTGTGCAGCCTGCTAGGATTTCTTCAAAGGATACACAATCCCTGAAATATTTGTATAAATATACAAGCACATATAACCTTTAGACTTTTGGCATAAATAGGATCATATTATACAGACCTCTGAATTTTGCTTTATCTACAAAACAGCATGATATATATATGGTAGCCATTAGTGCTGTTTACCTAACATCTGGTTTCCCTCTTTCCTCTGAACATATGGGTGGAGCCATGTGACTAGTACTGGCCAGTGAACTGAGAGTGTAAATGATATGTATTTCTTCCCAGCTGAGACTTATTGGGCTTGACCCTCCAAAGCTCTCTTCTCTCTCTGGTATATTCAAGGTAGGGGCTGTTCTGTCAGATTCAGTCCCTGAGTGGCTACTGTGAACAAAGCTCCCTCTGACAACAACAATGGATACACAGAGTAAACAAGAAATGACCTTTGTTGATTTAGTTCCCTGAGATTTGGGGGTTAGTTATTACTGCAGCATTACTTAACCAATCCTGACTAACACATTGAACATTTTCTCAAGTATGCATATTTGGTCTATCTCATTCTTTCTAATGGCTAAATAGTACAGTCTTAAACCAAAGCAGTAGAATTTATCCAACTACTCCCCTATTGTTGGACATTTGATTTTTCCAAATTGTTGCTATTACAAAGCTTGCTGCAATAAATATTGTGCACACACACACACACACACACACACACACATATCTATTACAATCCACTTGTCAAATTTTTTCTGAGTAAAAAGTTTCTAAACGTGCAATGACTAGGTAAAAGGGTCTAAGCATTAGATACTGCCAATTGCCCTCTAAAATGCTGAACCAATTTAAACTCCTATCAATAGAAAATGAAAGTCCCTGTTATCCCACATGCTCATCTGGAGCCAGTTATGTTATTCTTTTTAAATGGCACCAATATAATAGATGGAAATATTTCATTGTTGTTTCAGCTTGCGTGATTATTGGGCTTCTTTTCACAGGTTTAAAGGCTGTTTGTATTGCTTCTGAGAATTGTTTATTCCTGTCCTTAACCCATTTTTGTCTGTTGACTTTACAGTTTTTCATAAATCCTTAATGTCAATCCCCTGGTTCTTATACTGGTTGTAAATATTTTCTCTCAGTCTGTCCCTTGTCTTTTCAATTTGTTTACAGTATTTTTTGCCTAGAGAAATAGAAAATTTTCCTGTAGTCAATACAGTCAACTTTTCCTTTATGGTTTTTGGAAACTGTGTCCTACCTACCACAAAATTAAAATGTATTAAATGTTTCCTAATCAATTATCACTAAAACCTTTATTATTAATCCATTCATTGTCCACTGAATTGAGAATTTCTCTGTACCTTATAATAAAGTCCATAAAAATGAATCTTTTATGGGCTCTATACTCTGTTTCACTGATATTTTAGTTTAATCCTCTATTAGTATTTTACAGTGTTTTCAAATATCTATAAACTACATAAATTCTAGTATCTTGACTGTAATATTCTTCCTTTTCAACATTTTTTTCAATCCCTGATTTTTCTTGAGGGACCTCAAAATCAATGAGCCAATTTCTCTCCCCTAACTCTGCAAAACAAAACCAAATCTAACCACAGCAACAACAAAAACT
The DNA here is from genome assembly GCF_965194825.1 of Balaenoptera physalus. Taxonomy (NCBI): domain Eukaryota; kingdom Metazoa; phylum Chordata; class Mammalia; order Artiodactyla; family Balaenopteridae; genus Balaenoptera; species Balaenoptera physalus. The sequence goes on from NC_138903.1 coordinate 39,944,820, forward strand.
CACATTGTAAATTCTGATTAGAATTGCTTCAAATCTAGATTAATTTGAACAGATTAGAATTTTTAAAATAGCGTCTTCCCATTCAGAGATATGATAAAGTTTTGAAATTGTATTCATTTTAGTCTTACACATTTCTTGTCCAATTTGTTCCCAGGTATTTCATAATTTTTGTTGCTATAGCGAATAGTACCCCCCATTGCATAATATTTCCTGTTTATCACTAGTAAAACTATTGCTTTTTATGTAGTTTTCTTGTATTTAGCTACTTTCCTAAATATTCTTAATATTTCTAATCATTTTTAAATTGAGTCTTTTGGATTTTTAGATATAAAATCACACTTGGGTTCTAATTTAAAAATCAGTCTCCAGTTCTATTTTGGGCTATTTACACAATTGGTTCCTAAATGCCTATTTCCACTATACCTAGGGTACAAAATAATGGAATTTTATGGCTGGAAGGGACCTTAAAATTATCTAATCCAAGGGTTACCTCGTCAAGTACCTTCTGGGATACGCAGGTAAGATAAATGGGAGAAGGTATACGACAATAAGGAATTGTAGAAACTGGGGAAGAGTGCAGAGAACAGGCACAGTCTGAGGCGGACAGTTGCCACTCACCCCCAACTGACAGTTGACATGGGGAAATGTAGGCCCAGTTTCTATTTTTCAAGAGGAGAGAGAAATATAGACTTTTATGTTTAAACTCTTAATTTTAAAAAACATTAAACAAAAACCAAACAAAACACGATTGTCAGCTATCAATCCATGAACTTGAAAGTAATCCAATGCCTTCACTGAAGGCAACTTAAACTCAGAAAGGTGTATCAGAGATTGCAAAAGTAGTGGAATATAGGGGAGGAGTTTGTATTTTGTTTAGCTGCTCGGGTAGATCAGAACAGTATTTGCAAAGTGCTAAAACCAGGCAAGTGTTTTGCTTGGTTTGTTTACAAACAAGGAGTTCAGTTCCTAATGTTGACATTTTATGCCCCCTGTTTGTTTGGCTCATCTTGGCTTGGATTTGCCATCATAGCAAATGAAGAGGGTACCTTTTAAATCGCCCATCTATATTTGGGGAAATTACCACGTTATTTTCTCCGTCACCCCAACATGGAAGTCAGAGCTCAATTTCCCAGGCTTCCTTGCAGTTAGAAACATGCTGGTGACCCAGGCTCTGCCAACTGGGGAAGCTTACATGAGACCTTGACTTGGAAGGGATTAACAAGAGAAAACCAGCTAGGCGTGGCCACCTTTGGTGTCAGAGGGGTCCAGCTTTCAGGGGTAGCAAAGGACACAAGGTTGCCAAAAGTAGTGGCAGTGATGGTTGTGGTAAAATCAAATTCTTGGCAGCAGCGCAAATGTAGCAACGAGTGTGGGTGGTGCAGTAGGAACAGAGGCCATTTTCTCATCAGACAAGTTCTACAGCCCAGTTCTGGGCACTGTTCCTAGAACTGAGCCTCAAGCTTGTTGCTCCAGCCCTTCCAAAGATACTGTGAACCACCCAGGATCCTTTTTAAAAATTCCTTTTCTGCTTAACTAGCCAGAGAGGATTCTGCTTTTTAAAAACTAAGCCCTCACCAGTACAAACAACACCATCAGGCAGTGACAGAATCAAATCAAAGATCTCGGTCTTTTTGATTCCCAGGCCAGCATTTTTTCGATGACATCACATTTATTTATATTTAATGCTTTTAGGAAGGTTCAAAATGCTGTTTTCAAAAATGTATGCTGAGGCTCGTATCTCAAAGATATAGTATGGACACTGTCAAAGTGTCTATTTGGTTCAAGATGAGAGTACATGTTTGAGTGCTTTGGGAATTTGTCTTGGTTTTTCCTTCTGTTCATATAGATTCATAGACTAGTGGCTTCCTTAAAAGATGTTAGTTAGGCTTACAATAAAAACACCAATAACAATGTACACAGAGTTGTTCAAAAAAAGATAGAGCAAAACCACATAAAAGGAGAGATAACTGTCTGAGATAAATCAGGATGAGATCATTACAATTTTCTAAGCACTAAATTTATAATCTTCTTCCTTGAAGTAAAGGACAGTAATGGGGTGGATTATATTAATGTTTCCCAACCTTGGTCCACCAACGGTGATGTTTATTTTCCACCTTCATGGCCTCCAAGTTTTTAAAGGGCTTCTTCCAACCTCATTTATTAAAGAATGCTTTCAATGACCTCATCAAGAGTAAATACAGAACTTACTGAAATATCGAAAACAGGACATAGATTCCTACTACTATTTTCGGTGACTATTTCAAACTATTCCAACTATTGGGATAAAGGGTTTTCATTTTCTAGTGTCTGCTAGGCACTACAGTGTGCTACAATAAGAACTTTACATATGTTATCAGATTTATTCATCACAACAGCTCTATGCAGTAGGTATTATTACCATCTCCATTTTGTAGGTGAAAACATTGTTCAGCAACTTACTCAAGGCCACCAAGCTGACAAATGGCAGAGCTGAGATTTGGATGCAAGTCTACAAGTCTAAAATTGAATCTGTTTACTACATTATACTATCTCTCTCAGGAAGAATTTTAAGTTTACAAGAACGAAAATTTCCTCGAGGCTGTAAATCTTGGAATTTATAACATGGATGCTCACAGGAAATCTCCTGATCCCACAGCTGATAATGGGGGTCTGAGGAAGAACGGTGTAATAATTCACTACATTCACTGAGGCCTGAGACACGGGGTGCTGGAGGTATCTAGGAAAGACTCCAGGGTGAACCGGGCATGTGCCCTGCCCTTGGAAGAGAGGTGAGCACTGAGCACACAGAAAACCAAAATACATGCAGGCTACATGGGGCGGGTGTCATCTCTGATGGGGAGATCAAGGCTCGGGGAGGTGGCCGGAGGGAGGGGCTGGCCACGTCTTGCCTGGCACAGGGCCCTCGCTGCTGCTGTCGCCTAGGGTTCTGAGTCCAGGGCCCCTATCAGGAAGCCTCACCCTGCCCATGTTCCCACCTGCACGAAACACTAGCCCTGCCAAGCCTAGTCCCTGCCTGGCTCCCTGCTGAAACCTGCCCGTCAGGTATCGAGGCTCTGAGAAAGGCTCTCTGCACTCTCTTCGATAACAATCCATGGCTGTCACAGGCCAATCTGACAGACCATGAAAAAAGGGTCCCAGAGAAATAGGTCCAGCCTAGAGGCAGAGCCAGTGAGCCCCACAAGGCAGAAGAGAAACACTCCCTCCCAAAAGTGCCCTCTGTTTCCACCTGTCCCTGCATTCCTTCGGGTCAATTTCGAGGCAAATATCTCAGGAAGGTCCACAAGTTAATCCAGTAATCCATTATCAACCACGGCACCTTATGCAGAGATAGTTTATTAGCTCCTGCCCGCAAGGTTTCCCTGAGAAGCGGTGCAAATCTCTGAGAAGAAGGAAAATGCCCGGGGCTTGGACTGCTGCCCAAAGCAGCAAGGCCGGGCTCTGAGGCGCCAGGTACATACTGAGAGGGCCAGGTATGTAAGCAGGGGAGAAAATGAGGGCCACAGAGGTGAAGCCCAGAGGCCTACACTGCAGTCCTGCCTCCGCCTGCCCACTCTACTACTTTGATGCACAAATTTGAAAAGGGAACATTTTACAAGTGTATTCATAAACCTACAGAATGTTTCAGAATGTCAGAGCCTAGAAGGGGCCTTAGAGACCATTATATGGACCAAAGAGTGAGGTGTAGGTAGGTGAAGTGAGTTGCCCAAGTCATTTGACTTGTGAGAGTCGGGACTAGCTCTCCCTGACTTCCCTACAGTCAGAGACAGATTTCCCTTCCCCAGAGCAAGGTAATCAATTATTTACTTGTTTGATGCAAACTTTAAACAGAATGTTCCTTGAGAAATAGGACCATTCATTACATTATTCAACGAACACCTATTGTACTTGGCAGGAGCCAATTGTGGAGGCAGGGAAGTAAACGAATAACTCAACACGGGCTACCAGTGGATAATACAGGAAAAGCATTTAGCACGATGTATGGTCCACAGTAAGTGCTCGATAAACGGTGACTTCTCCAAAAGAACAATTCGAGTGAGATGGAAATAAGGGAAGAGATGGAGGCAAGGGTCCGATCATGACCAAACTCACATGAAACACTAAAAGGTTGGGATTTGCCCTAGAGCAAAGGAACGACATGATCAGATTTTAGGGAGGTCACTCTGGCACAGCTTTGGAGGATGAGTGTTAAGACAAGGAGTCCAGGTGAACAGATGAAAAGCTGAACTGCAACAGTGAAGCTAGAGATGGAGAGAGGTAGTTTAAGAAGTGCAATTTCAAGAGGGTGGGAGAGGTCAACATAGGGGAAAGACAAGGTAGAGCCTGGCCCAGGCCCTGGGGACAAGTATGGTGGCCTTTACCAAGACAGGGTCCCCGGCTGCAACTTTATGGGAGAAGAAAATGAGGTCAATTTAGGGAAAGTTATTTGGGGATGCCTTAGGGACATCCAAAGGGGAGATGTCTCGGAGGCGTTCGTATTTCCAGATTTATAATTCAGGAAAAAGGTCTGAGCACGAGGAACTAAATGGAGAACTCAGCATTTAGCTGGCAGCCAAAGCAGGGGGGGCTGGATAAAATGCAGCCACTCAACAAATATTCACACCCAGGCACTGTGAAAAGTGATAAACTTAAAGCAAAAAACAAGAAAGAGAAGGTCCTTGCCCTCAAAGAGGTTACGTTCTGGTGAGAAGAGCCAGAATATACACTCATACATACATACAGAAATAAAAGAAAAATATTAGCTAGTAAAAGCTCCAAGCACATAATTAAATTAGGATGTGGTGTGATAGCAACTGACTAGGTACTTTCTTTGCCTTTGCCCAGGAAAGAACATGAAGAGCAAAAAAGAGGGCTGAAGACCATGAACTAGGGACCCACAGATGGCGTAGTGCCCGACACCAAGCATATCACACGGACCAGGACGTCTTGACGCCTCTTCTGCACTCTCATCTGGAGACAGAACCCCCAAGAATAATCCTAGCATCTCATTATTCCATTCAGGAACTGTGATATGTAGTGAGCCCAGCACGAGGTGCCAGGTTTAGGGCAGTGAACAGGGCTGTCGACATTCTAATAGGAGAAGACACACCCAAGCACACACACACCAAGTACAGCTATCTAAATAAACTTAACTGCAAGCTGTGCTAAGTGCTATGAAAAATATAAACAAGGGGCTAAGAAAAACAGTGAGTGATCTCCTTTAGGTAGAATAGAAAGAAATCCCCTCCAAGGAAGCAGCATTTACAATGAGTCACAGGGTTTGCCACGAAAAGGATGGTGGTGTGGACGTTCTGAGCAGAGAGAACTGCGTGTGCGTAGGCTTGGAGGAGGGAAAGAGCTTGATGTGTTTGAGAAAGCAAGTGACTGACGGTCAGCAAGGCCAGAGGACAGAGCTGGAGGAAAAGAAGTGATGACACGGGAAATACAGAGTTGCATCGCTCAAGGCCCTGCCGGCTGCAATAAAACGTTTGGATCTTATTGCAAGCCACTGAAGGGTTTCTCAAACCAGGTACAGCCTGAGCTGATTTCTGTCTTAAGGAATTTCTGTCCAGGAGAGGGCCTAAATATTGGGAGCTGGTTCTTTCTGAGCATCTTTCTGAGCCTTGAGGTCACCCTGCAATCACACAGCATGGCCATCCTTTATCCCGCCCACAATTAGGGTCAGGCCGAAGAGCAACTTTTCCTCCTTGGATCTCCTGCCTGGCCTAAGTGCTTCCCCCAAAGCCCCATAAACTTACTAAAGTGTTTCCAATAGACACTGCTAGAGTACTAGGAGAATGGATGCTTTTGTAAAAGAACACAAAATAATAAAACGAAACCACTCCCTCATTTCTGATGGAAATTCGTTTTCCCCTCCACTGCTTTCCATTAATCCATGGCCTGAGCAATTGTCTCTGCTCTTTACCCTGTCTCCATTTATTTTCCAAGAGGCCATGAACATGTGTACTGCTATGAACAATAACAAAGAACTATAAATTCTTATTGATCCCAGAAGCTCGGGAATTCTAAACAATAAAAATATGTCCTCTGACTGCTGCTCTCAAAAGAATATTTTGGAGGCACGGAAGAGCTTTGTTAAAATAACAAATGAGCTTTGGGGACACGCTGGGCCTAATGGAGGGCTCGGGTCACCAGGTATTGATGCAACAGGCAACTTCAGACACAAAGTTAGAAAGACCTCCCTGCCACCCTCTCCTGGGCTCACGTCTTCATTCCTCAGCCACATCTTGACTGTATCAAGCTGAGTTTCCTATATAGCTTTCAGCCACTATTGTTTTTAGGAGCCAGCATTCTCAGCCTAAAGAGAAAGTCCCCTTTGTCCTCCATCTGTGATTTAATTTACATTCTCCTGAACGCTCCATTCACTTTGTTTTCAGGCTAAGAAGTCTCACAATTGTACCAGACGCTGAATTTGAATTTCCCTGTGTTTCTGCTGTTTGGAAATTTGCCTAGGTCAGTCACTGGACAGTCCTAGAATTCAGCTTAACCTTAGAGAAAATCTTTATTGTTCATGATTTCTTATAATACTTCTAACCTCTGTCATATATTTTCCCCTTGATTTCTACATTTTTGTGTCTTTCAAAATACATACGTGTGTGAGCGTACATAGCACCTTTCCTCTGATAATTGCCGAAGTTTCCACTATCTTTTCCAACTGGATCGCATTCCTAAGGAGATGTCCCTCCTAGGTTCCTCAGATTTCAGAGGGGCGCTCTTAGCTGCACTGTTTTCCTGGCATTCCCCTGATCCTTCAATGTCCTGCGTGATTCACAAGACAATGTGCCCAACTGACTTACTATGCCTTTGTCTCTCTGTTCTCCCCTAGGAACTTCTTTTATATGCAAATGCATAAAATTTACTAGAAATGGGCAAAACTTGATCACAAAGTAATACGAATGTAAAGAAACACCAATTCCTAGTAAAAAAGTATGTAGGAAAATTAATGAAGAAACACTAGGGAAGAAATTGTTCCTTCTGTTCTTTGGACAATCTTGAGGAGAAAACAGATTACTGCTAGCAGAATATGGCTTACCTGAAAGTATTATAATCCACCATCTTCGTGTGCATGCAATCAGCAGCTGTAAACACCTGCTTGAGCTCTCTGGATTTTGATTCTTCTTGTTTTATCTTTTGTAGGGCAAGTTCAATGTTGCTCATAGGAAACTGGAAAGGGGAAAAGAAAGATGTTTAAGATAGGGAGCCCAATCTTCCGGGTGGCCAGCAAAGAGATTTCATACTGTGACCCTTGACTTAGCTGGCTATGTCCTTCCATAGAGACCAACACAGAGAAGACATGACCAGATTTCTTCAGCTATGGCTCTAGGACAACGAGTGACATTAGCACAGGGCCAGATCTGAGAGAAATGCACTTAAGGGACAGCGGGCCACAGGAATCAGAAAAGAACCACTACTCCCACCTCAGCCTCCTCCCTTTAACCCTTGGACATTGACCCAACATGTTGGGAGACCCTAAGGGAGAGCACGGGGATTCAAAATTGAATAAGTGGACCCCCATCTTCCCCAGATCTTTAGAGTGTGCCCCCAGAACTGTCAGCCACCAGATGATACACGCACTGCAGTCCCCTTACACTCACTCTCCAGGCAGCCCCCAGTTCCTGTCTCCTACACTGTGATTTGGCTTCTGACTCTGTAAGAATACTTCTTATTCAATCCACTAAAGCATAAGCTTGTAAATAACTACAGCAAAGAGCTAGAAAAGGAGAAGACTAAATACAAAAAGAAAAACATTGATGGTAACTTAGAATAAAGTTCATCTCTGCCCTGGGAAGGGGGAGGCATTCCCTCCCTTTTTTGCATTTCCTTTAATCTGTTTCCATGATAGGATTAGCTCTTTTGAAAAGACTCCTCAGACTGATATTAATCTTTCTCTGCTTAGAATGTCTTTGTTAAGGGTAGTTTTAAGATAATGCAGTTTTCACTTGGGATGCTGATACTAGATAATGTCCTACCCTGCTTTTATCTTTCTGAAAGGAGAAAAGCCCTTTATGTCTCATATATATATGAGATATATATATGTGTGTGTGTGTGTGTCTGTGTGTGTGTATTCATGCTATATATTTTTTATATTAAAGTACAGGTTTGCACTGTGTTTGAAAATGGAGCTCTAGTTACAATAGCTATTGTAAATTGTACACTGACTGAGCTTGCTATGGGCCACATAGAGCTAAGCACTTAAAACATTTTCGCATCCAGTCTTCATAGTAACTCTCTGAAATAGCCACTGTTGGTACTCCCATTTTAAAGATGCGGAAAACAAAGCTCAGGGAAGATACACGTCTAAGGCCCCTCAGCTTTTAAGGAGTCAGGTTTCCTAGCCAAGCCTGCTGGTCTCCAGGAATCTAACTGACCTATTATTGAGCCTCTCACCTGACTTCAGTGCTTTTGAAGAGCTACCGGCTCATGGTGTCACGCTAACCCAAGTTCCTAACGCTGCAAATGAAGAGATGGTGTGGCAGCCCCAGAGGGTGCTGCCCAGGCCTGCCCTCTAGAGGGACTACTCAGAGAAGAGCACTGGTAGCGGACAGCGCCCAGCTGCTGCACCTTCGTGATCACTGCAGCGCTGCAGCTTTCAGAGACCCCACGGAGGCCACACTCTCCCCAGACTCTTACCATCCAGTGACTGAGCAGGAAGGAGGCACCAGAGCTGGGCCATTCCTGCCGGACATGGGATTTCTCTGATAGCTAGTGTTTGCTCCAGGGCTCCCCATTGGCCTGGTGCAGACTTTCCCAGAGCTACGCTGTGTCTGAGGCTCTTCCCACCGCATCCTCCTTCCTTCCCTCTCCTTTCTCAGGGATCAGACCTACATCCCAGTCTCCCCACCTACTCCTGTTCCCTCCCCCTTTATCCTTCATACGCATTTCCCCCAAGACATCTCTCGCATGTCTAAGTCTGTCTTGGTACCTGCTTCTCAGAGGACCCAAACTGATCCGGGTAACGTGCTATACCCAGTGAGACTGATCTTAGCAACTTACCCCGAGCATTTTACATATAAATGAAACGGAATTGGTACTGTATCTATATAAATGGCACATAAATATTATTATTTTCAGGCAGACTTTTTAAATACATTATTTCTAGATAGATTCTTCAATAGTAGGCAATGGTTCTGAGACATACGTGTTTGCACACCAGACTAGTCCACACTTAAAAATCAAGATTTTGTCAACATGTTATTTTTACTGACCGGCACTGCCATAATGGAACTTTGAGTAATAGTACCCACGTGCCATACTATTTCAAATGAAAAAACTCTTGGCGCTCACTGTTGCCAATTTGTCCTTGGATTCCCATTTAGGCCTCAGGTGGCTCCTGTTATGGGAAGCTGCAATCCCAGCAACTATCAGGTTCCCTTGGGGTTTCTGTTTGTTTAGGTCTTGGCCTTCTCCGCAGGCCTGTGCCAATTAACTGGGACAGCACAGTGTGTGGCACCAGATTGTCTTCCTTTCCGATCATTGCTGAATTTCTTTCTGAAAACATTGTTAGCGTCAGCGGAAAACCCAGGAAACTTGATTCAACCTTGGGCCTGCCTCCTGCCTGTGCCTGGCATCCATGATGCTGGGCAGTGGAAAACCCAGCACATAAACAGAGGAGACCAGGCCCTGGCCTCTGTGACGGGACCTGTGGCCAAGTCGTGCAGATCCATTATTCATGCCCACATGTGTGAAAGCACAATGTAAAACTGGTGGCAAGATGAAGAAGAAAAGGCCTGGAGTTAGAAAAACACAGACTGCAGAGTGCTGAGAGGTGAGTCAAGAATTACACCAAGTGAGTTCACCTTATCTGAATTCCTCTCCATGTAGTTTAAGGTATACACATCAGCACTGACCAAAAGAAATAGGTAGCCATTCACGTTCACTTTGGCTCCAACATACAGCTCCTCAGCCTTGATATATTCTGAGAGTTTACTTTTAAAGACTTCTTGTCCAGGCTTCTTAACACGAATTCTTTTTAAGAACATCCCACCAGTATACCCTATAGAAAAAGAGAAAAAAAGTTAATGAGTAGGTCTTGTTCTTAAAAGAACCGTACAGGGCTTCCCTGGTGGCGCAGTGGTTAACAATCTGCCTGCCAAAGCATGGGACACGGGTTCGAGCCCTGGTCTGGGATGATCCCACATGCCGCGGAGCAACTAAGCCCGTGCGCCACAACTACTGAGCCTGCGCTCTAGAGCCCGCGAGCCACAACAACTGAGCCCGTGTGCCACAACTACTGAAGCCCGCACGCCTAGAGCCCGTGCTCCGCAACAAGAGAAGCCACGGCAATGAGAAGGCTGTGCACCGCAACGAAGAGTAGCCCCTGCTTGCTGCAACCAGAGAAAAGCCCGCGTGCAGCAAGGAAGACCCAACGCAGCCAAAAATCAAATAAATTAAATAAATAAATTAAAAAAAAGAGAACAGTACAACTTGCCTTTAGAGCTACTTCATGCTCAAACACAGACCATACAACTTAGCTGTGAACTTGTGAACTCATACTGCGTATAGTACTTAAGGGAAGAATGAGGCAGTGGGTGAAGAAATGAGACTTCCTAGATGAGTGTGTAAAGAAGAAAAGCGGCATGGCATTCCAGCCTTTTCTTTTCTTGCTCCACTCCCTTCCCAGTCCAAACACTTAAATAAACACTTAGCGAGGACTTGCTATATGCCCAGCAGCATCCTGGAAACTGGGACATCAGGAACATCTTTAGAGCCTGCCTGAACAGTACCAGGTAGAAAATTTCTCACCTGAGCTTATCTCCACCTCTTTGTCCTTATACTTCTGCTGACATACAGATGAAATGTAAGATGCGCCATTTCCGGAAAGGAGCTTACTGAATTGTTTGAAGATAACTATGGGAGTCCCCTGAACTCTTTTTTTCTACAGGTAAAATAGCTTTGCTTCTTTTAGCGATGCCTCATTTTTCTTACTTTCCAGAATTCTCACCGTTTCCTCTGCTCTTTTCTGGGCATTATTTGGTTTTTGAGCTCTTGGAAAGCAGTGAGCAGAGTTGAATGCGGGACTCCATTACCTTCTAACTGAAAATGAACTGAAATCTTCAAACCTGTGAATACAACCTGAGACCAGATGAGCTTTGGGGATCAGCTTCATCACACTCCTACCACTTGCAGAAACCAGGGGTGGTGGAAAGACATAGGCTTTGCAGCCAAACAGAGCTGGAGTCCATCCTGGCTCTGTCATTTGCTTGCTGGATGATCTTTAGGAGTCATTTAACCTCTTTGAACCACTCTGAATTCTCATTGGTAAATGGGAATAATATTTGTGGGGGGCCATGAAAATGTACTTCTCAGATTGCCTGCTGCGGGGAACAAAGTTGACAGAAGGCTCCAACTGCTATGTTCTGAAATCTATCCCCAGATTTGTGCCGAGGTCATGCTTCCCAGAGGCTGCTGCCAACACACGACTGAGCAAGGCAGGGATACTAAGGCAGGCCCATTCCTGCAAGATGGGAGCTCCTCCGACTGGTGACTTTGGCCCCAGGACTCCCAGTCAGCCTTGGCAAAACTTTCTTAGAGTTTCACTGCAGTCTAAGACCTTCCCCTTTTTCCCTTTTCTCTGTCCTTCACAGGAGTCAGACATGCACTGCAGTCTGATGGCTCTCCTGGCCTCGTCTGGCTCCTGCCACATTTTCCCTCACCAGCATTTCCCCTAATAAATCTCTTGTACATTTAATCTCATCTTGGGGTTTGCCTCTTGGAGGACCGGGACTAACACAAAACGTAACCTCATGCAGGTCTTCTAAGGATAATAGTAGGTACTCAATCAGGACTGCTATTATTACCGGCAAGCTTGTACTTGACTGCCGTCACTCCTTCTGTTTTATGAATGCTGCAATTGGTTTGGCCATATCGTCCCCATTCTAGATGTATAGAGTTGATTTTTTGACCTTCAAGAGCATGACTTTATATTCATCCCTATTTGATTTCATATTTTAAGATTTGATTCATTATTCAAATCACCGTGGACCCTGACTTAGTTATACAAATTATTCATTATTCATTGGTGTGCTGAGTGGCTCATACCAGCTCATAAGGGCTGGTTGTTAAATTTTCAAGGGATTTTGCAAGCCAGTTGTTAAAACTGTTGGTTGCTTGAAATTGGCCATGGTTTGGGTATTTGCATCATGGAAATTGACAAACAGTACAAAACAGAGCTTTTAAAATTTTTTCAGAGAGCCGGTTAACCAGCACACCATTGATTATTCTTCTCAAACGTGTGTCTTTGGCACAGATAAAAATGTTGAACGTGTTGGGACAAAGAAGAGAGCCCTACAGTTCCATAATTTGGTAAGTCAAAATCAATGGCTCTCTTCAGCAATGGCCACCCTATCAGTCTATTGCAGAGAGGCACTCCGTGGGCCCTGCAGCTGGGACCTTGGCAACAGCCTCAACAGCCAGAGGAAAATAGACTCTGAAGATTAAATTTGTTAATCTGGGATTCTTGTCCTAGAGCTAGACAAAAATTTCGTACGTGGTACTATCAAGAATACAGATTTCTTCTTGTCTTGCTAGCTTTGCATGGAACTGGTGGTAGCCAGACTATGATTTTGAAGCCGCTGGATTCCACAGAGGTGCCTCAGAGGCCATGGAGGAAGTAGGGAGAGTGTCTAAAAGGAGATGTCCCAAGTCCCCCAGTCCTGAGCCAACCAAAACTGTTCTTCTTTTATCATTTTATATGTCTGGGTTCACATTTAAGGGATCTTTGTAAAATGGACTTTAGCGGTTAAAAAAAAAAAAATGAAAGCCACTCTCTTAGATCATCTAGGCTATAAAAATCAGACCATAGCGCTTCCCTGGTGGCGCAGTGGTTGAGAATCTGCCTGCCAATGCAGGGGACACGGGTTCGAGCCCTGGTCTGGGAAGATCCCACATGCCGCGGAGCAACTAAGCCCGTGAGCCACAACTACTGAGCCTGCGCGTCTGGAGCCTGTGCTCCGCAACGGGAGAGGCTACGACCGTGAGAGGCCCACGCACCTCGATGAAGAGTGGTCCCCGCTTGCCGCAACTAGAGAAAGCCCTCGCACAGAAACGAAGACCCAACACAGCCAAAAATAAATAAATTAATTAATTTTAAAAAAACCTGCAAAAGGTATGCTATTTTTTTTATTGAAGTTTAATTGACATATAACATTATATTAGCTTCAGGTGTACAACACAATGATCGGATATTTGTATATATTGTGAGACGATCACCACAATAAGTCTAGTTAACATCCATCACCACACTTTAACAAAAATTTTTTTCTTGTCATGATAGCTTTTAAGATCTATTCTCTCAGCAACTTTGAAATACGTACTATAGTATTATTAACTATAGTCATCATGCTATACATTACATCCCCGTGACTTATTTATTTTATAACTGGAAGTTTGTACCTTTGACCCCTTTCACCCATTTCACCCACCTCCCATCCCGCAGGTGCGCTATGGTTTTAAGATAGTAGCATAAACTCTCAGAGGCTGAAAAAGTTCAACCATCTTCTCATTAAGGCTCTAAATCTATATGCAGAGGCATTTTCTCGGTTTATTAAAATCTCTTATTCTTTCGATGTGCAGGGTAACACACTGGGAAAATGTACCCAAAACAGATGTCATAAACACACTGCTCAAACCATCTGCATTACATGGTTGTTCCCTACTCACGAGGCTGGTCAACAATCACAGTCGTGTCAGCAAGAAGCACAGCACCTGGGCCTCACTGCCTGAGCAGGCCAGAGGCTGTGCTCTGCTGGTGCCTAGAGCCACCTCCCCCTTTCACCGCCCACTTTGTCATGCCCATTCCTTATCTTTCTTCAAACCCCACATCGTCTCCTCGCTGAGTCACTCTCCCAGTTCCCCAGCAGCCCCCTAACTCCCTTCAAGGGAAAATTTACCTTTTCCCTTTCAAATGCTATATTAAATATGACAGACCCGCCTTTCGTAACACTTATCACCCATATCATAAGTCGCCATTACAAGTCTGTTTTCTGAAGGCCAAGGACTGCATCTTATTAATCATTGTCTAAGACAACATTTTTTACATTCTAAGTGCTCGAATGTTTGTAGAAAGTTTTTATAAGATCCGTATAGATTGGAATTTGCACTTAGAATTCTGTGCATGAATAGTCTAGAAGAATGAAGATGGGATCGAAGTCTAGAATCAAAAGTTCCCAAAATTGATTGCCTGGTCTTGGAAGAAATTAATTTATGGTCTGTCAGCAGAAGCATGTCTGTGGATATCAGCTAGTGAAAGGTGGACTTCATGACAAATACTGAACGCTTTGGGAGGTCTCTGATAATCAAAATCATTACCCCAAGGAGGCACAGAGTAAAATAAACCATGTATTTAATCCCTTCCCTGTCACAACTCTGAGCAGAGAGGGCCTCACTTTCAGTCTCGTATGCTGAAATTCATTCTTTCCTTGTGATCACACTGATTTTAAAACAAACAAACAAGAAAACTTATTTGTGATTTGCAGAGGCGGAAGGTGCTTTTCTCTGCTTGCTCCTTTCTTTGACTGTCCAAGGAAGGAGGGCTGAAAAAGCATGGCACCATGATTCACAGCTTGAGGCCTCAAGTGAGATGGGAAGTAGCAATCTGGAAGGCTACCCCGAGGGCAGCCCTGGCAAAACAGCCAGATCTCCATAGCTGTTCTCTTAGTCCCTATTTTCCCAGGCGTCAGACAGACCTCATACAGCATAGGGGAGGAGAGCAGCTATACCTTCTCAACCATCTTCTCTGGTACATAATTGGATTTAAAAGTAACAAACAGATTTGGTAACCCCCTCTCATGAAAGACCCATACTTTTACAGATGCCTGAAATATCATTCAAACAACTGAATGAGGTCTAATGTCAGGCCAAATGAATACAACTGCAAATTTAGCTTCTTAGAACTTACATAAATGTGTAAGAGTGTATGTTAAGTATGGATTTTTCATGTTTAATATGCCCTTTTTTTTAAAAACCTAATTCTAGTGTTCTGGACAGCTTATCAATCAGGAATATAATCTACTCAAACAAAATCTTTAGACCAGTCATTCACAAACTTTGCCATGTATGAAAGTCACCTGGGAGCTTGTTAAATATACAGAATCCAGAGTCCTACCCCCAGAGGTATGGATTCAGTAGTTAGCTTGCAGCTCCAGAAACCTGCATTTTTAATAAGCTCCCCAGAAGATTCTGATGAAGTCATCCCCAGAGCACACTTTGAAAAACACTTGCAAGTAGCTTCAGACATTTCCTTGGCTAATAAGCTAATTATCAAACCTTTCTATACACTCTTTTTATCACAATATGCCCAGCACTCAAAAAAATTTTAGCATTTTCCCTGCTCAATCTGGCTTCCTGGGCCATTGATAGTCAGGTTCAAATACTCACACATACAGCTATTTGTCATGACTGCCAATAATACACTCTCTACTCAAGTCACACAAGCCACTTCACTTAGTGCCCCACACTGTGCTTGCTTCTACTTCCAGGCCTTCGCTTGGTGTCATCCCCTCCCCCAGGGTACACCCTCATCCTGTCCTATGCCTGTCCAGAGTCCTGTCCATCCATTTGGGCCCCAATCAGTAGAGCTCTCTTTGACCATGGCTGCCCACCCAGCTGACCACCTATTCACGCCTCCTGCACCGACCATTATGCATGGCACCCAATTTAGCACTGTATAGACTTGTATTCTTGACTGGTTTTTTAAAATGTGTTTATTGAATACCATTGTCTCAAAACAAGTGATGATAAATTCCTAGGTCCAGCAGCCGTGTCTTAACTTTTTCTACACACAGCCCAGAGTTATCTATAATCACTGTCTTGACTTCTTCTCCCATTCTCTCTTAAATCCACTTCCATTAGGTTAGCTCTACCTAAACTACCCTTGTCAAGGTCAACAATGATCTATCTCCACAATGCCAATTCCGATGGTTCATTTTTGTGTCTAACTTGACCAATCAGCAGCAGTTGGTACAAAGGATCACACTTTCTTCCATGACATTCTTGCTTCACTTGGCTTCCAGGATCCTGTATTTTCTCTTGGTTTTGCTCCTACCTCCTTGCTTGTTCCTTTTCAGTATCCTTTGCTGGTTCCTCCTCTTTTCCTCAATCTCTTAATTTGGGGCGTCCCGGGGATAACAAGGAATAACTTGGTCATCCACTTCTCTGTGTATATTCACTCCTTTGGTGATCTCTTCTAGTCTCAGGCTTTAAATACTACCTACATGCTGATGATTTCCAAAGTTCTATCTCTAGCTCAGACCTCTCTCCCGGAACCCCAGACTCGTATATCCAACGGCCAACTTAACATCTCTACTTGATATTTGACATCTCAAACTTAACTTGTTCCAAAACTGAACTTCTGCTCTTGCCCCAGACCTACTCTAACTATAGTCTTTCCCATCTCACTAGATGGCAACTCCATCTTTCTAGTTGGAGGAATCTTGGGAGTCATCTGTATCTCCTCTCTTCTTTCACACCTCATATCCAATCTGCCAGGAAATCCTATTGGCACAACCTTCAAAATATTTCCAGAATCTGCTATATCTCATCATTTTCATGGTACTCACCCTCATGGAGCCATCATAACTTTTCTCTTGGACTACTGCAGTAGCCTCTTAACTGGTCTTTACTTCCACCACTGCCCTTCTACAGTCTTCGCTCAACACTGCATCTGCAGTCATTCTTCTAATATGTAAATCAGATCAAGTCACTCTTCTTCTGCTCAAATCTCCCAATGAGTCCCCTTATCACTTGAAGTCAAAAGAATCCTGACAATGGTCTGCAAGGCCCTATGTTATCTGATCGCCCATTACTTCTCTTAATCTGTCTACTCTGCCCATTACTCATCTGCTCTATCCTCGTCAGCCTCCTGCCTGTTCCTTGTGCATCCCAAGCCTGCTCCTTGCTCAGGGTCTTTACACTGACTGTTCCTTCTGCCTAGAACATGTTTCCTCTCCTCAGTAAAGTCCATCCAGACCACACCGTTTAAAATTGAAACCAGGGGTGCTCTTCAGGCCCACATTCCAAGTCCCCTTTATTCTTTTCATAGCTACCTTCTTTATTTTTTTCCATGGTACTTTAATACCTTCTATATACTACAGAATGTACTTTATGTATTACCTTTATTGTTTATTATCTGCCTCCCCAGCTAGAATGTAAGTTCTATGAGGGCAGGGCTTTGTATCTGTTTTGTTCACTGATGTGTCCCAAGATCAGTGCTCGGCACATAGTGGGTACTCAATAAATATTTGCTGACTAAGAAAATGAATGGCTCACCCAGGGCTACATACCTGCTGAGAACCTTAAAGATAGCTATAGCTATAGTCTTATGGTTAGAAGAGACATGAAGGCTTATTATTATTGATGGGGAAAACTTGTTTAAAGAGGAAAAAAAAATGACTGACGGAGACAACAGATGGACAACATCTGAAAGAAGTCAGAGATTAAGATTAAACCGTGAATTTTTAGATGCTATATGATTATGAATAGCACAAGTCTGGGATAACAGCCTTCCTGGTAGGAAGTCATCCGTCTCTCCTATCCATCATTAAGAACTAAAAGGGTGAATGTTCATTGTATTTACTCACTTATTCATCATTCGTCCTCTTACGGACAAAATATCTATTGAACCCCAAGTACACAGCCAACACTGTTCTAACTCTAAGAGAAGCAATAAAGCCAGTCCCTGTCCTCAAGGAGCGCTTGGTCTCGATATAAACAAGTAATTGCCACACACTGTGATAAGTACAGATTCTGGGGCAAGAGAGGTGAACTCCAGGAGTCAGACTTCCCTGTGTTCAAATCCTACTTCAACTAAAAATTAGCTGTACGAGCTTGGGCAAATCGTATAGCCTCTCTGAGCCTCGATTTCCTCATGTGAAGAATGGGTACAATAATATTACCGACTTTATGAGGTTGTTTTGAGGATTAAATGAGATCAAGCATTGTAGTTAGCATACCATAACCATAAACTGCTTTTTATTAGTAATATTATTATTGTTAGAGGTATGATCAGCAGAGTATTGTGAGCACACAGAGAACAAAGTACCTAATTCAGCCAGGTGCAGTGAGAAAGATATTCTTCTGGTTTTCCCAAGTCAGACTAGACAATCTGCCCAGCAGGCCACCACAGTGAATTTTTACCCAGACAATAAAGGTCTTCATTCCATCAAAAACCTCATATGCTTTAACTTGAAACTATCTCCTCCAATGACTCACAGTAGATCGCCATTAACCTCATACAACAGTAAGCAGCCAGTACATTTTTAATAGCAATATATATAATCAATATATGTCACGTACTATTGCACGTCTCAATTCACGGTTTATTTATTTGCATTAAGAAACTGTTCTTTGTATGCTTTGTGAGATCATCTTCCTTAGGTTCTCACGGTTTTAAAACCTTGGGTTATTCAAACTCATGTATAAGTCTCCAGCTGAATGTGCCAGTTTCTATGGAAACAAGGTCACTGTGTGGGAGGAGCTTGAGGGAAGTGTATTCCTGGCACAGAACAAGCAGTGGACAGAAAGAAAAGAAATTAGACCCATTCGTGCCTGTACCACCATCCTCCGGCCACAACAGCATGACAAGAACGTGGAATGCTGTCTACAGTCAGTGCTCTGTGGGCAAGTTGACAGAAAGAGAGACTAAGGCAACTACCCACAAGGAGCTCTTTTCCCCCTGGATTCCACAAGTAACACACTGGATCGTGTTTCATCCTGTTTACTTATAAGAAAAATTCCCTCTCCTTTTACAATAGGGACATTCTTTCTGCCCACCTCTTTTGGTGGCTGCCCTTCAAAACAGCAGTTAGTGAAAAGTATCCATCAAAAGTCCTGCCCTCGAACTTCACTGTAAACACTGCTACCTATAAGGGAGGATGGAGTATGAGTTGGTGTCCCTCTTATATGATCGAAATCAGTGGTTCTCAAACCCTGGTGCCCATCACCAGAACCCCCTGGAAGTCTTGTTAAAACACAGTACCAGGCCCCACGCACAGAGACTGGGCCTCGATAGGTCTGGGGTGAAGCACGGGAATCTGTATTTCTAACCAGTGCGGAGGCCACACCTTGAGTAGCGTCAACTCTGAAACTTAAAAACAAAACTCCCAAGTCCTTACAAATAAAAGATTATTTCTTACAAGACAAAGGACATCGTGTCAGGGCAAAGGCAGCCTTTTAGACATTCTACACAATTCGTAACATATTTTCACCACGTTTACAGTTAGAGCAAAACTATTCTCTCCACCTCAAAATATTCTACAGCGGTATCTGATGCCATTAAATTTTATCGAATTCAGGGTGCTGTCTTGTTCTTCTCCTTCTCCTGCTCTTACTCCATGTTCCCTTTATCATTTTTCTCCACAGGTTCTCCTGACCCACTACTTCCCTCATGCCAGGACTTCGGTGTTTAGCCCGCATCCTATTCAAGCATCTGCAACATTTTCCCACCACTCTTCCCCCCTGACTTCTTTCTCCAGGGCCTCCATTCTCTGAAGAAGCAAAAAGTAGCCATGGGCAGTGCTCACAGCTATACACATGACTCAGAGGCAGATTTTTCCTCATATATATTAGGAACACTTCTGAAAGTCCATCTTTTGAAATCATATTCCACCACACGAGCAATCTATGGTTACTGAACTCAACCAAATCTCTCAAATTAAAACCAAACCCCATTAATTGCCAAATAACATGCTAAAAAACACTTATAAATCACTGAAGCCACTACAGCCTATGGGCCAAATACAGCCAGTCACCTGTTTTGGTATGGCCTATGAGCAAAGAATGATTTTTACATTGTTAAATGATCGAAAACAATCGAAAGAATAATATTTTGTGATATGTAAAAATCATATGAAATTCAATGTCAGTGTCCATAAACAGTTGTATCGGAGTGTAGCTACATATTGTCTGTGGCTGTTTTCATGCTACAATGACAGAGCTAAGTGGTTGTGACAGAGGCCGCATGGTCTGCAAAGCAGAAAATATTTGCTACCTGACCCTTTAAGAAAAAGTTTGCTGACCCCCACTCTACACCATTTCTTAGGGACCATCTTGAGGAGATATATACATGGAAAGGCATATATATACACGGAAAGGCAATATAGATTGTGGATAATATGGCTTTAGTAGCTTCCAGATGACACATTAAAAAAACCACTCAACGTGAGGGTGTGGAGAAAAGGGAACCCCTTGTGCACTGTTGGTGGGGATGTAAATTGGTGCAGTCACTGTGGAGAACAGTATGGAGGCTCCTCAAAAAACTAAAAATAGAACTACCATATCATCCAGCAATTTCACTTTTGGATATATATGAAAAGGAAATGAAATCACTGCCCCAAAAAGATATCTGCACCCCCATGTTCAACGCAATATTATTTGCAATAGCTAAAAGAGAGAAACAGTCTAAGTGTCCACTGACAGATGAATGGATAAATAAAAACATATATATATGTGTGTGTGTGTGTGTGTGTGTATATATACATATATCTGTATTTATATAAGATACATACACACAATGAAATATTATTCAGCCATAGAAAAGAAGGAAATCCTGACATCTGCGACGGCATGGATGGACCTTGAGGATATTATGCTAAGTAAAATAAGTCAGACAGAGAAAGACAAATACTGCATGATCTCACTTATATGTAGATTATGTAGAATCTACAAAAACCAAATTCATAGAAACAGAGATCAGACTGGTGACTGCCAGAGGTGTGCGGAGCAGGGGAGAATTGGGTGAAGGTGACCAAAAGGTACTAACTTCCAGCTATAAGATAAATAAGTTCTGGGAGCATAACATACAACATGATGACTAGAGTTAGTGATAATGTATTGTATATTTGTAAGTTTCTAAGAGAGTAAATCTTAAAAGTTCTCATCACAAGGAAAAAACTATAACTATGTGAGAATGATGAATGTTAACTAATCTTATTGTGGTGATCATTTTTCAATACATACATATATCAAATCATTATGTTGCATACCTTAAACTTATACAATGTTATATGTCAATTATTTCTCAAAAAGCTGGAAAAAAATAAAATAACCACTGAAGTAAGAACCTGTTAATACTTACATATTAATCAACATCATTAAAAAGGTATAACAACATGTCCCTGGACTTGAAATCAGACAAATTAAGTGTCATCTGTTTTGTCATGAGGACAATATTATAAACCCTGAACACATTTGGGAAAGATCAGACTAAAACAGCAGTTCCCTCAAGCACCTGTCATTTTCCATGAACTTCTTGAAGTTCCTCTGATGAGGTGTGGGCACGAGGCCTATGCAGGAGCAGAGAGAATCCTCTTCAGAACCAAAGCCGGTGTAACGTGGAAATTTCCTTTCTATATTTGGAGGAGGTGGGGCCTTGCATGAAATCGAGGTAAAGTTCTCTATAACAAAACAAAGGCAGATGAAACATCAATATTTTTTTTTGCCCTGATTATGGCTGTTTTGAAAGGTTTGTTATGTTTTCAAGATGAACATGGAGATCTTTGTAGACTATTTTAAACTCTTTCAAACAAAACACAGCAAAATCCTGGGAGGGTAGGTTTCAATCGTGTTTACAAAAACCACAAAACTCACTCAATAGTTGCCATTGGTTCAAAAGAAAGGAAAAAGAGAGAGAGACTGTCTGTGTCGAATAAGTAAACAGTTATCTTTTGTCATCGCATCCCCATTTCAGAATATTTTTTGTTCTTCCCTGATTTTTCCAATGACAGGAAAATTCATACTTGGAACTTTATGCCACCCATGCCATATTTTAACCTGTAATGTAGCCCTGTCCTATCTTTAGTCAACAGTCACTAATCAAATTCCTTTCCAAACAGGACTGACTCCTAAGTGTTTTGCTTTACCTTCCCCATCTGATGTCCCCTCCTCCTGTGCCCACTTTTTAAACGCTCTCCCTTTCCTCCAACTCAGCTCCAGGCCATGACACTTCACTGCCTAGATCAAAAACAAAAACAAAACTTCTTCTCACCAACCACCACTCCAGGGTGCTTCTGTTATTGCCCAAGTAAAGACTGCAATCGTACTGAAATGTGATGAAGCAAAAATAAATAAATAAATAAATAAGGAATAAAACCAAAACGAAACAAACGAACAAAACCTTTAAAACAGCCACTGTCTACTCTCAAAGGGAGTGTTAAGTGGTAAATACTGTTGACTTTCTTTATTCATTTGTCATCTGTGAAGAAGGAGAGACATATTTATAATAGCCTAGGAGCTGCTGGTACTCATTTGTGAGGCTGTACAATCTCTGAGAAGCAAGTGTGTTCTCCAAAGCAAATAATACATTGACTCAACAGATCCCAGTCACCTGTGTTTGTCACACCACAAATGACAAAGAAGATGTCAGGGTCTTTCTTAAAACAAAACAAAACAAAGCAACAAAACAAAACAACCCATGGAATCTAATTTCTACCTCTTCCCCAAGGTTGACTATCCCATAGGCGTTTCCATTAATGCGTGAAAGGAGGTTCACATAAGCAAAGATTTCCTTTTCCATTGCCAAAGTTCTAATAGAAGGAAGAGTACAGATTTAGTGCATACCTCTCTAACTGAAAATGTGCATCAATTTGTCATCCAAGGCAACCTAACTCTTAAAATTGAGGGAGTCTTTTTTTGTACTGATTGATCAAAAGGCTAAGGGTTTGAGGCTGTTTCTAACTCTGATCTGAAACCATTTTCAACTTTCACATTTACTTAGACTTCCTAACAGCCTTTGTGTGAAATCTCTTCAAGCATAATCCCCAAAAGAGTATTGTTCCATCCTAACAGAAACTGCTTACAGAAGACATATTGGCAAAGAGAATGCCATCAAATATTTCTCACTGACTCAGTGAAAGGGGGCAGCCAGACTGCTGGTACGGAAGTGACTGGTGAGCCTCTCCTATTGCTATTTTTGTGGCAATTAAAGAGAAGCTTTGGTAATAAAGAGGAAAGTTCAAATCTTGGAATTAGGCAGAATTACAGTAGACCCTTTCATTGCTAATTGTTACATGAAACACACCACTAACTGGTACCTTCATTTTAGGAAAAGGACCATAGGGATTGCAGGGAGAGCTCTACATGATTATTAGAAAATTGGGGCGTGATTGGTTTCTTCTAACAGGGGACATACGCATACAACTCTATATACTAATCTACGCAGCCTAACCAAAAGAGGACACATATTGAATCTCACAGTAATTAAGAATGCATTCTACACTTCCCCCCAAAATTACAGGTTTTATAACACAGTGTTGTTTTCTCAACTACATAATTTTTGCCACAGATTTAACAAAAGAATCAATTTAGAGCTTTCCTCTGCACCCACAGTGCCATCTAGTGTATAAATGCCGAGAACTGTTCCACTCCACCATGTCTGACTTTTTTAACAATCCAATCTTTTTGGATACCCTGACTTAAGATCTCATTTTTCTGGGTAATTGCGTATATTCACAAAGGTTTGAACTCGCACCTGAATAACTTTCTGTCTTTGGTTTTCCATCACCCCAGCATCCTGCATGTTTCAGGTGTTAAAAAAATATTTAATGAAAAAGTATACCTTTTTTTTTTTACAAAGCATCTTCCCAAATATCTCCTTAAACTGACAACTCTGATGGATCCTGAGACACATCTGTCTTTCAAGTAGTCTGATTCCTCTAATTCCAAAAGACTTGTAAAAACATATATATTGAATGTCCATCCACACTGACCAGATTGCAACAAATTTACCGAGAGGTGATAGATTTTTTTAAAGGATATGTCTTAATGCTCCTTCACAGTGATTTACGATTCATCATCTCATTTGCAAACGATCCTGGAAAGAGCCTTCATCGAAGTTCATCTCTGATGTACTAGTAACCCAGATATGGACCCAGGTTTAAAGCTTATATAATTTGGGAGAAGCTCTTTAAGACTAAAAATGTCAAATAATTAAGACAAAATTAGGCCCAGGACCTTGGAGTGGGGCCCCTGCAAAGAAAGAACCCTAAAGCTTAAGCTTCATTAACTTCAAGGTAAATCCACCTCTGCTTGTACCCAATACCCAGGTCAAATGATTTTGGTGGGACGTTCATTTTTGGGTCAAATAATTAGTGAATCACATAATTTTCTAGCTCTAGCTAGAAAACCCTTAGAAATCATCTAATCCTCAACCCTCTTCACTTCATAGGAGAGGTTAAAAAAAAAAAGGTGAAATTGTTAGCTCTATCAAAGCCATGTGGAGAGACGAGAAGCAAATTCTACCTCTGTCGCTGCACCTTGGGATGGCTAATTTGCTCAAGTGATCATTAGACTCTCATCTTGGATGCCCTGCTGCTTCTAACACCAAGAGTTCAGAGGCGGCCATAAACAACTCCACAAAATTAAAGGTGCTTTCAGTTTTTTGCTTATCCTTAGTGTCGGTATAGCCTAATAAGTATTCGAGAACAACGCGAATGAATGGTCTTATTACTAGTTTGGCTGTCCCAACCACTAAGAATCGATAATAAGAAAGTCCTCTTATAGACAAAGAAATAATAACCCAAGGCAGGAATTCTAGGTAAGAACAGTTTACATTCAAATCCCTGTCTCTTCAGTGAAAGAAACACCTGCTAGAGCCCCTGGAGCCTTTTCCAACCTTCAGGCTACAGGAAAGTCCGACAGGCCTCCATCTGCCAGTCCGTGTTCATGCACATGAAATAATGAGGGAGTGACAAGCTCCCGCCCGGCAGACACGCCAGGGCCAGCGGGATGGCCAAGCTGCCTAGTGGGGGACTCACATTGGACTGTTTTGTGGAAGAAGTTGCCTTCTCTTTAGAATCCTTAAATACACAAAACGATCTCATCTTTTTAGGAGTCAGATTGGGTTTTATGCAGGGGTTACATACATCTCTTGGAATTCTACCAAGCCCTCTGCTTCCACATAATAGAATGCTTACTCATGCACAATTCTTGGGACTGTGGCCAACTCCATCTCTTAGTCTGTCTGCCATTTTTTCTCCCCCAAAATATGTTGGGGCGGCATTAGGTAAGAGAAGGTACTGAAGCACCCAGGCTGTATACTGCGTTAGAAATTTCCCCCTGGCTTCCTCTTAGGGAGGTCTCTAGCTGTGTCGTTGGCAGTTGTCAGCTCCTTCCTGTGGAGACCACAATTACTGACAAGGAAGGAAATGTGACCACAGTTATTGCCAGGACTTTGTCCTCGTTTGGGCTTCAAGGATACCAAAATATAATGTATAAAACTTGGTCAGTCTCATGAATTTTTAGAACCAGGTGAGTTATAAAAAAATTAAAATGTCAGAAGTAACTGTATCTAAGTAACATTAAGTCTATTAATTTAATGTTACCAAAAAGTCAGGTAAAGCAAATGTAAAGATTATCAGAGAATATTGATTCACTCCCCTCCACCCTGAATCACGGATATAATTTCCAGTCATTAGTTATATTAAGTACACTGCTGTTACTCAAGAAATGTTGTGTAATAATAGTGTCTGTTAAATGGGGTATTTTAACATATGTTATGAGAAGTATAAAAAGTCAGCGTGACTATAAAATACATCATAATTTTGCATTTGCATAATTTTCTGTTTAAATGCATAATGCTCACGTTATATTAGCTTTAAAGGCACAAATGACTTTTTTTAACGTAATACAGTAAGTCTATAGAGTGAGCAAAAGAAGTGAGCAGAAAGAAATTAAGCACTAGGGCTCAACTGAAATGGACCATAGGGCATTTGAAGCTGATACATTTGCCGAGGATGGCTAGATTTGGAGCGCACCGGTGGATTTACTCTGCCTCTGAAAGTTCCCTGCAAACCCGTTAAAAGACTAACAGTGTACCGTGTCTCTCCAGCATTACGTTCATTTTCCCAAATGCGACCTTTATATTCTCAAAATCAAGCTGACAGACAAACATCAACCGAACGTTGGACTTGCTATTTAAGGGATCATATGATGCTTTGAACCTTTACCACGTCCTTTAAATTAAGGTAATCTTTCAGTAGGACACAGGTAAATGTCTTCAGTGACTCATTTCATATATATATCATTTAAAAAAATTTTCCAAGTCTACACTGAAGACTTGCTGATTCTAAACAGGCACTTACATTTATTAAAAAGCAAACTATCCTTCCCAACTATCTAAGGGTCACTAGCAGCTTCTCTACAGTAGCCACTACCTGCACATTCCTGGCTGCTTCTTGCCCTCAGTCCCTAAAACAAATATGCCCAACTGTGTCCACTAAATAGGACTAATTTTAGAAAAGAATATAAGAAGAGGCCACCAATTTGGCTCCATTTTGACTAATCTGGCACGCAGATGTTGTGGAACAAGTTCCCCTCATGCACAGAGGAGGGAGATTGAAATTCTCTTTTATTCCAGCCCCTTTGTATGCTGTGTGCCTTCTCCCATGATATAAAGATTCCCAGGAGGCCAGGAATACGACACAGTGGGGACACCAAGACACGTAAGGTGGGCCTCGTCTCATTCTAAAGACAAAGCACCTTGCCTTTTAGGAAGCTGTGGTTGCTTCTGGCTTCCAACTCATCGCTCAGGAAGTGAGCTCGTATGAATGCTCCAAGGTTCAGAGCGGGGTAAGCATCCCCCATCAGAGCTCCAATCCCCAGTCTGGGAGGTTGGCACCTTCCACCACCCCACTTCGCCAAGCACCGGTAGGTACCTGGAGCCTGGGGTAGAGGGCCCAGGTGGGGGCAGAGCTGGCCAGCAGGTTTAGCAAATGGAGGGGTGTGTTTTTCAGGTTTCGCCTCAGATCCTCCACCTGCTTCTGTGAATGACCTTCATGTGGTAGGTGCTTAATAAATCACTGGTTTTCATTCTGAACTGCGCTAACCTGATCTGAATGGAACGGATATCTAAGAAGAGAAAAAGCTGGAAGCCTGGCTGAGCCTCACCAGGAAAGGTAGAGCAAATTGGCACAATTCCCCAGAGAGCTCAAATAAGTATATCCTCTGTGGTAAGCAAGAATTCAGTGAAAAGAAAAGTGTTTGGATTTCCATTGCAATTGCTTAACCAAAGCATTTCCCCCATACTCTAGTGCGGCAGGGGGCTATACGGGCAAATGGAAGCCTTTGGCATCAGGCAGACAAGTTCAAGTCTTGGCTCACCCTTTACTTGCTGCATGACCTTCGACAAGTAAGCCCCTTGTACGCCATGGTTTCTTCACCTCTAAAATGGGGATAACGAGCCTACCTTTCTAGAATTGTTGTTAGGAATAAATAAGACAACAGATGCCCAGCAGTTAGCAAATGCTCAATAAACGGTAGCTATTATGAGCTTAGAATTTGAAACTCAAAAGTCAGATCAAGCCTAACTAGGGAAAAAAGACTCTAAGTTTTACATATTATTTTCTAATTGACAGATGTATCACTTACCAATTCCATATTTAGTCTTACAATAAGTCTTCATGAATTCATCACAGTCACAAAGGAGCACTTTCCTTCCCCACACATTGATGGTGGTTCCTATGGACAGGTCACTCTCTTTGTAAAACTCTTGGTCTGCTTTTCCTAGCTAATAAAAACAAAGGAACGTGACGTTGACACCACAGACCCACCAAAGACATTGGCACCCACCCCCAAAGGGAAAAAGAAATTTTAAAAAATCAACTATATCATTCATAACCAAAATTTTTAAATCAAATCAAAAGACAATCGCTCAATATTAACATTTTAAAACATTCTTTTAGCAATGCAGTGCTACCAAATGGCAGTGCAATGCATATATTTATATACTCATCGATTTCATTCACAATCAGTCTCCCAGAAGCAGAACACGTAACTCACCCCACATTCCAGGTTCCAGGGAAGTCACACTGGAAACAGTAATAAAACGTGACTCACCTTGTATTTATCCAACAGGCAGCCATACACTCGGTTCTCTGACAAGCCACCATCTCCATTGAGAACTGTCCGGTCTGTTATCTTGCCTGGTTGATAGACTCCAGGGGGGCCATACTGGAAGATAAAAATCAAATCAAGATGTAGTGGATGGCCTCTAAACACAGACGTGCTCCTGTTGAGGGACTCAAGCGGGAAGAGGCACCCCGTATGGTTCTTCTCTGCCATCCCGAGGAAGACAGGACACAGACTCCAGCCACCTTTCCCCCTGCTTCCCCACCCGCCGCAGGCTGGTCTTCACTCCCCCCCTCCTTCAAGGCCCTGATAAAGCCCCTGACCTCTCCCATCCTACTGGCCTGTCCCCAGTTCAAACTTCCGTAGCACCTACCTCAGGGTTAAACCACTTTTTGTTGCTCTCTAATTGCTTCATCGGCAGTCATCTTTAAACTCCAAAACGCCCTGATGGAGAAACCCTGCCTTGCCTTCTTTACTTGCTTAGCACCCTGCCTGATCCTGAGCAAGGACGCACTCGTTGGCAATGGAGTGCAGTCAGCCTCTAACAGAAACTGTGGCCCGGAGCAAGCCAAGTAGGGCACTCCTCAGTTCCACCCGCACTGGAGGTGGTCCAGGCAGGAAATATCTGAACTAACTTATAGAAATTGATAGTGATCCGTTTATCCCATACACATGAGAAATCTGAATCATGCCAGATACGTGTGACATAAAATGTTTAAGTTTCAATGTGTGAACTTATGATGTGTGGGGTGTCAGTAAGCCACGTAACGAAGAAAAAACAGTACGTTTAGATGCAAACTCTCTCTTCGCTGCTTCCTAGCTACAGGACATGGGGCCAGGCATTTATCTTCTCCGGACTTCAGTTGTGTCATCTAACCGCAACAACAGTACTTACTCCTTGCTTTCTCAAAGGATGCTGTGAGTGTCAAGGGAACACCCACTGCTACTGTATCTCTCCCGAGAATGGAAGCTCCACGAAGCAGGATTTTATCCATTTTCTTTCTCACTGTAACCCCAGAGCTGGCACACAGCTGACACTTACTAAATATTTGTTGAATGAAAGAATAAATGAAGCAACTGATGTCAAGGAACACTGCAAATGTCAGGTAGTATGTCATTATAATTTTATATTTAGCCTATTTTTCAAAGCCATTCTAAAAACAGGCTTCCCTGGCACCTCCTGGCCACCTGCTGTGCATACGCCCAGAGTTCGCTCTGGGACAAATCCTGCCCCTGCCCCAAGAAGCAACACAGCAGGACTTCTGGCAGGAGACTCAGAGAATCTGGAAGAGTCTCCTGTGATAAGCAAATAACCAGTGGTTGTTTGCATCAGAAATGAGCATTACAGTAATCTTTTCAGTAGCACTAAGAATTAAGTATCAAAATACTTTATCCAAATAAGAAATAAAATATAACGTAGAGCTGTGAATAAGCCTTGATACTTTCACGTGTCCTTATAGGTGTTTATAGGTCCTTAGATAGTGCTTTTTACTATATTATCTCATTCAGTCTTTACAGTTATCTCAGGAGGGAAGCCTAGTTAACTGCACTTTAGAGATAGGGAAATACGCTCAGAGAGGTTAATGACTTGCCCAAGGTCACACAGCTGTTAAGTGGCAGACTCACAATTCTAACCCAGGTCTTCTGTCTCTGTGCCATTTCTGCTGCACCCAGGTTACATTAGCTCTCAAATGGCCATAAACATGTGTAGAAATCACTTGGACAACTCTTTTTTAATAGTAAAAATGCAAAAGCTATCATTGTTGCTAGCCAGTGGCTAGTTGGTGACTGGTGGCTACTCTCAGAAGAGTCACTCCTCTGTGTGTGTGTGTGTGCGCTTGTGTGTGTGTGTGTGTGTATTCACAACCCAGACCAATACAATGGGATCTCCTCAGTAGGCTACAGAGGCCAGAGGCCAGTGCCCTGCCCAAGGCCACGAGCAATCCTTTTACTAGAGAGTCATTTACCTTCATAAGACTCATGGTGAACTCACTGATGAATAGGTAGTTCTCTTGCATTTGACATTTTTCCTTTACTTGCCTCAAGCCCTGAATATTCCAACTCCAATTTGTCATATCCTCTGTATTACTTTCATAGATGTACGTTAATAGAGGGCACAAAGTGAGAGTTTTCTAAACACTTGCACTAATACATGGTGACTTGTCATCACACAGTCATAACACATGACATTCCAGACAGTGAGTGACTAGAGTCTTCAGCCCACCTTAGGCAGCTTCCTCCTCTGGAGGAACGATGACGTAGCATCTCTTCCTGAGTTATGTGGCAATACTCTTTGGATTTCGATGGTATCATCAGACAGAAAGTAATGCAGGATGAGTTCCCTATGGTCCCCAAACACTGAGCCTGAGTCGTCCCACAGGCAGAAGAAACGCAAAACCTTCCTATCACACTCAAGGAACTGTTTCAGAATGTCAAAGGACTCATAGGGACGTAAGGGTTCCATGCAGTCTAGCTTCTGCCAATGGAGAAAAGGTTGATGAGAGTGGAAGTTTTTCCATAGTTGCTTCTGGGATGCAAGCAATCAAAGAATATAAAGGTATCTTTTCTATAGACTATTCAGTGACATTTTTTCAAATTTCAACTAACAACATACATGATATGCATATATAACCAGTTTCAACCTTAGAAATACAGACAATCAAGTATTAGGAAGCTTTTCATTATTATTTTAACACACTAAAATATACTTCTATAATGTTTTTGAAAACTGACTTTTCTCAAAGACTTAAAATTCTTGTTTAAGAACAGACAGAACTAATATATGGTGACAGAAATTAGAACAGTTATTGCCTCTGGGGAGAGGACTGACTGGAAAGGGGGACAAGGGAACTCTCTGGGGTGATGGAAATATTCTCTATCTTGATTTTCGTGTTGGTTACTAAATTGTATACATTTTTAAAAACTTGTCAACGGGTATGCTTAATATTTGTACATCCAAGCCTATGTTAATTATATTTCAACCAAAAAATTCTTTTCACTGAAAACTCATATCTGTATATGCTTCTTACTCATCCAAAGATTTTTGTGAAGGTAAAAGAGAAGAAATATATTCACAGTTTTATTTTGCTCAAAAGCTTTAGATAGTGAAGATCTGAAAGGCCATGGAAACAGGAGCAAAGCAAATGGAGAACTTTCCAATCTGTACAGAACTAATGCGCGGGCTCTGGCCCCCAAATCAGGAAGCACTAGCTCGGCAGTCTTCTCAGCCCAACTCCTCTATTTGCACAGTCTCAGCCCTGTCTTGGAGCAAACCGCCCCCATTCTATCTAATGTAGCCTAATAGGATGGTTATATAAGGAAGTGCTCACTAGCAAGGGAGATGTAGTCCCACATCGGGTTATGTAATCTTACTTGTAAGTTCTCAAAATTTTGCATCTGTCCAGGGCAGTCTACGTGCAGACTTATCCCAAGACAGTGGGGGAGACATGATGGCCTTTCCAGAGGCTCTTCAGTCTTATCCTTGATATATAAATGAAATTACGAGATCTCTACTTTCAACGATTGAAAAATCTTTCTTTGGCATTATAAGGCCTCTAAGAAATGCATTATTGATTATATACCATCGAGGCTCTTTTCAGTTCAAGTTAAATTGTTTAATTTTAACTTTACATTTCAAGGCAGCAAACACTGGAGAAGTAAATGCATTAAAGTCAATATAAAAGCCTCTTACTAAACTCCTAATTTTCCACAGATTTCTATATTTATTGAAGAGCTTTCTCCCTGAGGGAATAAATGCTAAAACGATTCTTCCAATCTGAAAGGAAAAACATTTCTTGGCTGTTCTTGGTATTTATTCTTGATTCCTGGAACAAAAGATTATTTTCCTTATAAACTTATGAAATAACACAGTGTTCTAAGTATTTCATATAATGCATCATCATTCACAATAACTATCATGTAATACCAGCTGTTAGTGAATGAATGTAGCCAGATGCAAAGGGTGGTAAATCATATAGCTCCATTTCTTTTAGGTTCTCTCTGCTGGTTCTAAAGACTTTTGTATTTATCTAGACTCCTTCTTCTAGGGCACTTGGAAAAAGTAGAAATGAACCCAAACCATAAATCTCCTTGCATGCCAATACACACAAGTATAATGCCACAGGGATTTCACCTTAGATATGCCAGGATCAACAATATATATTTCTCAGGAGGGTTGTATGCCTACAGCATTAGAGGGTAATTCTGCTGGGGCTAGGAGGCAGGAATAGATGAACGATCCTACATGCAGCTTTTAACAAGAGATCAAAGCAGAATCAAAGGAGATTTTTATTCTAAATTTTATGTTATCTTTCTGCAAAGAAGTTAATTACAAGTTTTAGAAACAATAAAAATGAGACTAATCTATAGGGATAGAAATGAGAACTGTGCTTATCCCTGGGTGGGGAGAAGGACAGATTGCAAAAAGGCATGCGGGAACTTTCTGGGGGGATGGGTGCCTGCATTTGTTAAGACCCATCAAACTGTATACTTAATTTCTGTGTATTTTACTGCGCATAATCATACTTCAATAAAAAGAGAAACAAATGACAAAAATGAAAATCAGGATAAGAAGCAAGAGATTTGAGTTCAAGGCCCAGCAAGAAGATTGGTGAGGTATGTGACCTTCCACATGACACTTGCCCTTTTGGGTATTCAGATTTTTCTGTAAAACATAAAATTTGGGCCAAGGGATCATTAAAAAAAACTTTGGAAAGACTACAGTAATACTACTAACACTGACTCTTTCCTCCCTACACTAGCTGGGGTCAGCCTTCGAAAACAAGCATCCTGTCATCATAGGAGTACGTCGAAATCATGGCCCTCCTCACTCCTGAACACCTCAGCGTCTGATAACACCATAAAGGGAGCTGGGAGTCCCAAGGAAGAAGGAAAAAGGCGTACCCAAAGGGTTCAGTAAATCGGTAGCACAGGAGCAAAGATTTTCCCAGAGTTAGGCAACTAAAATGGGAAAAGAAAAGCCAGGTAAGCGTGGACCCAACTCTTTCACTGTCAGTGACCACAAAGCCAATCACGGCCTCTTAGAAACCATCCCATGCGGGCAGCTCGCTGAAGACTCCTACTTCCTGGAAGGGAGACTCTCCGTGGAGAGAAGTGGGGGCAGGGGCAGAAAGTGAGCAGCTCCTGCACCGAAGCCAACACCCAGCCTTCCCTCCAGCCCAGAGGAAAGCAGGACAACTCCAGTGACCATGGCCCCCAAAGTTCTTTCACATCTGCATCAGGAGTACCAATACCCTTTACTGACTTTGAAGGGATTCTCATCTTGAAGATAAGAGTTCATGGATGAATCAACTTACCTCTCCGTGTCTTCAGGTAAGGATCTTCTGGACACTGTCCCGGGGGGTTTAATCTGACTCCTATTTTCTTCAATAAGTCTTTTGTGAATGTGTCACAGTCATAAATCTTGAATGTCCGACCATGAAAGACAATGTCTATGTTGATGTTAAAATGATGCACAGTATAAAACTGACCCTCATCAGGAGGCGGGAGAGAAATCCGATGACGCTGGATAAAAATTCCTACGGTGTGAAATAAAACACAATTGTTTCATCGTGTGGCTCACCAGAAAGAGATCACAGTACATCTTTATAACAACCCTGAATGCTTTCCCACCACAGTGAAGCGGGCAAAGGGTTGGTTCTTGGAGAAGTAGCGTCAGTATGTTCAAACTCTCAGGGTGCCAGAGGGAGCTGAGACTTCTGAGGCCCAGGGTAATTTGACCAGCCTTGCATGTTGTTAGAGTTGCCTAAGTGGTACTAGGGTTTACTCTATTAAAGTAAACCATAAAGACTAGGGCAGGGGGGAAGGAGGAGGGGGTATGAACAGAGTGACCTAATGTGCCAGACACTACCATCATGTCTTTTCCCAAAACAAGCATGCTCACTTTCACCCACTAGCACTCAATGTGAGCGCAGTACGCAAGGAACTAAGACCCTAAAGCAGAGTACTCACAAAAATGCACACTCTTGGTTGAAAAAAGTAAGCTAATAAGCTTCACTATGGTAGATGCTAACACCATGATTTACGGCTTCTATAAGCATGAATGACTTTATGCTGCTTTGAAGCTTCTTGGAATCTTCTTCCCTCTACCAACCTCTTCTCCCTCCTTCTTCCTCTGTGGACTCTGTCCACCGCCACCCATCCACTCCCCCAAAGTGAGAGTTATCAGAGGCTTCAAGTTTTAACCAGTGCTCTGGGCTAAAGGTTCTGGATCTCATCCCCTCTTCTACTTCCAACCCTATGATGCCCATTCACTTCTCCTCTTGAGAATATGGACCCAGGGTCCCGAAGTACACCCAAATGGCAATTAGCCACTGGAGGTAAAAAGGTTTGCTAACTAGATGAATGTACCAACTACACCACACCACACCAGCCAACTTACCCAAACACTGCTGAAACCTGTTGTCAAGGAGTGTTTAGGGTTTGAGAGTTTATCCTACTTTCAAGCTAACAAGTTAGCCTGCCACAATTTCATGGATGCTGGTAGAAGACACGAGATGCTTTGGTTAGAGACAAAGGGCAGTTTATTACTCACAGTAATAACAGTAGCCAGAACATCAGCATTTTTGTACCAGTTTCCTGAGCCCCAATTCCCACAGGGTGACACAACAAGGGCCAGGTAACTTCTGCACATGCAGTAGGTTACACGTTATAGGACAGCAACCCTGAGATGAGAGAACCTGAATCTATTATAATGGGCAATAAGCATCCCTGCCTTTTGTCTCAGAGGGAGAAATTACCTTTATTAGACTGGACAGTAAACATGTCTGCCTTTTGTTCTAGAGGGAGACACCACCTCTATGTTCCAAGGCTGTGAGCAAACCTCCACTTTGCTCCAGAAGGAGAGACTATCTTTGTCTTCCAAAGCTGTGTGCTATATAAACATCCTTGAAAAGATAATCCAGAACAAAGAGCAGACAGTGTCTCTGCTTGCAAGATCCACAGAAATGCAAGATACCTGCGGAGAATTGTCTCTCAACCTCTGTAAACTGACTTAAGCCTGAGAATCTACTCCAGGAGCAAAGACAAAAGGAGAAAAGGCAAGCAGAGCAAACTGAGGGTCTAATGGTTCAAGAAAAATTGGCTTGTGTGACCTGTGTATGGAGGCATTTTAGTATAAAGATGTCACGCAATCTTCTTCACATTTTGTATAACACTGAGAATGGTGCCTTTTCCCAAAGTCTAGAAATACTTAGAAATTATTCATTCCTTATTCATTAAGGAACAGTTAATGAATATCTTTATGTGCCAGGAACTGTGTTGAGCTCTGTTCCATTATTCTACTAATCATCTTTTCACTCTGTTGATGGGAAATTAACTAAAATCATTTTCATCTTCTTTTCTTTGTAGCAATTTTTAATTACTCGGTACATTAAATTAAAATAATAAAACTATAAAATTAGAACTGGCCTAGAATATTTTTTAATGTACTACATAAAAGATGATATAATTTTACGGCAAAAAATTATACTTCAATTAGCCCTTAATTCATGCCACTGAAAACAGTATGCAAATTATTTAATGATTCAAGATTAGACATTTAGAACAAATTGCATACTAAACACCCATAAAAGCATGGGCATTTCAGGTGTTTTCACGAACCATTATATATCTCTTTAAAAATACTTATATTGTGACAGTTTTTAAAATATATGAAATTTATTCAACAGCCAAGAGCTTCTTTAGGAATTCCATCTATCTTGCATTTGTACTTCACTATAAAAATTCAAATAAGCAAATTAGTGCTGATTTCTGTTCAGTAAGACTTCAAATAGAAATCCTGTATTTTTCTAGGTGGGACGAACTGGCCCACCCACTGAGCTTTTAAATAGTAATCATCACAATCATCATCATAGCCCTAGGATATGCTTTCATATATTTTTCTCATTTAATCTTCAATAATCCCACCAGGCAGATAATGCATGAAATACAAATATTCAGTTTATGGATGAGAAAACCAAAGCTCAGGATGGCTAAGTGACGTGCCCAAGGTCACGCACTCACAAATGGCACAAAAAGATCTCGAACCTGGGTTTTTCAAGCTCTAAGTAAATACCATTACTTTCCACAGTTTGCACTGAACTGTATCTCACTGTATGACAGCCACAAATTACTTAAGTGAAGGAGAGGAGGGAGTGTCTTAGGCAAAACAGGATAGAAATGGGGAGAAGAGCGGCCTGCCACCGTGAAACAGAGATGATGGAGTTGCTCTTCCAAAAGAACAGCCTCTCTCTTCTCTAAGAGTAAATTTCTGGCGAGGGCCCACTTGCCAGCGGCAGCAATCCCCCGCCAGGGTCAACACCACTGTGTCACCTGTCCCCGCCCCTCCAGGAGCCTGCATATCTGCAACGTCCACACTCTTCCTTATCTTAGGTCCCACACTCCTCTCACTAGATGGTTCTCAGAAGAGGCCAGGGAAGTTCTTTGTGGCAACAGAAGAGAGTCCTGACCATTCATGGATTGCAAAGAGAAGGCAGGTCTAACACTAAAAAAGAAAATTTTAATAACGAGAAATCCAAAGTCACAATCCCATGTTAATCAGAAAAGTAACGTGGGCATTTGAAATGTAGTTACACATGAGAGCTTTCAAAAATACATTTGTGGGACCTCTCAACTGTGCCCTTTGGGAATTAAAATTTCTATTTATGGGCTTCCCTGGTGGCGCGGTGGTTGGGAGTCTGCCTGCTAATGCGGGAGACACGGGTTCGAGCCCTGGTCTGGGAAGATCCCACATGCCGCGGAGCAACTAGGCCCGTGAGCCACAACTACTGAGCCTGCGCATCTGGAGCCTGTGCTCCGCAACAAGAGAGGCCACGACAGTGAAAGGCCTGCGCACCGCGATGAAGAGTGGCCCCCGCTTGCCGCAACTGGAGAAAGCCCTCGCACAGAAATGAAGACCCAACACAGCCATAAATAAATACATTTAAAAATAAAAAATAAAAAAAAATTAAAAAAAAAAAATTAAAAAAAAAAAAAAAATTTCTATTTATTGGTATTTGTATGCTTATAGTTTTCCATGATGAATGGCAGAAACTCCACCAGCAGAAGTTTGTTCTGGAATATCAAAGAAATATGCAGGATGCCATGTCTTTGGCACACACTGAAGAGCACCCAAGACCATCAAGATATATAAATAAAAATAACATTACAAAATGGAAAAACAACAACAAAAGCACTATATCTGCCCTTGAAATGTTCAGATATTTATCTTCTTAATTGGTCCATAAAGACAATTTGGGCAGATGTCCAGGCATCAGGTGTCTGCTTTTAAGCTCTTCTTTATCTTCATATTTCTCATCTCTCTTTCTTTTTAAAGGCCCTGCTATCTGATTATACTCTGCAAGCTTTAACTTTCTAACACTCCCCTGTGGTTTAGATCAAAACGATGATATATCCATTTATGTTTAATGCGTTTTCATTTCATTCAGTTTGGAATTGCTTTAGATCTTTGCTCATACCACTAAATTTAGTTTTTAGGAATTCACCTTCAAGAATTAAGACTCCAACCTCTTACTTCTATCTTCAGTATGTTTAGCTCATTTTAGTAACACTGCAGACCTAGGGTACATCCAAGTCTAGAGGCAGGTATTTCTTAGGTGAATGAATATACGAGTGGAATTGCCACTTGTCATCATGTGTATCCTAAAAATACTAAGACCATTCACTGTGATCAGCCATGATAGAGTATCTTTTCCTCTTATGTTCACTATAATTCCTTCACTAAAATTACTATTCCATTTCTATTTTTATAAAATGTCATCTTTGTGGAATTTGATTTAATGAGAATAACTTTTTAAATATAGCTAACTTGACACTTGCCTTGCAGCAAAAGAATAAAAATTTTTGAATTCCATACCTCTGATCCCAGTAAGAAACAATAATCCTATGCATCTCCCCCTACCCACTGAATGAGCCCCAAATGACAGCCTGTTGGGCATTCTGTCCTCTTGCATTACCACCTTCTTGCCTAGTTTTCCTTACACACTCTATGATCTGCTCCC
This sequence comes from Balaenoptera physalus, assembly GCF_965194825.1. Lineage (NCBI taxonomy): Eukaryota > Metazoa > Chordata > Mammalia > Artiodactyla > Balaenopteridae > Balaenoptera > Balaenoptera physalus. Next base: position 39,982,673 of record NC_138903.1, read on the forward strand.
AGTACCTCCCAACTCCTCGCCTCACCACTTTCCTACCTCTTTACCTCATGCTGTTCCTTTTGACTAATGTGCCCTCCTCTTCCAGCTTTATCTGGAGAAACTTTTGAGGTACCACTCAAATGCCTTATTCTCTAATGGATACGGGCGTTTCCTCCTCTGATCCCTCAAAGTACCTCATAGCATTCACGATGACTACACTGTGTTATGGACATTGTCTGTCACATTTCTTTCCTTTTTTCCTCCCTCCCTCCCTTTTTCTTCCTTTCTTCATCAAATTTACTGAGCAGCCATCATGCACCAAGCACCTATCTTCACAGTGACTTACCTCCACTCCTATACTCCACTCTGCTCCATTCAGCGACAGTTCTCTCTGCAAAGTCCACCCTCTGGGGTTGCCAGATTTACCAAACTGACAAGCGAGATGCCTGGTTAAATTTGAATTCCAGATAAACAATGAATAATTTTTAGTATAAGTATGTCCCGTGTAATATTTGGGGCATAGTTATACTAAGAACTTCAAATTTAACCAGGTATCCTGTATTTTATCTGGCAACTCTACTACCATCCCACCATTCCACTTTATGGGATGCATACTTATTAGATATAGCATATGCCCAATATAAATAAATGACTTCTATTTTGTGATTTTATATATATATATATATATATATATATATATATATATATATATATATATATATATATATATATATATATGAAATACTACCCCGTTGAGGGGCCAAAGCAAGTCACTAGTGGAGATCAGTATTCTTAACCAAGGATGCACTGAAAATCAAGTAGGAGCCATTTCTTTTTCTTTCTTTCTTTCTTTTTTTTTTTTTTTTTTTTGGCCACACCTCACAGCATGTGGGATCTTAGTTCCCTGACCAGGGATCAAACCCAGGCCCCCTGCATTGGGAGCATGGAGTCTTAACCACTGGAGTCTTAACCACTGGACTGCCAGGGAAGTCCCAGAAGCCATTTCTTGACCCCAGGCCTACAGAATCAGAAATTCTGCGGGTGGGCCAGGAGATTCTGATGATTGCTCTGTGCTGAGAACAACTGGTACAGACCTTACCAGAAAATCATGGCATGTTTCTAACGGTTATCCTTTCTTTAGTATAGCTTAGTTGGGACTTGGCAGCATTTGACAAACAGTTGTTCTGTTAGACAATCGGAGGTAAAACTACTAGGATTAACCTCTGACATTCTTGGCTTGGCATAACATCATTTTAACTATATTCCAGCAGAACAGCAACAAATTCTATGACTATAACACATCTAACCTAAAAGAGAATGATGTCCTGGCAAGAAATGAAAGCAAGCCTCGACATGCATCAGTGACTTGACTTTTCACACACATATATCTCTCTGCCAACGAGGATTCGTGAATATGTTGTTCTGACGAGAAGCTACACAAAACTGAATGCCTATTTTGGCACCACGCTAAGGGATGCCTCTTTTATTTCTGGCTTATTCCAAACTCCCCCTCCCTAAAAAAATTACATGATAGGAGAGGCAACTAAGAAGGGAGGCTGTAATTCATCCAGGTGCACTAATTTCTGAATGGTCAGCTCTACAAAAAAAACAGGTGCATCTGACCTTCCAGTTCATTGGGAAAATATCAAAACCCTGTGGAAGTAACAGGAGCACCATCAGTGCCCAGCACCTAAATGTGACCCCCTAACCCCTTCTGAGGGCCCACAGGCACGTGAAAAGCAGTCCCAGGCCACTCAAGACACAACTGAGTGTCCCCATCCCACTGAGGTCTGAGCCCTTGGCTCAGTAAGCTCATTTCTTTTTTCCCAATCGTTTAATTTAGGAAAGCCTGAAGAAGGCATTTCAATGAATTTCCAAAGTTTCCTCTGTCCTAACAGACCTTCCTTAACAAGAATCATCATATTAATTAATTAATTAATATTTCAAGAGAGACCGGTTTCTCTCTAAACAAAACTTGATGATAGAGTGGTTATTTGTGTTTGCTTTCCACAGGAACTGCTAGAGCCCGCCAAGTATCTCCACTCTGCTGACAAATTCAGTCTCATTACATATCGTGATTACTAATGTATTCTGTACATACCCCTTGAGCTGCGTCTCACTCAGGGAAATGTCCTGATCAGAGTGAGCCCATCAGAAATTCTGAAAATTTCAAAAGAGACTTTAAAATTGTCTTCTCCTAAGGTTTTTTTTCCCCTGAGTCTTTATGAATAACATTCCCTCCTACTTACATAAAAATTATTTTCAAGTAAATCATTATAACTATCTTCAATTTCCCTTTGGAATCTGCCTATGTGAGATTTGAAATCAAGAGGCTGAGAGAATCGAAAAGTCTTAATAAAAGCCTTTCCAAGATCCTCATAGAGGATGCATTTCATTTTTCCTCTTGGAGTTTAATAAAACTAAGATTCACTGGACAGGGGCCAGTGAGCTACGGGAATATGAACTTTTGCCTTAAAAGTAATAAAAATAAAAACATTAGGCAAGTCACTAATGCAGGTTCAGGATGTCGTATGACCTCCAGTCCATCACTTGTGTAAATCTGATGTCATGTGGGGAAGGTAATCAAAAAATAAGCAAAGCTTAGTTAGGGAATATCAGAGTAAAGCATTTAAGTGAAAATGTATAAAAAAATATTTTTTTGCTAAAGCAGTAATGTCACTTACCTAAACAAATGCACTTAGGCAAAACAGATGTTCATAGAAATTAAAAGTTGTCAATTTTCTTAATGTTTTGAAATAATTCTTTAAACATTTTCTAATACATTACTGTCAATATTTAAGAACTGCATTATATATGTTTAAAATGACCCTAAAGAGTATAAAGACCTACAAATATCATATGATACTGCTTATATGTGGAATCTTAAAAAATGGTACAAATGAACGTATTTACAAAACAGAAATAAAGTCACAGATATAGAAAACAATCTTATGGTTAGCAGCGGGGAAAGTGGGGGAAGGGATAAATTGGGAGATTGGGATTGACATATTGACAATATTGACATACTGACATATACACACTACTATATATAAAAGAGATAACTAATAAGGACCTACTGTACAGCACAGGGAACTCTACTCAATACTCCCATGTAATGTAATGACCTACATGGGAAAAGAATCTACAAAAGAGTGGATATATGTATATGTATAACTGATTCACTTTGCTGTATACCTGAAACTAACACAACATTGTAAATCAACTATACTCCAATAGAAACTTTTTTAAAAGAGTATAAAGACCTCTTGTCCCTTTACAAAATAAAATATCACACTTCCAACTTTAAAAGTTTGTGAAAATCTTTTCTTAAATATCAAAGCATTTCCATATTTCCTAAAAGATTTATCATTAAGCCACAGATTCTCCAAATAAAAGCCAGGGAGTAGATATTGTATCAGCTGGAACACAAAGAATCATGAGGACAGTTCATATTGCCTCCCCATACCAATCCTCACCTGCTCCCTCCACCAGTAAAACCAAGCACAACACTAAATCAAATCTTCTTCCTCTTTCCACCACCTCAACAGTGGCTCTCTCCCAACGTGGTACAATAGCCTGATTCTGCTCATGATCTGGGCACCCCTGATTCCCAATCCACAACTCCAGTGTTGACTTTTTTCCTGAAAACACATCCTAAGGTTCCACCTGCCTTGTGGGCAACACCATACAGATGTTCTAACACAACTTGAAAAGCCTCATGACCCAAACACACCCCAGCTCCAACTCCAATGCCGCTCCTTGCTCCATGTTCCTGGGCTCTATCAACGCATCACCATCCTCTCAACCACAGCATGAGCTCTGAGACAATCGGTTAAGATTCAGATGGAGCAAATTACTTCTCTAAGCCTGTTTCCTTTCTGTAAAAGCTGATGATAACCTACTTTAGACGGTCACTGGGGTGATTAAATGAGATAATGATAAAGTAGGTACCTTATCATTAGATATTCCCCTTCCTCACTCTCTATATTTAATCACTGGCCAAGGCCTATTAACTGCCAATCAAATGTGTCTACAATCTTTCCCCTATGTTCTCTTCCTACCATCATTGTCCTGGTTTGGATACTCAGCACTTCTACCGTGAACAACTGCAAAACTCCTGGACTAGTCACCTTGCTCCCTTTCCTCTCCAACCTGCTTGCCTACAAGCTCCATGAGATAGGGATATAATGAGTCTTATTCCTTTTGTCCATTTTCCCAAAACCCAGCACAGTGCCTAGCATGGAGTAGACACTCAACAAACACTTCATGACAATGCTGACTGGCTCCAAATTAATCGTCCAGACATAACGAAGCCATGCTCTAAGAACAATCTCAATCTCATGAGCACTGAAGGAAGTCCTTCGCATACTGACTCGTCATAACATTACGCTCAGAGGCCTATGGTCCTAAAACTTCTCTGTTTCTCCCCCATGGAACCCATGGTGGTATATCAATATGGAGGCACTGGGCCCAGATAAGTAGTTAGTAAGCAAAAAGTTTATTCAACATAGGCAGAAAATCATAAGATGTGTTAAATAATGATAATTTGATAGTAAGTAGAGCATGTATATGTTAAACACAGAAAGAAAGGGATGGAAGGACCAAGAGACAACTACTTTTCAGTATGTATTAAATATACATGAGGTACCTGGGCTCTGAATATTCATGATACACTAAATATACAAGAGGCACTAAATATTCATGGCCACTCAATATTCATGAGGCCTTAATTTGGCCACTCATTCATTGGTGACACCCATTCTAGCCCCATGTGTCCTTTGCCCAAGAAACACAAATAAAACCCATGACTATTCAGCAGGCCGACTGGCAAGCTACAGCTGTGGCCAGGCCCACTTGTCCCTACATCTTTCCAACAGAGTAAGTGTGTGCCATTAGCCTAAGGTCCCTTCTGTCTGTGGTCTTCCTTGAACTTTAACTCTGGTCTCCAAACCATACTATCATCAGAAAAGCCTGATGCAACAGAAAAAGAGAGGGAGGACCATTGCCTACCCCAGGATTCGGGCAGGGTGGTCCTTCCACCCACTTGTACCTTGTCCTAAGTATGTGAACCTCTCTGCCAAAAAATTATTCCTCTTACTGACCTGAGTTCTGACCCCCTAGGTCCTGTCCTTGAGGATACAGAAAATTAGGTCACCCCTCCCCCACGTGACAGCCCTTTAGATTCCTTAAGACATTTATCAGGCACACCCAAGTCTTCCCTTTACAGACAGATAGCCCTTTTCACTATTCTCCCTTACACATGATAAATTTTCAGTCCTTTCACCAACATGGCTGCTGTCGCTTGAAGGCATCCAGAACTTGGCATTGTCCAAAGTAAAGGACTTACAGCACACACAGAAGAAATCAATTACCTCCCTTGACCTCTGCCATGCTTCTACTAATGCAACCTAGGATTAGCTTCTCCGCTGGCCACGTCACAGAGCTAACTCTTGTCTGGCTGAAGTGGAGTATGGGTAAAGATGACTGGCATATGTGGGGCGAAGGAGCAATGGCCCTCTCTTGAAGCACTATGAAAGTCTGTAGTTAATAGGTATGAAGATGAAGAGAGAGTGGTTGAAGCAAACAGCAGTGAATTCAAGAAAGGAGAGAGAAGCCCAATCTGGAAGTGGCAGTGGAGACCAGTCTTCTCTCTACCCTTGAGGGTGTTATGAAGGAAGTAATGTGGTCATAGCAAAAAGACAAAAAAGAGTTTGAAGAAAAAAGTCAAAGACACAGGAGAGTTTGCTCATACTAGAGCAGCATGTGAAAGATACAGGGATGACACAGAAGAGTGAGTGAAATGGCCAGTGTTGAGGTGTGGAGGGTAGAAAGCTGATAAGTCAGCATCAATAACTACAAGCTATCAGCGTGTTTACGTTCACCATTGCCAACAAGTTAGATACCTACGCAGTAGCATGGGGTCTTTTAAAAAGCGAGAGAAAGATAGTATATAAAGGCAGTAGTTAGAAGTGAAAGAACCATAACTCTGCTTTAAATAGATACCTTGAGGCAGTCCGCTATTTTTCAATGCTGGTTCATTTACTTGAATTGTGTCATCTTCAAGGTAGAAGTAGATTTTATAGCATCTTATTCTATAGTTTTCCTGAATTTTATCAGGTACTTCATCTTCTAAATAGGCATCAAAAGATAATACCTGTTGGAATCATAATTAGAAACTAAGAAATGAAAAAAATTCAGCGAACTTAAAATCAATAAAGCTACTGCCTGTATACTTTTTGTTAATGTAAAGAAAAAATTTGAGGAAATTTTTGCAAGAAGACATTCTACACATCAGCTATGAGAATGGATATACAGTCTAGGTTACAGTATATAAAGATTATTTTATATTTTCATCACTGTCTGGTTAGAATGAGGAAATGATATTCAAGCAATAAATCCATCATTCAGCTCCACCATAAATTGAACTAGCGTCTGTCTTTGGAATTTCACAGTGGGATTCCATATGTATGTGCTACAGACAAAATAATATTCTTTCCCACAAGACGAATATAAGAAGTTTTGTCATTTTTTTCTCATTAAAAATACCACAAAGCTACCTTGGTTCTAGGATAAAATTATTCTCATCTCTGGTCCTGCTGATTGCTTGCCTTGAGGCAATTCAAACAGGCGGAGCTGAAATTCTTCCAATGCACTGGAGACCCCACCCTACACTTCTTCAGGAACCTCAAAGAGCCTAGCTCAATGCTAGACCCAGCCTCATCTTATTGTGTGTGTCGGGGTGGGGGTGGGGGGTAGACATGGGTAGGAGAGGTGGATTCTAAAGCAGTTACGGTAAAAATCAGAGAGAGTCAAAAATACCCTTGAAAATTCCTTAACTACTTTGGAAAACTGTGCCTCTCAGTAAGTACAACACAGCCCGTTTTTCTCCCATGTTGAAGCAGAAGACTGACTGCCTCTTCAGTTGAAGACCAGTTGAAATAGCTTCCTTAGGTTTAGGTGCCATGTTGTATGAATAATACATACCTTTCACCATTAGAATCACTCTCAACACAACGACCTGCTTACACACACTAAGAAAGACGTGGTAATTGAGGACAATTGAAGGAACAGTAGATTCAGGCTACCATTTCAAGCTTGGCCTGGGGCACAAGCTCCTTCAGAGCTCCATTTTAATACTTCCTTTGCTCTCATTTTTGTTCAATTTTTATAATTAAAGTTGCAAAAGTTAAGTGTACATCTGTTGTAACACCAAGTTAATTCAACATAGACAATATATATGTGAGTGAGGCTGTTAGGCGCAATCTAACCTCTAGGGGTGGTCAGTTACCCTAATTAGGAATATATGCTCCAGGATTGTTTGGCAAATTTCTATCAGAAGCCCATGCTTCAGAAGTGGCTGACAAAATGCCTCAGTAGTTTATCTCTGATCAACAGAAGAGGCTTTGCTAATCACCATAAAGAATATTAGAAATGAGTTTTAGCTAGTGAAATAATTGTATTCAAAATGAATGGATCAGTTACAAATATTGACCAGCCACTGTCTTTACCAGAACAGGTTCTAGGAATCTAGTGAGCCCAGAGATCTATACCTTCAAAATGGCACCTTTGTCTTCATTCCAAAACGGTCCTATGTTCAGCTGCTTTCTTGGGGAATTTATCTGGGCTGATTCCAGTTAGAAAGTTAGCTAAACTCACTACTAGAATGTTGTCACATTTGTGTTGAGTGAACATTTCCGGTAAGATGCTGTTGGATGGGTACAGGGTTTCCTTCTGGGGTGATGAAAATGTCTTGGAACTAAATAGAGGTGATGGTTGTACAACACTGTGAATATATTAGATGCCACTGAACTGCACGCTTTAAAATGCCTAAGGGTTAATTTTATGTTATGTAAATTTTACCTCAATTTTTAAAAAAAGATGTGGGATGCCGAATTATATTGCACACTAAAATAGTAAATGTTATGTTATATGAATACTGTCTCAATTTTTTTAAAGTAGGCGGGAAAAAGATGTTGTTGGAACACCTAAAAGGACAAGAGAGCTGGGGTTCCATCAAGCTTTCAGTAGAGGAAGTGAGGAAGAGCAAAATATGCCACCCTAGAAGGTGCCACTTTACAATGTGGATTATTTTGAGCTGAAGACAGAGCCCAGCAGACCCAGGAAGAACTTTTTACCTCTCCCTTAACTGCCTAAAAGGACTTAGACACGAAACCTGCACCAGGAAGAGAGCTACTACCAGAGAAAACTTATTTGTATCAGAAAGCCTTATCAGCATGGCATGGCAAACATTTGTTTACCAAACACTTGCTCTTCTCATTTTCCTGTGAATGATCTTTGAAGCCCCAGACCTCTACCCCCGTCTACTTAGCTCAGGATGGTATATAAGCATCAAGTACCCGACTGCCAAAGAGTCTCATATTTTTATGGGGCTCCGATATGCACAAAATTTCCTTTTCTTCCATTAATCTGTATTATGTTAATTTAACTATTAGTCCAGAGAAAGAATCTAGAAGGGAAGAAGGGAAAAGTTTTCTGCTCCTACAGTAATATTCAATCTGAAACTTTTTTTCTTTGTAATTGGGTAGGAAAGTGTAGAGAGACTATTCATACCCCACCTACCTCTATGTATTGAATGCTACTGGTATAAATTTGTGCATGACCGAACTGCCAGAGATCAGCTGACAATATTGTCAAGCATATAATCATTAAATATTTATCAAGCAAATGATGCACTGAAAGAGAATAAACGATGCTCAGTGGAAACAAAGAGAAAGAAAGACATGATTTTAGGTTGGACTTCAATATTTCTAGAAGAGGGACAGACTGATATTGCATGTTCTGGTCCCCTGAGAATACAGGGCTGACGAACTCCAGCATGAAAGGTAGAGAGCAAGTCAGAGCAGTAGAGATGGAAAGGTAGAAAAAGAAGAGGGAGAGGAAACTGTAAAATGTAGCAAAATGGCATTTGAGGGAAGAGATACCAAATAGATTAAAAGTGATCTCACAAAGGTGAAAGACCTAATTGCAATGGAACTTGATGTACCAGAGAATCCAGAGAGAACAATCTAAAATAAAAACTGTGAGAAATGAAAATTTATAGAAACATAATTATGATACAAGGTTTCATCATAATTTATGATGTCAAGCAGAGACTAGATAAATAAGGTCCTAGAGGATGTAATTGGCTGTAATTTTCTTGAAAACAGAATGTAAATGCCATTTGGCAGGTTGTGTGATCTTCCATTCCCCACAGGCCTCTACAAGCCCTGTATTATATGAGGTTACCTGCCTGATCCCCAAGGCATTCAGATTTTTGATGCTAGCCAAGAGGATATAAAATCTGAAATCAATTAGCTTTAAATACTAGATATGTGATATTTCCTCATATAATGGAAAAAAATTTAATGTTAATATTTCTGAAATCAGATTCTTCTTACAATTAAAGCCAAAAGAAACTCAAAGCAGTCAGGAATGCATTTTAACGAGGAACATAGATGTAACTTGATGTAAGGTGTAAATTTAGCCTTGTGGGGAAGGAGTTAGTTCTGTTTTCATGTCAACTGAGTTCTCTGCTTTGCACTGCATATCCCAAATAGCTGGATTTTAACATCAATCTGGAATCCTAATTTTCACTTAAAATGTTTTCAAAATGTTACTGTCTGATGTAGCATTGACATAAAAATGCTGGAAGATTGTCCATCGTGTGCTAGGCAATGCAATCATAAGGCAAAAGCAAAAGTCTAATCTCTCAGAATAAATCACAGAATTTTAAAAGATCGTGAAGCTGGTATGACCAATGCATGAGTCATAAAGACTATTACTCAGGAACCAAACATCTGAGTGTCAAAAGCTTACAGGTGAATTCCTAGAGAAGCTGTTAGGAAAGAAAGAAGCACCAGTAATGTTCAATAAGGCTCAACGTTTTATAAAGAGATCAACATCATAAGTCTAAGTTTAAAATGTTTATGTTCTATTTAATGAAAAAGGCTCAGATGTAAATTGCGAGGTACTAAACAAAAAGGTACATAATAGTAAGGATAAATGCATGCTATCATAGGTTAGTTAGCAGACAATAAAAATTTGTGTACATTTAATGCAGTGTTGTTTATTCTTCTGGAAAAAGATGTTATTATTATTTTTTTTGATGTGGACCATTTTTAAACTCTTTATTGAATTTGTTACAATACTGCTTCTGTTTTATGTTTTGGTTTTCTGGCCATGAGGCATGTGGGATCTTAGTTCCCCGACCAGGGATCGAACCTGCACCCCCTGCATTGGAAGGTGAAGTCTTAACCATTGGACCACCAGGGAAGTCCCCAAGCTGTTATTAAATCAATGGTTTCTCTTATGACTATGGAATCTCAGAAATAAGGAAATAAACTATAATGAATTTTGTATTGCATATAGAGGATGGCTCCTTTATACATGACAATGGTATATTTTAAGAAATTTATCATATGTGAAGGGCAGCACAATATAACACCCCAAAATATGCTTCTTTGGCATAAGAATTATCTTGAGCTGATCATTTTTAAGAAACAGTTGAGAAAGAAGAAGTTCTGAAATGTGAGTAAAAGTTATCCTTTTGTAAGAGACTTTTACATTTATAACGGAAATCTCCATTGGTAAGGGTTTCTCCCTCTCTGTGCCAGAAAAAGGAAGATAACTATATCTCTAGAAATGCATCAATGGAGAAAGCATGAACTTAAATCTGCATAACTGTACCGACCTTTACTGTGCTTTGCCTGATAACCTCCCATAACTGGCTCCCCCTACCCCGAACATCTTTTGCCTTTAGCTGGAACTAGTATTTAAGGTGGTGGCTTGGGATATTTGGGAGAGTTACTCAGTTTTCCTGGTATCTCCCATGTATACAGGAGGTAAACATGCTATTAAACTTGTTTGTTTTTCTCCTGTTAAGCTGTCTTTCATTACAGGGGGCATCTCAGCCAAAAACCTAGAAGGGTAAAAGGAAAATTATTTTCCTTCCCTACATAGGCTAATTTACAAAAAAAAAATTTTTTAAATAAATTTAAACTACAGAAATCATAACCATCAATCACAAGCAATACAACTAAAAATGTATCATGTAACTATAAACAAATATTGTCACCCCTAATAATTATTGTGAGGAGAGTAAATTTTAAAATACAAAAAATGAGTAGAGAATTTAATAAAATTTAAAGAGGTATAAACCTATAAGATACAAGCAAATCTGTAATCTTAGGTAAATTACTGGATTTAGATTATAACATATGAGAATTTAGAGTTAAAGACAGCCAACGCAGGTAAATGTACTAACTCAGTGATTCTCAGCCTTCTCGGCTTCTCATTAGGAACTTAAAAAACAAAAAAAACCATACCCAAGCCTAAATAAATTAAATAGGAATCTTGGAGGCAGTTAAGAGGGGCATTAGTATTTTTTTTAAAGCTCCACAAGTAATTCTGAAATGCAGTCACAGTGAGCAATGGATTGAACAAAAATTTTTGAAAGTGCAAACATTTGTCATAAGGAAAACAAGTCTAAAGCAAAAAAGGATAAAAGCACAAATAGATAAATTTGAAAGGAGAAAAACAACTGCAATAAATAAATCCAAGAGTTTTTATTAATAAATAAAATAGGTAAGATTCTAGCGTTGGGGAGGGAAAAAAACTTTCCTCTACCCTTCTAGGTTCTTCTGACTGGTCTAACGAATTAAACTGACATGAGACAGATTAACAGGAGAAAAACCAAATTTCATTATGCACGTATAGGGGCTCCGTAAGAAGATGAAGCCCGAAGACAAGTTAGGCAATTGAAGCTTATATGCCATCTGAGAGAAGGGGAAGGGGGTAGGAGTTTGCGACTTCAAAGGGGAGGAAGGCAATTCACAAGAAGGTGAAAAAAAGCAAATGCTTGGTAAACAAACGTTTGCTGGGCCATACAGAAGCAATGGGAGAAAGAGAGGAATTTTAACCGACACTTTGCTAGGTTCCTCCCTGTCTCCCTTCATGGAACAGGTCCTGTATCTAAATTCTTTTAGGCAGTTAGGGAGAAAGTCAAAGGTTCTTCCTTAGTCTTTTGGGCCTTGATTGTTTTCAGCTCAGGATAATCCACGTGCCTAAAAGACACTATTTGGGGTGGCAAATTTTGCTCCCCTGCACTAGCAAAGATAATCAAAGAATGTAAATAAATAAAATCAGAAATGAGATAGTGCACAACATAGAGAAGTAATAAATTATAAGATGTAAGTTATCTTATTATAATAAATTATTCAAGCTTTTATGAACATAAATTTTAAAACCACAATTAAATAAGTGATTTTCTGTAAGAATTGTGAAGTATCAAAACACAATGAATAAACTAATAACCAAGTAAGAAGCAAAAAAATTACCAAAGTATTGCCCCAACAAAGGCTCCAACCAGGATGATTTACTAATAGATTCTTTCAAGCTTTCAAGGAAAAGAAAAGCACCACTTTATATAACTCCCCCAGGATACCAAAAAAGATGGAAAGCTACAAAGGTGAATTTCAATGCCTAATACACAAGGTATTAAAAAAAAAAAAAAAGAAAACTATGGAGCAATAGTTTTCACCCTGGCTTCACATTAGAATCACCTGTACAGCTTTATAAAATCATGATGTTTGGGCCACATCCACACCTATACACACCCACACACAATGAAATCAGAATCCCTCAGGTCGGGCCCAGGTATCAGTGATTTTAAAGCTCCCCAAGTGATTACAATGTGCAAGCCTAGGTTGAGAACTACTGTTCCAGAACAATTTCATTACTTATGATTTATAGAGCAAAGATCCTAACTAAAGTACAAGCAAACTAAATTCAAGAGTCCATAACAGTCATAAGCAAACTACACAAAAAGCAGCATTTTCCTCACAGATGCAAAGATGTTTCTAAATTAGGAAGCAAGAGCAAATATATAATGATCTCAAACTGTTTCCTACCACATATGTTTTAAAATTCAAGAGTAATTCCTTAACAGGATAAAAAAGCATCTGCTTTAAAACAATAGCCTAAACATCCAGTATTATATGTAATTGAACTATGTGTCTGCGACAATCAGGAACAGAACAAAAATGCCCCTACCAACATCATGATTTAATATTTTTTAGGAGTTCTGGACAATGTAAGAAGTAAAAATATTAGCAAGAAAGAGACAAAAGCATCATTATAGATAGACAAAATAATGGCATAGGGAAACGCTGAAAAACTAAGAATAAATAAAAGATTTCAGCATAACCACAACTGAATCAAAAATATTCTTATGTACTAGCAATAACCACCTGAAAATACAGTGGAAGAAAAAGGCATGTTCACAATAGAATACAAAATTACAAAACACTTAAAAATAGTTTTAATGAAAACTCTGTGACCCAGATAAAACTCTAAAAGTATTTACTAGAAGATATAGGAAAACTTGACAAATAATAGGACAGGCAAAGTATATTCTGGATAAGCAGACTAAAATAACATATTTCAAATGGATATTTCATTGATGTTTTGGAAGGACTTGAAAAAATAATTCTAATTTCATCTGATAAACAGTCAGCCTATTAAAGATAATTATGAAAATTAAGAGTAATGTAGAAGACCTAACTCTCCTAGATTTTATACCTTACTTACTATTATGCTTCAGTTATTAAAACAGTGCAAAACCAGAGTAATAAGAGACACACTAGTGCGTGGAAAAGAATAGATAGTCTGGAAATAGGCTCTATTACATATAGGAATTTAACACATGATGAAAGAGGAATCATATCAGTAAGTGAAAAAAGTACTAACTTGGAAAACCATCAATGTATATCTCCACCTAAAATAAATATAACCCAAAATAAATATCAGATGGATTATCAGCTTAAATATAACAAATCAATCCCTTTTCCCCTCCAAAACAAATTATATATGTGGCAAAGCCCTGAAAGGGAGGATGACCATTCCAGACTTAAGAGAAAAAGACAAAATTATGAAAGAAAATGTTAAAATTTAACTACAAAAACAAGTTATAACTTCAATAGGCTAAAATATAAATTAAAAACAAGCAACAGGGCTTCCCTGGTGGCGCAGTGGTTGAGAAACTGCCTGCCAATGCAGGGGACACGGGTTCGAGCCCTGGTCTGGGAAGATCCCACGTGCCGCGGAGCAACTAGGCCCGTGAGCCACAACTACTGAGCCTGCGCGTCTGGAGCCTGTGCTCCGCAACAAGAGCCTGTGCCGCGATAGTGAGAGGCCCGCGCACCGCGATGAAGAGGGGCCCCCGCTTGCCGCAACTAGAGAAAGCCCTTGCACAGAAACGAAGACCCAACACAGCCATAAATAAATAAATAAAAATTAATTAAAAAAATAAAAAAACACAGTTCAAGTACTTTCTTTAAAAAAAAAAAAAACCAACATACAAGTTAGAAATTTAGAACATATGACAAAAGCTTATTTTATAAAAAAAATTTTAATTAATTCTTAAAGGATCTTAAAAAAGAAATGAAAACAGAAATTAAAATGCAGGAGAGGTTCAATTAAAAAAAGGAAAATATTCACTCTAAAAAAGTATCAGGTAAGTACAAATTAAAATAACAGTGAGGCACCGGTTTTGTTTGTTTCTCCTATTAAATGAGCCTGGTAGGGTTATCCATTACCCATGGGATTGTAAATTATTACAGTTCTTCTGAGGTAGTGTGATGCTCTGAAGAGCCATTTTAAAATTCCTATACTTCTTCTCAGGAACTCCATTTCCGGGCACGCAGCCCAAAGAAACAAACCAAAATATGGAGAAACATATGTGCAAAGATGTTCTTTGCAGCATTTTTTTTATTATACAAAAAAATTAGAGTGGGGTAAATTAAAGATCTAACAAGAAAGGAAGGATCTGGTGAATTATGGCACATGTATGTATTCTATGGAATATTATGAAGGCAGTAGTATGATGTTTTTTAAAACGATGCAGCAATAAGAGAAATGCTTAGGATACGCACAAAGGTCGAGTGAAAAAAACCCACAGGACTGAAAATGGTAACATACTACAATTATGTTTTCAAAACCATGTATATTTAAACTATGCTTTATAAACCATAATTATGCTTTTCAAAAACACTGGCACGGGGTGAGGGGAAAGTAACAACAAGCAAGCAATGGCGGCAACTCCAGTGGCGGGCTGGCTGAGACGCACACGAGGCGGGGGCGGAGGGGAAGGGTGGGGGGGAGTGGGGGTGGGGAGTAAGAAAAAGCAAGCAATGGCGGCAACACCAGCGGCGGGCTGGCTGCGACGCACACGAGGCGAGGGGCGGGGAGTAACAAAAAGCAAGCAATGGCGGCGACTCCAGCGGCCGGCTGGCTGCGACGCACACGAGGCATAGGCGGGGGCGGGGGGGGGGAGGGGCAGCTGTGGAGAGGAGGGAACAGACCTGAGGTAGAAGCGGAATGGGGGGGGGCACCCCGGGTTGCGGGAGTACTTCCGGTGGCCAGGGCGGGTGGGCGGAAGGAGCTGTGCCCTCCCCCCAACCTCCTCCAGCACTGGGTTCAGCCCCGCCCTCCTGCACTCCCTCAGCAGCCTGGATCTCTAGGCCACCAGCCCAGCTCAGGGGCTCCCGTGTGGGGTCCCTAAATTACCTTGCAGCGTTTTCGAGGGCTCTGACATCTCACAAGGGCCCTGTATTCCAAACCAAATAGAAAAGCTTTCTAGTCCCAGAAGTGCTTTGATATCCCGGAAGTGCCTTGACGCCCCGGAAGTAACTGTGCAAAAAAAAAAAAAAAAAAAAAAAAAGAAGTCGCCGTTTTTCTCGGGAGCTCGCTGCGGGCTTGGACGTCGAACCAAGCCTTCAGTCGATGTTGGATCTTTGTGACTTTTGCAAATAGTTTTGAGATCACAAACTCAGTGGAAGGACTTTGACATCTCTGGAACACGGAGAACTGTGACGGGCGAGTGAAAGAAAGGAGAAAGTTCCCTAAGCCGCGGGAGCGGCGCAAGGTAAAGGACCACAGGAGCGGCACTTAGGTAGGATCCCCCAGCAAACGCGGATGCCTCTGGGGGCCCAGTGACGTGGCCTCCTCCAGCCAGCCAGCTTAGGGCTCTGCATTACGTTCTGGGGAGCCTAGCCGCCCGGGTGCCTGAAACCTCAGAAGGAGGTCCTTGTGGCCGTCAAGCCGAGGTTTCCTGGGGTTCATCCTGTCAGGGAAATTCCACCTTCTCATTTTACTTCTCTTTATACTCTTCCCATTCCTCAGGTTCGCGTGCGGGTGGAGCAGCCTCCAAAGACTACCTGATTCGGAGCACTCCGGTTTCCTCTCGTCCGTGGAATCGCCTCAGCGCCATCCCCTTTGTGCTTTGCCAGTCCCGTTCTAGAAGAAATGGCTTCTCCAGAGGGTGCCTACAACCTTAAGGGTAATTCCAAACATAGTTTCTATAGCTCCATAAATCCTGAATTTGCTGCCATAGCTGAGGGTCAGAATAATGAGACTGAGAAAGCAAACGAGGGCCAGAGAAGCTGGGGTAGACAGCAAGACCAAGGCTCTTCAATGATACACGTGAAGGAGATCCAGGGCATCCTGGGAACATCGATGCCAGAAAGAGAGGCTGCCACTAGTACAAAATGGAGCACAAGACAGCAGCCCAACTCTGGAGGAATATCAGCCAGGGATGTCCCCTTCTCTGCTCCTCAAGGAATAGTGTCTGCCTCAGAGGTCAGAGAGGAGAAGAAAGAGATCAGCGACTTCTGTGACCGGAGAATGACGGTACATCGTGAGAAGCCACTTGGTTACCCAAGGGCACTCACTTTTGAAGAAGGCTCTCCAGCCCCAAAATTTCTAGGCAGACCTGACTATGATTCACAAATCCAAAAGCATCAAGATAAGAGTATGGTAATTGAGCGCCCTTCTTCGGGAGGTGGCTGGTCTGAGGTGAATGAGATTTCTGCCTTCAGTTTCCCTCAGGAGGAGCCAGTCTCACTCAGTCCCTTGATAATTTCAAAGCCTCCATCCTTCACAGCTGAGCCTGTCACCTACTGGCCTAATTTGTATAGTGGTCCTTGGCATAACTCTGCCAGCTACTGGCCCAGTAGTCCCAAGCCTCCTTGCTCTCTCTCCGTGGGCGGCAGCAGCAGCAGCAACACACCCCAGGTTGGGAAGAGCAGCCAGAGTTCCTTGAGTGGTTATCCCTTCAGTTTTCCAGTGTACTCCCCAACCTGGCTCAGAGAACTGACGGCATCCGAAGAAGATCAGTCTCTGAATTCTCATTCATTTCATTTCCCCAGAAGTTCAGAAGCCAGGATGAAGGAGAGGAGACACCATCTCCAAGAGGAGACACCATCACGTTCTTGGGGAGGATATACATCTTCTTGCCTGCCAAGGGACTACTGGCAACAAAGCCTACAGCAGGGTTTCATTGATACCCATTGTCACCTGGACATGCTCTATTCCAAGTTGTCTTTCAAAGGGACGTTTGACCAGTTCAGAAAAATTTATAGCTACTCCTTCCCTAAGGAATTTCACGGCTGCATCTCTGATTTCTGTGATCCTCGCACACTGAAGGGTGGTCTATGGGAGGAGCTGTTGAAAGAGGATCTGGTCTGGGGGGCCTTTGGCTGTCACCCCCATTTTGCACGTTACTACAATGTGAGTTACGAAAGAAATATTGTGCAAGCCTTACGGCACCCCAAGGCTGTAGCATATGGAGAAATTGGCTTGGATTACTCCCATAAGTGCATCACACCTGTCCCACAGCAGCACAAGATATTTGAGAGACAGCTGCAGCTGGCCGTGTCTCTAAAGAAGCCCATGGTGATCCACTGCCGAGGAGCTGAGGAAGATCTGATAGGCATCCTGAAAAAATGTGTGCCCTCTGACTACAAGATCCATAGGCATTGCTTCACTGGCAGTTACGCAGTCATCAAGCCCCTTCTGGACTACTTCCCCAACATGTCTGTGGGCTTCACTGCACTCCTGACTTACTCTTCTGCCTGGGAGATCCAGGATGCTCTGAAAAAGATCCCACTGGAGAGAATCGTCGTGGAAACCGATGCTCCCTTCTTCCTCCCTCGTGGGGTTCCCAAAAGCGTTTGCCCGTTTGCCCACCCAGGCCTGGCCCTGCATACGGTTCGAGAGATAGCCAGAATCAAAGATCAGCCACTCTCCCACACCTTGGCCACCTTACGAGAGAACACTAGTCGCCTCTACAATATTTAAGCAGAGAGGGCACAGTCAGGAGTCTTCCACAAAAGGGAGACCAGCAGCCTGACAACATTGACTTGGTTTGAACTCTGCCTGTGTCCCAGGTCAAGGGTGTGTTTGGCAAGCCCATTGGAACAGAAGAAACCAGGACAGGATGTTCTCCGCAAAACTTCTTCATAAGACTTCTGCTTCTGGCTGGTAGGGTGGGGTGCAGTGGGATGGGAGGAAGACTAAGGGGAACTGCCCTTGATGTTATTAGGGGTTTCCTTCCAGCCCAGTTGTGCCAGGGTAGTCAGTAGAGAAGAAAGAGTTCCATAAGGTTCTGGTTTGCTAATCCAAATCCCTGTTCTCTGCAGCCTGTGTTTCTGAGCAATTGGTGACTAAAGTCACCCTCCTACTTGTCTTTTAAAAAAAAAAACAAAGCAAGGAATGTTGAAGTTTAGAAGTGAGCTAGGTGTTTGTTCCGTTTATTCCCAAAATGTATTTGTTATTATAGGAATTCTATAGTCCATATGGGTTGTTGTTAAATTTGTAAATTCAGTGACTGTTCAACTTGCAATTTCTTATTTCTAAAGATAAACCAACAGTAGCATTTCATCTAAGAGGAAATCAATTTAGATAAAAATTAGTTAATAGTCATAATGTGCCAGGGAGGGCTGTGGGGGACCTTAGAATTGATGGGAGCCAAATCGGTTGAATTTTACAACCACTGAGGAGATGAGGTTTGAATCTGAACTGAACTCCCTCCCCACACTTGGATAATTCCAAAGCTCTTCAGATAACTAGCATACTAGTAATAGCAACTCTTCATTCAAATTGCTCTGATTCTTTAACAAGGCCCAAATGTAGATTACTTAGAAATACCATTCTCCACAAGGGCAGAAACAGAGAAGAGCTTCAGCTGCCCATTTGGCAAACAGCCTTCCTCCTTGAGAAGTTAAAATGAACCCACATTTTAAAGAAAACATTTGAGTTAGGAAATTTAACTTTGCCATCCAAGGCACACACCTAAGTCTAGGAGTCCGATTACTGGATGAGAAATTCCATTTTTAAAATGGAAAATCTCTTTTACTCTTGAAAACTAAATCAATGAAAAGAGGCCCAGCATACTCCAGACTTCTCTAGTTTCCTTTGTGCCTATTTATGAGGATCCAGAAAAATCAGCTGGCTCCTCACCATCTGGCTCTCAGCTCAGAAGTCTCCTCCACAGAGAAGCCCTCCCTGACCACCAATCTGTAAGTGTTCACCTCACCTGGGAGGAAAAAAAATCCTGGACTTACTATTTTGATTTAATCCTAGCACTTAGCCCTGTCTGAGATTGTGCTGTGAATAGATATGTGTGTTCATTGGTTATCTTCCCCACTAGATTGTAAGTTTACAAGCTTGTCAGTCTCGTTCACACTGTACATACACCCGATGTTAGAAGAGTGCCTGGAACAGAGCAGGCGCTCAGCAAAGATTTCTTGGATTAACATATGAATGAATAACTAACTTCATTAACACCTGGCAGTTAAATGATAGTATTTGGGCGAGGTGGCAGATATTAGTAAGAGAATAGAGTAATAAGCCATCCTAGTTCTAGCATTCCTCTTTAATTTACAAGGCAAGGCAAGGTTGAAAGGCCACCTGTATTCTGCCGGTAGATGTCATCCATAATAAAAGAAATAAATGAAAAAGATCAAGCTCTACCAGGAACTTGACAGTTCATATTTCCTATAAATAACACTGAGTATAGCATAGATTTCCCCTTTGTTGGGAGTCCAGTCTTCTGAGAAGAAGAAAGCCGTAGCTGAAGTGCTTCACTTTCCTTAGTAGAACAAAAGAAGCTGATGCAGTGTTAAAGGTGCAACTTGATTATATTTTTCAAGACAGAAGACGTTCAAAAATTAAGCCAATATTTTGAGTTAGGAAGGTTTTTTTCTATTTAATGTACACTTTAAATAGACATTGTTCACAGTGTGTCCCTCAACCCACTGGAGCCCTGAGCTTGTGATAAACAATTTTAGGAAAGAGGGTTCCATGGCACACACTTTTGGTAAATAACGAGTTGTACAAAGTTCCTCAGATTTTTTTTTCATTTCACATTTCCTGTGATAATGCTAATGTGAGCCACAAATACCCAAGAAGGTATTTCTCAAAGTTACTTCTAGATTAATTTGATTAACTTGAGGTACAATTCAGTGAGCTCAAGTTCTTTGGAAACACGACCTTAGTCACACTCTTGCTGTTGCCTTGCCCTTGTCACATTTTGTACATATCTCCACTCATCACATTCTAACATCCTCTTTCATTTACCTTTCTCACAACATAAGATCTGTGGAGAACACAATGTTATTCATCTGATTCTAGCAAAGTGACATTACCAAGTGGGCATTTTAAAAATGGGTGTGAATGAACGGTTGCTTTTGTAAGCGCACAATCAACAAGATAAACAGGATATACACATATTATAATTAAAGTAAGTTTCCTTTCCAAAAAAAAAAATGATCTCCTTCTTATATGGAGAAAATACTTTCCTTACCTGCTCCTCTCCCTCTACAATTTTCATGGCAAATGCATAGACCATACTCTGCAGTGTTTCTAACGTGCAGGAGAGAACCTTGCCATAATTCAGCTTAATTTCTTTAGGAATGGGAGTGAGCAATATAGTCTTTTCTGAGTGTAGTATATCCAGAGTGGCCTAAGTCAAAACTCACTATCTTCCTTTACTTATTTCTTGAATACAGTAAAGAACACTTGTTTCATCTATTCATGTTACTAGTAAAAAACAAAAAAACAAAAACAAAAACAAAAAAACACAAAAAACAAGAACCAAAAAAAACACAAACAAAAAAAACCACCAAAAAAACACAAAAAAACCCACAAAAACAAACAAAAAAACAACTTGTGATCCAGATGTCCCTCCCTCCCACCCTCCCTATCCCACCCCTCTGGGCAGTCACAGAGCACGGAGCTGATCTCCCTGTGCTATGCAGCTTTGAGACTACCAAAGAGCACAAAGTGGGGGGAAAAGTCCACAATCCTACTACTTAGAGACAATCACTTTAACAACTGGAGTAGCTCTTTGGAGGTTTTCTCTAATATTTCCCTAGTTATTGGCCAATTCCAGTGCTGTACTCCTTGAGTCAACTTTGCTACTTAATATTTACTATAATATTCGCTTCACTTTATAATAAGCATAAGCAGTGCATTTTATTTCCTCTAAATTTGTGATTTAAATACATTATTTTGTGTATTTTTGTTTGCTTTCCTGAGGAAATAAGCTAGAAGTTTTTTAATTCTGTTGTTTTTAAGACTCAACTCTTTGACTTTTTGTTCAAATCTATTCTGTTTACTGATTTATAAAATTCTGCTTTTAAGTTTATTAATTTTTCCTTCAGTTCTCAGATGTATTTTTTTGTGTTACGCTTTTCCTAATGCCTTAATTAAATGCTTGGTTTATTTTTAATTTAGGGGGGAAGAACAAAGTATTCAATATTATAAATCTGCCTTATAACTCTGCTGTATCTATAGGATTTTTTATTTTAATGAAGTTTATTTTCTCCCTATAAAAATTAATACATGTGCATTACAAAAATATGAAAATAGGAACAGAAAGAAGTGTAGGATGTTTCTACTACCTAGAACCCACTGCTTTGTTCATGTCTTTCCTTAACATAATTGTGATTCTATGTCAAATTTTGTATACTTTTAAAAAATTCATATTTTCATTATGCCAAATTATATATGCTTTTAAAAAATGATTGCTTTCATGCCCATACTCACTGAAGATTTATGTGCCACAAAATCCCACCACCAATCTATATACAATTTTCATGTTCTGGTGTATTTTTACTTTAAAAGTCTTTTTTCTTTTTTAATGTAGTTAAAAACGCAAAGTATATATGTTTATTAAGCAGAGTTAAAGAAGGAATATTTACAGGTCCTAGAGAAGGATGATATAAGAAGCTTTTTCCCCCTTTGATTAAGATTTCAGCTCTATTCATTGTTACTTTTAATTTGTAAAGAATTGTCAGTTCAAGTGTGAATTCCAAAAATTAACATCTATTGGAACAACTCCCTTGAATGGTGAAGAATACTATATTTTTTCTCTTTATATCCCTATCTTGCATTTGTCATTTTATTATTGTTCATTGTGCTTTTATCTTCCAATAAACGTTTAAAATGTTTACACTGTTTTCAACTTTATTTATATTTTATAATTACTTATAAGTTTGTTTCCATTGCTCACCACTAACCCTTTTATTTCATGACTTCCCTCATGGTTGAACTGTTTAATTTGCTTTACAGCTGGCTGGAGTACATGTTCAAGCAACTTTCTCAGGAAAAGTATGTGGATGGCATATTTGTGAGAGATCATATATCTGAGAACATCTTTCTGCGGCTTTCACTAATACCTTGGCTGAGTCTAGAATTTGTGGGTCACAAACATTTTCCCCTAACAGTTACAGACATTGCTTCCCTGTCTTCTGGCATGTAAGACTGCAGAGAATTCTGATGTCAACTTCTCCTTCTTTGGGGGTTAAACTACTTGTTCTCTCAGGATGCTAGGTAATTTCTTTGCTTTATCCTTGAAATTAACATAAAAAATGCCAGACTATATCTAATTATTGGTCTCTTTTTGTTATTTTCTCTGGTACACGGTAAGCATTTGATCTGTAGATTTGTGTCTTTTTATAGTCGAGAAAGTTGGTTTTGTTTTTATTATTTTCTTATGGCGTGCTTAACTGATTTGGTTGCTTTTAATCTAGCTTCTAATTCTTTAGGAACAATTGTCTATATATTATAAGAGCTCCATCCTCTGTCCAGCCTTTCATTACCTATCTCAAGCTCTCATATCTGACCTTTTCCTCTGCATTCTGGGAGAATTTCTCGTTTGCCTTTTCCATCACTCATCTCATTTTCTCCAGTTTCTTTTTTTTAAATTTTACTACATATAATGCTTTTTAGTTTCCTCACATTTCTTCCTTCTTCAGCAAGTTCCCTTTCCTTTTCACCTACAGTCTCATTCAGCAATATTTTAAACATATTCTCTTGTTCTCTTTTCTCCTTCTAGACTTCACTTTAGTTTGCTTTAAACGCTTACTTTGTTTTGTAGACTTCTTTGCACTCAATAGAAAGCACAAAGCAAATCGTTACCAAAAATATTCATTTTCCTATAGAAAGCATATTTTTAAAATAAATATTTTTTTTCCTCTGCCTCTTAAATACTATGTTCTCCTCCATTTACGTTGCAGAGCCTTTTCAGAAACCTTCTGTTGGGTTTCTTTGTTCATTCTTGAACAAAGAGCAGTCTATCCAGGCTGATGTTTTTCTAAAAATAGGGTGGGCAGGTCTTCTTTCCTTCCTTCACCGTCCATTCCAATGTTCTGATTCCTCCTCTCAGTGGGAAGCTGGTTGATAGAAATTCATATACAGCATGTTAAGGGAAGCAGGGAGGGAGCTGGGGCCATGGAGAGTCCCCTGCAGGAAAAACTTCAGATTTTTCCATACAAAAATTTTATAAATTGACCTGACCTCCACTCCGGGAACAGAGCGAATATAGCCAGTCCTTCGTGTGCATTGCCTGTCGCATCAGAGAAATGCCCTAATGCAGGGCCTGCTTTTTCCCTCAGTGTGACTATTCTTGGGCCTCCTAGTGACACTCTTAATCCATCAATAGCTGTGAAAGTAAGCCAAGTGGAAGCCCCTACAGGTTGTCCTAACACCCCGACTCAATTCTTGTCACTTTCTTAGGAAGTGAAATTGCATGTTGGTTTTGGTATAATTCTTCAATATGATTTCATCTGCACTGTATCTAGTGGAAATTCTTCACAGTTTGCAACAAGAAGATGGACCTCCCCCCTGGCCTCCAACACTATTATGGTTTCTGTGTATTTAAAAATTTTGAAGTCATTTTAATTGGGATTGTGAAGGTGGAGAGGTTCATCTAAATATCAATGCCTAAGTTATAATCTCACTCCAAATTCTCATTTTTTCCTCACTTTTTTTTGATAAATTTATGTTCCTATGGATACTGTGTTTAAATAGGCATATCATTTTAGAAAATTCAAGTTATACAAATCTGAATCTCATTTAGCTTGTTGAACATAAGAGATGGTCAATAAAGGTAAATTCAATAAATAAATGACAAAAAATACAAACTATAGAAAGATGATTTCCAGAAATTTTTCATATTATAAAAATATTATCATCATGAATCCATTTATAATTTATGCTCCAATTTTCATGACTGAATCTAGGGTGGGTTTAAGATGAAATGCACCTAACCTATATGGACAGCATAAGCATTCATCAAATTTATTTTTACTTGTCTGCTTCTTCTTAAGACCTGATTTTATGGTTTATAAAAGGGGAAAAAGATGTGACTAGAATGCTAGAATATTATTCTTGTAGCTGTATCACTAATTAACCATATAACTGGTGCAAACCACTTAAAGTCTTTGTTCCCTGGTTAACCTTTTAGCAAAACTTAGAAAATCAACACTTGCTCACCACAGGACAGTGCAGCACTATTTAAAGGATTAAGAAAATTATGTATATATAACAGCACTTTGGAGAGAAAATGAATGTATAAAAATACTGAATAATATATAAATCAGTGTAGGATGCAAAGCTAGAAGCTTAAAAATACTGTCAAAACCACATCTAAAATTGTCTTTTCACATCCTTATGGAATCTATTGGGCAAGGCAATTTAAAAACACTTGATATTACTAAGAGAAGAGGTTCAGACCCACTGCTTAAAAATAAGTCTTCCTGGAAAAATAATTAGGTTGAGAAGAAGGGGGTAACCCTATCCAACAGAAATCCCATTGCTAATCATGGGGTTTCATAAACTGAATAGAGAAAAATGAATATTCAAATATTCAATATTAAAGATACAAAAGAAAAACAGCACCTACAATATAAAAGACAAAGAAAAATATTTGGTAAATATATATATAAAATTTACCAAGTATTTTATATATATATATTCAGAGGGAATAATAATGGGACCTGAGGCAAAAACACTCTTTCTTGCCATCATTTTGAGATATTATGTACTTTAAAAGGCTGGATTCCTCCCAAAAGAGTAAGAAGAAAGATGCTTAGATAAGATGCCTTTTATGTTCTCCTCCAATCGAAAGAATCTATTCTATACTTCTAATAATTACTCAATAAACTGGACTCCCCTGTACATTAGATTGTCCTACTGGTTTCAAAGTATGTCCCTTACTTCCCACAAGTGCATCAACAGCTGAGATCACAAAATGGATACTTGATATGGAAAGGCTCCTGTATCAAAAGCAAAGTAACACAGACCAACCCAGTTACAGAGCACCTGCTAAGTTCAAAGCTCTATACGGAGGGTACAGCATTCAATAAAACAATCTCTCCAGCTACAAGGATTACACAGTCAAGTAAGGGAGATTAGACTATATGCAAATAATTGCAAAACAGGGAATGGTACCTCCAAATAATTATAATGCGCTGGAGATAAAGTGAAAAGCCATTAGGAGAGAGAGACAAAATAATATTCTTACAAAGCCATTCAGTATACATCGCTGAGCACCTGTGATGTGTCAGGCACTGTGCTAGGCTCTGAGAATTCAAAGATAAATGAAAATAGCCAACTCTGATTAAGTAGTTATAATGGGTCAGGCAATGTGTTAAGTTCTTTTACACTCTTATCTCATTTACTCCTCACAACACAGCTCTAAAATAGGTAATATCGTGATACTTGTTCTACAGAAATCAAGGTTTAGGAGGTTAAATAATTTACCCAAGGTCTCGAGATAAGAGAATAGGACAGCTGGGGTTAGAACCCACACTGCCTAGCATCAGAGGCCACCTTCAGAGGTTAAGCATTATGTCCTGAACTGCCACAAGACCCCCACCACACTCCAGCTCAGTGAAGGACACAGAGAAGAGTAACAGGGCTATTCTAACAGGGGTTTGAAAATGCTCCAGTAGGAGGGGGAAGTGCGAACCACCTGAGAGAGCATCAAGAAGAACGCATCACAGTGGAGGTGACAAGTGAAGTGAGTCTTCGAGGCTGAGAGATGAAAGAACAACTGCGTGCGTGGACAGGTGGGTAAGGGCATTCTCTGTGGAGGGAACAGCATGTACAAAGTTACAAGAGCATGGTAGTATATGGTATGTGGGGTCCTGCGAGTCGTTCTGTGTGGCTGAGGGCTGAGTGGGGAAGGGGTGGCAGAGGAGATGAGATGAGTAAGGTACAAGAGCCAAAAGACAGGTGGTCCCCAGGCCATGCAAAGCTAAGTCAAAGGACTCTAAATATTTTAGAAAGTTAACCCTGTAGCAGAGTGGGCAGTTGAAAGGGGAATCAGATTGAAGGCAGGGATGGCGCTGAAGAGGCTACTCTCTGGATGAAAGATATGAAATAGGATAGCAGCAGTGGCCTTCGAAAGGAGACTGATGAAAGGGAGATTTTAGAGGGAAACGAGAGGACTGGGGTCAACTGATCAGTGACAGAGGGTAATGGTGGCTCTCTTACTTGTTTAAATATAAACAAAAATATATAATTTAGTGACTTAACATTTAGATGTAACTCAAATAATGAGCCAATGTGGACCAGGCCCAGCATGGTAATATAGTCCAAGAAAAGGCTGAGCAACCAACAGCAATTGAAAACTCTGTCTCACCTTAGCTCCCTGAAGAAACTCTAAAGGTGATCCAATTTATACTCCACATCTCCACTTCTCACAAAAATGCCTTTCCTCTCTTTTTCAAGTCTTGTCAGTCTCACATTTCCTCACCATCAGCTCTAAGACATCTCTCTCCCTCTCTCTCTCCTCCCCTCAGCTCTTTCCAGCCCTTCTCCCTTTTCTGCATCCCCCAAAGCCTGAGAATCTGACTGAAAAACTCAGAAGAATCCTTAGAGGATGGAGCGGGGTGGGGGGGGGGCGGGGAAGTGGAATGAGCAAAGACAAATTTTTGTTCAGCAGGCAGGGTGTGGGGAAAAGGAGAAAGCTGGGAACACACATTACTAATATTATCCCCATTACATATCAGTAAGAACCAAAGCTTCAATTAATAAAGCTGACTGTAAAAGCCAACTAGACGAGAATTGAAAAACAGCTTTATTTTTGAAATTCAAACACAAATGTAAAAATGAATGCTCTGATAATCATCAGAGAAATGCAAACCAAAACCACAATGAGACATCACCTCATACCTGTCAGAATGGCTATCATCAAAAAGTCTACAAATAACAAATGTTGGCGAGGATGTAGAGAAAGGGGAACCCTTGTACACTGCTGGTGGGAGTGTAAATTGGTGCAGCCACTATGGAAGAAAGTAAGAAGGTTCCTCAAAAAGCTAAAAATAGAACTATCACATGATCCAGAAATTCCACTCCTGGGTATGTATCTGAAAAAAACAAAAACACTAATTCAAGAAGATACATGCACCCCAATGTTAATAGTAGAATTATTTACAATAGCCACAATATGGAAGCAATCCAAGTGTTTATCAACATATGAATGGATAAAGAAGATGTGATATATACAGACACACAGTGGACTACTACTCAGCCATAAAAAAGAATGGAATTCTGCCGTTTGCAACAATGTGGATAGACCTAGAGGGTATTAGGCTTAGTGAAGTTAAGTCAAAAAAAAGACAAATACTGTATGTTATCACTGATATGTGGAATCTAAAAAATAAAATAAATGAATTAATATCACAAACAGACTCACAGATATAGAGAACAAACTACTGGTTACCAGTGGGGAGGGGGAGGGGCAAGATAGGGGTAGGTTTTAAGAGATACAAACAGCTATGTGTAAAATAAATAAGCAACTAGGATATATTGTATAGCACAGGGAAATATAGCCATTATTTATTTTATAATAACTTGAAATGGCAATTCAATCTATAAAAGTATTGAATCACTATGTTATATACCTGAAACTAATAAAATATTATAAATCAACTATATTTCAATAAAAAGTTTAAAATAAATAAATAAATAAATGCCCTGAAACACCAGATGAAAAAACTCAACAAGTAGAACCAGAGATAGAATAAAATACACTCAAAAACAGATTTTATATTTTAGGCTAAAAAGGAGGGCAACAACAGGGTAGACTACAAAGGAAGTAAAACTTTGATTAAACATAAAAGGGCCTACATGAAGTTTCTAGAACCTAGATGACAATGGTGTAAAATCTTTGAGTTTAGAATAATCGGAATGTAAATACAATTGTAGTAGTCTATTACTGACTGCTATTAGTTCAGAATAGTGAAAAAGTAAAACAATAATAAATGTAGTTATTTATCACCTTTCCCCTAAAAGACCATTAAGTGAATTTGCTAAAATAGAAGACACATGACAAACTCTCTTAAACAATAGAAGACTTTTTAAACTAACTTAATACCCACAGAGTAAATGGAACACTGGGGAACAACTGGAAAGAGCAATGCATCGATAGCTTAATGGCTACTTTTTAGAATTCACTGGTCTCAATGGTGGCATCTCCAAACTGATTCTTCTGGAATATGGCAGAATTTGTGCCAAAGAAAAATGCAAGAATCCTGCAGCACAGGTGATGACTGGGATAGTCCCAGCTTCTGCTTCACTTCCCCTAGGAACACCGCCCTGCCTACCCCACGTAAGAAAATAAGCCAGGCCTTAAGCAAAGGAGGAGAGTTAATTCTTCAGGACTACATACGATGAGCTGGGCACTTGATGTGCATTGTTCATTTGATGCTCATGGCAACTCTAAGATAGGTTTGTTACTCTTACTTGACAGATGAGGGAATTAAGACCAAGAGAGGTTAAAAACATAGCCCAGATGAAATAGGTAATAAATGGTAAATCCAGGTTCTGAACCCATCTGTCTAACTGAAACCCTTGCTCTCTCCACTACACCAGAGAGCCTCCCATTACAGGGGTGTTGCAGGAGGACCATGTTCCCAAGGGATACCCCAACCAATGTACACAGAGTTCATTCAAACAATGCTCCATTTGGAGAGACATACATACCCTGGGTTCAATCCTAGAGGTAAAGGGAAAGGAAAAGACCCTGGCAATAACGATGATGATTCTACTTTCCTAAGAAGAGAAGTCAGCAATTGCAAGGCCTGCGACAGAGGAAGACAAAGTAGGCAAAGGGAAGAAAGTTAAATAGGGCACACATGATGGAAGATGAATAAAAATGCATGAAAGGAAAGAGAATGAGGATGAAGAGACAGACGAAGTCCAATAAGAGAGAAAAAGAAATAGAGAAAGAGGTCAAAAGAATGCAAGGGGAAAGATTAAGGAGGTTGAGAGATGGGATATAAGAAAAGGAAATGGGACAACATTGAAAAAAGAATGGAGATAAGCATTTCTGTCCCCATTTCAATAATGTGGAATTCATGCCCTCCCTGCCACCTCCCCATTTCTGATGTCCTAGAATGAACGGCCATGCGCCCTCAATTATTTGTACCTCTGATAAAAGGTTTATGATAATGACATGTGTCCCTGAAGAATCCTCTTTATTAAAAGAACTATTACCACACTAAACAGCACAATGAATTTCATACTCAGAATAGGTGTTTAAATACAGGAGCATAATTAAAATAAGTAGAAGGATATGAACAATTCTAACATGTTTAAATTTAGAAATTAACAATGCTAAATGTTTTTAAACCTCTGAAGGGAGTTAGGAGAGCAATTTATTTGAAAAAAATAAAACCCAGCATGTTTAAAAATAAAGGAATATCAATCCAGAGAATGAAAAGCAATTATAAAAATAACCAGAAATCTGCCATGGTGAATTATTACATGTGAATTGGCTGCACTTTCTTTATATACATACACAGCATCAAAGCTGTGCCTCAAATCTTAAATCCCAAACAGTGAGCCAGACTCCAGAGAAGACATACTATAAGATTCCATTTATATGAAGTTCAAGAATAGGCAAAACCATGGTGATGCAAGTCAGAGCCATGGAGGAGGGCTGAATGGAAGGGGGTATGAGGGAACTGTCTAGGGTGGTAGAGATGTTCTATATGGTGTCTGGGGTGTGGTTACCTGTGTATACATTTGTTAGAACTCATGGGACTGTATGCTTAAAATGGGTACATTTTATCATATACAAATTATACCTCAGTAAAGTTGATTAAAATAAAGACTCAAACAACAAAATCCTAGAGGAATACAGTGTTCTGTGTCTTGATTGTGGTGGTGGTTACATGAATCCGTACCTGTGATAAAATTTCATAGAACTATAAACTAAAGGGGAAATATGAGTGCATGTAAAAACTGGTGAAATTCAATTAAGGTCTGCAAGTTTAGTATTATACTAATGTCAATTTCCTGGTTTTGATAATGTACTATAATTGTATAAGATGTTGTTGTTGGGGAAAGCTGGGAAAAGAGACACAGGAACTGTCTTGTGCCATTTTTGTGATTTCCTGTAAGTACAAAATTATTTCAAAAATATTTTTTTAAAAAAGAACAAGGATTATATAGTTAGTATTTGTACAATCACCCACCATCAGTGTTAAAAAAGGGTGAGCTTACTATAGGGTAGAATCCTGCAAATACAAAATTCAGGAAGGTAAATAATCTTTTAAATGTTTCCAATAAACCTGCGGCTGGTCTGAATTCAGAGAGGGAAGTACTTTTTAATAAATAAACGTTACTGTATAGATTAAAAATTCAGATCAAAATATAAATCAGCCTAAAATATAAGTCAACAAATCAAACAGTAACTAACAGTTCCTAATTTGTGAACTAAAATGTTATACATGATAAAGATTTTTGTGTTCAAAAAAAAAAAATCAGTATGTACAGAGAACAGCCATGTGAAGAGGCAGCAAGAGGGCGGCCATCTGCAACCCAAGGAGAGAGGCCTTAAGAGAAACCAACCCTGCCAGCACCGTGATCTCGGACTTCTAACATCCAGAACTATGAGAAAATAAATTTCTGTGGTTTAAGGCACCCAGTCTATGGTATTTTGTTATGGCAGTCCTAGACTAATATATTAAACTGTAATTTATATGCCATAAGCTCACCTCTTGTCAGTATACAGTTCAATGACTTTTCATAAATTTATAGACCTATGTGATCATCACCACAATCCAGTTTAGAACACTTCTATCACCCCCGAAACACTCCCTCTCCCACTGCCAACCCCAGGCAACTACTGATCTGCTTTCTCTGATATATTTGCCTTTTTTAGAATTTCAGATAGATGGAATCATACAATATGAAGTCTTCTGTGTCTGCTTTCTTTTACTTAGCATGTTTTTGAGGTTTATCCACATTGTACTATATACCAGTAGTTTCTTTTTATTGACAAATAGTTTCCATTGTATGGCTATACCACATTTTGTTCATCCATTCATCAGTTGATGGACATTTGGGTTGTTCCCTGTTTTTGGCTATTAT
Organism: Balaenoptera physalus; assembly: GCF_965194825.1. Lineage (NCBI taxonomy): Eukaryota > Metazoa > Chordata > Mammalia > Artiodactyla > Balaenopteridae > Balaenoptera > Balaenoptera physalus. Next base: position 40,014,158 of record NC_138903.1, read on the forward strand.
GAATAATGACGCTATAATCATTCACATACAAGTTTTTGCGTGAACGTATGTTTTAATTTCTCTTAGAAATATATGTAGGAGTGGAATTAACTGAGTCATGTGTTAGCATATATTTAACTATTTAATAAACTGCCAAACTGTCTTCGAAAATGGCAGTACCATTTTATATTCCTTCCAGGAATATATAGAAGTTTCAGTTTCTTAACATCCTTGTCAGCACTTGGTATTGTCAGTCTTTTTAAGTTATAGCCATCCTAATGAGTGTGTAGTGGTATCTACTCAGGTTTAAGCTCAAAAAGACAATTTTAACTTTGGGCTAATGAGAATAAGCCACAGGCCTACTTATTGATAAAAAGTTTAACCCTGAGGGGAGGGTCTTAAAATTTTGCCTGGTAACCACACTCTAGGTTTTAGAAAAGAGGGGAGGAAGAACTCTCTCCTCTTCAGTCAGAGACTCATTTATGAACCTCATTCTTTTTATTCCAAATACATTTATTCCAGATTTGGGGGTTTTAATTAAATGCCTTCTGAATTTCAAAAGATTAAAGAAAGCCATAATGCATGATGAAATTAGAAACTTTATCAGTTTAACGTAAATTTAAAGAAGGTAATTTTGTGTTTTAGAAATAGATGCAGAATATACAGTTGAGAATTTGGGGTATGACATGTTTGATTTCAGGCAAGCCTTTTGATTTCATCTTTAAAGCTAAGTAGCTAAAGATTGTGTAATTGTGACCTAAAACATGGGATTTAAATGGCAATGTATTACAATCACATTGTGTTATAATTATACATATCGGTGTCTTTTATGAAATGATTCTAACAGGTTTCAGATAATCTGAAAGTTACATAAACCTATGGAAAATTTTTCATTTGACCTTTTGGGTATGGTTTAAAGGTATAGTATCTGACACATTTTCTAGTTATTTTTAAATTTTTAATTGTATTTTATTTTTATATACGCTGATTATATTTTGTAACATTCCTAATTGGCTTTAGGCAAAACTTCAAGGATCTGTAGTCATGTATTGTTCTTTGCCAATCATACAAAATTCTAGCCTACTTGATCGCTCCTTGATCCCCTGTGGGAAAACTAAAAATTTTGGCTGGTATTGGGTAAGGAGAAAAGCAGCCCCTGACATGCAGGAGCCAGCCTGGCACTATCAGCTGGCCTTGGTGCTGCTACAAGCTGGTCTGGCAGCCACAGCAAAGCCTTGGTGTTCTCCCGCTGAACATGAACACTTCCAGAAAATACCATCCTCAGACAAGGCCGCTCTGTGACCACAGTGGATCAAGACCAAAAAAACAGACCACTCCATAGCTACATCTAAACACAGACAGAACATAAACATTGTCCAAGCCACAAAATGCCAAATATCCTCCTGTCCTAGCTCATGGGAGTGACGGCTGCTTCTCTCCCAATTACAGATGTAGCCTCACTCTAGTCTGCTGTCTCCATAAATGAGATTTATTAAGATACACAGTCATAAAAAATGGGCAGAAGAACTGAATAGACATTTTTCCAAAGAGGAATGCAGATGGCCAACAGGCACAAGAAAAGATGCTCAACATCACTAATCATCAGGGTAATGCAAAACCACAATAAGATATCAACTCAAATCTATCAGAATGGCTATTATCACAAAGACAACAAATAACAAGTGTTGGTGAGGGTGTGGAGAAAAGGGAACCCTCGTATACTTTTGGTGGGAATGTAAACTGGCGCAGCCACTGTGGAAACAGTATGGAGGGTTCTCAAAAACTAAAAACAGAACTACCATAGGACCCAGCAATTCCACTCCTGAATATGTATCTGAAAAAAAACCAAAACCACTAATTCGAAAAGTTACATGCACCCCAATGTTCACAGTGGCATTATTTACAATTGCCAAGCTATGGAAGCAACCTAAGTGTCCATCAGCAGATAAATGGATAAAGAAGAAGTGGTGTGTAGACACACACACACACACACACACACACACACACACACACACACACACACACACACACAATGGAATACTACTCAGCCATAAAAAAGAATGAAAATGTTTGCCATTTGCAGCAACATGGATGGACTTGGAGGGCATTATGCTAAGTAAGATAAGTGAGACAGAGAAAGACAAACACTGTATGATATCACTTATAGGTGGAATCTAAAAAACACAATAAACTAGTGAATATAACAAAAAAGAAGCAGACTCACAGATATAGAGAACAAACTAGTGGTTACCAGTGGGGAGAGGGAAGCGGGTAGGGGCAATACAGGGGTAGGGGATTGAGAGGAACAAACTCTTAGGTATAAAATAAGCTGCCAGAATATATTGTACAACATGGGGAATATAGCCAATATTTTATAATAACTGTAAAAGGATGGAATATAACATTTTAAAATTGTGACTCACTATATTGTACACCTATAACTTACATAATATTGTACAGCAACTATACTTCAATTAAAAAAAAAAAAGATACACAATCATAGAAGTACCCCCGCTTCCTGAGAGCACCGAATCCAGAGCAAGGCCTCACCTCCTTCGATCCTCTCCAAAATTACCTAACACAAGCCCAAATCTTATAGTAAGTCTTTTCTAACACCTGCTTACTTAGACATCCCACAGTTACTCAGGGTATATGTTTTCCCTCACTGCAAGGAATAATAAACCAACTTGTTCAATTAAAAAACTACATCAAGGTGACCCAAGAGATCAAATTATACTTTAAATTTTTATTTCCATATTGTTCAAAGCATAGAGATCCACACAGTACTAAATAATCAGCTCACCATAAACTCAATGTCAATGAATGCAAAGTTATTAAAATTCTAATTCTGTGGTCAGTAGTTTTGATTATAATTATTATGTATACAGTAGATGGAAAAAACGAAATATTTCTAAATGCATGCATACCCCGTAGGATCAACCTTTATCCTGCCACTTACTATAATAGAGTCATTTGCAAATCAGCCAACAAATTAGGCTAACTAGGAGCCATCGACAAATGAAGAGAAATGAGTGTATAATTGTAGAGTCTATGTAAATGATGCTTAACATCCAGATAAAAGTCATTAAAAAACATTCAGTCATTTGAGTATTTCTAACTAGTCTGACTTTTTTATAAGAGCAGGTAACGATAGCAACGGCGGCGTATTATAAACTACTAAGTGCCCAACTTCAATCAACAATGAAGCAGTAGGTGACTGATGTAATTAGAAAGAGCCCCAGGCCAGGAGATCCAGGGTCTGGGCTCAGTTCTAGGATGAATTTCCCCGTAGTCATAGACTACACGCCACAGACTAAGACTCAAGACTTAGGTAGAGACTGCTAGAGGTAAAGGGGTATTAGCAACCAGCTAGCCAAGCCCCACATCACGGTCAAGGAAACTCAGGATAAGACGCATAAGGTGAAAAAGCCACAATCAGAACCCTGACTCCTGCCCCACTTCTTGCCAATGATTCCTCATTTATAAAATGAGAACAGTCATCCACGTTTGCTTCTTCCTGGTAGACGTGCTGGGATGACGACTGGAACTCACTGGTTGAATATGTGCTGGCTTGTATTTAAATGAATTCAACGAAATGACTAGTCTTCGGGCAGTAGGTGCAGTATCAGGCAAACTTATGTTTGGCTATTTGCATAAATCCTCCCACTGCCAAGGGTTTTAAGCAAGTCAGGACTGTGTTTCTCAATGGGAGCAGTACTGGCATTTTAGGCAGAATATTCTGCCCGGTGGGGGGTTGCCGCAAATATTAATACAAGGCTGGCCCCCAGCTACTCAAATAGCAGCAGCACCTCTGGGTCACGTCTGGCCCTAGGGCGAGGCAATTTAAAACATCAAAACTAATGCCAGAAATCCATGATGAACAAAATACCACCATGTTAAACAAATATGGAATCAGTGCTACTGATTTTTCTTTTTGCCCCAGGCTCCAGTATAGCTCAGCATGGCGGTTACTGATCCTGTCTTTATTATAACATGCCGGCATTTTGTTCAACCTGAATTTTTTTGCATTAATTTTTAAGATATTTCATTAAAATATTATCTGGCGGATTACTGAATTTTGGGGGTGCCCCTTAAATTCTGTACCCAAGACAAGTGCCCCACTTGCTTTATCCTAGTCCGGTGCTGCTGCCGGTCATTGCGACAACTTAAAACACCTCCACACATTTCTAGACGCCTCCCTGGGTTGAGAACCTCTGAAATAGGGGCTGATTTTTCTCATTTAACAAGAAGTCCGGAGACACACAGCCCAGGCCTGAAACAGTGGCTGCATGATGCCATCCGGGCCCTAGATTCCCTTTATCTCTGCTGCAGTCACAAGACGGCTGATGTGCCCCCAAGGAATTATGTCCTAGTTCCAGAGAGGAAAACAAGGCAGGGCGAAGGGCAGGAAAAACATACCAGCTGAGCCTGACTCCTTTAATTAGAAAAATACCTTTCCCAGGAGCCCCACCCAATAAACCTTAACTCACATATCATTGGCTAGAAGTGAGCCAAGTGGCCAGCCCTAGCTGCACGGAGCCTGGGGGAGGTGAACACCTGTAAGTGGGCACGTCTCCAGCCTGAATAAAACTAGTGTTCTCTCCATAAGAATGAAGGGGAGAGTGAAGAAAAGATAAATAGCTAGCAATGTCTGCCATGAGGGCCAGGCAGGAAGATAAATGCTGGCTCTTTTGCGTGACTGCAAATAGCATCTTTTCTGCTTGTAATCTGATGGTCTGCCTGAGCAGAGCATTTTGATGGTCACTTTTAGAATTATGGATAGAAACTGGAACATTGTCTTAGGTTGGGCTCCACAGAAGCAGAACCTAAAACAGGGATTTAGGTGCGTGTGATTTCTTAAGGGCATACTCTTGGGAGAAACCTGTAAGGGAGTGAGGGGAACAGCCAAAGGAAGAGAAATGATCCAAGCGAGGATGCATTCTCACATGAAGCTTTGCCGAGGCTTAACGCCACAAGGGGCTATGAGCCTAAATCACAACACCGACTTGTCCCACCTTAAAGAAGCTCAGCCTTTTACCCTTGAGAAATCAGTCAGCCATTTGCTACCCGGTCCTGTGATGAAGGGGCCAGTGTAACCTCCCAGGTTACCTCTCTGGGTGATGCAATGCCCACTGGCCAAGAGCAACAAATCCGTGGAGGGTTACAGGTGTGAGTTGTTTGCCAAAGCACTTGCTGCAGCTGTGGGGGAGGGGTGGGCACCAAGAGCATCTACTGCAAATATTAATTTTGATGCACTTTCCAAAGAACTGCCTTTATTTCTACTTTGTATTGTTTGAGAATGGAACCCTAGGTATAGTGCTATGATTAAAAGCTGTTGGAAAAACTGGCAACGAGCTGAAAGTGTCTCATTTTCAAGAAAAATGATTAACAGGTGTTGACTTGTTTTGTTGAACCACAAATGCAGAAAGTGCTTTATAATTTGCTCTGGGTAACAACCAGGATCCAATCTGCAGTTCACAATCTCATCAGAGCACGTAAATATTTCATAGTCTTAGTGTCTCATTTAAAGCTCAATGAATATTTAATTGAAGTTGACCAAACAAAATAACTGAAAGAATTATGTCGCATTTAGTTAGGCCTGAAATGAGCAAGCTCTTCATTTTCTCAAGTAGTTTAAAGCTAAAATTATTCCAACTTCATGAAATATTCTACATAATTTTATAAGTAATTAAAGGGCTATAAAATAGGCTCGAAAGGCACATATTAAATACCGAGAAAAACATGAAAAAAATGAGTTTTCAACTTTAAATGCAAGAGAATAGTTTAATATATGGTGGCCTACATTATTTATTCAGTGGTGGATTACGTTATTGTCAATACCCTCTTTTTGACACAAGAAGTAAAAATAGAATCTTTTTTTTGACCCTTGCAAATTAAATATTCTAGAATGATGATGTGCAAACACCTATAAGATTGATATTAACAGGAAGCCATGCATGATCTACCCAAGTAAGTCAGCCCAGAAATTGTTTCTGAACTCTGGGTCCAGCATTAAGCCAGGTACTGAAAATAATCAAAACAAGAAGAAATATTGGTCCACTTTCAAAGTAGAGATGGTTTCCCAGGAAAGAAGCATTCCCGTGGTCTGTTAGATCTCCACAAGTGTCAGAATGGGGCTTCAAAAGAAATATGTGCTCTAATTGATTGACCCTAACTCAGATGACATGGGATATGTCACTTCTACCAAATTTGAAGACATTTTAATTGGAATCAAAGTATTGCCAACCAATCCATGCTAAGGCTGCTAAAAACTTCCTGGTAAACTTAGCATACTACAGTTTGAATTCTTTAGTCCTGAGTTATTTTTTAATTACAGGACCTAAATAATCTAATAACAAGTTCTTTTTTGGAGAACAGACCATGGGGCCATGATACAAGGTTGTGTGATAAACAGAGCATATCCATATAGCTGCCTTGTGGGAAATAACTGGTCACCTTGGGTTTTTTCCCTTTGATCTTAGTCTCTTTTTAAGATACTCAAAAGGATCGCCTTCTACAACTGTCAATATGCCAGTATACGTTATGTATGCAAACACATATCACTAAAAAGTTCAGACTCTTGTCTAAGAATGGCACCTCTTTCCTTCACTTCTACAATTCATGCCATGTCACCCTATGGTCCTCAGGGTTGTATTCAATGGCACATTCAGAATCAAACAAAATTCTTTAGTTAATGGCAATCACTAAGCAAAAGTGGCAGTCTGACCAGACTCTTATAGTCTATAGAAGGACATTATCCTGTCCAGGGCAGGAGATGAGAGAAAGGTTGATAAGCATTAGCCAAGAAAGGTGATGAACATTAAGCATCCTGCAGCCAATGTAGCTAGTCAGAAACAGGAGCAGGGATAACTTTTCTTTGTTTAGGGTACTTTTGTTCTAAAATGTGTCATTTCAGATGAACATTTACATTTACATTGAGGACTCTTATTTTCTCACATCTACTTAATATTTAGTACATGTAACATTTTAAGACCGCATTTCTCCCAATGTCATGTGACTTACCTGTTTATCAAAAGCCACCCAGGATGGTGAATCAGTTCCCATTCCTTTAGGAAATACACTATGTTTTGGGTTTATCTTTTGTCCGAGAAGCAGTTCTCCACCTATTCCTGGTTTATCTTCACTCACCAGCATCCTAACATTTTTGCAAAAGCCCCAATGTTGAGATTTGTGGAATTTCTCTTTTCCCATCTGTGAACACAAGAGACAACATAAAATGGCCAAAGTTACTCTTTGTGACTTTTCTTATTTGTTTGAAAAGGTAAACACACTTCCCATCATTTATTTTCCCATTACAAAATGCAAATTAGAGTGGCAAATAATTATGATCAATCTTCATTATAGTGTCTCATTTTAAATTCAATTCATTTTAACAAATTCAAAACCTTGAAAAGCAATAAGAATAAACCCAATGCTCCATGCTATTTTAAAACATTTAAAAATTATTACTGCAAGTGAACATTTAGGACATTAGCTTGCTAATTGGTCTATTCTACTTATTTGCCAAGAATGTAAACAGGAAAAAAAAAAAACTCCTCTACTTCAGAGTAAAAATGTAACAGTTTTCCCACAGAAGTCTAAATATTATTTTCATCAAAACAGAGAATAAAATCTTTTCCTCATTAAAGTAAATGTCACAGGAAATTCGTCAGAGCTGACATTCTCCTCCTAATTGTAGAACCTTGCCCTCCCTCTTCCCCACTCCCCTCCCATCTTTTCTGAGGATCTAGGCAGAGAGGGCAAAGCCTAGATAATGCTACCAAGGATTGGAAAAATGTGGGCCTACACCAACATGCAGGCACTGCTAGTAGGAAAGTAAAACAGAAAAATTCCTCTGAGGAAAAGACATGGCAATACCTAGCAAAGTGAAAGGTGTATATGCCCTGAGGCCTAGCAAGTCCACTCCTAAATATCTTTTGCGCCGTGCATGGGGAGCTATAGATCAGATTATTTGTTACAGCAGTGTTGGTAAGAGTGAAAAATAGGAAACAATCTAAATGTCCATCAATAGCAAAAAAGATACCTCAATTAATATTAATATTAATACAGAGGTCTAAAATTATATGCATCGATATGGACAAATCTCAAAAAAATGTCAATCAAAAAAAAGGTAGTAGAAAGGCACACAAAATTTGATCATTTCACTTATATAAAGTCTGAAAACATTCAAAAATACAGTATTATTTATGGATAATATAAGCATGGAAATAAGCAGCAAATTCAAGTTAATATAATATCCAAGATAATATATGATATATGATACAATAAATATCATATATATTTATTATGATATATGATATTTGTTGTATCATATGCATATCATATCATGAACATCCATGTACACCACAGCTCTGTATAAAATATAAAACATTTCAGATACAATTAAAGCACTCTCTTATCCCAAGCTCCTGATTTCGATATCTGTCTGTTTCTGTTTTGTAAATAAGTTCATTTGTATCTTTTTTAAATTAGATTCCACATATGAGTGATATATGATACTTGTGGATGAACATACAAATACTACTGTATATAAGATAGATAACCAACAAGGACCTACTGTATAAATAGCACAGGGAACTCTACTCAATATTCTGTGATAACCTATATGAGAAAAGACTCTGAATCACTTTGCTGTACACCTGAAACTAACACAACATTGTAAATCAACTATACTCCAATGAAATTAAAATATTAAAAAAAGAAAGAAATAAAATAAACAAATAAAGCCCTCTCTCAGAGTTCATGCCCCTTGCCTCCCTCTCCAGAGGTAACCAGTATCCTGAATTTGCTGCTTGAACTTTATACTTTGCCAGGATTATATACACCAGAGCAATAGCCTCCTGCAAAGCATGACGCATTGGCAGGAATTCTGAAAGGACGTTTGAAAATACTTTGTTTCAAGGCAACCTATGAAATGAGGTAAAATATTTGCAAATAATATATCTGATAACGAGTTAATATCCAAAATATATAAAGAACTCATACAACTCAATGGCAAAAAAAAGTCTGATTAAAAAATGGACAGAGGATCTGAATACACATTTTTCCAAAGAAGACATACAAATGGCCAACAGGTACATGAAAAGATGCTCAACATCACTAATCATCAGGGAAATGCAAAGCAAACCCACAATGAGATATCACCCCACACCTGTTAGGATGGCTACTGTCAAAAAGATAAGAAATAACAAGTGTTGGCAAGGATGTGGAGAAAAGGGAATCCTTGTGCACTGTTGGTGGGAATATAAATTGGTGTGTATGGAAGTTCTTTAAAAAATTAAAAATAGAACTACTATATGACTCAGCAATTCCACTTCTGGGTATTTATCCAAAGAAAATGAAAACACTAATTTGAAAAGATGTGTACCGCATGTCCATCTGCAGCATTATTTACAATAGCCAAAACACAGAAACAACCTAAGTGGCCATTGACGATGAATGAATAAAGAAAATGTGGTGTATATATGTATATACAATGGATATTATTCAGCCATAAAAAAAAATGAAATCCTGCCACAACATGGATGGACCTTGAGGGCATTACGCTAAGTGAAATAAGTCAGACAGAAGAAGACAAATGTCATATGATCTCACTTATATGTAGAATCTTAAAAAAAAATAAAATTAAAAAATTCTAAAAAGCAAGCGCATAGATACAGAGAACAGATTGGTGGTTGCCAGAGGTGGAGGGTGGGGAGTGGGCAAAATGGGTGAAGGGGATCAAAAGGTACAAACTTCCAGTTTTAAATAAGTGAGTCCTCGGGATGTAATGCACAGCATGGTGACTATAGGTAATAATTACTGTATATTTGAAAGTGGCCTACAGAGTAAATCTGAAAAGTTCTCATCACCAGAAAAAAAAGAACTTGTAACTATGTGTGGTGGTGGACCTAACTAGACTTACTGTGATCATTTTGCAATATATACAACTATCGAATCATTACATTGCACACCTGCAACTCATATAATGTTATATGTCAATTACACCTCAATAAAACTAAAAATTAAATACTCAATATTAAAAGGAAAAGACAAGACCTCCTTTCCCCTTGTAGGGAAGACAACCTGGAAGAATGGGGAAGAGCCTGAGCAGCCTTGCCCAGGAGAGCCGGGGCCACTACAGCTGCCCTGGGCAGAGGAACAGCCCAGCTCGAAGGCTGTGGGAGGAAAGCTAGAGGCAGCAGTTAGGACGGTGTGACCTGCAGCCTGGCTCTGTCCCACAGAGAATCCATTGCCACAAACCCCACCACCACCCCACTCCCCCCGACACACACACACACACACACACACACACACACACACACACACACACACATACACTCAGTTTACCACAAGTCAGTCCCAGATCACCACAGCAAAGCAACAGTTGGGTTGGTTAAAATGAATGGAGGAATAACATAGAATTTTACAACAATGTTCCCTCTTTTAAAGCAAGTAATTTCAGGTAATCACAAACTCACCTCAGGTCAAACCAACAAATGTTTGTTAAGCATTTACTATATTCCTAGCTTTGTGCCAGTCATGCTACTTAAAATTATGTTTTAGCTCCATACAGTTTTTTTTTTTTTTTTGGCTGTGTTGAGTCTTCGTTGCTGCATGTGGGCTTTCTCTAGTTGCGGCGAGCGGGGGCTACTCTTCGTTGCGGTGCGGGGCGGTGCACGGGCTTCTCATGGCGGTGGCTTCTCTTGTTGTGGAGCACAGGCTCTAGAGTGCAGGCTCAGTAGTTGTGGCACGTGGGCTCAGTAGTTGTGGCACGTGGGCTCAGTAGTTGTGGCTCGCGGGCTCTAGAGCGCAGGCTCAGTAGTTGTGGTGCACGGGCTTAGTTGCTCCGCGGCATGTGGGATCTTCCCGGACCAGGGCTCGAACCCGTGTCCCCTGCATTGGCAGGCGGATTCTTAACCACTGAGCCACCAGGGAAGTCCCCAGATACACTACTTAAAACAAGCATAAAACTCCACCCCTGCCTTGAAGAGGAAACCCACTCTCTTGCTGATGAGCCAAGATTTAGATATATATAAAACAACTAGGAAGCAGTACAGCTACCATTTTCGACCACTTACTATGACCTAGACCCTTTACTAAGGGCTTTATATACATTACCTAATTTTACCATCACAAAACTATTTGATATGCATTATCACTGCCATTTTACCAATGAGGAAACCAAGGCAGAGACAAACAGGCTAGCACACCCACAGTTATATGGTAACTAGTGGAGCCTGCATCTGAATCTAAGCTCATTGACCCTAAGCTCTGGTAAGTTTATCTACCTAGAGCCATAAACTGATGGGCTGAAGTAGTAGTGTTGAGGTCCTGCAGGTAGTTGGATACTGCCTTGGGCCTGGAGGAATGGGATGAATTAGACAGGAGAGGAGGGAAATAGGAACCCTAATGCTTTGCTGATGGGAGAGTTAACTGCCATTCTGGAAAGCAATGTGGTACTACTTGGCAAAACTAAGGATGTGTATTCCCTATGATTCAAGAATCCCACTCCTGGATGTGTATCCATCTCAGAGAAATTCTCACAGTAGCCAATAAAGGGACATATATGAGAATGTGTAATGGTATTGGGTTGGCCAAAAAGTTCATTCAGGTCTTTTCTGTAACATTGTGGAAAAACCCAAATGAACTTTTTGGCCAACCCAATATTTTGGGAAAGTTGGAGGCAATCTAGATATTTATGTTGAGGAAATGGATAAGAAAATATGGTTTAATGGATAAGTACTCTATGGTAGATTTTCACTTCACTTCACTTCACTGCTTTGAAGCAATAAACCAGATGTATTAGCTTAGGCTGCCGTAACAAAATATCATAGACTAGGAGGCTGAAACAACAGAAACTGATTTCTCACAGTTCTCACAGTTCAAGATAAAGGTGCCGGCCAGGCCAATTCAGTTGCCCAGTGAGGGTTCTATTCTTGGTTTGCAGACTGCCAATTTCTCACTGTGTCCTCACAGGGCAGTGAGAGAGAGAGCAAGCTCTCTGGTGTCTTTTTCATAAGGGCATGAATTTCATCATGGGAGCCCCACCCTCATGACCTCATCTAAACCTAATGACCTCCTAAGGTCCCATCTCCAAATACCATCACGCTGCAGGGTTAGGGCTTCTATATATGGATTTGGGGAGGACATATAGCACCGGATGTACATATAGCAAAACAGATCCTTAAAACATATCGTTGGGTGAAAAATGGTATCTGTAGCATACAATATCATTTATACATCTTTTAAAAACAAAAAATAATGCTACATATTTTTTAAGAACACATGCAGATTCAAGAATGTGCATCAAAGACATCTGTATGGAAGCCTATATGAAGTGGAAAGGGAATGAGACTAGGGGTTGGGAATGATGAGGAACAAAAATACGCAAAACAAGAGAGAGACCTTGCACAGATCAATGATGATACTGGGCCATAAATGGAGGAATATAATTAGTTCACCTCTTCGCACCTCACATTAAAAAAATGATGGATTGGAATGAGAGGTGAGAAGTAGGCAGATGAGGCAAGCTGCTAGTGCACAAGGTGAGAAAGGCCTGCACGAGGGTGAAGACAATGGGAATGGGAAGGAAGGAACATCCTATAGGACAAGGACATTCAAACTATTATTGAGGAAGGGCAAGTTTGATTGTTTCTTTTCCCAAATCATTTCAGACCCATACTTTTATAAAATACAATAAAATTAATTATAAAAAAAACTGAAACAAAAACAAAGACATAAAAACTTACAAGCCCACTAAATCACACCCTTGGATATCATGGCAAGGTCATATTGCTATATAAGCTTCTAAAGACTCCCAGTGTCACAAACACACACCACACTTGGAGTAGCACTGCTGCAGTAGACAGCAGGGAAAGAAACCAACGTCTGTGATTGGATGTGTTAAGAAAGGAAGAATGATGGGAGGTGACTTGCAAGTTTCATGCCAGCCTCACTTTCACTTTGGAAGGGGTAGTGGGGAGAGCAGAAAAAGCAATAAGGAGGACGAAGTACTTCTATCACCTGGCTCCTTAGCCGATATATTGCTACAGCTCCCAAGCATGGCCATAACAGCACTGGCTGAGCTTCTCACTTCTGAAATTTCTGAAAGAAACTAAAGCAGTGGACTGAACCTGAAGAGCCCTCAGCAAGGCTGGCCTTCCCTTTCCTGGTCACCCTCACAGCAGCAAGGGAAAGAGAAGAGACTGGAAGAAGTAAAGGGGTTCCCCCCCACCAACCATACACATACACAACTGCTATGAACTCTTGTCAGTACATTTTTGTCCAGTTAGTGACAATGACTAAGTATACCGTACAATGGGGCCTTTTTCTTTAAACATAAGATCTATCAGTGCTATGAAAATTGAAGAGAAACCACAATGTGTAAAATTCAGAAGGTAGTTCAATCAAGTTCCTGCTAAATTGATGAGCAATTTCTCTATGCAGAGTATTAGCTGGATACTTGTTAAATATTTCCAATTCTTTTGCTAAATAAAATCAAATCAGCCAGACCAAATTCTTAAATATTTTTTAACATGAAAGAAACTATTACTAAATCCTTCCCCAAACTCTTGGTTTGTGTAACACATTCAAACCCCCAAAATCAACAATACACATATGCTTCTTTAAAGTTCAGTAATGTCAATTTCTATTGTTATTCTCACCAGCATAGCATGCAAAATTCCATTTCTAACTTGAAATTTCAATTCAAAATTCTATACCTCAGAAACTAATTGCTTGAGGATTTGTTTGGTATGATGTAAAAGCCCACAGGGCACCTGTTTCAAATGTTTGCCCCTCCCAATACACACACACACACACACACAAACTTGAGATTTGCCATTATAATCTCTTAGGATCACATGTCAACCTGCCCTTTGCCCTAGTAACTGTGAAATGGTGCTCAGTCTCAGTCCAAAGAAATTAGGCAAATGTCTTAGCAAATGATAAAATCAGGAACATACTATCCACAGATCCAGTGTTCCTTGATATCTCAACTCCTTGGGTCCCATCCCACTTACGGCACCACTACTGGAAAGGCAGCAGCCAAATCCAGACTCTCCTTGATGTTTCACATCAAATTAATAGCTGGTACCACCATCCCTTCCTTGTTGCTAAAGATTGGAAGAGCACTTTTATCACATGACTGGATTGATTAATAAACAATCAGTAAGTTGCCAGGGCGACTACAGAAACCGTAAAGCTAACCCAAACTGAGAAGCAGGTTATAGTCATCAGTATCAGGAGTTGTTTATCCATTTATAATCTCTCTTTTAGAGCTTCAGCACATCAGAGTCTCTCTGTTTCTATCTAGACTGCGTCCAAAGCCCAGATGCTTGACAACCACATGACAAAGGCAAGAAGAATAAGGTGCTTGGTAAGAATCTGACAGCTCATTAGGGCCACCATTAGCTAGAAGCCTATCTTTGCAGATGTGAATATCATTATCATAGCCATAAAAGCTGACATGTGTAGCAGTGCGCTAAGTACTTTAGAAGCACTAAATTCTTTTAATTTTCAGAGCAAATCTCTGAGTATGCTTTATCATTATCCCCATTTTATAGATGGGGATACTCAGGAACAGAGTTTAAGTAATTTGTCCAAGGTCAGTCAACTAGTATAGTGAATCCAGGATGAAAACTCACATGCCTGAGCCCTTAGGCATTAGGTCTTGCATTGTCTGTGCTCCCTTAGAGAAAAGGAATAGATCTCCTCTTGTTTAAGTCATCAGGGCAGAATTACTACTTTTGCTTTTGACAAACATAATAATGAGAATGACCACCATGACATGGAAGAGAGGAAATAGATCAGATCATTGGACCTGGGCTCAATCCCTTAAAAGCAGAACAGGTATTAGAGAGTACTGTAGATACCCTTTTACAGTCACCAGAAGTTACTAAAAATTTGGGGCCTGAAGAAAGCCAGTTAATATTTAATATTTTAATATGTATTAACAACACTTACTTTTCTAACTACTTTTTGAGGCTTACGGAAATTATGAATTACCTAAAACTATCACTCTTAGATATTCCTGCCTGATCAGGTTTGAGACTAGTTTGCTTCTGCTCCATGAATAGGTTTTTCTCTCCCTTCATAGCATATTTATTTCAGAAATTCATTTTCTCTTTTCTTCTTTTCTGTACTTTTATAGAGAAAAAGAAGTCATTCAGCAAATACCGTGAACCTCCCAGAGAAAATAACAACAAAATTGCCTTGGGTAGAGTTCAGGACCATAAGAGCATGAAAGCTATCATTACTGATTAATAAAGCTAAATCACTCAAAAAGAAACCCTAAATGTAAAAATAAAAAGTCATGTCAAAGAAAACTTCAAACATTTTTAAGCTGATTTTCCTCTCTTTCCAAACCTAACTAGAAAAAATGTTGTGCTCATGAATCTTAGCCATTCAAGTCAATATAACAAGATTGGTTTTATATACTTAATAATGTATTTAAATCAGTAGAGTAAAAAATAAAATTAAATCGATAAGATCTAGAAGGATGTGCAGCCCCTTCCTCAGAAAACATTGTCCTGTTTTTTTCCTCTAAATAATTCAACTCAAAGTACCAATCAAAAGAATTCTAAAGACTTCCCCCAAAGTCAGTTAACATCACTGGCTCATTGTAGCTGATTAGTACATCCATTTCCAAATTCCTTCTCCCTTGCTGGTCTCCATTTAGAAGCTAGAAAAGGCTAAATACTCCACTTGTTTCCTCAGCCTCCTTTTCAGAATTCTGTTCTGGGATTCTAGAAAAGGATTTTGTCCTCCTGAGCCAAGGGACAAATGCAGGTGATGCTGCCCCTAGCTCACCTTTTCTTGCCTTGAGATGTATACATAATGCCTGGAGCTGCAGCAGCCACCTTGGGATCATGGCAGGAAGGTGAGGAGGATTGCAGAGATGCTGGCTCAAAGTTGAGCCTTTAAATGTATGCCACCAGCCACCTACCTCCAGACTTCCTGCTTGGTTAAAAAAATAAATCCCTGCTTGTTTAAGCCTCTATTGGTCAGGTATTCCATTACTTGCAGTATAAAGCATTACAAATTAATGCATTTAGTCTTTAAAGGCTGTGCTTTAATGCCTTTTTTAAAAAACAGAATAAGATTATTAAGTGACCTCTCTAAAGTGTAATTTTCTTTATACATTGAGAAAAATAAATATCTTCTCAAACTTTGAGCACAACAAATATTAGTAAAGTTTATTACCTTCACTGACTTAAGGGATATGTTTGAGATTAATTCTAGAATTTATGGAGAGGGACAACTGATTCTACTGATAAGACTAGAAGAATAGAAAAGATAAAGGCAGCTGTGAGTTGTATACACATGAGCAGTACATCTGGAGATGGAAACCACAAGTTCATGATCTGTCCCAATACCTGCCTTATGAATATTATGGAGGAAAGTCTACGTCAAGGTAAAACCAGAGAGTTGTTCATGGGATGGAGGTTCATGAGCGTGTGTGTGTGTGTGTGTGTGCACGCGCACACGCGCACATTGGGAGTATATAGGCTGAAGTAAGCTCCTTGTAACATCCAAGTTCAGCACTCCTGTAATAACATACTGGCTATACTAGCATCTGATGCAAGTTGATGGTCAAAGGAAGTGGCACCAAGAAACAAAGCACCTGCAACGCAGTACAACAGTCACACCTGACCTCCCTCTCCCCCAGCAAAGAATCTGTGGGCTTTAGGAATGATGGGCCACTCAGGGTAAGACCTATGGATTAAAAAATCTTGGGTCAGAGTGGAGGGGTGAGATAGAAGGGCAGCACAGCTTCCAACTATACTTCATGAATTGCTAAAGACTTTCAGGGACAGAGGCAGCCTTTTCCCATAGCTGTGAGGTAAGTGGATGATGGAAGCCCAATGGTAGGAGGGGGCAGTGACTGTGTAATTGTGCTGGGTGTGTTTTAGGACTGGAATCTGAACATCTGCGTCAACAGTCCCTGATGCCAGAAGATCAAGGATTAAAACAAAAATTATAACATAATCTGATACTCATGACAATGATATTTAAAAGTGGGAAACGTTAAAGATACCTAAATGAAAGTGAGGTTCCCATACTTCATTTGAAGTGGTAAAACGCTGATAGCAATAGACCAAAGTCTACATAAGTCGCATATATATACACTGCAATATCCAGAACAACCACTATGAAAATTATACTAAGAGATATACTCAAAAACACTATAAATAAATCAAAATAGAATCCTAAAAGAAGTCCCAGTAACCCACAGGAAGGTAAGAAAAGAGAAACAAAGAAACAGAAAACAGATAATAATATATTCGACATAAGCATTAACAAATCAATCACCTTAAATGTAAATGATCTAAATACATTAATCAAAAGACAGAGATTTGCAGAGTAGATTTTAAAAGCATGACAAACTACATGCTGTACACAGGAAACTCATTTCAAATTCAATATATAGGTCAGTTGGAAGTAAAAGGATGGAAAAAAATACACCAGGGAAACACTAATTTTAAAAAAGCAAGAATGGCTATATCAGTATCTGATAACCTAGACTTCAGAGCAAAGAAAATTACTAGAGAAAAGAGGGACACTACATAATGATAAAAGAATCAATCCACCAGGAAAACACAACAAACTTAAATGTGTATGCACAGGACTTCCCTGGTGGCCCACTGGTTAAGAACCTACCTGCCAATGCAGAAGACACGGGTTCGAGCCCTGGTCCGGGAAGATCCCACATGCCATGGAGCAACTAAGTCCATGCGCCACAACTACTGAGCCCACGTGCCACAACTACTGAAGCCCATGTGCCTAGAGCCCATGCTCTGCAACAAGAGAAGCCACCGCAATAAGAAGCCTGTGCACCACAACGAAGAGTAGCCCCCGCTCACTGAAACTAGAGAAAGCCCACACACAGCAATGAAGACCCAACACAGCCAAAAATAAATAAATAATTAAATTCATTTTTTAAAAAATGTGTATGCACAAAACAACAGAACCTCAAAATATATGAAGCAAAACCAAAACAACAGAAC
This sequence comes from Balaenoptera physalus, assembly GCF_965194825.1. Lineage (NCBI taxonomy): Eukaryota > Metazoa > Chordata > Mammalia > Artiodactyla > Balaenopteridae > Balaenoptera > Balaenoptera physalus. The sequence goes on from NC_138903.1 coordinate 40,032,148, forward strand.
CTCAAAATATATGAAGCAAAACCAACAGAGCTAAAAGGAGAAATAGACAAACCCACAATTATAGTTGGGGACTTCTACAGTCCTCTCAGCAACCAACAGAACCTAATTAATATATATAGAACACTCCACGCAACAACGGCAGAATACAAACTCTTTTCAAGTGTGCATGAAACATTCACCAAGACAGACCATATTCAGGGCCATAAAAGAAATGTCAACAAATTTAAAAGAATGAAAATCATATAGATTATATTCTTTTGATAATGGAATCAAACTAGAAATCAATAACAGAAAGATAGCAGGAAAATCTCCAAATGCTTGGAAATTAAACAACACACTTCTAAATAGTCTATGGGTCAAAGAGGAAATTGCAAAAGGAACTTTTAAAAATAGATATAACTGAAAGAAATGAAAATACAACATACCAAAATATGTGGAGTGCAGCTAAGGCAGTGTTGAGAGGGAAATTTATAACACTAAATAATTATATTAGAAATGAGGAAAGATCTCAAATCAACAGCCTCAGTTTCTACTTCAAGAAATTAGAAAAAGATGAGTAAAATACCCTAAAAGCAAGCATAAATAAGGAAACAACAAAAATTAGAGCAGAAATCAATGAAATTGATGAAAACAACAGAGAAAATCAATCAAATACAAAGCTTGTTCTTCAAAAAATATATCAATAAAATTGACAAATCTCTAGCAAGACTGAAAAAAATTTTTAAAGAGATAAGATACAAATCACCAATACCAGAAATGAAACAGGGGTTATCCTCACAGATCCTAGAGCCATTAAAAAGATAATGAGGGAACATTTTGACCAACTTTACATATGTAAATTCAAACACTTAGAAAAAAATTGATAAATTTCTCAAAACCACAAACTAACAAAACTCAATCAAGATGAAATAATCTAAATAGTCCTATAACTTTTAAAGAGCCTGGATTTTTAACTAAAAGCCAAAAAGAAACTCCTATGCCCAGCTGGCTTTACTGGAGAATTTCACCAAATATTTAAACAAGAATTAACACCAATTTTATGCAATCTCTTCCAGAAAATAAAAGAAGAAAGAACTCTTTCCACTTCATTTCATTAAGTCAGTATTATCTTGGTACCAAAACTAGATAACACAGTTCAATCAAAGAAAACTACAGACCAGTATCTCTCGTGAACGTAGATGCAAAAATCCTCCACCAAAAAACTAGCAAATTAAGCCCAGCTTTGTGTAAAAAGAATTATATACTATGACCAAGGGGGATTTATTATGCAAGGCTGGATCAACATTCAAAAAGTAATCAATGTAATCCACCATATCAACAAGTAAAGAAGAAAATTCAAATGACCATATCAATTGATACAGGTAAACATATTTGACAAAATCCAACACCCATTCAAGATTTTTTTTAAAACTCTCAGCAAGTTAGGAACAGAGGGGAATTACTTGATAATGAGCATCTACAAGAAACCTACAGCTCACATCATACTTAATAGTAAAAGACTAAATGTACTTCCCCTAAGATCAGGAACACGGCAAAAATATCTGCTCTCATCACTCTTATTCAACATATTACGAGAAGTTCTACCCACTGCAGTAAGGCAAGAAAAACAAGTAAAAGGGATACAGATTGGAATGGAAGAAATATAACTGTCTCTATTTGTAGGTGACAAGATTGTCTATATTTTAAAAATCCCACAGAATTTACCCCCAAAATTCCTAAAACTAATATTGAGTTCATCAGGGCCACAGGATACAAGATCAACATAAAAAATCAATCACACTTCTATATACTAACAATGAACACAGGAAACTGAAATTTAAAACATAATGTCATTTACAATCACTCCAAAGAAAACAAAACACAAAGCATGTACAGGATCTGTAAGCTGAAAATTACAAAATGCTGATGAAAACAATCAAAGATGACCTAAAGAAATGGAGAGACATATCATGTTCATGAATTGGAAGACTCGACATAGTAAAGATGCCAATGCTCCACTAATCGATCTAAGGTTTAATACAATTCCTATCAAAATTCCAGCGAAGTTACTTGTAGACTTAGATGAACTTATTCTAAAATTCATATGGAAAGGTGCAGGCCCTAGACAAAGAAGAATCTTGACAAAGAAAAATAAAGTGGGAAAAATCACTATACCTGATATTAAGGTTTACTATATTACTACAGTAATAAAAACAGTGTGGCATTGGCAGAGGGATAGACACAGACCAATGGAACAGAATAGAGAACACGGAAAGAAACCCACACAAATATGCTCAAATGATTTTTTCCAAAGGTGTAAAAGCAATTCGGTGGAGGAAAGATACCCTTTTCAACAAATGGTGCTGGAGTAATTGAATATCCATAGGCAAAATCAAATGAACCCTGACCTAAATCTCACACTTTATACAAAAATTAACTCAAAACAGATCACAGACTTGAACAGAAAGTGTAAAACTACAAAAATTTTAGGAAAAAAGATAGGAAAAATTCTTCAGGATCTAGGGCTGAGCAGAGACTTAGTATCAAAGCATGATCCATAAAAGGAAAAAAATTGATAAGTTGGAGCTCATCAAAATTTGAAATTTTTTTGTTCTGCAAAAGACAGTTAACAGGACAAAATGACAAGCTACAGATTGGAAGAAAATATGTGCAAACCACATCTTAGACAAAGGGCTAGTATCTAGAATGTATAAAGAATTCTCAAAACTCAACAGTTAAAAAAACAATCCAATTAGAAACAGGCAAAAGCCATAAAAAGACATTTCACCAAGGTGGATATACAGATGGCAAATAAGCACATGAAAAGATACTCAGCTCATTAGCCATCACAGAAGTGACAACTAAACCCACAATAAGATATCATTACCCACCTATCAGACAGCTAAAATGAAAAATAGTGACAACACTAAATGCTGACTAGGATGCAGAGAAACTAGATCGTTCATACAGTGTTGCTGGGACTGTAAAATGGTACATTTGCTCTCAAAAACAGGTTGGTAGTTTTTTTAATAAAACTAAACATGCAATTATCATAAGATCCAGCAATTGCACTCTTGGGCATTTATCCCAGAAAATGAAAACACATGTCCACACCAAAACCTGTACATGAATGTTTGCTAGCAGCTTTATTCTTACAACCAAAAGCTGGAAATAGCCCAGATATCCTTCAACAGGTAAATGGTTAAAGAAACTGTGGTACATACACAGAATACTACTCAGCAATAAAATGAACAACTGATAAACACAGCTACCTGGATAAATCTCCAGAGAATTATGCCAAGTGAAAAAAAAATCCCAAGAGGTACATACTTTATGATTCCATTTATCTAATATTTTCAAAGTAATAAAATTTTAGATATAGAGAACAGGAATTAGGATGTGGTGAGGAACGGCAAGACGGGGGCGGGGCAGGTGCGGAGGTTGATGGGAAGGACTTAAGTGTGGTTATAAATGGGCAACAGGAGGGATCCTTGTGATAATGGGACTGTTCCGTATCTTCACTGTCATGGTGGTCACAGTAACCTACACATGTGATGAACTGTATAGACGAAATGCACACACGCAAATGAGTACAAGTAAAACTGGGAAAATCTGAATAAGATCGGTATATTATATTAATGTTTATATCCTGGTTGCACTATTATACTATAGTCTTGCAGTGTTACCAATGGGAAAGTGGGTAAAGGGTACACAGGATCTCTCTCTGTATTATTTCTTATAGCTGCATGTAAATGTACAAGTATCTCCATAAAAATTTCAATTAACAATAAAAGGAAAGAGAGGGTTTACTTTCCTCAGTAACTAGGAGAGGTTCTACTCAGGTGCCTTTTATAAGGTATTAAGTATGAACATGAATACAGATGAGCAATGAATGACTGAAGTCTCACAGAAATGAGATGGAAGATAGTCCTATAAATGACAAAACAAACATCTCTGTTTCAATTACCAAACACAAGTGAAGAAGAAAAGGTGGTCTAAATTAACCATTAAACCATGTGAACTGACCTGGTCTCCCCCCAAACTCTAGCAGTTTGTTACCATTCTCTTCTTTGGAATGCCAAATACATAGTTAGGAAAGCAAAGAATTTGGCCTTCAACTGGCCAAGCTTGTCACTTTGTCACAGTGGAGTTCCCAGGTCAAATTCCGGCATCCTGGGGTTTGGTTAATGAGGGAGTGAAAATGCCTACCTCTCCCTTCTTTTTGCTTTGCAGAACCGCCCCCCCCCCCCCACAAAGCTGGCTCTGCCCTTTCTACAACTGTAGGAACAGGATAAACTCAGGAAATGACCTAAGAAGTCCCTTTACATTTGCACTAGTGCGTATCTGGAATCCTGTTCTTGGGAGACTGGTCTGCTAAAGGGTCCTGCCTGATGAATGCGCAGAGAAAAATCTGCTGCCTCCAGAAAAAGCCAAACTGGATGCCAACAAGGAAAAGAGAAGCTTCCCACTGCATGGCACAACAGGCCACAGAGAGGCTTTGAGTCACAACTTGCATGGTGACACCTTCAGGCTGTCCTGGCTGCTTTGTATAAACCACGCATCCTGAGAGGCTTATCGCCGATTTAAACCACAAAAGCAAATGCCTTTCTTCCTCCTTTATATTCACTCTTGCTAAAATAAATATTTTTTCCCACAGCGGCAGTGGAAAACACTAGTGAGAAGCATTCCAAAGGTGATTCTCCCAAACTGTGTCTATCCCCGCTAGTTTCTAGGCATGGCTGCTACAGGTAGACAGGGGCAATCGACAGGCACCTATTCAAGGCCTGCCCTGGGTAAGGAAGAGCAATCCAAAGGGCATCAATCCTAGTTTCTCAGTCAGCTGGGGAATGTTACAACCACACATAAAGAATGCAAAACACAACACAGCCAATAAGCCAGTAAATGAGTGTTCAGGGTTCAGGGTTATGGAGCCAGAGAGATGGCTCCTGCTGAGATGACCAGGGAAGGCTTTAATGAGGAGGGGGGATTAGAGCCAGGTTTCGAGGGAAGACTAGGATCTGGATGGGAAGAGGAAGAGGTATGAGAATGCTGTTGGAGAAGGGGGCAAGTAAACCAATAGTTGAGTGGAAAAGTCCAAAATATATTCAAAGGACAGACAGTGAGCTTACTGGTTTAACTGGAGTGTTAGGTTTGTTTTCCATTATGAAAAAGAAGATTGTTAAGAAAGAATGGTATTGTTTGAATTTTTACAATGATAATATACTCGTGTTACTTGTATAATTAAAAAACACAAAAAAATTTTAAAGAAAGGGATGCTAAGGCTGAGGAGAGCATCTAGACTCACAGGTTTGAGTCTGTGGCTGGTGTGGCAAACAAAGTTTCTGGCTCCCAACAGCCATTAATTGCTCCCTTTTCTCTTTCCCAGCTCCAAAAATAGATGGTGAAAAATCAAGCTCCCAATGTCCCTTGTAGCAAAGGATAGCCATGTGACTCAAGTTTAGCCAATAAGATGTAGGGTAGAAACCTAATGGGGGACCGGGAAACATTTTGTTTTCTGATATAAGAGCCTTCCCCCACCCCTCCTTCCTGCTTGTCTTGAACACTGTTGTAAGAAGTTGTGATGTCCGGAACTGAGGCAACCATCTTGCAACCATGAGGTCACAAGCCTAAGAAAGTAAAGCCAACATTCTGAAGATGGCAAAATGGAGAGAGAAAAAGAATCTGAGTATCCTAAGTGACATAGCTATAAAGTTCAGGACAGAATACAAAAATGACCAAAGTTAGGTGTTTGATCCCTGAATAGGCAAAGTGACTCTAATTTCTGAAATGCAAATTAACATTTAGGAATAGCAATGGAGTTTTATGTCATTTCCAAAGTTATGAATAGCAGCTTCAAGAAGTGGCCCAGTCTGAAATCATGTGATTTCAAGGACATTTCAATAGTTACCAGGAACAAGTAACAGAAAACTAAATCAAAACCATCCTGTGATCTGGCACAGTAAACACCTATTGTTTGTCCAGCAATTCCCCACCACCAACTCCTTTCTTTGGCTATTTATTTTTTTAACAGTTTCACTGAGGTATAATTTATATATCATATGGTAGTTTTAATTTTAGTTTTTTTGAGGAACCTCCATACTGTTTTCCATAGTGGCTTACATTCCCACCAAGAGTGTACAAGTGTTCCCTTTTCTCCATATCCTTGCCAACATTTGTTACTTGTGTTCTATTTGATGATAGCATTCTAAGAGGTGTGAGGTGATATCTCATTGTAGTTTTGATTTGCATTTCTCTGATGATCAGCAATGTTGAGCATATTTTTCATGTGCCTGTTGGCCATCTGTATGTCTTCTTTGGAAAAATGTCTATTTAGGTCTTCTGCCCATTTTTAAATTGGGTTATTTGTTTTTTTGATATTGAGTTACACGAGCTGTTTATATATTTTGGATATTAGTCCCTTAACTGGGTATATAGCCAAAGAAAATGAAAACACTAATTCAAAAAGATACATGCACCCTAATGTTCATAGCAGCATTATTTACAATAGTCAAGATGTAGAAGCAAACTGTGTCTATCATAAAGTTCAATCATTTAAAATATACAATACAAAGGAGTTTACTATAATTACGAAGTTGCACAATCTTCACCATAATCTAATTTCAGAACACTTTCATCATCCCAAAAAGAAACCCCAAACCCATTAGCAGTCGCTCCCCACTTCCTCCCTTCCCCCACACAGGTCTAGGCAACGATTAATCTTTCTGTCACTATAGATTTGCCTATTCTGTACATTTCACATAAATGGAATCATACAATATGTAGTCTTTTGCATATCGCTTATGGTATAATGTTTTTGAGGTTCATCTATGTTGTGGTATGTATCAATATTTCATTCCTTGTTATGGCTAAATAATATTCCACTGTGTTGATATACCACATTTTGTTTATCCATTCGCCAGCTGATGGACATTTGGGTTGTTTCTACCTTTTGGCTATTATGAATAATGCTGTTATGAACATTCATGTACACATTTTTTGTGGACATATGTTTTCTTTTCTCTTGGGTCTATACCTAGGAGTGCTGTGTCATATAGTAACCCTATGTTTAAACTTTCGTGGAACTGCAGACTTTTCCATAGCAGCAGCACTATTATACATTCCTACCAGCAACATAAGAGGGTTTCAATTACTACACATCCTTGTCAACACTTGGTATTGTCTGTTTTGTTATAGCCATTCTAGTGAGTGTGAAGTAATATCTCATCGTGGTTTTAATTTCCATCTCTCTAATGACTAATGATATTGAGCATCTTTTCATGTGTTTACTGGATATTTGAGTGTCTTTGGAGTAATGTCTACTCAGATCTTTTGGCCGTTTTTAACTGGATTATTTATCTCTTCATTGTTGAGTTTTTAGAGTTCTTTATATATACTGGATATAAATCCCTCATCATATATATGCTTTGCAACTATTTTCTCCCTGTAAAATAACTGTAGTTGCCTTTTCAGTTTTTTGATGGTTTCTTCTGAAGCACAACTTTGGCTATTTATTTCAGCAGTATTTATAATAGCAAAAGACTGGAAATAATACAACTATACATCAAGAGGGGATGAGTTAAACAAACTATGGTATGTCCACACAATGGAGTACTATGTAGCTACAAACGGAATACACATTCCAATGGAATGAGTATAGCTCTGCATACGACTATTAAGAAATCTCCAAGATATACCTGTTAAAACGAAAAATGGAAGGTGCAAGAGAATACGTAGAGTATGCTACCATTTATTTAATAAGAGGCCACGTAAATATAGTTAAGAATTTGCTATTTTAAAAAACAAAAACAAAAAAGGAAGGATAACCCAAGCTAAATAGTTTTTTTTTTAATGTTACTTCTAGAGGGAGTGAGGGAGGGAACAAGACTGAAGGGACAGAGAGAAAAGCTAGGACTTGTCTGAACGCACCTCACTTTGTAAATTTGCCTTTGAAACCACAGAAATGTTTTACTTTTACATTATAATAAAACAAAAATTTTTAAGTTAAAAATGAAAAGCAAAATGCAACAGTCAACCTAACTGGGTATTGAGTTGGTGACTTAACCATACTTAAATGAAATTAAAACCCAATAATTTGACCGTACATTCCTAGGGGGATAAATCCTAAAATCAATAAGAACTACAAAGAAATCTTAACCTATTTTCAAAACTCAAATTGTTAATAATAATGTTATTATTACTCAAAAACTATTATATGGATATATATTTTTATTTATGGTAGGATAAAGCAAGTAATTATGTTAATGTCCTTATGAATCAAGATTTTCAATGTAAGTAAAAGATAAGTGAAGAATCAAAGAAGTTAAATAAAAATCCTATAATCCTTACTTAGCATTTCAAGTATCAGTTTGGATTCATGTGGTATTTTATCTTTAAAAATGTATACATATTTTCTAGCCTTGTTTTAAGAGAATGAAAATTCAAGCCACAGACTGGGAGAAAATATTTGTAAACCACATATCCAAAAACGGACTTGTATCCGGAATATATAAAGAACTCTCAAAACTCAACAGTAAGGAAACAACTCAATTAAAGATGGGCAAAAGACACAAACAGACTTTTCACCAAAGAGGATATACAGATGGCAAATAAGCACATGAAAAGATGTTCAACATCATTCCTAAGCCATTAGGGAAATAAAAGTTTAAATCAGGATGAGTTACCACTATACACCTATGAGACTGGCTAGAATCCAAAACACTGCCCATGCCAAATGCTCTCAAGAATCCAGAAGAACAGGAACTCTCATTCGTTGCTGGTGGGAATGCAAAATGGTACAGCCACTTTGGAAGACTGTTCAGCAATTTCTTATAAAATTAAACATACACCTATGGCCAGTTCCAAATTTACATGAAAATCAAGGATCCTGCCATTCATAGGAAAGCAGTGAGCATTTTGCTGCAGTTTTCAACTTCTCACATATATAAGCAAAGCTTTCCTTGTTTAACAAGTATCAAGAGAAAGGTGAGAAATCTTCTCATTTCAGTTGAAAATGAAACCTGTGAGTGCTTATCTCAAATTTGACTCAGAATTACGTGTCTATGTGGCAAAATACAAGCATCGGTTTCACACTGAAGAGCTAATTTTTATTCTTTATTTTTAGTTTTTAAAAAATCATATTCTTATGTATATAGGTCTACAAGGAAATTAAGATTATAATGATTGTATAACTGCCTATATTTGAGCCTGATCATGTCAGTCAGTAAAAAAAACTTAATTTTTAGGTCTCACATAAAATTGTGTCTTAGGCTCTATTTTTATTCATATTGCTTTGTCAATATGATTTTAGTAGCTTTGCTTATTTAACATTGTCTATATTTTCATGTTGTAAACAGCATTAATTAAAATGAATTTATAACCTTAATTTAAATTAAATCAACTGAACCTACTTTTTGAAAAAGTAAGTCCCACCTTGGATTAAAACAGTTATTCAACAGAAATGTATGATGCTGCCTTATGAATTTTTTTAAGGTATGAAAAGGAAAGAAAGGAAAGCTAAGCTTAACTACCTGTTTGTTTCTCAAGAAAACCTAGCTATGGGCTTCCCTGGTGGCGCAGTGGTTAAGAATCCGCCTGCCAATGCAGGGGACACGGATTCGAGCCCCGGTCCGGGAAGATCCCCCATGCCGCGGAGCAACTAAGCCCGTGCGCCACAACTACTGAGCCTGTGCTCTACAGCCCGCGAGCCACAACTACTGAGCCCACGCACCACAACTACTGAAGCCTGCACAGCTAGAGCCCATGCTCCGCAACAAGAGAAGCCACCTCAATGAGAAGCCCGCGCACCGCAACGAAGAGTAGCCCCCGCTCGACACAACTAGAGAAAGCCCTCGCGCAGCAACGAAGACCAAACACAGCCAAAAATAAAGAAATAAAATAAATAAATTTATTAAAAAAAAAAAGAAAACCTAGCTAAAAGTCATTTTTTGTTTTAAATAAGGGAGAAAACTACTCTTGCTCATACCATTATACCACATTTCATACCTTACGGCACCCTCTACAGTAGAAACTGAGAGGATTTTTAGGCCTACTTGAATAAGGAGAAAAGAGGAGAAATCAAGTAGGAAATTTTACAATACAACAAGAAAGAAACCCTTGACCTTTCCCCCAGTACACTCCCACTTGTGTTAGAGTTGAGATCCCTTGTGAGAAAAGGAAACCACACAGACTAGGTGAATTAATTTGCTGAAATCAACAAATCCACAGAAAACTATTACTCTTTACTCAAAAAGACAATTATTATTGGATCACTACATCTACAACTCATGGATCATGCTAAGGTACCATGGGCTATAGAAATCATCTTTATGCAGGAGTTCCCCAAGACCTGAAAATCATTTCAAAGTTTCCTCTGGGGTAAAAAGATTGTGGGATGATGAAAATATGTTGGAACTACTTAGACAGAGGTGACAGTTGCAAAACACTGTGAATGTACTAAATGCCACTGAATTGTACACTTTGAAATGGTTAATGGTTTATTTTATGTTATGTGAATTGTACCTTAATAAAAAACAAAAACAAAAAAAACACCGAGAAAGGCTGACTAGGATCAGTTGAGACTTCCTGAAGGGTAAGAGACTAGATTTGGCCTTGAAGGATGTTGAAGATCAGAATTTAAATCAGAGGCAAGAATTGGTGGAGATGGCTCTAATGAGAGTGTTTTTCAAACGCTGACTGCCACAATAACAAACAGATTTTAGTGCAACCCAGTTCACGTACACACGTGACAGAAACAAAAGTTCATGAAACAATACTTACTCTTCCCAAGCATAATACACTGATTCTTTTATTCTATTCCACCCTATTCTGTTTATTTTTTTCTTTTTCTTTTTCCTAAATCCTGGTCATGATTCATTAAACTGATCTCACAAAATGAGTGACAAACTCTAATGGCCTGGGGTCTCAGGTTAAGGGCTTTGGACCTGATGCAGCTTATTTTAAGGCCATGGAATTGACTGCTAAGAACATAGCCAGGAATCTGCAGGCAGAATTTTAGGCTGGAAAACCCTCTACCTTGTGAATAAAGTGATTGTTTTACGATTATATTTGTCATTGAGCTAAATTTAAATTGGCTTAGCTAACACCACACGATGAAATCAATATGTGTACTGTGTATTACTCATAGTTTTTCTCTCTCAGTTGTTCATCATTTAAATTGCTGGTAAATTTCCCAAAGAGTGATTTTTCCTACATGAATATATAGGTTTATATTAATCTAGATAAAAATAAATTTCAAGGTATTTCTGTAAGAGAGACAGTTTCTAAATATGTTTTATTTTACTGTTGTGAATTCAAATAATTTCTTTTTCTTCCTAAGGAAACAGTTGCTTCACTATAAATTAGAGGATGGACTATTTACGACAAACCCTCCTAAGATGGTGGCGAGGTAGCTTCATAAAAACCAGAAAGTGTGCTCCTCATTATTCATTAGAGACATTCAGGATCAGCTACACAACCATCTGTCTAAAATGCTGTAGAAAGGATTTTCAGCTTTGGCTGGAAGTGTCCCTTTTAACTTTAATATCCTATCATTCTTGACAATATGCCTGAGATTCTCTTAGCTCAATACAAATCCAGCATGTAAGTTCTTGGAAAAAAGATACTTCGGGTCTGGAATTGTGATCTTTCCCTAAGGTTCGCAGTTAATTCACATCAGAATAATTTTAACGTCATCAGTGATACAAATGCTTATATTTTAGAAAGCACAATACTTCCTGTATTTCAGATATAGAAGGAGAGGTTGCACATCACCTAGCTGTGGACAGAAACAAATCTATCGCTCATGACTGACCACCAGCAGCTAATTAAGGGGGGGAGCAAGTTCCTTTTTTAATTTCTAAGAAAAAGCATAAAAGTTAGTTAGCTTGTGTTATAATTTTAAACCCAAACAGCCAGTAATTATGCTATCTCCAGGAGGCCAAGGTTTTTCTCTCAATAATTTAATTAAGCAGACAAAGCTCTGTAATAGGCAGGAGGGAGGCAGGGATAGAAAGGCCAGATTTGGCTTTACTGACTCTCTGACCATTCTGTGCCAGAGAACATCCAATCTTTTAACTAAGTGCAAGGTTTTAAAAATATCGATTTTTTGGCAACACATAGCACATTTAGCCCCAAGGCTAGTGTAACAATTTTTTTAATGCAGCCACCTGCTTTGGGCACATACTAGGACACTCAGTATATAAATACTGATTTGTTGAATGACAGCCCAAGGTATCTAATAAGTATACTGTCATTCTCTAGTTCTCACACACACACACCCTCCTATCGGTCTGAGGCATGAAGTAAATAAATATTTTTTTAAATACACTCACAAGTCTAGAAGCAGACCCACACATATTTTGGATACTTGACTTATGACAAAGTAGCTCTGCAGAGAAGTGGAGAAAATGTGGCCATTTCCCAAAAATGTATTAAGGACAACAGAACCCAAATGGAGTTGCTTATGCTAAGCCCCATGTTACCAAACTGAAATTTAACTTAGTTACAGTTTCAGCTCTCCCAGAAATAGAATCTTAAACCAATCAACCATGAATTTCCTGATCAGCATTAGTTAGGTAATCTGCCTGATAAACCCCTGCCATTCCCTATAAGGAAAGTAACCTTACAATAACCAATCCGATTTTTTGCCTAGTGCAACTTCCCTACAAAATCTCTTGCCTTGTATAGCTCTTCAGAGCTCCTTTCCATCTGCCTGATTCATTAATCACTGAATAAAGCCAGTAAGCTCTTTAAAATTTACTCAGAATTTTGTTCTTTAACAAATGGTTCTGGGTTAACTGAATATCCACATGGGGAAAAATACAACCTGACCCCTACCTCTTTTCATACACACACACGAAAATGTATTCTAGTTAGATTATAGATCTAAACATGAAAGGTAAAAACAACGAAATTTCCAGATGACACAGGAAAATATCATCATGAACTTGGTGTAAGGAACTATTTCTTAAATAGGAAACAAAAAGCACTAATTTAAAGGAAAAATTCTTCATCAAAAACATCATTAAGAGAGTAAAAAGGCCAACCACAGACTAAAAGATATTTACAACACAAATATCTGACAAAGGAGCCATATCCAAAATCTATGTAGAACTCCTACAAATCACTAAGAAAAGGGCAGGCAAACCAACAGAGATTAGACAAACGACAAATAGACACCACACAAAAGAGAATATCCAAATGACCAATAAATGTGTGAAATGTGCTCAATTTCGTTAGGAATCAGAGAATTGCGGATTAAAACTACAGTCACACTACACCCACTGACCAAAACAACTAAAATTTAAAAGACTAACAATATCAAGTGTTAGAAAGGCTATGGAGCAACAGGAACATAAAATGCTGGTGGGAATTTAAATTGGTATAAGCACTGTGACAGCATCCACCAAAGCTGAACATAAAAATATATTAAAAAAAGAACTTTACTAAAAAAAAAAACAAAAGAATACCATTTGATCTGGCAATTGTACTGAGAGGCATGAACAGGAATAGTCACAGCAAACTATTCTTAATAACCCCAGACAAACCAAATCTCTATCAAGAGTAAAATGTGTATATAAATGATGTCATACTCATACAGTGGAATACTCTAGAGCAATGAAAACATACAAACTATCTCTAAAGACAGCCACATGAACGAATCCCGCAAACAATGTTGAGCTTAAAAAAAAAAAAAATCCAGTCACAAAAGGGTAAAAACCAGACATTTGCACTGATAGAAATTTCAAAAGCAAGCCAAACCGAACTACAGTGGTAGCAGCCAGGAGAGGGGTTGCCTTTGGAGAACAGGGAAGGGGTGAAGACCAGAAAGGGTCATAGGTAGGGTTGCCATGTAAAATACAAGCTGCTCAGTTAAATTTGAATTTCAGATAAACAACAAAGAATCTTTTAATATATGTAGGTCCCATGCAATATTTGGGACGTGTATTTTTACTTGGTAAATCCAGCAACCCTAGTCAACGTTGATGCTTTGGGAGTCCTGGTAATATTTTCTTTCTTGATGTTCATTCTGTGATCATCCATTGTGCATTTTTCTGTATATGTGTTATACTTCACAATTAAAAAAAACTTTAAAAAAAGCAAAAGTACACTGAGTGCAGCCTTGCAGATTTTAAAATATCTCATTCAACCACTGTTCTTCCTTCCCACCCTTAATCACTGCACGTGAGAGCTGTGAATCTGAAGTGTTGCTAGGCCCAAAGCTGTGGGCTCTACGTTCAATTTTGACTACAATTACTTTTACGCAGCATGCTTCTTTACTTCTGGAATCTTTTTTCATGCCCTGCCTTTCAGGGGTCTTACTTAATTTGTGTGACTGGCTTAATCTTACCTAAGGGCAACGTTAGGCTGGAAGGCCAGCCTCTATGCATCAGCCAAGAAATGCACAAACCAGTGGTCAAGAAACAAGTTGAACTGGCCAGCTAACCTGTGGGGGTCAGAATGCAGTGGCCTGAAGCTATAAAGATAAGTGGTACTTTAGGGCCAACAACTTGGATGCAGACGTTGTTCAGGATCCATAAAGTCGAATGCTTCAATCTGCTGCCTGCTTTCTAAACTTAACAGAGGTTTACACAAATACCTTGAGTGGCTCCAGCAAGTTCCCTCCCATCAGTGTATTACTTACCTACTTCCTACAGACACAACTGGAAAACCCAAGTAAAGAGTAGTGACCAGTGCAAACAAAAACCTCAATCATTTTTCTGCCGTGGTTTAAATAAGATGCTATTTACTGGCAAAAGTTCTTGCATGCTCAAGGTTTTTAATGTTGTTGTGTTGTGTCGTTTGGTACTTTCATCTTGTTTTGAAATGAACCATTGCCAATTCTAAATGAAGAAAGAACTCCTCCACCTTTGGATCCTTCACTATAAAGTTTAGGATCAAACTTTATAGGCAGGTGGAACCCTTATCTGCCCCCTACCAGCCTTGAGAGTGCCAGGTTTCTTCACTCTAATAGCAAACTCTTTCACAAAGGGTATTAAGGCTCGTCGTGATTAGGCTCCCGGGCTGTGGAGACTGGTTGCCTGGAGGGAACCCAGCTTCACCACTGAGATTGTGTAGCTCTGGCCAGTGAGTGACTGACTCATCACTCTGTGCCTCAGTTTCCTCCACTGCAAAATGGGAATTAAAAATAGTAGCTAATACAAAGGGCTGTCGGGAACATCTAATGCTGTGTAAGGTGATTAAAGCACAGCTCCTGGCACACCTTCAACGCTCAACGATGACTATCATCAGCAACCTACCATCGGCTCCCATCGAGGGTCCTAACACCTATAAGGACTCCACTTCTGTATCTAACGTAGGAAAAGTATCCAGATGCAGTTGGAGAGAGGGGGAAGGGGAGGTAGAGAGTAAGGGTTCCACCAGCCTGCAAACTTTGGTCCAAGCTGCGCCTAATCCACAGAAGGCGAAGCAGCGTCAGGAGGCCTCCAGTAGGGGCCGGGGAAGTGTCCACACCTGCACCCCAGACTCCGGCCGGGACCTCTGACCTCGGGCGCCCTCACTATTCACGTCGCGGTTGAAGCTGTTGCCCTGCAGCAGCGGCAGCGCCATGGCTCTGAGCGTCCGAGGGTCAAGGGACCGAGAAGATGGGCCGGCAGGCAGCTGCCACCCTGAGGCCGCGCTGTTTGACCCCCGACCCCACGTTACCTAGAGACCGAAATAGGTGTCACAAAAGGAGAAGGGGCTTCGACAGGCCGGGGGCTCGGGGCGGGGCCGGGGCGGGGCTGGGGAAAAGCTCCCCGCCCGCACCTCCCCCCCCCACCCACTCAGCCGGGTACGGGTCTCCCGAGGCTTTTCTCTCCACTCGCATTGTGCAGGCACAAAGGCTGACGACCGCACCATTCCCCGCCCCCGCGGCTCGCTGGTTTAACCCTTGGATGGGGCTCAAAGCCTTTCATGTACTGAAGCTCCTCTGTTGCTTGCACATTTCTTGCCATTTGGTTATTAAATTTAGTTCAAACACACAGAAAAGTGCAGAAAATAAGATGACACCCGTGTGCTCCCAGAAATGTAACACCAGTGAATGTTACATTTACATCAGCTTTAATTTTGTAATGAAAACGTTCCAGATGAATCCAAAGCCACACATACCCCCCATCTGTCTCCCCACCCCCACCCGCGCGATCACCAGCACCGGAGAAAACCCATTCAGCGGTAACCACCATCCTCAGTCCTTCCTCTGTATCTTTTTATATTTGAACTAAACATTTGTAAGATGCTCGTTCCTGGTGCAATCATGGTGGCCAGGGGCGGCGTGAGTTGGCACAAAATGCAACCTCTGTCAGTCCATCATGCACCCAAGATGCCCAAGCCAGAAGCTCCTCTCCCCACGGCTACAGCTAATCCCTCCCTGAGTCCTACTCTACAGTTTGGACACGCTGGGTATCTCTCAGCCACCACCCCTTCTGTCTCAATCGAGACCCCATTATTTCTTGTCTGGTTTTCTTTTAAAACAAGCAAACAACAACAACAAAAAACAACTAAATAATCTTGCCTCCAGAGCCATCCTCTTATATAATTCATGATGCACCTGGTAACTCTTCTGCTTCAATATTCTTCTATCCTTCACGAGGCAGGCCAGCTCCTTAGCCCAGTCAGAGCCTATGTCAGAAGGCGCCCACGAACTCCCTCCATCCCTTTCTTTGCCCCGCTCCTCTACTCCAGCTTCGAGAAACCACTGGCAGTTTCCAAACCGGGCTCCGCAGTTTCTCCCCTCCGGGATTTTGCAAATGTCACTATCTGCTAGAAAACACCCTTCCTTCCTATCTTTAACCTGGGTAACCCCTTCTTGTCTTTCAGGACTTGGTTAAGCGTGGGAGAGAGGTGTGGAAGGCTTTGTCATTTCTGGAAAAACTTCCTCCACCTTCTCCACTCCCCCATCTGTATTAGGTGCCCATTCTAATGGTGGCTTTTGTGGTACTGCATTGTAATCATGGTTTTACTTGACTCTCTTCAAATGCCCCCAAGTTCTTCCAGGGCAGGGACTCTATCTCCTTTTTTATTCATTAAAAGCATACATTATTGTTTTTCTGTGTTTATAAATTTTACACTATAAATTTCTTTTTTTTTAAATTTATTTATTTTATTTATTTATCTTTGGCTGTGTTGGGTCTTCGTTGCTATGCGTGGGCTTTCTCTAGTTGCAGCTAGTGGGGGCTACTCTTCGTTGTGGTGCGCGGGCTTCTCATTGCAGTGGCTTCTCTTGTTGTGGAGCACGGGCTCTAGGCATGCGAGCTTCAGTAGTTGTGGCATGTGGGCTCAGTAGTTGTGGCTCCCTGGCTCTAGAGCGCAGGCTCAGTAGTTATGGCGCACGGGCTTAGTTGCTCAGCGGCATGTGGGATCTTCCCGGACCAGGGCTCGAACCCGTGTCCCCTGCATTGGCAGGTGGATTCTTAACCACTGCGCCACCAGGGAAGCCCTACACTATAAGTTTCTGCTACCTGCTTTTTTCACCTAAGATTTTGTTTTTGAGATTTCTACATGTTAACACATGTAGATCTATTTCATCCATTTTAAACGAATTGTATGATTATACCACAAATCACTGATCCCTCTGTTGTCAGCTGTTGATGTCATCTGTTGATGACGATGAGGTTGTTTCCAGTTTTTCAGTAGTTATCAACAATGCTGCAAAGAACAACCCTCTCCTGTTTCTTTGGAGATTATCTAGGCTATATACCTAAAGGTGGAATTGTTCACACCTTCATCTGTACTGGATCTCCAGAATCTTTGAACCGATTAAGAAAGTTCCCCTTTCACCTTCATCCTTTCAACAATAGGTATTATCAAATTGTATATTTTTGAACAATCATCTGAATAAATGTGAAATGGTATGCCATTGTTATTTTAATTTGTTTCTCCCTAATTCCTAGTGCAGTTGGTCATCCTTTCACAGGCTTGTTACCTTCTTCTGTGACTCATCCATTCATATCCTTTGCTGATTTCTCTATTTGATCATTTGTAACTTTTAATATATATTCTGGATACTAATCTTAGGCATAGCAAATATTTTCTCATCATTTGTGGTTTGTCTTCTCCATTTATAGATTTCTTTATTGTACATGAATATGTCATTTTACTCTACTTAGATCATTCTTTCCCATTATGGTTTGTGCTTTGTATGTAAATTCAAAAAATCCTGTAGAACAAAATTATTCTCCTACATGTTCTTACAAATATTTTTAAATGTTTCTTTTTTCTTACTTTTTAAATTGAAATAATTTCAAACTAATAGAAAAGTAGCAAGAATAGTACGAACAACTCCTGTTTGCCCTTCACCCAGATTCCCCCAATTGTTTTATATTTTACCATTCGTGTTTTATCATTCCTTCTGTATATCCAAATTTTCCATTTTAGAGTAAATACCAGACATCATGTCCCTTTACCCCTAAATACTACAGTATATATTTCCTAATAACAAGGACATTCTCTTACATAACTGAAGTACAGTAATCAAAATCAGAAAATTGGTATTAATTGAGTACTATTTCCTAATCTAAAATATTTAATTCAAATTTTGTCAATTGTCCCCAAAACGTTCTTTTTAGCAAAAAAAATTAGTTTAAAAAATCTGGTCCAGAATCTCATCTAACATCACAAATTAGTTGTCACATCTCTTTATTCTCCTTTGATCTGGAACAGTTCTTCCATCTTTCTTTGTCTTTCCTGACCTTGATATTGTTGAAGAGAATAGGCCTCTTCAACAAGAATAAGAACATTATTTGGTAGAATGTTCTTCAGTTTCGGTTTGACCAGTGTTTTCTCCTGAGTAAATGACTGTCTTTTTGTTCATGGCATTTTTAGCAGGAACACCACAAGAGGAACGCTGTGTCCTTCTCATTCATCAAAGGAGCAGGTACATAATGTGTATTTTAACCATCAACAGTGAAGTTAACTTTGATCACTGGTTAAGGTGGTGCATGCCAAGTTTCTCCACTGTAGTGACTTTTTTTTTGCCTTTCTAATTAATAAGAATTCTGTGAGGTGATCATTTGGAACTATGTAAATACCGAGTTCCTCATTAAACTACTAGCATCAATGATGATTTTGCCCAAATCATTTATTACCACTGTGATTGCCAAAGGATGATTCCTTAACTCCACCATTCCTTCTACATATATTAGTTGGCATT
This sequence comes from Balaenoptera physalus, assembly GCF_965194825.1. Taxonomy (NCBI): domain Eukaryota; kingdom Metazoa; phylum Chordata; class Mammalia; order Artiodactyla; family Balaenopteridae; genus Balaenoptera; species Balaenoptera physalus. The sequence continues at coordinate 40,051,274 of NC_138903.1, forward strand.
CTTCTACAAGGAAGAACTTTTCTTTCTCTCCATTTATTTATTTATTCATTCATTTACATCAGAATGGTCTACAGACTCTTGTTTTATTCCGTGCATTATGATCTGTTACTATTATTATTTATTTTGATGTTAAAATCGTCCTACATTTGGTCAGTGGGAGTCCCTCTAAGCTGACTCCTCTGTTCTTTTGATTTTCCCTACCATTTTTCAAGTACTTCCTTGTACTCTGTCACTACAAGATATTCGAGATATCTATGGTATAGGCAGACATAGATAGGCACAGATAGTATGTCTCTTTCCATTTCTGTCTTTGGATGGATAGATAGATAGATAGATATAAAGACATATTAAAACCCTTGAGTTTATACTGATATGTCCAATTTCAGTCAACACAATAGAGTATGTGGTCGAGTTCCCCTTTCCACATCTATAATGCCCTTCTCAAACTGTAAGAAATCTGATTCCAATTACCCTCAAAATATTTACTTATTTGCTCAATACTAAAAGACCCCCAAAGCAGTTTCAGAATAGCTAACTCATGTTATTGTGAAAACAAACCTACTAACTAAAGTTCAATATATGTTTTCAGGGTTTTTTTTTCTTTAGTCTTAATGTATTTAGTCAAAATACTGTGTTCCAAAATGAGTTGGCTGTGTTTCCCCACTCTTGTCCTCTCCTCCCTGTTTAGACTGATTATGTTACTCATTTGAAAAACAGTCTGGTTCATTCTTTTCCCATTTCTAGCTCTCGCTCAGTTTTTTGCTCCATCCTTGTCTGTTTCTCCTTTGTCTTTCTTATTTTGTAGTTGTGTTTCTCCCTTTTCCATTTGATTAATTTAGCTAGTGGTTTATATATTTTGTTACTTTTTTCAAAGAACCAGAATTTTGATTTATTACTCTGACCTACTGTTTTCTATTCCTAATCTTCATTATTTTTCTGCTTTTGCCTTTATTTTTTTCCTCTTTGCCCTTTCTTGTGGCTCATTTGTTGTTCTTTCTCTCACTTTTTAAGTTGACATAATTCATTCATTTTTATTGATTTAAGTGTTTAAGTATATGAATTTTTCCTCTGAGTTCTACTTTAAATGTATCCAATAGTGTCTGATATGTAGTGTTTTCATACTGGTTTGTTTGTTTTTAAAGATATTCTGTAATGTTGGCTTGTATTTTCCATTTCACTCCAGTTGTTTAATAGAAGACTTTTAAATTTCTAGTTGGAAAAAATTTTTTAATCCTAGTTCTATTTTACTGTGATAATAAAGTATTGTTTGTAATATTTCCATTGTATAAAACTTATTGTCGATTTCTTTGTGACCTAACATTTCATGGATTTTTGTAACTATGCTATGCGTAGCTGAGAAGGAAGGCATACTCCCTATTATTCAGTTCTAAAGTTCGTTATATGTAAATGAGATCTATTTTATTGATTATGTTGTTTACTTCTTCTGTATCCTTACTTATATTTCTGCCACTTGATCTGTTCTGCACTAGGAATGACCTATTAAAGTCTCCTATTAGCAATCTGTTTCTATCTGTATCATCTTGCATCTATAGTTTCTGCTTTTTAAAGATTTTTAGAGATTTGGTGCATAGGTTTTCATAACTGTTATACCTACATTGTGAAATTGAAATAAGATATCCTTTTTTGTCACATTTAATTATTTTTTGGCCTGAATTCTACTTTGTTTGATATCCTTGATCTCACAGTCCCCACTTATTTGTTATTTTCATTTTCTTATGCCTCTATTTTTAGCCTGTCTGACTCATTTTGATTTGAATGTATCTGCATACACCAGATATTTGGGTCTTGCTTTGTGAGCCATATTGAAAATATTTTTCTTTTAGTAGGTGAGTTAAGCCCATTCACACTTCTTGATAGGACATATTTTTTTTATCTCAACTCTGATATATTATTTTATATTGTAATCACCATGTAAACTATGTACGTTTACTGCTTCTTTTTCTTCATGATGTGTTTTCTTTGCTATTGTAATTTATAAATTCTCTTGGTGTTCAAGAAGGCTTGTGTTTTTGTTCTAGTGTTTATTTCTGTACTTATAACTTCTTTAAGACAATTGAACGTCTTCAGTTTTACCAAATAATATTAAATGTTTTAAAAGTGATTATAGCCAATACATTGAAATTTTCATTTCAATAAATATACTTTTATTTCTAGAAGTTTCCCTTGTTCTTTTTAAGTCTATATGTTCTTTCTTTTAAGTGGGATCCTGCTCTTATAATTTCTCTTGCTTATTTTCTCTTTAATCATTTTTAAAATACTTAGTTTAGGGTCCTTAACCAACAATTCTACCCTCTGATGTTCACCTTCCCTCTTTCCTGTGTTGGCTGACTCTTCTTTGTGTCAGATTGCTCCCTTGTGTGTTTATAAATGTTTCTGGTCATCCCATCTATGGGGCAAGTAGTAGAGCTGGGACTCCCACCTTCTGATTCCAAGTCCAGTGTCCTCTTCAATATGTCACAACTCACACACTCCACACCCAGAAGGCCTCTGCCTTCTACAAGGAGGATATTTTCCAAACAGAAAAGCGGTTCTAATAAGAATGACTTTCTTAAGGGGGTAACAGAACAAAATATCTTAAATTAGAGCTGTCCGAAAAATCTAGGGCCTGAGTCGGCCACACACATCTATCGCCCTGGCTGTTCACACATGCTATCTCCTTTGAGCACACTGATACCTCCACTTTTGTACTTCTGTAGATACTTCACACATAGAGTCTTACATTCATTGATTCAATCGTTTTCCATTTAGCAAATATTTATTGAGCATCTACTCTGATGTGCCAGGACCGCTTCCAGACATTGGGATTAATCAGTGATTAGGACAGAGTGAACACTTCTAAATACCCCAGATCGGAGATTCTCAGTCTTCTGCAACGTGCAACTTTTCTTCTTGCTTTGTTTTCCTTCCATGACACCTATCTTCCCATTCCTTCTGCTCTGACACATCTACCACAAAGGAACATCTGAAATGGCATGTATCTCTCTTTAAAATAAATTGAAAGTAAACGAGTTCTGAGACTTGCAAGACACCCCTGGAAATAACTGAAAACACTTTGGGGCATGTCAGGACCAGTTCTGGGAAGCACTGTTATTGATGTTCAAAGAATCTATGTTACACACACCCGTGGATGAAGAAAGCGCAGGGGAGGCCAGCAGAGCTAATACTTCTGAGCAAGCCCAAACTAGCCTATGAGCAAGGAAATATTTGCCCGGTTGGAGAATTTCTTTTGAGGAATGAGGTCATCCTGCAATCTAGAGCCTTTCGACAAGATGCAAGAGCCCTTGGCAGCAGGAGGGAGTGCCTTTGACAGTATTTCTGCTGGAACTTCCTTTTCTCCTCCATTGAAGCCTTGCCTCTCAAGCCTCCCTTGCCCTGATGTCCTCATAAATATCACTGCCCCATTCCTCTGAGCTCCTGAAAATTGATGCTCTTCATTATTTTGTGCTCACTTGGGTTATATCCACATTTCAAGTCCTCATCCTGAGCATTTAAAAGAAGAATTAGCACCAACCTTCACAAACTCTTCCAAAACATAGAAGAGAAGGGAGCACTCCCTAACTCATTCTATTAGGCTAGTATCACAAGAAAAGAAAGGTTATGAATACCCCTTAAGAACAGAGATACAGGAATCCTCAACAAAATACTAGCAAGCGAGATCCAGCTATATATAAAAAAGAGTATACACCATGACCAAGTGGGATTTATTCCAAGAATGCAGAGTTGGTTTAGCATCTGAAAATTAATTGATGTAATATATCATATTAACAGAATGAAGGACAAAAACCACATGATCATCTCAATAGACACAGAAAGAGCATTTGACAAAATCCAGCACTGTTTTTTGATAAAAACACTCAACAAACTGAGAATAGGAGGGAACTTCCTCAACCTAATAAAAGCCTTACACACACACACCAAAAAACAACAACAACAACAACAACAACAAAAATAAAATAAAAACACACACACACAGGTAACATCACGTCTGATAGTGAAATATAGGATACCCTCTCCCTAAGATCAGAAAAAAGACAAGAGTGTTCACTCTTGCCACTCTGTTCAACAATGCTCTCAGGGATACATGACCAATACACAGAAATCAATTGTATTTTTGTACATTAACAATGAACAATTTGAAAGCTAAATTAATATTTACAATAGCATCGAAAAGAATAAAATACTAAGGAATCAATTTAACCAAAAACTAAAACACTCGTACATGAAAACTACAAAACATCAGTGAAAGAAACTTAAAAAAAACCTTAAAAAATGGAAAGATACCTATTTCATGGATTGGAAGACTTAATATTGGTAAGATCGCAATGCTTTTCATATTGATCTAAAAATTTAATGCAATCACTATCATAATTTAAAATGCTTTTTTGCAGAAAACCTGATCTGAAAATTCACATGGAAACGCGAGGGACCCAAAATAGTTAAAACTGTCTTGAAAAAGAAGAACAAAGTTGGAGGATTTGTGCTTCCCAATTTCAAAACTTACTACAGAGCTACCATAATCAAGGCAGTGTGTTACTGGTATAAAGGTCACATACAGATCAATGGAATAAAATTGACAGTCCAGAAGTAAACTCTTACATTTACAGTCAATTGATTTTTGACAAGGGTGCCAAGATAATTCAGTGGAGGAAAGAATAATCTTTTCAACAAATAGTGCTGCAACAACTGGATATCCATATCTTAAGAATGAATTTGTACCCCTGCTACACACCAATACATGGTCATCATACCATAAACAAAAATTAAGTTGAAATGGACCAGAGACCTACATGTAAGAGCTAAAACTGTAAAACTCTTGGAAGAAAATATAGGAGTAAATCTTGAACTTAGTTTAGGCAATGATTTTCTTGGTATGACACCTAAAGCACAAGCAACAAAAGAAAAATAGACAAATTGATTTCATCAAATTTAAAAACTTTCATGCTTCAGAGGACACCATCAAGAAATGAAATGACAACTCACAGCAAGGGAGAAAATATCTGAAATCACATATCTTCTAAGGGACTTGTATCTAGAATTTATAAAGAACTCGTACAACTCAACAAAAAAGACAAGTGACCCAATTTAAAAATGGACAAAGGATTTGAATAGACATTTCTCCAAAGAAGATATACAAATGGCCAGTAAACATATGAGAAGATGTTCAATATCATTAGTTGTTTGGGAAATGGACATCAAAACCACAATGGGATACTACTTCACACCCACTAGATTGGTTATACTCAAAAAGATGGACAATAATAAGTATTGGTGCAGATGTGGAGAATTTGGAACCTGCATACATTCCTAATGGGATGTAAAATATTACATCTGCTTCGGAAAACCATTTGGCAGTTTCTATAAAAGTTAAACACAGAGTTTTACCATATGACCCAGAAATTCCATCTTTAGGTATATGCTCAGTAGAATTGAAAACATATGTCCACACAAAAACTTGTACATGAATGTTTATAGTAACATTATTCATAAGAGTTAAAAAGTGGAAATAACCCAAATGTCCATCATTTGATGAATGGATAAGCAAACTATGGTATATGCATACAATGGAGCATTATTTGGCCATAAAATTATATAAATTAACTGATTCATATTAATGTATCAGTTGATCAACCTTGAAAACATTATGTGAAGTGAAAAATGCAATATACAAAAGGCTATATATTGTATAAGTTCCTCATATGAAATATCCAAATAGGCAAATCCATAGAGAAAGGCTGTAGGTTAGTGGTTGCTGAGGGTTGGGAGCAGGAGAAATGGGGAGTGATTGTTAATGGGTTTCTTTTAGGGATGACATAAATGTTCTAGAATAAATGATGATCAATGTACTACTTGTAAATATATTAAAAGCCACTGAATTGTACACTTTAAAAGGTGAACTTTGTGGTATGTGAATTTTCTTTCAATAAAGCTATAAGGAAATATTTTTAATTCATTAAAATTAAATAAAATTAAAAATTCATTTCCTCAGTTGCACTAGTCATACTTCAAGTGCTCAATAGCCATACATGGCTAGTAGCTACCACATTGAGTACACAGATATAGAACATTTTGGGTTATCACAGAAAATTTTATTGAACAGTGTTGATCTAAGTCTCACTACAACATCCCAGAGATTTAAGAAATATATCAAACCCACGCAGTGTAAGGGCCTTATTTGAATTCTTACTTGGACAAACAGTAAAATAAAGTTGAGAAGATGGGGAAATTTTGAATATTGATTGGATGTTTGGTTATATTAGGAATTACTGTTAAATGTTTTAGGTATGACAATACAATCATGGTTACGTCTTCTGAAGGTACTTATCGTTTAGAGATAAATACTAAAGTACTTATGGATGAAATGATACAATGTCTGGGATTTGCTTCAAACTAACCCAGGGATCGGGAGATCAGCGCAAATAGATATAACAAAATTGGCCATGAGTCAATAACTGTTGAATTTCAACAATGGGTGTCTGGGAGCTCATTGTGCCCTTCTCTCTATCTTTGAAAATGTTGGAAATTTTTCATAATAAACAGTCAATAAACAAACAGGCAGCCACTACTTATTCGTATCTAATTGACAATTACCTCATGAAAGTATAGTGTTGTCAGATTTTCTAACGTTTTAAGAGAATTCAGAAATCCAGATTCTTATGTAAAATCTCTGGCATTTCATTGCTGGTTCATTTGTTTAATTACAGAGCACAAAAAAACAATCACATCTGGAGCCTGGGTTCAGTACACAGCCCCCACTCTACAAGGTCCAGTTTAGAATAATCAATAGAATTAATGGATTCTGAGGTCATCCATCATGAAAGTGATTTATTTTGAGCATATAATTAATATTGTGTATCTCATTTTTAAAAATTATGACCTATTTCAAAAAGGTACAAAGAATAATAAAATAATCACTCATATACCTGCTATGCAGCCTTAACAAATCTTAATATTTAGCCATATTTGCTTCACAAAGAAATAAAATGTTATGGATACCATTAATGTCCTCTTTCTGCCTCTCCTTAATCCCATTCCCTCTGCCTCTCCAAATAACACTATCCTGAAGTTTCCATCCATCTTTCCAACCAAATTTATAGAATTTCACTACAGCTGTATGTATTCATAAACAAATAAATGTTTTTGTCCTGTTTCCAGATGTTAAATAAGCAGTTTCATTTTTTAAAAAATCAATTGCGCTTCTATCTACCAACAACAAACAGCTAGAAAACTAACTTTTAAAAAGACCATTTAGAATAAATCAAAAAGTAATATCTATCTAGGAATAAAGCTAACAGAAGATAAGCAAGACATTTAGGGAGAAAATGATAAACTACTTTGAAAGGCATTAAAGAAGACCTAAATAAATGGAGAAATATATTACATTCATGGGCTGGAAGATTCAATATCATGAACATATCAATTCTCCTTAATGTCATTCCAGTCACAATCCCAAAAGAGACATAAAGTGGAGGGGGAAAAAAATCAAGTTGCAGAAGACAACGTACAAAATGATCTATTTATATCAATTTCAAAAACACACAAAAGCAAACAATATATTGTTTAGCTATACAAACATATATGCAAACTAGAATGAAAAGTAAGAATGTGATAAGTGGAAATACATGATAAGAGCTACAATTGAGTAGGAAGGGAACAGGAATTCAAAGGTGACGAAAATGTTCTATTTCTTAAACAGAGGGACGTGAACATGAGTGCTCATCGTATGAAAATTCTTTATACCTTACACATGCTTTATAAATAGTGTTTTGTGTTCAATCAATATTTAATAAAGACCAATTTTTTAAAAATAATGATATACATCTATAACACTACCATGGCAATATGTCAACAACATATACGGTCAAGTGATAATGTTGAAAACCCTTATACACAATATTAATTAAAATATGTACCAAAATATTAAGAGTGGCGGTGTAAAATATTACATAGAATATGCACAAATTGTTAATAGTGGTTATGTATAATATTAAATAAAATATGCACCTAATTTTAATAATGGTTATATATAATATTAAGTAAAATGTGCACCAAATTAACAGTGGTTATGTCCTAGGGAAAGTTTGGCTGTCTTTAATTTTCTCTGTTGTATAGGAGTTGGATATTTTGCAATTCACCATCAGAAAAAAAAAAAAGAAAACAGAAAAAATTTTAATAACAAAGAATCATAGACTTGCAGGAAATATTCAAGGTATATTATATGGAGAAAAGACTGGATGGATTAAAAGAGAAAACCCTGAGAGCAAAGCAAAAACAGGGGAGGGGGGTCTTAAAGTGATTCAAAGATGGGGTAAAGTGTGGTGACCAAGGAACTGTAAAGAAAGAGCTAGATTCAAAACACTTCATGGAAGGGCTCTAGGGACAATGAGACAAGAAAGTGCCTACATCTAAGGGGTGGGGAGAAAGGGAAGATATGCTTTCAGGGGGAGGTAGAAATTATATGTCTGAGACATAATAGCAAACTTACCTCGTTCTCTTTTTATAAATGAGAATATAGGCACAGAGAGTTTGAGCAACTTGTCCAAGTTTCTCAGCTGACAAGTGATAGAAGTGGAATTCAAATCCCAGCTGTCCACAGCCAAGGCCTTTGCGCTTAACTGCTATACAGGTGCACCTCTTGCTATCCATTAGGCAATGTCCAGTTCCACTTCTTTGATATTAGTGGTTAGGGGAGTTTAAAGGAGATGTTAGTACCGAGGACAGAATATTTGGGAGTACACTACATAGAGATAGCTGTTAAAACTGAAAATGAGTTCTCTGATAGGAGATTACAAATGATACAAAGAAGAGAACTGAAGAAAATCTTGGAAAACAGACCCCTTTACTACCGCTATTATCTTAACAAAGTCAAGTGATAAGAAATAGAAGTGACAAGAATTAGAGAAAGACATGTGTTCAAATCCCACCTCTGCTACTTACTAGCTGGGTGATCTCAGGGAAAACCGCTTAACCTCTCTGTGTGGCAGTTTCTCATCTGTAAAATAGATGGCCATGAGAATTACATGAAATTGTATGTAAAGTACTTAGTATTGTAGCAGCCATATAATGGGTGCTCAATAAATGCCACTTTATTTTTAATTTTGTATTAGAAACAGGAAGATCAGAGACTGAGAAAGTAGTATTTAGGCACATAAACATATTTGTTGAAACTCTAAAGAAATGTGCTTCTTCCTGACATTTTTATAAAAGTTCTCCATTTCTTAGGGCAAGCTAATCTCTCCCTTGCCTCCCAGTTACCAAATTATGCATCACTTTACTCATTACTTTGATCTATTTCCCTTCTAAGTAGAGGTACCCTTTCTTTCTTTTTTTCTTTCTTTCTTTTCTTCTCTAAGTGAGAGAATCATAGGCGTGAGAAAACAAGGAAATAGAGCAGATCTGAGAACCATATCACAAATAAACACTGTAAAATACATGTGTTAAAGTTATTTTTAAAATAAAAAAATACAAATTTGAGAAAAGGACAGTATACTACCAAAAAGGATAAGGAATAATTGCAATATGAATTCTAGAAATGATAAATGTTATCACTAAAGTTAAAACCTCAGTGGACAATTTAAGGAATTAGATATATTTGAAGAGCGGACTGGTGACTTGAAAGACATTTCTTGGGATATTTCCCAGAATGCAACACAAAGAGATTAAGAGCTGGAAAATATGAATGAGTGACAAAGAAAGAGGCATGTAGAAAAGCATGAAAGAGTCCAACATATACTTAATAGAGTTCCAGAAAGAGAAATTAAACAGAATGTGGAAAAAAACAACCTTCAAAGGGGCAATGACTAAGGATTCTCCACAGTGCTTGAAGACATGAATCCTTAGTTACAGGAAAAACAACAGATCGCAATCCAAATAAATAAAAATAAATTTCAGCCACAAAAGCTCACCATGAAAGCTTATCAAATATATGCAGTTAACACGCCACCATCAAAAAAAAAAAACCCAAAAAACAAAAAACAAGCCACCATCAACATTATAGAGAAATATAGTTAAAAACAAGTCAAGAGAACAAAAATGAGTGATGCTGGAACTCTCATACATTGTTGGTGGGAATGCAAAATGGTATAGCTGCTCTGGAAAGTGGTTTAGCAGTTTCTTATAAAATTAAACATACACTTATCATGTGACCCCAAAATCCCTCTCCTGGGTATTTACCCTAAAGAAATAAACTCATATGCTCAAAAACAGTGTGCATTAAAAAATTTGTGTGCAAACATTTATAACTGTTTTAGCTGTAATAGCCCAGAACTGGAAACAACACAAATGTCCTTCAATGAGAGAATGGATAAACAAACTGTGATACTTCCATAGAATTGAATACTACTCAGCTATAAAAATGAACTACCAATACAAGCAACACCGTGGATAAATCTCAAATGCATTCTGCTAAGTGAAGGAAATCTGACATAAGGATCCATACTGTATGGTTGCATTTATATGACTTTCTTGAAAAGACAAAACTGTAGTGATGGAAGACAGATCTGTGGTTGCCAGGGGTTAGAAGGGGAGCACGAGAAAGTTTTGGGATGTTGCAACTGTTCTATATGCTGACTGTGGTAAGGGTAACACAAATCTACATGTTTTAAAATTCACAGAGCCACACATCAAATGAAAAAGTCAATGTTACAATATGATAATTTAAAAATGAAAAGTGGAAAACCTGACTAAATCAATAACCTTGGAAGAAATAAAAAAGACAATCCAAGATTACTGCTAAAAAGCCACCAGGCCCAGGGGGTTTAATGGGCGATGTCTCCTAACCCTTCAAAGAACAGATGTTCTCCTCGTTACACTGATCAAGAACTTCTAAAAATATTGTTTCCAACTCTCCTTCTGTTATGCTAACTAGCAAAACCCTAATACTGATATCAGATAAAAAGAGTGCTAGCAAAGAAAGAAGGGAAAGAGGAAAGGAGGAAGGGAAAGGAGGAGAGGGCAAGAAAAAACTATGGGTGAATCTCAGTTATGAACATAGTTGCTAAAATCCTAAATAAAATCTTAGAAAATTGAACCTAGCAACATATTGAACAAATGATACATCGTGACAAGGAAGAGGAGAAAATTCCCAAAGAATATTTTAGGCTTTAGAGGAACTCAATAAAACAAAAACTCAAGGTAGATTGATAAAGCCACAAAGTAAGACAGCTGTGAGGCTAAGGGAAGATGCTTGTACATGCAGTGTATCTAAATGTACAGAAAAAGATCTGTGTTTCCATTTCTGACAATATTAGACAGTAGATATTCTTACAAATTCACCACTAGGGGACATATATAAAGCCTGGATGTGTGTAAAGTCGTAGAATAGGAAGGAAGCTTTTCTTGAGCTGGTCTTTGGATACCTCTCTAGTATCTTTTCACACTGACTGTGCCCAGCACATTACTCAGCAGCAATCCCAGTGAGGCTTACAGCAAGACACAAAAACCCCAATGTTTCTTTTTTTTCCAATCCTTCCTTCCCTCACCCCATCTCCCCCTTGTCAACCACAAGTCTGTTCTCTATATCTGTGAGTTTGTTTTTATCTTGTAGATATGTTCATTTGCATCATATTTTAGACTCCACATAGAAGTGATATGGTATGGTATTTGTCTTTCTCTTTCTGACATACTTCACTTAGCATGATAATCTCTAGGTCCATCCATGTTACTGCAAATGGCATTATTTCATTCTTTTTTATGGCTGAGCAGTATTCCATTGTATATAGGTACCACATCTTCTTTATCCATTCATCTGTCGATGGACATTTAGGCTGTTTCCATGTTTTGGCTGTTGTGAATAGTGCTGCTATGAACGTAAGGGTGCATATATCTTTTTGAATTGCAGTTTTGTCTGGATATATGCCCAGGAGTGGGATTGCTGGATCATATGGCAACTCTAGTTTTAATTTTTGGAGGAACCTCCACACTGTTTTCCATACACCAGCAGTGTAAGAGGGTTCTCTTATCTCTAGGCCTCTGCCTTTCCTGCCCCCAGCCTCCTGGTCAGTTACTACTTGTCCTTGTCATACCCAGGCTCTCTCTTCCAAGAGAACTCCTCCATCCCCATAGTCTCTGCACAGACCACCAGCATACATGCTTTTGTCCATATATGTTTTTCTCTCTCCAACTGAGCTGAAAGCTCCGTAAGGGAAGAAACCCCATCTTACCCATGTGCATCTTAGCATACAGCAGAAGCTCGATAGACCTTCATTGTCTGAACTGAACCTGAAACACAGAAAGTAAAAATTTTAAATCAAGTAATGACATATTGATTTTATAAAAATGAGGAATGCTCTTTATAAAAAAAAATGGTCAAGGAATATATCAAAGTACAAAGAAGAAAGCTGCAAATCCCCCAGAGTCCCTGGCAAGATCCAGCGTCTACAGATCCAATGATGGAGACAGAGAATATAACAGTCCAGATACTCTGAAATAATTTCATAAGAACACAGTTGGACTAGATATGTTAGATCTAATAAAACATATGAAATTTAATAATACTTTAATTTAACTTGAGAAAAAAACCTGAAGTGAATCTGCAGGAATTTTCTGAACCATCCATGAATGTTTCTGCACCACGAGCAGTATTAGTGAGCTTTTAAAAGTGATTCAGACTCCCAGGCAGATGATCTGCATTTGGCAGAGTAGTTAACCACTGCAATTACTGTGTAACTTTGGGACTGGTTAAGGAGTTCCCAAGAGGAAAGAAAAGTTTTACTCAGAAACAAATGTATCGAGTTAAGCAATGGGGAGTTCAAAAACAATTATTATTAAGAGCTTCACTGTTTTTTTAACTTGGCAAAATTGGTTTTCATTACTTTTGCTCTTGGTTCAATAAAAAGGCTTTTAAATTGGCTCTTTTTAGAATTTAATAAGCTCCTTAAAAGTGATGCAACTATTTCTTAAATCCTGAAATAAGCTTTCCACTGCATTCAAATGTGCCCATCTGAAAAGGTTGATTCCAATCAATGGAATTTAACAGATACACCTAATTGAAGGATTATTTAGTGAGATTCTGTACTTCCCTACAGAATACAATGTAGGAGAGTCACTGCCCCTACTTTTCTGGAACTTACAGTCTGGTAGAAATGTGTTCATTCATTCTGCAAATACTTTTCACAAAAGATGACAACGTGTCCAGCACTGTGCAATACACAGTGGTTGTGATGTTTACGTCACACCAGGGGTAAATGACGAGTGAAGAGATCACTTTGGACTGATACAGTCACAGAAAAGTATCTCATTGGTGCAGTCTCCACCATTATGGTAGTATCAGTTCCAGAGATAAGAAAGTCATAAAGGTAATGAGTTTGGGGTCAGTGTTACCAAGATTTTTTCAGTTGCCTGGCCTCACAACTTCAGAGCAAATGGTATCTGTTTTAAGTAAACTGATTTTGAGATCCCTTTGAGGAACTCACAAGAAAACAGTCAACCCTCAGTTCTTCCAGACTCAGCACTCTACTGCAATTGGTTTCCAGTCCCTGAACCTAAGGGTCTTGCTTTGTAGATGCTTTCTAAAAAGAGTGATGGACACTACTATATATAAAATAGATAACTAATAAGGACCTACTGTATAGCACAGGGAACTCTACTCAATACTCTGTAATTACCTATATGGGAAAAGAATCTAAAAAAGAGTGGATATAGGTATATGTATAACTGAATCACTTTGCTGTACACCTGAAACTAACACAACAATGTAAACAGCTATACTCCAATAAAAATTTTTTAAAAAATAAAAAAAGAGTGATGGAGTGGTCAAGAGTCTGGACTCTGGAACCGGGCTGTCTGATTTCAATCCCAGCCTCTTCCCCTGGTGAGCTATGTGATCGGGGACTACTTACTAAATCTCTTTGTGCCTCAGCTTCCTCATCTTTAAAATGGGGATAATAATACTACCTATATAATAGTTTGAGGCTTAAATTGAATAGCAGGTGCTTGGTAATTGTTAACTATCTTCTTTTTCAAGTGAGGGAACAGAAAGAAAAGAGGCCCATGGATAGAATATGAGTGAGTGAGCACACTTAAGGGGTAGGAGGGGGATGGAAAGCCAGAGAGGAAAGTAGAGAAAGGACAGAAGAACTGGAAGGTAGGTAACAGATTGTGGTGCCCTAGAAAGCAAGGAAAGAGAGAGTCTCCAGAAACAGGAAAGCATCAGCTTCAGACACCGCAGTTTGAGGAGAAAAGGTCACTGTATTTGGGAAGTAGGAGGTCCTTGCTGATCTTTAAGAGACCAGCACTACTGGCCAATATTGCTTTCTTGTTATCTGGTTTACTTTGAATTCGTACAACTGTTAGCCACTTGGCACTTCCTCTGTGATTATATTTGGTCAGTTTCTTAAAGGACGAAATACTGTGTAATGGGATAGTGTCTGGCTGCATACTGGCTCTAGCAAGAGCTAGAACAGTGATTCTTAACTTCACATTTTCAAAATGCCAGGACTTGTATATTTTATAATAATATGAACTCTCAAAGATAATGATGATTCATAATAATGAGTAATGTAGTGCTATAAAATATACTTTTCAGAAATTTTTCAAAACCGAGATCTCACTCAGTTATATCTCAGAGTACCTCAGGGAATGAAAGGTCCTGCAAACAGAAATATATTTAAATTCATCTATGAATCAAATAGATGCCTAGTGATTCATTTAATATTATGGGACAAACTGTTTCTGGGTACCTGCTTTTTGTCACACGCTAAGGTGTGGTCTGGGGATTGGTGGATGGTTTGACCTAGTTCTGAACCTCAAAGTTCAGGAGAGAGAGGTAAACAATCTTAATGTAAGCCAATCAGTCTATGGAAGCAGTGGGCACAAAATACAATGTGCAAACTGACAAAGGAAGGACCCACTTAGCCTGGAGGAGTTTAGAAGCTACACTAAGGAGGTGACATTTGAACTAAATCTTGAAGGCTGAGCAAGGACTTGCCAAGTGGAAAAGAGAGAAAAGGAAATCTCACTTTTTAGAAAAGTGAGTCAGGTGTCTTGTCATCAAAACAGAATATCCCCAGAGGGCTGCACGTACCTACAGACTTTTTCATTGTCAGTTACAACATTCAGACACTCTTAGATAGAACCAGCTGGCTTCTTTGGGGGGAAATTTCAACTTCTAACTATATTTTGTTTTCTAGAACTCTGTATGTAACAATGAGATGTTTTTTTTTAAAGCAGGCTCTGCTTTAACTGGATATTTGTGGCACATCAAAGAGGAAGATATGCTGGGAGAGAGTCTGAGAGTATTGAGTAAGAATGATTTTCAAGTAAGGTCATAAAAGCAACCACATTTTGTGTCTGAGGGTGTATCGGGGGTCCCCAAGCCCACCCCCAGGCGATGATTCAAGGGGGGTTCTCACAGGACTCAGCATATAGTTGTACTCATGGCTGAGATTTATCACAGTGAAAGGAGACAAAGCACAATCAGCCCAGGGAAAATGCGCATGGGGAGAAGTCCAGGGGAGACCAGGGGCAATTTTCCAAGCGTCCTCTCCCAGTGGAGTCACAAACAACTTGTGACAACACATATGAAATGTTGCCAACTATAGGTGGTCCTTATAGATACGGTGCCCAGGGTTTTTACTGGGGGCTGGTCACATAGGTACCCCTTGCTTAGCACATCCCCGAATTCCAGACTCCCAGAAGGCAAGCAGGTATTCAGCATAAACCTTAATGTTTGCACAGTCTAGGCACAGTGAGCCGCCCTTATCAGTTCTGGGAATGGTGAGAACCCTTCCCAAATCCAAGTTCCCAGACTCCAGCCAAGGGCCAATCTTGTAAGCAGGCCTTTCCAAGGATAAGCAGTTAGGCATGCTATGTTAACTCTTTTCTGCCCTAAGGGTAATATTGGCCCCATGGATACTTTTTTCTTTCTTCCTGGGTTGTATCATTATTCCATTCTCTTGAGATCTAAAGCACAGGCCTATTAGTAGAATTGAACCAACATATATTTGGGTTTTGAGTGTGTGTGTGTGTGTGTGTGTAAAATAATCATCATACCTGAGTCAGCCTAAACATTTTGAGTTGCAAATGTTGTCTGGAGTCTTTCCTTTACTGCTACAATTTGTTTTTAGTTTTATTGAAGTATAGTTGATTTACAATGTTGTGTTAATTTCTGCTGTATAGCACAGTAACTCAGTTATACATATATATATTCTTTTTCATATTCTTTTCCATTATGGTTTATCACAGGATATTGAATATACTTCCCTGTGCTATACAGTAGGACCTTGTTGTTTATCCATCCTACATACACTAGTTTGCATCTGCTAATCCCAAACTCCCAATTCTTTCCCTCCCCCACCCTCCCTCCCCCCTTGGCAACCACAAGTCTGTTCTCTATGTCTGTGAGTCTGTTTCTGTTTCGTAGATATGTTCATTTGTGTCATATTTTAGATTCTACATAGAAGCAATACCATATGATATCTGTCTTTCTGACTTACTTCACTTAGTATGATAATCTCTAGGTCCATCCATGTAGCTGCAAATGGCATTATTTTGTTCTTTTTTATGGCTGAGTAGTATTCCATTATATATATACACACCACATCTTCTTTATCCATTCATCTGTTGATGGACATTTAGGTTTTTCCATGTCTTGGCTATTGTAAATAGTGCTGCTATGAACATAGGGGTGCATGTATCTTTTTGAATTATAGTTTTGTCTGGATATATGCCCAGGAGTGGAATTGCTGGATCATATGGCAACTCTATTTTTAGTTTTTTGAGGAACCTCCATACTGTTTTCCATAGTGGCTGCACCAATTTACATTCCCACCAACAGCGTAAGAGGGTTCCCTTTTCTCCACACCCTCTCCAGCATTTATTATTTGTAGAGTTTTTAGCGATGGCCATTCTGACAGTGTGAGGTGATACCTCATTGCAGTTTTGATTTGCATTTCTCTGATAATTATGGCTACTGCATTTTGAAGTCGTCACCCAGATGAGTAATTACAAGAAAGTGTTGTGGCCTACTGTCAATGTTGTATTTTTTAAATCATCCTTCAGCCATTAAAATTTGCTTCACCTGCTCTTAACGTGAGTTTTCTATATGTAGGTGCTCAGGGAGAGAACAAAAAAATACTCCTCTGAGCAACATTTCTTCTTTACTTTGGTCACATTTTTCTCTTTAATGTCCATACCTCATCTGTTGTGTATGAAACGGTAATTCCATTTTTAGTACTGAGTTTGCTTATGAGTCAGATTTTTACTTCCCTTTCATTGTTTACTGTGTGGTTGACATGCATGTCAATCCTGCATAAAGCAAAGTCAAAGCTTCACAAGCTGGGAAATATTTGAAATTGCTGATAATCACAGTTTATTCAAATAAGACTCTCACTTCCTAAGAATTCTTCTATATCATCTAATACCCAAATCTTACGGATCAATTACCTTCAATTTTTACTCCTAGAAGATTATAGTACTTCAAATAATGACATTCCTGTATACGTTCTTCTTCAAATCCTTATCCCCCCAACAGTGATTTCAATTGATTATGTATTTATTTTTATTTATTCATGGAATAAACATTTATTTAATGTATATCACATGCCTTCTGGTTATTACGTGTACAAATAATGAAGAAAACAAGGTCACTATCCTCAAGGAATTAAATGTCTAATAGGAAAGTCAAACAGGTTTAAAAAATACAAATATCTATAAAACATCAGGTATTCAGGGCATGGAATAAGTAGAGGGGATGCAGTTCAAGAGAGTCAGAAAAGGTTTCAGATATATGAACTGAGGCTTAAAAGATAAGCAAGTAGGGCTTCCCTGGTGGCGCAGTGGTTAAGAGTTCGCCTGCCAATGCAGGGGACATGGGTTCGAGCCCTGGTCCGGGAAGATCCCACATGCCGCGGAGCAACTAAGCCCGTGAGCCACAACTACTGAGCCTGCGCTCTAGAGCCCACGAGCCACAGCTACTGAAGCCCATGTGTCTAGAGCCCGTGCTCTGCAACAAGAGAAGCCACCGCAATGAGAAGCCCGCACACCACAACAAAGAGTAGCCCCCGCTTGCCGCAACTAGAGAAAGCCCAAATGCAGCAACGAAGACCCAACACAGACAAAAATAAATAAATAAAATAAATGAATTTATAAAAAAGATAAGCGGGAATTCATCAGAGAACTTCCAACATTCTGCATATACAATGACCTATACACGAGGAAAACTTTTCCTTTCTTCTAGGGTCTTAGTCTGGTCTAATAATTAAATTGACATAAGACAGATGAACAGGAGAAAAAAGTATTTAATTTAGACTTATTGGAGCTCATAGAAATATGAGACTTAAAGAAGTGACCAAAACAGGGAGCTTTTATACCTTTTAGACAAAAAAATAATAAGTCTGTGAAGAATCTACAAGACAAAGAAGTTTGGACTTAGGGTAGTAAGTTAGTGAAGAAGCAACAAGGTTTGTTTATACAGCCTTCTCGGCCCTGAATTTCCTGTCTCTAGTGATGAGGGTGCCTTCTCCCCTCCTGGTACAGGGAGGGTACCTTTCATATGAGAGATTTATTTCCTGATTTCAGGGGGACAAAGGAAGGTCAGAGTGTCTTTCTTGTGCCAGCTGTTTCTTAAGTAACTTTAATTCAAAATAATGAATATGCCAAAGTGGCATATTTGGAGGTAGCCTGCCCTGAACCCCATCAGAGCCAAAAATGGAAACAAATGGCATGTTGAAGGAAATTGCTAGTAGCTTAGTAAAACTAGCTTGCCAAGGGTGAGGCATGTGACAGGAGATAGAACTGAAAAGGTTATCAGAGGCCAGATCGTGAAGGGGCTTGGAAACTCTGCTTGTGAATGTTGACGTTGTCCTGAAGGCAATGTTTAATCCTTGAAGAATATTATGCAAGAAAGAGATATAATAAGGTTTAATGTTAGAAAAAAAATATCTCTCGGGGCAGACTGAAGGGGTTAAAGCAGAAGCTATTGAGTCCGATTAGGAAGATGTTGGCTAATCCCAATTCAAGACCATCTTTTAAGCTGTATTCAAAAAAGAGACTATGATGGGCATGGACAACATCTATAAAATGCTCTCTCTCAGGATCGTCTTGAGTAATACACACACATTGTCTAGCAGAGAGTGGCCAGTCATACGACACATGCTTTGCACCACTTCCCTTTTTCCTTCTCCTATAGAACATGTTAAGCTTTTACTTCCCTTTATTCATGTCTCACGTGAAGCTCATGGTGGCAGTGTAGGTGTGGGTGTGAATGAGAGGAGCTAGTGATGGTGAAGATAACTGAAGAGCCTGCAACAGAGAGGAAACTGAGGACCATGTGAGGCAAAGGAGACCTGTTTGGGCAATTTTTTAAATCAACTTTTTCATTGGACAAAAACAAATTCACGAATAAATGTGAGTTGCAAAAAAAAAAGTCAAGTGCCAAAGTCCATTTAAAAAACTGAAAATCCTACACTAGTCTACTCCCATCTTCATAAGTAACCAGTGTTAAGAATTTGCATTGTCTCTTTTCGGAATTTTTTTAATACACTTTAACAGGTATGTGCATGATTTGGTTGTTCTTTGTTTGTTTTGTTTTTAAAAATATCACATTATACCTATTGTTGTACAGCTTGCTTTCTCCACCCAGATATATTCCTTGGAGATCACTCCATGTTAGCACATGAGGAACTACCTTGTTCTTTCTCACCAAGGCATATAATTTCATAGTATGGCTAAATCATACATTTAACCAGTGCCCTACTGATGGACTTTCAAGTTGTTGTCGTTATTATTATTTTTATTATTACTATCATTGCTATTACAAAGTGCTGTAATTTCCATCCTTGTGTATTTATCTTTGAACGAGTATACAAGTATTTCTGAATAATAGGTTCCTAGAAGTAGAGTCAATAATATGTATTTCAAACTTTCATAAATAACATTGGGTCTCTTTTGCCCAGTGATTCCCCAGCTGGGTGAGAGAGAGCTGCCCCTCTGTGTTGCCTGGGAAGCTCGTCAAAACCACCTGGGCCATCCTGACATGCACACCCCCATCAGATTCCAGGGGGTAGAGAAAGGGGGAGAAGTGATATGTGTAGTTCCCTGGGTGATTTTGTTCCATACCTCCCTCTCTTGAGGACCATTGCTTTAGCTCTTCTAATTAGGAGACTGATGCTCTGAGTTAATTCATTTTCCACTGGAGAGAGCTGTGTTGGCCACAGTCCCTGCGAGAGAAAATGTTCCCTTAATATTTGCAGGCCCTGTATTCTTCAAGAAGCAACTCTTTTTTTCTCCAGAGTCAACATTGTTTAATGTGAACACTTCCCGGTTCAAAAGAATAGGTCATTGATGGTCTACAAAGCAGGAGGGAACCCAAGAGTTTTTCTATTTCATCTCCAGGCCTCTAGTCAAAACCATATTTAACCACTTAGGGTCTAAGTGCCTCAATTGCTTCATCCTTATCCCGACCCCATACTCCAGGTGACTGTCCTAAAAACTCCTCAAAAAGAATGTTAATATTTTTGGGAAAAAAGAAGTAAATAGACAAAACAGTAAGGTTGCTCTCAATAAGATAGGAACCTGAAATTGGACATAAAAGGCAAAAAGACTGTTTAACCCCTTTAACAATTTTCAGACAAGCAATTGAATCTTTGTGTAACTTCCTTGAAAAAGAAACTTTAACCTAAAGGGTCAACACACTTTACTAGAATTCAAAGGCCCAAGATTTTTAAAAAAAGGACTAAACTTCAGAAATGGGGACTAATTATCTAAGAAGAGAGAAAAATGGAAGTTGGGGATATTTTCAAAAATAGCTTCCAAGCACAGGAAACAAAATCATCATCTTCATCATCATCATCATCATCACTAGCTGCTCTCCGTTTTCACCAGGAATGAGTCACTTAGACATAGATTTGAATTACACATAAAGACAGACTTAGCACATTTCTTAAAGCAAACCTTCATTCTAGTTAAAGCATTTAGTTGCACTTAAATGAGAGATAATAGATTATCCTTCTTTTTGGAATGAGAAGCTATATGAAAATTGTACCAAGTTGTATGTAACCCCCAACGTGTCAGCCTTCCCTACTTCTGACAAAGACTCTCTCCTTAACCAAACTTGAGTCAGGCTCCTCTGAGTCCTCTTCTCAACTAGGCCCCAACCTTCAGTTCTGTCCTTGGCCCACTTAGTTCAGTGTTAGCAAGAATCCTGCTGGGTCAGCTTAGCAAAAACCCTCGCTCTTGATATCTGACCAAATGCCTCATCCCCCACCTTCAATATCTTATCTCTCTGGCTTTTCTGAAGGCAGGAATCCTGTCAAGTCAGTTTAGCCAGAATCCTCCTTACACGGATGCTTCCTCCTAGTAATTTTCTATCCACAGACCCCCACCCTGCTCCTTGGCTATGAATCTCCACTTGTCCAATTGTATTCAGATTGGAGCCCAATCTCTCACCCCTACTGAAAACCGGCATTGCAGTGGTCCCTGTTGAAGAGTCTTCCTTGCTATCTTTAACAAGGCTGTGGGAGGTTATCAGGAAAAGCACAGTTAACAAGGATAAGGTTGTTATGCAGATTTAGGTCCTTGCCTTCTCCATTGATAAGCGTTCTAGAGATTTAGTCATCCCTCTCTTCCCGGTACAGAGATGGAGACACCCTGACAAATGGCGATTTCCCTTGTAAATGTCTCTTTCAGAGGTTAACTTCTACTTGGTTTTCAGATTTTCTCTATGTCTTCTCTTTCTTAAAAATAACCAGCTCAAGATAATCCTTATGCCAAAGAGGCATAGCTCGGGGTGGCAAATTCTGTTCCCCTTCAGTAGTAATAATAATACTTAGTCACTTTCCTTGACTCTCAACTTCTCCATTCATCTGTTGCTCTCTGAAGAGGAGCAAACAAAAGTGTCTGCCTACCCTGTTGATGAGTCCTTGGTGGCTCGTCTTAGTGGCTGCTTCCCAGATTACTTACACAAGGGCCTGATCAAAACTTTTGAAACAGTCAGTTGGAAAGATTATTTACCTTCTTAACCAATGGCTGCCTTTGACCCCATTCTCAGTCCAGTAGGAAGAAAAAGGATGCTCTCACTCTTCCAGTTACAGTTGTAAATCATGCAAATCTTACTTTTCCTACACATAATAGAAATCATTCAACAAATACATATTGAATTTTGACCATATATCAGGGACTAATCTAGGTACTGGATCTACAGCAATGAAGAAAATGGAAAATACCTGCCCTCATGGAGCTTACCTTCTGGTGGGAGTGATCTCAGGTGGCCTCAGCCTGCAGCTGCTTGAAGCAGGATTTCAGTTCCCGACCAGAGACTGAAGTCAGGCCACGGCAGTGAATCCTAGCCACTAGACCACCAGGGACCAGTGACCAGTGACAAGGCCCTGGCCCATCGGCTGTGTAGAAATGAATTCCCTCAAAGACAGAAAGTAGTGGAACAAGGAAAGTGTTTATTAGGAGGAAAAAGAGTAAGTGTGGATAGACATATGGGTGGACTCAGAGAGAGAGTCACGTCCCCGTGGTAGTTTGAATCACTTCTACGGTGCATTTCTTCCAGCTTTCCTTTGGCCAATCATCTTGCTTTGCCTGGTTCTGAGTCTGTATTTGGTTTATCTGAGGGTCCTCCCGTGTGGATTCTACCTAAGAGCCTATGGGTAGGTTGACATCACTCCCTTTTTGACCTCCAAGGAGCCTCTCTGCACATGTGTAGTCGGGAAAGTCTCCTTGACCTTGAGAATGAGAAATACATGGTCTCTATCTTTTATCTGGGCAGGGCCCAGCGCCTCTCTCACTCCTGCTACTTTGGAGTATCTGTCCATAAACTCCAGGGGACAAACTCCAGCTGCTTGACCTGGGGCCCATCTATCTCCTGCCTCCAGAGGAGGACAATTAACTGGGGGGAATATGGAGTACTATAAGTGTACTGCAATTTTAAATATGTTGGCTGTATTATTTAGGGTCTAGACAGGAAACGGAAACCCCACTAGTTAAGTGAACAGATAGAATTTAATCTAAAGAATAAATAGATTTTTCTCCTCCCTCCAGCCCTCTTCTGAGGTGAGTTTCCTCTAGATGCTTATCCCTCTTCTGGATTACTTTTCTGTCCTAGTCTCATCCTTCACTTGGGGATGGAGGCATCATCAAATCAGAAAATGGAGCACTGGCTTCCAGTCCAAGATGATGACATAGGAAGACTGACCTCCTCCCACAGACACAATGAATCTAAACCTATATAGAGGAAGAGCAATTCCTCCTGAGGAAGAAATGAGGGCTGATTGAACAGCTTCAGCACAACAAGAAATAGAGGGACCACATAAAGACAAACAGGAGAGAGATGGAGACACAGTATCTATGGGATACCTCCAACATAGCAACCTGCAGTAGAGAGGGATATCACTGAGAGCCCCACATGCAGACCTGCCCACCCTGGGGCACAGCAAAAAGATAGTGATTTAAAGGGCACTTAGACTATACAAGAA
The DNA here is from genome assembly GCF_965194825.1 of Balaenoptera physalus. Lineage (NCBI taxonomy): Eukaryota > Metazoa > Chordata > Mammalia > Artiodactyla > Balaenopteridae > Balaenoptera > Balaenoptera physalus. The sequence continues at coordinate 40,074,709 of NC_138903.1, forward strand.
GGAAATCCATTTACTAACCCTAGAGCATCTCCAAATGGACAGAGAGACTGCTGGAACTCTCTCTCGGGTTGGAGGTGTCAGAGAGTACCAATTTTTGCATTCCCCCCTCCACCTGGATAGCACAGGTGGGAACACAGTCCAGGCACTAGCCAGCCTGCCAAGGCCGCCACAGCATGCCCCAGGACCCTGGCCCTCACCAGTTACATCTGTCACCCCAGTGCAGCCCTGGTGTGGCACACCCTGGGCCCCTCTGCCCTTGCCCACTCCAGCTCCAGCTGTCCCACCAAGGTGGCCCCAGCACAGCACTCCCCAGGACCCCCCAGCCTATGCCTGTTCCATGTCCAACCAGACAGCCAAAGCCACCACATGCAGTCTACACAGGGGATGCTTCTACACAAGACCATGCCTTCAAGACTGGGAGAAGTAGCTGTTTCACCTAATTCATGGAAACAAATACATAAAGCCAAACAAAATGAGGAGGCAGAGGAATATGTTTCAAATGGCAGAATTACACCCAAGGAAACAACCCTAATGAAACTTATAAGTAATTAACCTGATAAAGAGTTCAAAATAATGGTCTTAAAGATGCTCACTAAACTCGGGTGAAGTATGGAGAAACACAATGAGAACTTCAACAAAGTGTTTAAAAATATAAGAAAGGATCAACCTGAGCTTAAGAATACATTAACTGAAATGAAAAATACAATAGGGGGAATCAACAGCAGATATGATGATATAGAAAAACAGATCAGTGATCTGGAAGACAGAAGAGTGGAAATCACCCAATCAGAACAGGAAAAAGAAAAAAAGGAATTTTAAAAAATGAGGGTAGTTTAAGGGACCTCTGAGACAACTTCATGCATACTAACATTCACATTATAGAGGTCCCAGAAAAAGAAGAGAGAAAGGAACAGAAAAGTATTTGAAGGAACAATGGCTGAAAATTCCCCTAACCTGGGGAAGAAAACAGACATCCAGGTCCAGGAAGCAGAGAGAGTCCCAAACAAGATGAACCCGAAGAGATACACAGCAAGAGATATCATAATTAAAATGGAAAAGTTAAAAAGAGAATTTTAAGGCAGCAAGAGAAAAACAATGTCATATACAAGAGAACCCCCATAAGACTATCAGCTAATTTTTCAGCAGAAACTTTGCAGGCCAAAAGAAAGTGGCATGATATATTTAAAGTGCTGAAAAGAAAAATCTTACAGCCAAGAATACTGTATCTGGCAAGATTATTATTCAGAGTTGAAGGAGACATAAAGTTCCCAGACAAGCAAAAACTAAAAGAGTTTGTCACCACTACACTGGCCTTACAAAAAATGTTAAAGGATCTTCTTTAAGTGGAAAAGAAAAGGCCATGGGAATTCCCTGGAAGTCCAGTGGTTAGGACTCCACACTTTCACTGCTGGGGCCCAGGTATGATCCATGGTCGAAGAACTAAGATCCCTCCCACCCCCCAAAAAAAGAGAAAAAAAAGGCCAAAAATAGAAATAAGAAAATATATGGGGCTTCCCTGGTGGCACAGTGGTTGAGAATCTGCCTGCCAATGCAGGGGACACGGTTTCGAGCCCTGGTCTGGGAAGATCCCACATGCCGCGGAGCAACTGGGCCCGTGAGCCACAACTACTGAGCCTGCGCATCTGGAGCCCGTGCTCTGCAACAAGAGAGGCCGCGATAGTGAAAGGCCCGCGCACCGCGATGAAGAGTGGCCCCTGCTTGCTGCAAATGGAGAAAGCCCTCGCGCAGAAACGAAGACTCAACACAGCCAAAAATAAATAAATAAATAAATAAATAAAATATATGAAAGAAAAAAAAATCTCACTGGTAAAGGCAAACATATAGTAAAGGCAGTAGATCAGCCACTTAAAAAGCTGGTATGAAGGTTAAAGGACAAAAGTATTAAACTATAGCTACAATAATAATATAAGGGATACACAAAATTGAAATATGTAAAATATGACATGAAAACCACAAAACATGGGGGAAAGAAGATAAAACATAGTGCTTTTAGAATGCATTAGAAATTAAGCAACTATCAGTTTGAAATAGACATATATATATTGTACTGGCACAAAAGCAGACACATAGATCAATGGAAGGGAATAGAGACCCCAGAAATAAACCCGCACGTTATAGTCAATCACATTAAAAAATGGGCAGAGGATCTGAATAGAAATTTTTCCAAGGAAGACATACAGATGACCAACAGACAATGAAAAGATGCTCAACATCACTAATCATCAGGGAAACACAAATCAAAACCACAACAAGCTACCACCTCACACCTGTCAGAATGGCTGTTTTCAAAAACACAACAAATATCAAGTGTTGGTGAGGATGCAGAGGAAAGGGAACACTTGTGCACTGTTGGTGGGAATGTAAATTGGTGCAGCCACTGTGGAGAACAGTATGGAGGCTCCTCAAAAAATTAATAATAGAACTACCATATGATCCAGCAACTACACTTCTGAGTATTTGTCCAAACAAAATGAAAACACTAATTCAAACATATACACACCCCAGCGTTCATTGTGACATTATTTACAATAACCCATATACAGTATTGAAGCAACCTAAGTGTCCATCAAAAGATGAATGGATAAAGAACACTGAGATACACACACACACACACACACACACACACACACACACACACACACACACACAGTGGAATATTACTCAGCCTTTAAAAAGGATGAAATTTTGCCATTTGTGACAATATGGATGGACCTAGAGGGTATATGCTAAGTGAAATGTCAGACAGAAAAAGACGTATACTGTATGATATCACTTTATGTGGAATCTAAAAAACAAAACAAATGAACAAACAAAACAGAAACAAATTCATAAATACAAAGAACAAACTTCTGGTTGCCAGAGGGGGTCGGGGTGGGGGAATGGGCAAAAGAGGTAAAGGGAATTAAGAGGTACAAACTTCTAGTTATAAAATAAAAAGTCACAGGGATGTAATGTACAGCATAGGGAATATAGTCAATAATATTGTAATAACTTTGTATTGTAACAGATGGTAATTAGACTTATTGTGGAGATCATTTCATAATGTAAAAAATATCAAACCACTATGTTGAACATTTAAGACTAATATAATATTATAAGTCAGTAACTGATAAGTTAAAAAGGGACTCTAAATTATCACAGAGTAGCAACTGAAGGAAGTAGCTACCCTTGCTAGGGCTGAGGAAAAAAGGGAAGAGGTTAGAAATATGAAATCAACCAGACAACAGACGACGGTGGCAGTGGGTTTGTGAGATGTTCAGATTCTGGATATGCAAAAGGATAAAGTAGCCAATAACTGAGATGGGGAAAACTACAAGAGAAGCAGAAAGAGGGGTGTTGGAGATGGAAGCAGGAACTCGGTTATGGACACTTTAACATTTAAGATGCCTATTAGAACCTATAATGGAAAAGAATCTGAAAAATAATCGATGACAGATGATAGACAGATAGATAGAGATATATATGCATATATGTATAACTGAATCACTTGGCTGTACACCTGAAACTAACACAACATTGTAAATCAACTATACTTCAATTTTTAAAAAGATGCCTATTAGACTTATAATTTGGGATATAAACCTGAAGATAAGGAGAGTGATCTGGACTGAAGATATAATTTTGGTAGACACCAGTTTGTGGTGGTATTTAAAGCCATGGGAACCATAGTGAAATAAAAGTGCATTAATGCAACTATCTGACCAGCAGAGCCTAAATTCCCTCTGATATTTTTTACAAGGTGATTGTCAAGTGTTGAGTAAAGGACTTGGGCAAACATCGCAAGCATTATGTGATTCAGGCTAGAACTCGCAAGCAGAAGATCAGCCACAGAAAGCACACAGTGCCTCTGTCTCCTGCCATCCCATGAAGTGGTGTATTTGGGCTAGAAACTGCTAAATACATCACAGGTTGTGCTCTAGGGAAGGACCCACGGTCCTGCTGCTCTCCCAGGGAGCATCTAACCAAGCACGTGACTATGACACCGTTATGATCATAAGAAAGGCCTTCCTAACAGAGACAGCCCGCCGCAACTGGCTGCCAGCTGACTAGGGAACTTGCATACCATTGTGACATCACCTTCCTTTGGGAGATGGGGGAGCCAGTGTCCCAGTTAGCTTTGGGGATTTCTAGCAGACAATTGTCCTATTTGTCTCTCCTCACCAACACATACTTGAACTCTGCCAAAGACTAGGAACTACCTGATTCCATATTTAAGCAGAATTGCTATCGAACTATTTCTTATACTTAATAAGTACAGTTGACCCTTGAATCACACAGGGGTTAGGGCACTGACCCTCCATGCAGTTGAAGATCCGAGTATAACTTATAGTTGACCCTCCATATCCATAGTTCAACATCTGCGAATTCAACCAACCATGGAGTTCAACACCCATTAATTCCTTCCCTTTTAAGGCTGAATAGTATTCGACTGTATGTATATACCACATTTTGTTTATCTATTCATCCATCCATGGACATTTGGGTTGCTTCCACCTCTTGGCTATTGTGAATAATGGTGCTATGAACATGGATGTACAAATATCTCTTCAAGATACTGCTTTCAGTTCTTTGGGGTATATACCCAGAAGTGGGATTGCTGGATCATATGGTAATTCTATTTTTAATTTTTTTGAGGAACTGCCATATGTAATGTTTTCCATAGCGGCTGCACCATTTTACATTCCCACCAACAGTATACGATGGTTCCAATTTCTCCACATCCTTGTCAACCCTTGTTATTTTTATTTTCTTGTAGTAGCCATCCTAATGGGTATGAAGTTCCATTTTACTTTTTGATGCATTCCAAAGTAAATTGCAGACCTCCCTCCCTCAAAAAATACTTCAGAGAGCATATCATTAGCTGGAGTTAATTTATTTACAGGCTTTTCTCTTTTGATATAAAGTTTGTATACAATGAAATGCTCAAAACTTTAGCATATTTACTGAGTTTTGACAAATGCATACTCCAGTGTAACCCCAATCCCTATCAAGATATAAAACAAAATTTCTTTATACCCTTCCCCATTTAGTCCTTGCCCCCAGAATAAACAACCACTCTGATTTTCTTCTACCATAGATTAGTTCTGCTTGTTGTAGAACTTGGCATAAATGTGATCATACATTATGTACTTACGGCAGGCAAGAGGAAGAATGTGCCTTGCAGACATCCAACTCCAGGAAGCATCACTGACCAAGGGCCACAGCTATTGAGCTCCAAAATCCATCGTGGTATTTGCACAGATGCCATGCCTCCCACTGGCTGCCCCAGCCAATGACTGATCCAGGCGTGGCACTAAGGCCGGTTCCTGAAAGAAACAAGACTTCTGACAGCTGACTTTGGTTTGAGGACAGCCTGCCGGCCTCGCTGAACCTTCCAGAGACTGCATGACAGTCTAGGATGCTCCCGCCCACTTCCCTGCCCTCTCGCCTTCCCTTGGGTCAAACCAACATTACAGCCCATTGGCAGATCTCCCAGCCTTGCCGATGTCTCTCGCTGCTTCTCTCATAGTCATTTCCCCTAATAAAATCCTCGCACATTTACTCTTGCCTGGGTGTCTGCTTCTCAGAGGATCTGCTCCAAGGCAGCATTGTTTTGTGTCAGGTTTCTTTCACTCAGCATATCGTCATCACGATATTTCTTAATTGGTGTTGTCAGAACTAAACACTGCACTTCCATGGAGACATCACAATTCTCTAAATACATCTCAGGTCGGGTCAGCATTTTCAGTGTCCCATAGCTGACCCAAGGGAATGATGTACTTTATACTAAATTACTTCAATCATTCTCATGCATGCTGCTATTGAGCCTCACCTCCCCCATCCTTTATCTGTTGGATTTTAGACACAAACAGAAAATCAGACAAGTAACTCTGTCAACTTTTCTTCCTTAATACAACAGCAGAAGTGATACGTACATGCAAAGATGTTTGTCCCAGCTGATTTAGATACACAAATGTGCACAATAGTGTAGAGATTAAGAATATGGGCTCTGGACCCAGGCTGCCTGGCCCAAATCCCTGCCCCAGTAGTGTATCAGCTAGCAGTGCTTTAGGCTGCAAGTTACAGAAAAGCAGACCAGCAGGAGTTTAAAGAAATAGTTCATTTTTCTCACATTATATACAATCTAAAAACGGGCAGGTCTTGGCATTGGTTTGCAGGCTTCACAGTGTCAGATCTGGCACTGGTTTGCAGGCTTCACAGTGTCAGATCTGGCATCTCTGCAATTCTCTTGGCCTTTCACTTACACTTGAAAGATGGTGAGATGGCTGCATAACCTTAAATCATTTCTTCTGTATTTAAGATGATAAGACATACAGTCTTTGCTAGAAGTAACCAGCAAACCTCTGCTTATGCCTCATTGGCCTCTCCTAGCTGCAAAGAAGGCTGGGAAAGCAGAATTGGGCTTTTCTTGTCTAATGATGGAGGTGGACAAAGGAGAAAGTGTTGGGAATGGGTGTCCAGTTTGCTAACCAATGTAGACGCTATAGCTGTTCACTACCTGGACAATCTTGGGCAAAGTAACATAACATCTTATGGAAAACCCCAAACGAACTTTTTGGCCAACCCAATACTTCCCTCTCTCACCTCAGTTTTCTCATCAATAATGGGTATAATAATAAAATTTACTTTCTAAGTTTTGCTGTGACGATTAAATCAGTTATTATATATGAATGTTTAGAACAATGCCTGGAACATAGTAAGTCCTTAATTATGGTAGATATTATTTATCATACAGGAAAATCAAACATAACCAAAATGTTTATCACAACAGGATCAGTTATGTAAATAAATCTGTCTGTGTTTGGGCTGATATAAGAGAATACCATAAAATGGGTCGCTTATAAATAAGAGAAATTTATTTCTCACAGTTCTGGAGGCTGGGAAGTCCAAGATCAAGGTGCTGGCAGATTGTGTCTGGTGAGAACCCCCTTCCTGGTTTATAGATGGCCATATTCTCCCTTTGTCCTTACATCGCAGAAGGGACCAGGGAGCTCTCTGGGGTTTCTTTATAAGGGCACTAGTCTCATTCATGAGGACTTCACCCTCATGACCCAATCATCTCCCCCAAAACCCACCTCCAAATACTATCACATTGGGGATTAGGTTTCAACAGACACTTTCGGTCTATAGCATTCCACTGATCCAACTGGAATACTATGCAGCCATTAAGATGTCAGTTGACCATGATTGACGTCGTAAGATCTACCACGTATTGTTCAGTGAATACAAGTTATAGGACAATACATAAAATATGATCTCTGTTATATAAAATTATACACAGTGGAGTGAATAGAGTGTAAAAAGAAACATCATTTTCATGGATCAGAGATCTCCTAGGGCCTCAACTACTTCCTGTTTATGTGAACTTTTTGCCATTTTCAGACCAAGGGTTGACTTTGTTCTCTGAGGAAATGACTTAAAACTTCTCCTGGAAGAATTTAAGAAATCACCAAGACACCTCATTTACAGTTGTATAACTTAGTCCCAGATAGTGTTTGACTCAACAAGTATGCCCTATATGCTTAAGAATTTGGATTTTTTTTAGGAAGAAAATCCGATCTTTGAGTGGCACACCTTAACTTCTCATTTTTGAGAAGTTATACAATGTTATTCATAAAGAATGTTAATTTTAATTTGCATATTCAGGTAGCAGAATCCTCAGATTTTTTTTTTTAAACAGTCCAAGAAATGTAGACAATTTGGTTACTCTGAAAGTACCCTTATGTCTATGTCTCAAAGGTGGCTCTGATGGCTTCAGGCAGATGCTCTCACCTGCCATTGAGCCCCATCACGTCTTTGACTCCTTTCAGGGCAAATTTTCTGTTACTAAAATAGAAGTGTTGACCAAACTATTTAACAGTAACAGTTTATCAACCTCTAAGCTTGAACTTCAATGTAAAGGAGCACAACCTTTCAGGAATTCATTTTCAAGTTTTACCCTCTTGGTAAAATATTCAGTGTGGTTTGGAATATCAAATTCTCTGTGGGGTTTGTCTATTTCACAGGCCTCTGAACTACTCATGTGCTCAGGGAAGAAAAGAGCAGGCAAAACTCGAAGCTAGAATTTAGATTGGAGAGTACAATTGTAGAGAAGATTTTAATGACACATGCTGATTGCTAAGAGACCTGGGAGAGCCTTGCAGAGTGTTGGGAAACATCCAGAAAAAAACAGCTGGAACACAGCATCTAGAAGAATCAGCAGATCCTCTGTTATATCCCCATCCTCTCCAGTAACTGTTATATATTTTGCTTTGGTATCTCTCTACAGATGGTGAGCACATCACTGGGTTTCTGGGCAGTCATGAGTCTAAGAGAGACTCCTCTGGTAAGAAAAATAACGCCATTGTTCCCTCTTTGCCCAACACGCTGGCCTTCCCCCTGGGCAAGATGGTGTCTGGATTCCCTGCCGCTCTCATATAGGGGTGCAGAGGGGGATACTTGAGCCCTTGCAGAGCCAGGAGATCAGCACCATTTAAGGCTCAGCGCCTAACACCAAGTTAGCCAGCACCCTGGGCACCGGAGAGGTCCCCAGGTGTCTATACCTCATTTGCCCTCACCTTTTTCACTTCATTTCTTGGGCTGAAGGCATTCTCTGGCCGCCAGAGCCAGCTTTGCCTGCCAGGAATTCATGCTCAGGGGTGGAGGCTATATAAATGCACCAGCTTCCTTGCCTTCTAGGTAGGATAACTCATTTTCCAAAGTTCTCCTGCAGGACTGAGCCCCAGTCACCTACAGTGGCAACTTGCTCAATAATGGACCATTTATTGGATGCCTTCTCTTCCCGGTCTCCCTTCTCCACTTCCCTCCCAGTGTTTCCTGGAATCACCCGCAGAATAAACTACCTGCTTCCAAATCCTTGTCTCAGAATTGCTTCTGGGAGAATCCAAATGAAAACACAGACATTGAAACCGAGTGCAGGGAGGAAAGGAACAAATATCCCACACAGCCTTATGATGAGTTGAGGCAAGCACAGGCTTCAGAGTCAGATAGGACCGGATTCTAATCCTGAGCTGTCTATAGCCTAATTCTGTAACTCTGGCCAAGTCATATACTATCTTGGAGTCTCAGTTTACTCACTTGTAATATCCTTCCTCGTAGGGTTGTTGTACCGAACAAGATAATAGGTGTAAAGGGCCCAGAATGTAGGATGAACTTGAAAGTGGATGAGATTATTATCACTGAGAGCCTCCCAACTCCCATCCCCAGGCTATGCTATGGAACAGAAAACTGTACTTTCTGTTTTAAAGTGGCTTCCCAAAGAGAACTCTTTTTCACACTCATATGCCCAGTTCCAATTACTCTCAAACACCGAATGTGGAAATGCCCCCTACTCCAGCCTGATTTGGGCAAGGAATATGCTTTAACACCTAAGAGATGAAAATTCACCGAGTTTCTTTAAAGGTTAATGTCTGCCCTAACTCATTGCCTGAAACCAAGCAGATGGTCCTCAGCCACATGCACCACTTGAGATTTTTCAACAGAAGCAGCCATTTACATCAGGGGAGCAACAAAGCCCATCATATGGAAGGGGTAACCTTCTGGGAATTTGGGGAAGCAGACAGAATATTTCACTTCCCCAAGGGACCCCAGCATATGCTGTGGTCTCATCTGGTCCCCAGGGTTTTTGGAGACTGTATTTTGGGATTGCTCTGGTGTGTTTTAATGGTGGAGTTACCACCGGCTCCCTTAAGGGCTAAATAATAATGATGCTTTGAATTTGCATAGCACTTTTACTCCTTTAAGTGTGTTAATATATAATATTTTGTTTTATCTTGTATTCCAATAGTTCTCACATCAAGAAACTGTTCCTCTTTTTCAATCAGAATTTTTGTGAACCACACCATATTTCTCATGGTTACGTCCCTTTGGGATTTATAGACCAAATAAATCCCTCCTCTGCATTAACAACTTTCAATAGCTTTAGATCGCAGCCATAGCCCATTTCTCTCCCTCCTTTCATGCTTTTATCCATCAAACTCACTCCAAACCCATTTGAAAGTTGGGGCCAGGGGTAAGAGTGCCATAAAGCACCATAAAACTCCATCAGCAATGTCTTCAATATACCTTATATATTTCCTCATCCTTCTTGCCTGTCATTTCTTATAATTATTTTTGTGCCTATTTTCTGGTTTCAAGAGGAAAGAAATATCCTAGGTCAAAATGTCAGCAACATCACAGTAGAAAAGAAATTTTCAACTCTCAGGCCTGCAGAGTCTCTTTCAGACAAAAACAATTCCAGCCATCTTGGACCTTCTTGCCTTTCTTTGTTTTCCTCCATCTCTAGATGAAGGCATTTAAATCCTTCTGCACCACGTCTACAAAATGAAATAATACAGCTAATGCAGATTCAGTTACTTCTTTCCCTTATAGCCCATTCAGACATCTTAATCTGACAGGCCTAACAGTTGAGAACGCTTCCCTGTAACTGTTCACACACACACACACACACACACACACACACACACATTCACACACATCTGCGCCATTCTGCTTTTCCGCTGCTCACCATCCCATTCTCGCTCAGAATCCAATCCCCACGTGACTGGGCCATAGCCAATCTCCCACCAGGCTGTGTCCTAGATTCAGCTTCTGCCTCAATTAAGGAAACATGGGAGACAAGGCAGCACTTATTTTTAAATTAAAAGCCTCCTGGCTTCCTCCCTGCCCTGATCAAAGCCACTTTGAACACACTCTTCTGCTCTGGCAAGCAAGGGAAATAGTGTTGCTTGTAGAAAATGTTCATGTAAAGAAAGCATTAGAGCATCAGGAATATGTGAGGGGCGGAAGTCCATGCGGAGAAAGCTCAAAAGTTTGTTTCTCTTCATTCCAGGAGCTCTCAAAGAACATGATTAAAAATATGTTTTGTGGTTCTAATTCTTTGTACTTATTTTAATTTTTATAGGCTTTTCTTGTTTCTCATTTAGTGTTTGATTGATTGCTTCTTCTTAGCCTTGCCCATTTTCATTCTTCTTTTTTTTCTTTTAAAATTAATTTCCCCCTTGGATTTTCCTTCTCAAAAGCCCTGTTTGCTTCATTTTTACCACCCCTCCATCCCCAGTCTTTCAACTGCATCCCCTGCTTCTCTGTACCTTCTCTACAAAAAGAAAAAAAAAAAGAATCACTGACCTAGCTATCCTTTCTTATCACTTTTCACCCCCTCTAAAATTGACTTGAAAAAATATGTTCGAAGCAATATGATTCATAATAGACCCAAATGGGAAACAGCCCAAATATCCATCAACTGGCAAATAAACAAATTGTTACATATCCATACAAAGAAATATTACTAACAATAATGAAGAATGAACTACTGATAAACACAATGTCTTGAGTGAATTTCAAAATAATTGTTGAGCCAAAAAACAAAAACAAAAAACAAACAAAAAACCCCAGCCCAATCAAAAAATGGCCAGAAGACCTAAATAGACATTTATTCAATAAGACATACAGATGGCCAATAGGTACATGAGAAGATGCTCGACATCATTAACTTTAGAGAAATGCAAATCAAAACTATAATGAGGCACCACCTCATGTTGGTCACAATGGCCGTCATTAAAACGTCTACAAATAACAAATGTGGAGAAAAGGGAACCCTCTTACACTGTTGGTGGAAATGTAAATTGGTGCAGCCACTATGGAAAACAGTATGATGGTTCCTCAAAAAACTAAAAATAAAGTTGCCATATGACCTAGCAATCCCACTCCTGGTGATATATCCACACAAAACTATAATTCAAAAAGATACATGCACCCCTATGTTCACAGCAGCACTATTTACAGTAGCCAAGACATGGAAACAACCTAAATGTCCATCAGCAGATGAATAGATAAAGAAGATGTGGTACATATATACAATGGAATACTACTCAGCCATAAAAAAGAATGAAATAATGCCATTTGCAGCAACATGGATAGACCTGGAGATTATCATACTAAGTAAAGTAAGTGAGAAAGTGAAAGACAAATACCATATGGTATCACTTACATGTGGAATCTAAATTATGACACAAATGAACTTACTTATGAAGCAGAAGCAGACTCACAGACACAGAGAACAGACTTGTGGTTGCCAAAGGGGAAGGGGGTGGGAGAGGGATGGACTGGGAATTTGGGACTAACAGATGCAAACTATTACATATATAATGGATAAACAACGAGTTCCCTGTATAGCACAGGGAACTGTAGTCAATATCCTGTAATAAACCATAATGCAAAAGAATATGAAAAAATATATATATATATATAACTGAATCACTTTGCTGCATACCAGAAACTAGCACAACATTGTAAATCAAGTATACTTCAATTAAAAATAAATTTTAAAAAGGTAACTGTTGAGCAAAAAAGAAGTCAGACATAATGAGGTATATACTGTATAATTCCACTTATATGAAGTTCAAGAATAGGCAAAATGAAGCTATGGTGATAGAAATCAGAGCAGCGGTTGTGGAGAGATAGGGAATTGAATAGGAGGAGACATAAGGGCACTTTTGGGGCTGATAGAAATATTCTTTGTCTTGATTAGAGTGTGTTCGCATTTGTCAAAACTCATCAAACTGTATGCTTTAGATCTGTGCATTTTACAGTCTGTAAATTATATCTCGATTTTAAAAGAAATGTTTTAAAGAATTAAAAAAGGAGATAATTATTAATTGTGGTACTTACATAGTATGACTTATAACGTGACTATTTAAAAATCATTTTTATGATCCCATACCCAAAGAGTGGCCAAAATGTGAACGTATGAAGACCCTGAGCTCACATGCTTCCACGGGCACACCGAAATTACAACTATTTGCAGAACAACTATCTATGAGAACAACATGAAGACTAGCAGAGAGTATTTTCCACAACTAAAGATATAAAGAAAGAACAACAACGAGATAGGTAAGAGGAGCAGAGATGCACTGTAGTCAAGATACATACCTCCAAGTGACCCACAAACAGGAGGATAATCACAATTGCAGAGGTTCTCCCCAAGGAGTGGGGTCCAAGCCCCACATCAGGCTCCCCAGCCTGGGGGTCCCACACAAGGAAGACAAGTCCTCCAGGACATCTGACTTTGAAAGCCAGTGGGATTTGCCTGTGGGAGAGCTGGAGGGCTGTAGCAAACAGACACTCTGCTCTTAAAGGGTGCCTGCAAAATCTCACACACTCTGAGACCCAGTGCAGAGGCAGTAATTTTAAAGAAGCCTGGGTCAGACCCACTTGCTGATCTTGGAGAGCCTCTCAGAAGGCAGGAGGCAACTGGGACTCCCTCTGGAGATGTAGACTCTGGTGGCAGCCATTTTGGGAGCTCATTCTACCATGAAGACACTGGTGCTTACAAGTGCCATTTTGGAATCCTCCCTCTAGCTTAGTTCAACCAGGGCTAACCAGTTAACACCAGTCTAGGACCCCTCCCAGGCCTGCAGCCAGCTGCCCAGACCCCAGCCCCACCCACCAGCAGATGGCAGCCTCTGCACAAAGCAGAGCCTGGCAGCCACCCAGCCCCACATACCAGCACATACACAGTATTCAGTCCCACATCAACAGGAAGGGCCCCTTAGCCCACATAGGAGGCACTGCTAGATCATATAGCTCTGGTGTGCTGCTGGGCCCCATAGGATGTGTCCTGCATAAGGTCTCTTCTCCAAGATCAGGAAATGTAACTGACCAACCTAATACATACAAAGAAACAGAGAATTAGGCAAAATGAAGGGACAAAGGAATATGTTCCAAAGGAACCAGATAAAACCCCAAAAGAAAAACAAAGCACAATGGAGATAATCAATCTACCTTATAAAGAGTTCAAGGTAATAATTATAAAAGTGCTCAGTGAACTCAGGAAAAAAAAAAAGGATGAACACAGTGAGAAGTTTAACAGTTAGAAAATATAAAGAAGAACCAAATGGAGCTGAAGAGTACAATATCTGAAATAAAAAATACTCTAGAAGGAATCAACAGTAGATTAGATGATACGAAGGAACAGATTGGTGAAGTGGAAGACAGAGTAGTGGAAATCACCCAAGCTGAGCAGAAAAAAGAAAAAAGAACTTTTTAAAATGAGAACAGTTTAAGAGACCTCTAGTACAACATGAGGCATACTAACATTCATATTACAGGGGTCCCAGAAGGAGAAGAGAGAGATAATGGGGCAGAGAGATTGTTTGAAGAGATAATAGCTGAAAATTTCCCTAACTTGGGAAAAGAAATAAAAATCAAGATCCAGGGAGTTCCCTGGTGGCCTAGTGGTTAGGATTCTGGGCTTTCACTGCTGTGGCCTGGGTTCAATCTCTGGTTGGGGAACTGAGATCCCACAAGCAGTACAGTGCAGCCAAAAAAAGAAAAAAATGAAGAACGAAAGAAAGAAAGAAAGAAAGAAAGAAAGAAAGAAAGAAAGAAAGAAAGAAATCTAGATCCAGGAAGCACAGAGAGTCCCAAACAAGATCAACCCAAAGAGGTCCACACCAAGACACATTATAATTAAAATGGCAAAAATTAAAGAGAGAATCTTAAAAGCAGCAAGGGAAAAGCAACTAGTTATGTAAAAGGGAACCCCCATAAGACTGTCAGCTGACTTCCAGCTGAAACTCTGCAGCCCAGAAGGGAGTTGCACAATATATTTAAAGTAATGAAAGGAAAAAAGCTACCACCAAGAATACTCTACCTGGCAAGGCTTTCATTCAGATTTGAAGGACAGATAAAGAGTTTTACAGACAAGAAAAAGCTAAAAAGTTCAGGAGCACTAAACTAACTTTACAAGAAATGTTAAAGGAACTTCTCTAAGCAGAAAAGGTCACAACTAGAAATATGAAAATTATGAAAGGAAAAGTCTCATTGGTAAGGGCAATATACAGTAAAGTTGGTAGATCAACCACATATAAAGCTAGTAGGAAGGTTAAAAGACAAAAGTAGTAAAATCATCTATATCCACAATAAGTAGTTAAGGGATACACAAAACAAAGCAATGTGAAATAGGACACCAAAAACATTCATTGTTGGGGGGAGGAAGTAAAAATGCAGGGTTGTTAGAATGCATTCAAACTTAAGAGATCATCAGTAGATGAATAGGAAAGAAGATATGGTGTGTATATGTACAATGGAATGTTATTCAACCATAAAAAAAGAATGAAATCTTGCCATTTGCAACAACTTGGATGGACCTAGAGGGTATTATGCTAAGTGAAATAAGTCAGACAAAGACAAATACTATATGATCTCACTTATACATGGAATCTAAAGAACAAAACAAGGGAACAAACATAACAAAAGATAAAGAGAGTCATAGATACAGAGAACAGGTGGTTGCCAAAAGGGAGAAAGTTGGGGCTGGGTGAAATAGGTGAGAGCTATTAAGAAGTACAAACTTCCAATACAAAATAAATGAGTCATGGGGATGAAATGTACAGCATAGGGAGTATAGTCAATTATAATGTAATATCTTTGTGTGGTGATGGATGGTAACTAGACTTATCATGGTGATCATCTTGAAATGTATAAAAATATTGAATCACTATGTTGTGTGCCAGGAACTATCACAGTGTTGAAGGTCAGTTATACTTCAAACAAACAAACAAACTCGCAGAAAAAGAGTTCATATTTGTGGTTACCAGAGGTGGAGGCTGCAGGGAGGGGGGACTGGATGAAGGTAGTCAAAAAGTACAAACTTCCAGTTATAAGATAAGTAAGTACTAGGGATATAATGTACCACGTGAAAAATATAATGAACACTGTTGTATGTTACACACAAAAGTTAAGAAAATAAATCCTAGGGGAGTTCCCTGGTGGTGTAGTAGTTAGGATTCCGGGCTTTCACTGCCGTGGCCTGGGTTCAGTCCCTGGTCAGGGAACTGAAATCCCGCAGGCTGAATGGCACGCCACCCCCCCCAAAAAAAAAAAAAAAAAAAAAGGCAAGAAGTGAAATCATATATAAGAATGGCCCCATTTCTCATAGGAAATGTTTTATACAGCATATGCATGGAATATAATGGAGCAGTTTAAAAAAAAATTTAAGTCACTAGCACTCCCCTTCTTTCCATATAAGAGATTTTGCTTTCCCTAATGTTTGATTCTGATGGTTATGTAAAGTGGGGCTTTAAAGAAAAAGCAATAATTCTTCCAGAAAACTACAGGCTGTACCTGTTTCTTTAGTATGGTCACCTCAAAGTTTGCACTGGGTTGCACAGAAAGTGAATGGATCCTGGAAGTCTGCTTTGTTTTCTTCCCAATGTCCCTGTGTTTGGTTCAGCAGACCTCTCATTTGGTTTTTGTCCCTTTTTCCAAGTGGTCAGAGCCCTGTAAGCTTGCCCTTCTGTGGGCTGATGACCCACTTCTTTGCCTCTTAAACCAGATATGGGCAATCATGATATCCAAGCTGTCGCCACAGGGTTTTCTATCCAAGTAATTTCAGAAAAATTTAAATGACTGTGAGAAAGCTGAGATCCTTACAGAATGCAAGTGATAAGCCACATGATTTTCAATAAGCACTGATGGGGATGGTAGGTCTTTTTTTTCTAGATCAATTTAGCTGAAGAAAGTGAAAAACCTTTAAGAAGTGATAATGGGATTATCTTGGTGATTCTTAGACTTATTTTTTTCAGAGATGATACAAAGAAGCTGATCACTCTTGAAAAGAGAAAGTAAGAGACTAAGCAGCAGGTAAAAAGAACTAAAGCATGATGGGGTCTTGATAGGTACCAATCGAGGGGAAAGTGAATTTAAAAAAAAAAAGAATAAAAACTTGGGAAGGACAGACTACATTTTCCCATTCTGTCCTCATTTTCTTAATTCACTGATGAATGTATCTTTAGGAGAGAATCAATTCTCATTTTTGTGGAGATATGGGAATACTTCTCCTTGATTGACTAGTTCAATTCCTCTTTTGAGGAAGAGTGGTGTTGCAGGGGTTAAGATGGAGGGAGAGATGAATAGGTGGAACACAGAGTACTATTAGGGCAGTGAAACTATTCTGTATGATACTATAATGATGGATACATGTCATTATATTATACATTTGTCCAAAGGCATAGAATGTACAACAAGAATGAACTCTAATGTAAACTATGGACTTTGGGTGATAATGATGTGTCAGTGTAGGCTCATCAGTTGTAACAAATGCACCACTCTGGTGGGGGATGTTGATAATGGAGGAGACTATGCACAAGTGGGGGCATTTGGTATACAGGAAATCTCTGTACCTTCCTCTCAGTTTTGCTGTGATCCTAAAACTGCTGTAGAAAAATCAAGTGTTTAATAAAGAAACTTTAAAGAAAGAAAAATAATAATGATTAAATTTTTTTAAAGAAGAGTGGTGCTGGAATAGACAGTTATTTGCATACACAGTATCCATTTCCCCCTTCTTCCTTCCTAACAGAACCCAATTCTGTTCAAGCATCCTCCTCACTTCCCCAGAGCCCAGTTGACTCAGGAGAAACTGACTCCTTCTTCAGCTCCAGGAATAGGTCTTGATTAGTCTCAGCTATTCAAGGTAATCCCATCATTCTTACCAGTGATTGGTTCAGAAACCCAGCCTTAAGGGTAATCAGTGCATGGCATTCCCCAAGCAGCTGTGGTCACATGACCTTAGCCCACCCAATCACACTATAGGAAAGGACTTTTAGGACATGGTTGAGGAAGATGCTTTCTTGCACTCTCCCACTGAATGTGAGCAAGGAAGCATATTGTCCCAGGTGCTGCTGGCACTGGCAGCCACTTTGCAACCATGAGGGAAGTTAGATTGAAGACAAAAGAAACACATGAAGGAAAGCAGAGCCAAGAGAATTGAAAGAACAGTGCCTGAAGCTTGCATTACCTTTGGGCATGGTAATAGATTTCCGTATTTTTAAGCCAGTTTGAGCCTTAGTTTTCTTACCTGCCACTGGAAATAATCTGACTGATATAGGTGTTCCCTACTTGATGCATATAAATTGGTTTTTACATCAGCTTTTGTTCACATATATCCATAATTATTTTTGCTGCACTCGGGCAACCAAGTATTTTCAAAACATATCATACGGGACTTCCCTGGTGCTCCAGTGGTTAAGAATCCGCCTGCCAATGCAGGGGACACGGGTTCAATCCCTGGTTGGGGAACTAAGATCCCACATGCCGCAGGGCAACTAAGCCTGTGCGCTCTGGAGCCCACACGCCACAACTAGAGAGAAGCCCGCATGCCACAACGAAGATCCCACGTGCCACAACTAAGACCCAAGGCAGCCAATAAAAAAACAAACAAACAAAAAAAACATATCATACACAGTCAATTGTGTTAGTAATATAATAATAAGGCTCCAATAAGACTAACCAAAACCCTAAGCTCACAGGATTTGATCAGATCTGCCAAACTGGTCAGTCATGTGTTTATTCATCCAACAAGGAGTTACTGAGAGCCTAATATGCATCAAGCATTAAAAAATGTGAGGTCCTTCTGTCCCTTTAAATTATATTTGAGTACAAAGAAAATAGGGCAATCTGTGATGATGCATATATTCATTACAAACTACTGCACAAATATTTGGCTCATAACTACGAGTTAAATTGTATGACATTTCCGTGAGAAAATCAATTACTTGAACATGTGTTGTATAAAATATGTTAAATCATTTATTTGGATGTTGTAGATTGCATATTAGTTTTTAACCAAAGGAAATACATGAAAAAAAAACATGAAATGCACACTCTATACATCGTAAATGTTGTGTTATGCCCAAGGGCCTATTGCAAGTGAACAATTTTTTTCTGGATGAGGAGAGTGGTATCTGAAAGATCATAAGATCATAGATCCAAAGAAGGGAGTCCTGTTGCAACGAGTTCTTCATGAGTTAAGGTTTGCACCTACTGATAACTTGTCTATTCAAAGACAACGTTTCATACAAATAGCTACGTGTAAAGAATGGGTAGATTAATCATTTCACATACCAAACTGTCATCTAAAATAATTTGGAATTCTATCTGCCTAGGAATTAAAAAATAAAGATTTATGGTGTGATGTGAGTACCTACATTTTGATGCTTTTTATGGTTTCAGCAATTTTGAGGAAGAAGGATGTATATAAAGATCAGTTAAGTTAGAGACTGTAATAAATGCCACGTGAGATAGATATACAATACTACAATAAATGATGGTGCAAGATAACTAAACGGAAAAAAAAGAAACTAATAAAGTCAGATACACACATGAACAAAATGGAGGCTCTATTGAGAGCCAAGAAACAGTTCATGAATGGAAAGGGAATTCCCCAGGGAAGCATATGGGCTTCACTCTGTATGCTCCAGAGAGTATATATGCTTATTCAGTCATACAGCAAGACCTTCTCCATATTAATATAGATACTGGATAAGAGTGACACCCATCCCATAAACTAACCATGTTATAGCAGGTTTTTATTATATACACTTTGGTTTTAAGCCAAAAGATTTGTCCTTTAAAATATCCAAGCTCACATCATTAGAATGCCTTATATCAAACTTCTGAATCACAAAATGGTATTTGTCTTCCAAGTCACAGAATTGACAAATGGCCTAATTTATTTCTCATTTTCTTAGCTTCAGTTCAAGCATTCTCTAGGCTAGAATTATTTGCTTAAAGACATTTGCGTTGACACTATACTTTTTCTGTAGTGCATTCCTTTGCTCTGATTAAGTCTTCTCTTTAGGCACGAGTGAGTGTTGTCACAGTTGCAGTGGATGGGGTGAGTTCACCAAGAGTAATGTTCTCAGAGACTGTGGACATTTTGTTTTAGAGGGCAATAACAAAAACTTTTCTGTGCTAACTTGGACACAGCCCGTGATTTGAGCGACTTTAAAGGATGTGGGTGGAGGTCACAGTATTGTTTATGTGGGATATGTGTGGGGTGGAGAGGAAGAATGTATAAAGAAATGTTCTCTGGTAAAACTAGTAACCTACACTTGTGATGGTGAATTTTATAAAGAGCTCTAATAATTATGAACCATTACAAACTTATTCTCCGGTCAGACAGAAGAAAAACTAATACTGTATGATATCACTTATATGTGGAATTCAAAAAGGCCAAACTTATATAACCAGAGAGTAGAATGGTTGTTGTCAGGGGTTGGGGGGTGGGGGGAATGAAGAGCTATTGGTCAAAGAGTACAAACTTCCAGTTATTAGATTAACAAATTCTGAGGATCTAAGGAACAGCATGGTGATTATAGCTAATGATACCGTATCATATACTTGAATGTGGCTAAGAGACTAAAATTTAAATGTTCTCACCACAAAAAAGAAATGGTAATTATGTGACAGGATGGAGGTGTTAGCTAATTCTCTTCTGCTAATCATTTTACAATATATAAGCGTATCAAATCAACACATTATATACCTTAAACTTAGGCAATATGTCAATTATATCTCAATAAAGCTGGGGGGAAAAAAGACAAGGTGAAAGGCTAAAAGGTAACTCAAGAAGTTAGAAATGACACAAGCAGAAGGAAAGAATTTTAAAAAGGAAGAACAGAAATCAATAAAATAGAATACCAAGCCAGATCAAAAGGAACAACAAATTAAAACACTAGTTCTTTATATGAATATAAAGATGACAATTATACATGCTAGATACACCTGGATAGGTTTATTCTCATATACTTAATTGTTCTGTTAACAGATAATTATTGTTGAAGTTTGTATTTCTCCTCATATAACTTTATTTTTTCTAAAAAATGTTATTAAGTAGGGAAAAAAGCCCTAAAACAAAAACTTACTTTCCAAACAAACACATATACCTGAATCCACATGTTTTAGGGCCTGACTATATAACTGGGAGTCCTCCAAGCTGACTTACATGTAGAATACAATGTTTATGAAATGATAAATAATGACATTGTGCTAATTTGGAGCTTTTAACTTATTATTACAATGCAAAGCTTTTGTTTAGACCTTAAACATGTCCAATACTAACCATTAGCCACATGGGACTACTGAACATTTGCAATGTAGTTAGTCCAAATTGAGATGCGCTGTAAGTGGAAAATACACACTTAGCATGAAAAAAATTATACAAAATATTTAATAATTTTTATATTGATTATATGTTGAATATTTTGGATATATAATATTTAATATTTTGGACATATTGTGTTAAACAAAGTATATTATTAACATTAACTTCACCTACTTATTTTTACTTTTTAATGTAAATACGGGGAAATTTTAAATAACGTATGTGGCTTGCATTATATTTCCTTTGGGTAGCACTGCCCTAGACTGACAAAAGATTATGGGAAGGAGGAGTATTTTAACACTGACATTATTTAGAATTGTCAGTACAAGGCGAAAAATACAAAGCAGACCAAATTCTAGGCCACTTTAATACTGTTTTTAAGTTTCCTATAGACAACGCACCCTCTTATTGCTTGCACTCAGGGCCCGATGCCCCCTCTACTCTACCCTTGATATGCCACTCAGTCAAACCTGTCTAGTTCACACCACTGGAGGATCCTCACCTTGCCCACAGACTGCTCAGTTGGGTGTTTATGGTTCTCTCATTGGGTCCTTGCCCCCTTTCCCCACTGTCCCTTCAGTTTTTCTGCCATCCTTACTCCCATTTCCGGGCTTTGTTAACATTGCTCCCTCTCACCCAACATTCCATCTGAAATGCTCAATCATCTGCCTCTTCTGTTTGTTGAAATTCCACTGCCTCTTCCAGCTCAAGACTCCTCCCTCAAATCTTCCTCTAAGACTCCAGTCCTAGGGGATCTCTTCTCTTCCCACCCTCTTGCCCCTGTCTTTTCTGACTTGAGGCAAGCATGGTCTGTGTCATTCACTTCAGTGGACAAACGGCACTTTGTCATTACCCAAAACATTTTATTGGAGTGTATGTATCATTGAGAGGTTCTTAAATAGCTGGGATTTACATGTCTTTTTCATCTCATTCAGGGCCTAGTACAATGTTATGACATTTTATATGTTCAACAGATAACTGTTGAATGAGTGAATAAATAAATGATTAACATCATGGGTTAGATTTATTAAAATGAGTTCATCTGTGAGTGATAGATCACCCAAAAATAACATATATTTGCACAAGATAAAAGTTTATTTTTCTCTTACATAATTGTCTGGGTAGGTGAAAAAAAGCTCTTTGGGTACTCAACTGTGTAGCGTGCCTTGACTCCTTCCAGTTCTTGGTCTGCCATTCTTAGGCTACGGCCCTCATCCTTCTGGTTCAAGAGCACATCTTACACAACAGCATCAAAAAGAACAAAATACTTAGGAATACATCTAACAAAGGAAGAGCATAGCTTGTACACTGAAAACTACAAAACATCATTGAAAGAAATTAAAGATTATTTAAATAAATGAAAAGACATCCTGTGTTCATGGATCAGAAGACTTAATATTGTTAAGATCAAAATAGTCCTGCAAATTGATCTACAGATTCAGTGCAACCCACATCAAAATTCCAACTGACTTCTTTGCAGAAACTGACAAGCTGATCCTAAAATTCATATGGGAATTCAACAGATGCAGAATAGCCATAACAAGCCTTCAAAAGAAGATTAAAGTTGGAGGAATGAAACTTCCCAAATTCAATACTTACCACAAAGCTACAGTAATCAAGACAGTGTGGTACTGGTATAAGGAGAGATCAATGGAATAAGAGTCCAGAAATAAACAGT
This sequence comes from Balaenoptera physalus, assembly GCF_965194825.1. Classification (NCBI taxonomy): domain Eukaryota; kingdom Metazoa; phylum Chordata; class Mammalia; order Artiodactyla; family Balaenopteridae; genus Balaenoptera; species Balaenoptera physalus. The sequence continues at coordinate 40,097,352 of NC_138903.1, forward strand.
CACATTTATAGTCAATTGATTTTTGACATGGGAAATAATAGTCTTTTCAATAAATGGTGCTGAAACAACTGAATATACTCATGCAAAAGAATTATGTTGCATCCCTACCTCTCACTATATGTAAAAATTAACTCAAAATGGATCCCAGGCCTAAAGTTAATAGCTAAAAACTATAAAACTCTTAGATGAAAACATATGTCTCTTATGACCTTGGATTTGGCAAAAGAGTTTTAGACATGACATCAAAAACAAAAGCAACAAAAGGAAAAATAGACAAGTGAAACTTCATCAAAATCTAAAACTTGTGCATCAAAGGACACTCTCAAGAAAGTGAAAAATTAACCAGACAGAATGGGAGGCAACATCTGCAAATCATACCTCTGATAAGGAATTTGTATTCAGGATAGACAAAGAACTCATAATTTAATGGCAACAAAAAAAGACCCCAATTTTTAAATGGTAAAGGATTTCAATAAACATTCCTCCAAAGAAAATATCAAATGGCCAATAAGCACATGAAGATATGCAACATTATTAGTCATTAGAGAAATACAAATCAAAACCAAAATGAGATCACATTTCACACCCACTAGGATGGCTCTAATAAAAAAAGATAGATAGTAATAAGTGTTGGAGAGGATGTGGAGCAACTGGAACCCTCATACGTCGGTGGTGTGAATGTAAAATTGTGTAGCTGCTATGGAAAAGTTTGGCAGTTTCTCAAAAAGTAAAATATTTAACTTTATTAAAGTTAATAAAGACTCGGTAATTCCACTCGTAGGAATATACCCAAGAGAAATGAAAACATATATCCACACATATTATTCATAATAGCCCACAAGTGGAAACAATCCAAATGTCTATCAACTGGTGAAAGGATAAGTAAAATGTGTTAGAGTCATACAATAGAAGATTATTTGGCAATAAAAAAAGAAATACTGATACATGCATGCTACAGCATGCTAAGCAAAAGAAGGTAGTCACAAAAGACTACATATTGTATGGTTCTGTTTATGTAAAATGTCTAGAATAGGCAAATATATAGCAACATAAAACAGATTCATGACTGCCTAAGTCTAGATGGGGGGTGAGAGGGGAGGGAAGGGGAGTGACTGCTAATGGGTTTTGCTGAGGGAAGATGAAAGTATTCTAAAATTGATTGTAGTGATGTTTGCATAGTTTTGTAAATATGCTTAAAAAACTATTGAATTATACACTTTAAATAATGATTTACATGGTACAGCAATTATATTTCAATAAACTTTCATTTAAAAAAATGAGGGAATTCCCTGGCAGTTGAGTGGTTAGGATTCTGTGCTTCCACTGCAGGGAGCATGGGTTCGCTCCCTGGTAGGGGAACTAGGATCCTGCATGCCACACAGAGCAGCCAAAAAAAAAAAAAAAAATAAAGAAAAAATGGTGAAGGGAATATACCTATGATTTCTTAGGAAAGTTCACGGACAAATTCATTTAATCTTCACAACCCTATGAGAATAAAACTATTATTATCTCCATTTACAAGTGAAAAACTGAAGCATTTATTTAAAAAAAAATTTATTTAAGCAACTTTCTCACCCACAGGCAAATAGGTTCAGTAAAATAACCAAAAAAGTACATCCTATATATTTGGAAATTTAGAACACAATATAAATAACTGACTGGTAAAAGAAAAAGATCATAAGAAAAATAAAGTTCTTCAACTGAATAACAATGAAAATGTTACATATTAAAAATTGTCACCTAGAGGGGTGGGATGGGGGGGTGGGAGGGAGGCTCAAGAGGGAAGGGATATATGTATACGTATAGCTGATTCACTTTGTTGTACAGCAGAAAGTAACACAACATTGTAAAGCAATTATACTCTAATAAAAATAAATAAATAAATAAAAGTTAAGAGAAATTTTAAAAAAATTGTTGAATAGAGACTTCTAGTCCTGAACAGAAAAGAGTAGACACACTTCTTCCTATTTCTCCCACACAGTATAGCTAGAAACACTGGATACTGTACATAAAACAAACATAAGACTTTGAAAGGGGGAGAGAAGAAGGCAAACCAGTTAGGAACCTCAGGACCCAAAGAATGACACAGTAGTGAGTTCCCTGGGTATTCTTTTTGCCTTATAGATCTCAGACTGGGTGCTACAGAAGTTGCCAACCCAGAAATGCCAGCAGGCACAGACAAAAAAAGTCCCTAAAAAAGCTTGCTCTTCCTAGACAAAGGACCAGGAAAGGGGAAACCTAGCAAGACAGAGAACTTTTGGTCAATAACCACTGTATTCCAGCCATACATCATGGAAAAAACTGTGGCACACATCAGAAAATGCCAAGGGGAGAGAGTAGACTTCTACCTTTGCCAGGCTATAGCAAGGTGCCCGAAGTCCCCTGCCAGGGTGGTGTAATGAAAGACCAAGTGGGGGAGGTAAGACTCTCATCCCAGTCGGACAATAATGAAATGTCCTTCCATGGAGTCAGTGGAAATCACATGTGGAAACAGGACTTTCACTCCCACCCCATGGTAACAAGGAACCTTTCCTTCCCCCTGCTAAGATGGTGTCAGAGAAGGTCTAGTGAAGAGTCATGACTTTCACCTCCACCTAGTGGTAACAAAGTGCCACTTCCAACCCTGAGGTGTCAACAGAGGCTGGACTTCCACCCCCAACCTGGCAGAAAAGAGGTTGTATCCATATTCACCGGAAAGCATGGTGTCAGAGGAAGCCTACTAAAACAAAAGAACTCAGTAAGATTCAGTGTATCATAGCATAATACTAAAAATGTCCAGGATACAATCTAAAATCATTCATCATACCAAGAGCCAGAAAAATCTCAACCTGAATAAGAAAAGACAATCAGACACCAACAATGAGGTGTCAACAGATACTGGAATCATCTGACAAGGATTTTGAAACAGCCAACAGAAAAACGTTTCAAGGAGCAATTATGACACAGTAAAAACACATGAAAAAATAGAAAGTCTAAGCAGAGAAATAGAAATCTTCAGTAAAGAAATAGAAGATAAAAAGAACCAAAAGGAAACTGAGACTGAAAAATATAATAACTTAGGTAAAATATCTCACTTGATCGGCTGAACATCAGAGTGGAGAGGACAGAGGAGCAATCAGTGAGTATGAAAATAGACCAATAGGAATTACGCAGTCTAAACAACAGAGAGAGAATAAGAAAAAAACTGGAAAAAAAATAAACAAAGCCCAGGGACCTATAGAACTGTAATGAAAGATCTAACATTCATGTCTTTGGAGTCATGAAGAGAAGAGGAGAAAGAGTGTGGAACTGAAAAATTATTTGAAAAAAACAATGGGAAAAATTTCCCAAATTTGGCAAAAGGCATAAACCTACAGGTTCAAGAAGCTGAGCAAACACAAAATAGGGAGTCAAAGAAATCTATGCCACAATATATGATAATAAAAATTCTGAAAACTAAAAACAAGTGAAAATCTTGAAATCAGTGAAAGAGAAATTACACCCTACCTATAGCAAAAACAATTCAAATGGCAGTTGGATTTCTCATCAGAAATCATGCAGGCCATAAGAAAGTGACACGATATTTTTCAAGTGCTAAAAGAAAAGAATGGTCAAACTAGAATTCCATATCCAGTTAAAACACTCTTTAGGAATGAAGAGGAAATCAAGACATTCTCAGGCAAAGGAAACCGAAAAGAATGTCACCAGCAGACCCACCCTAAAAGAACAGCTAAAGGAAATTCTTGAAAAAGAAAAGATATGGTAAAAGAAGGAGTGTGAAACCATCAGCAAGGAATAAAAAATAAGGGAAAGAGTAAAAACATAGGTAAATAAAATAGACTTTCTTTCTCTTGAGTTTTCTAAATTTTGACTTTTGAAGCAAAAATAGATAACATTATGTGATGTGGTTCTCAATGTATGCAGAAGAAATATTTAAGATAGTTATAAACAGGGGAGAGGAAAACATTTAACAGGGATATACGATTTCTACACTTCACTCGAACTCGTAAAATGTAGACAGTAGTAGACTGTGATGACTTATCTATGTGTAATGTAATACTTAGTGCAGCCATTAAAAATCTAAACAGAGAGATATACTGAAAAATACTATAGGATTGGGGGGAGGGGGTTGAAGATACTACTGGTATCTAGTAGTAGATACAAGTTGTACACTGTATAGCTCCAGAGGTTACCGTTTGCCCAGACTGCAAAGTAAATAGCTCCCCCCTAGAGTTGTACAGTACACAACCAGCATAATTGGTCCCCACAGCCTTAGACTCTCACACACATAATGTTGATCATAAAAAGCAAGTCATAGATGAATATATACAATATTACACCATTTACATGAAGTTTAAAATGTCAAACTGAAGAACGTATTATTTCAGGATACATAAGAATATAGTAAGCCTATAAAGACAAGCAAGGAAATGGCAAACACAAAAATTAGGGAAAGGCTGGAGGATGTGGTTTTTAAGATCAAAGAACAACATAGAAACCTGAGTGGTCTTGGTCATAGTCTGCTGCTTCAGCTAGATGGTAGATTCAGGAGTGTTTGTTAGCCGTATAACATTCTTTTGTACGTACAAAATAATCCACACTCAAGAAAGAAAAGCAAATGACATAATAAAATAGGAAAAGTAAATAGAGATTAATTCAGGATAGTAGTAGCCTCTGGAATAATGGAAAGTGATATGACAGGAGAAAGATGTACAGGGAATCTAGTAGTATTTATTAAGTTAGCTTGCTGAGTACTTGTCACATTTTTCTTCATACCTTATACATTGATTACATATCTTCTTTTGTTTGTGGCTGTCAGAAGATGGAGATCATAAAGTCAGCAGTGAACAGAATGGTACCTTAACAAGAATTATTCCCATCTGGGTGAACCTGGTGGTGCCCAGGGAGTACAAAGTAGAGCCAAAGTCTAAACTTCTCATTCTAGAAAGGCCATAGGTAAACTTGTAAACAAAGAAGAAATATTCAGCTTCTCCTTCCAGGATTCAAGATGATAACGGTAAACTCAATCTAAACCAACAGTACTAAATATCTTAAAAGTTGAGGTGGGAGGGCATTAAAATTATGAGATATATGTTTTGTACTGAATATCATCTGAAATGGTTGCAGATGTCATCATATCATACCTCTGTGGAAAAAAATGAGATAAAAGAGCCCACTGTCCAAGGTCCACTCGTTGTGTTTGTATCATGGTTAAATATAAAAGACCACCCAGACAAGTGAAAGGGAGACCATTTCTGTATTTAGACTCTTTCATTGTAATTGTAACAGCAATATTGGAAGAGCCCATTTTACTCTTTAGATTCCTAAATTTCCATCCAGCATTTTCAAGAGTCACTCTGAAGCAATGCAATGTTTGTCACACATTGTCCCTTTTCAGAGAATCGGTATGGCGTTCTAAAGAGGTAGTTTTTGAGAAAACCAAGTGCATGCGTATGAAACCATTTAAGTCCTTTGTTGTGACAGTAAGTAAGAAATTGAGTAAGCTATATTTCAACAAAGAAAACTTCTCTAAGAAAGAGAACAAGGACGCTGAAAGACACTGTCAGGATGAAATCTACTCATGGCTCAGTTCTTCACAAAAGCTTTAGCTCTGTTTTCCGCAGACCAGTCCATGGGTGTAGTGGAATCTACTTGTGAGTTACAGACAGAGAATGTTTCCTAGATCTAGTCAAACACATAGGCAAAGGCAGGAGAATGCTTCTAAAACTTTCAAGCAGTCTTGACTAAACAATGGCTGAAGTAGACAGCTGCTGTGGTCTGCCTCCCAATTTCCCTTTTTCTAGAAACAGCTCTCCACATTTAAGAGAAACGACTCCTTCTCCTACTCCACCCAGGTGCTCTCACTGGGGCAACCAGCCAACTTGTGACCAGAGAGATGACCTCACAGCCCTCATTTCCCCTTTAATTGGAGCAGTCCCTCTCAGAGAGCAAACCTGGTCCAAGCTCCTATCATTTCTCACCTGGATTATTACAATAGGCAACTGGTCTCCCTACTTCTACCCTTGTCTCTCTACAGTTCATTCTCAACACAGAAGCCAGAGCCGAATGCAGATCAGATAATGTTACTCTTCCTTGCAAAACACTCTAGTGGTTGCCCACCTCATACTCTAAGTCAAAGTCAAAGTCTTTACTGTGACCCACAAAGCCCCATGTAATCTGCCTTACCTCCCTGGCCTCATTTCCCACTCCCGTTCCCCTTGCCCACTCCAGATCAGTCTCAGTGGTCTTGCCGGTGTTCCTCACACATGCCAAGAGCACGCCCACCTCACGTCCTTTGCACTTGCTATTGTCTCCAACTCCAGTTACCCTGCATGGTTCACCCCCTCTCTTCCTTCAAGTCTTTGCTCCAATGTCATTTCCCTCGTAAGGCCTTGCCTGACGGCCCTATTTAAAATGCAACATCATGGACCTAGAGATTATCTCTTTCTGAGAAAGACAAAGACAATACCAGAAAGAGAAAGACAATACCACATGATATCACTTATACGTGGAATCTAAAATATGACACAAATGAACTTGTCTACGAAACAGAAACAGACTCACAGACATAGACAACAGACTTGTGGTTGCCAAGGGGGAGGGGAGGAAGAGGGGTGGGGAAGGGATGGATTGGGAGTTTGGGATTAGCAGATGCAAACTATTATATAGAGAATGGATAAACAACAAGGTCCTACTGTATAGCACAGGGAACTATGTTCAATATCCTGTGATAAACTATATTGGAAAAGAATATGAAAAAGAATGTATATATATATATAACTGGATCACTTTGCTGTACAGCAGAAATGAACACAACATTGTAAATCAACTATACTTCAATAAAATAATTTTTTTTTAAATTGCAGTATCCACCCCCAGCCCCAGCACTCCCTATCCCCCTTCTACGCTTGATTTTCTCTTTCCATAGCACTTATCCCTTTCTAATGTACTATCAAATGTTCCTCTTCACTCTTGTTCGCTGTCTGAATTTCCTCCCCTGGAATATAAAAAGAGGGGTTTTTCTCATCTTTCTTTCCCTGCTATTCCAGCATCTAGAACAATATCTGGCCTGTAATAGGTGCTCCGTGGCTATTTGTTTTATGAATTGAATGAATGAAATCTGGGAAGATGAGAGCTGGCAGTTGCTGTCATCCATGATCCAATCTTCTGGAAAACCTGTCTAAAAGAGGAAAGCTGACAAAGAGAAAGCGGCACTCTCCACCCTAGAGGGGGACTAGCCTCTGTCACTCTACTCCCAGAAGTCAGCTGCATATCTGCCTTTTCCAGGGTTTTCTGCATGAGCCAATAAATCCTCCTGTTTGCCTAAGGTGGTTCCAGGCAAGCTTCTATCATTTGCAACCACAAGAGTTCTAACATGTGAGCATTCTTTGCACAGACGTATACAGAGCGAATTTTCCCTTTTACTAAGTAAAATCCTCTCTGAGCGGTCTACATCCTCAGCTCGTGCTCTGCTTCATTTTCCGACCTCAGCTCATCCTGACTTGGTGACGGTACTTGATTCCACACTAGGAGATTTCCGTTGCGATATCATCTGCAGTCATTTGAAATCACTGTGTTCACCAGCCTTGTGCAAAACAGGATATAGAGTGAGGCAGGGTGTACTGTCTCCCGCCTCTTGCTCCATCCCATCCAGCCCTTCGCTGATACAGCTTTGTAGCCACGCACACCCCAAACACCTGACCTCGAGACACTCACATATTTGCCTGTGTTGTCCCACCTCCTCTCTCTGCCACATTACCACTAATCCCACCCTGCTGGTCAGAAATCGATAACAAAGAATGAGGAAACCAAGGGGATTGTGACATATCAAGAACATCTTTGCAACCCATCAGAGTGTCCCAACCTACCGGTTGGGAGACAGCAGCTCAGAAAGCACCATATATGCTGTTCATTTTGCAAAACAGCCAGCCAGCCAAATGCAAAAGGATTCAAGGGGTTTGCGAGACTGTTTCTTGCAAGTGTAAAAGTCTGAATAAACACACATGATGCTATCATTTACCTACTTTGTAATTTCTTAGCCAGTAGGACTACACACTCACGCAACAATTCTGTTAACAAGCCCCGTCATTCTTCCACCCAATCATTCATTTAACAAACATGAATAGAATCCCCGTTATCTGAGTCAGACATTCCCAGGTGCTGGGCCCTGACTGGGGGTCCCAGTCTGGAACGAGAGACAGACACACAAGCAGACACACAACAACAGCGTGGTAAAGAAGTATGAGGCGCAGGATATTTTGTAAGTACTGTGGAGAAACATCTCATTTTGTTTTGAGGAGCCCAGAAAAATATCTTAGTGGAGATAATGCCCAGGGATTCATCTTAAAGAATGAATGGAAGTTAACCCAAGAAAGGAGAGGAGGAACATTCTAAGAAAAGAGGCAGCGTAAGCCAAGGCATGGCGACTACAAGCGCTTTACTGCTGCAGGGGTATAAAGGGAAGGCAGGGGTGGCAGAAGGCGAGGGGGTTGGGGGGATAGGGATGGGTATAAAGGGCTGAGAATATGGAGCTGCGCCTCCCAGCCACCCTACAAGGAAGGACTTGATACCCCAGCTGTGCGAGTACAGTAAGCAGACAGCCCTCAGCCCATTCAGGGTCTGCGTCACCTGCAGAGAACCACCTCACCCAAAATCACACTATTCTGGGGACAACCCACATACAATGACTGATCGAGGCAAGGGTATAAAGGCCTGATCATCTTAGCCCAACTTGGGACAACTTTGAAGGGTCATCTAGCTCTAGAGCCCCCTGTAGTATAGGCTAAGGCTGTCTTTGGACCTGCATTGCAGCTCGACATTTCCCTCTGCCCACTCCTGCTTCCTTTGTCTCCTTTCCACAGGTGTTGATCTCAAGGGCTGTCCTTAATGAACACCCTGCACGCTAAACTCAGTCTCAGCCCCAGTCTGCTTCTGAAGGGAAGCCAACCTGCGACACGGGCCATTAATGTCTATGTAGAAACTTGGACTTAGAGCTATGCTGGGGTTTTAAAGAAATTTCACTTCCAACACTACAGCATTATCACCATACGTGTTCACCTTCAGAAACGGTGCTGTCAGACACAAGACTCTTTCACTTACCCCAGTAACCACGCCTAAGAGTGGCTACATAAGAGAGGTCCCACTCTGTCCTCCAGTTTGCCCTGAAGGTGACCTGAGTGTGTCTGAGAAGATGGGAATATCCCTTCTAGAGAACTTCACCCATGACCCAGCCACAGCCCATCCATCCATTCATTTATTCATTCAAGAAACACGTCCTGAACCTATGCTAGGCAGTGTGCTAACTTGGTCACTTCTTACCCTAGAGCTCATCTTTAAGATCATTTTAGAATTCTCAACTATGGTCATTAAAAAAATTAGATTGGGGCTTCCCTGGTGGCGCAGTGGTTGAGAATCTGCCTGCCAATGCAGGGGACACGGGTTCGAGCCCTGGTCTGGGAAGATCCCACATGCCGCGGAGCAACTGGGCCCGTGAGCCACAACTACTGAGCCTGCGCGTCTGGAGCCTGTGCTCCGCAACAAGAGAGGCCGCGATAGTGAGAGGCCCGCGCACCGCGATGAAGAGTGGCCCCCACTTGCCACAACTGGAGAAAGCCCTCGCACAGAAACGAAGACCCAACACAGCCATAAATAAATAAATAAACAAATACTTAAAAAAAAAATTAGATTGAAAGAAACTTTAGTCATAGGAACGCTGAGGTGTATGGTTTGCCTTGAAATTCCTTAGCTGTTATCTGAGTCCAGACTCTCGAAGGGCACCTTTGTTTGAGGTTTGGCTTCCCATATGGTGCTTGCAGTGAGAGACAGGGCCAGCCGGAGGGCTGGCACACCTCTCTGCAGCTAAAGTCGCTATTGAGAACCCATAAATAGTCATTCTGGACTCCCTTTTTTGTGCAATCAATTTATGAATTATGGAATACAACAGGGAAATTCTTGGTTCCAAAAACAAACTCGAAATGTTGGCCCAGAAGTGGCATTCAGCTCATCATTTATGAAGCTCTTTGTGCAAAGCACTGTGTGAATACAAAGATAAGCAAGGCACATTCCAGCCCTTACCAAGCCCGCAGGCAGATGAGACAAGTCCATAAATGATGGGCACAATCAATAAAGATACAAGGTATGATAAAGGGAAGAAGGAAGGAGAGCGTGGGAGGATCTCGCACTTGGGCACCTGCTATGCACCAGGCACTTTATCTGTGTAATTCCCTTTAATGTTAACAGCAATCTTATGAGGTAGCCTTTTTTTTTTCTTCTTATTTTATTGATGAGAAAAACTGAAGAGTCTGTGTTCACACGGCTAGTAAGTAAAAGAATACCAGCCTGCTTGACTCCAAAGTCCAAGCTCTCCCCTTACCACCTGCCAGCTCCCATAGCACCGTAACAGAAATATGAAAAGAACATTGCTGGTGGCCTTTCAAGAGAGCAAGGGCTTCTGGGTTCAAAAGTCAGGAAAAACTACCTGGAATAGGTAATGTTAGGGAGAGGTCACGAAGTCTGGGTAGAGTTTTAACTAGCTGAGGATTATAGGGAAGGTGTTCTGGGTGGAGAGAATAGCGTGATCAAACGTCCCAAAGTATGGGAAAGGCCCAAGGACCTGCAGGGTGTGTTTCATCTCAGGTTTCCCAGGAAGCAGACTCTGGGATGGAGTTTAGCATTTTGGAAATGTATTAGGGAATATCCTTGGGATCATCCCCTGTGGAGGAGTCAAGGAAACAGGATTAGGCAAAGGAAGGTGCTGGGCTGCAATATAGCCACACCAAACAAAAAGCCTGAGCCAATCTCATAGATTGGTCTGAAGCTGGAATAACTTTTCAGAGCTGCCTTGCCTTGAGACAAGGGGGATGGGTCTTTATAGCATCCCCCACACACACACTTTTTTTTTTTTTTTTTAGCCACACAGCACAGCTTGTGGGATCTTAGTTCCCTGACCAAGGATTGAACCTGGGCCCCCAGCAGTGGAAGTGCGGAGTCTTAACCACTGGACCAGCAGGGAATCCCCACCCCTTCTGACCAGTCATTGGATGTAGCCTGTCCCTGGGAAGGGAATGTGAACCTTGGGTGAGGTGGGTGTCTTCATCTGAGAGCAGACTACATGGCAGCCATCAACCACCAACACTCCTGGCAGCTGGGGGAGTGGGTACCTCAGTCCCGAAGGGAAATTCTGTCTGGGTGGCCCACCACGAAATTCACTACAGGTTGTGTGTCCTGGGCAGTTATCAGGCTGCTCTGGCAAAACACGAGAGTGCAAGCCTAAGAAAAGAATGTAGTTGGAAAGTTGAGAGGGGGTGGACATTGAAGGCCAGACTTTGTGTTTTGTAAAGAAGGAAAAAGAGTTACTGAGTTTTGCGTGAGGCAAGGTCATGGCTAGAAAACGCACTTGTCATAATGCGTGGGACATCTGAGAGAAGGGAGAACCTAGAGGAGAGCCAATGGGTTCTTCCATAGTCAAGGTGGAAGGTCAAGAGCAGAGGAACGACCAGGTGGGAGTAGTGATGGGAAGGAGGGGATAGAGGTGGCAGAAGTGTTGAAGATGCGCAGACCTTGCATGCTAAGCACTTTCTACGAAAGGCCTATAAGACTGAAAAAGAGACAGTACCTTACCATGCTTCAACCATTCCATGGAATACTAACCAGCTTTTCAATGTAAACTCCATGTAGGCAGGGATTGTTGTAGTTTTCCCAGCATCTAGAGCAATGTCTGGCAAATAGCAACTATTTGTATGCATCAGATTTTGCTGTGATCGGGCCGAGTTACAAAAATTCCAAAATCTCAGTGGCTTACAGCAACAAATGTTTATTTTTTGCTCATGGTTCTACAGTCAACTACAGTAACTCTGTTCCGGGCTGTGGGCTGGGTTCAGATCTGCTCCATGCATCTTCCTGTGCCAGGGACCAGGCTGAAGAACATGGGGAACATACTATTCTTTGAGTGGAGGGCAGGAGCTCAAGAAGGCTAGCAGAACTTGCAATGCCTCTGAAAGCTTCTGCTAGGATCTGACACGCTGTCAATTCTACCATCCACATTCCAGCGGCCTAAGCAAGTCATATGAGCAAGCTGCACATCAACGGGGCAGGGAAATATACTCTTCCCCTGAGGAGCTGGGGAAAGGAGAGTGAATATTTGCTGAACAACAATAAAATCCACAGTAGTGCTCGATAGATATTTGTTGAATGATTGTATGAATAAATCCACGCGTGTTGATATGGAAAGATCCCTAACACAGCCCATTAAGTGAAAAAGGCAAGTTACAAAGCAATACATACACTACGATCCAATTTATAAACACACATACCAAAAATAAAACCATACACTGATATATGTACATATTTTTTCATAAATGCATAGAGAAGGGGCTGAAAGTAGATACAATAAATAGTTAACTGTGTAACTTCTGGAAAGGGGCATAAGATTGGGTAGGAATAAAAGGGGACATTTGTTTTTTTATCATTTGAAAACTTTTTATGACAAGAAGGTATTTGTGCTTACTTTGTATGGTTTTTTTAAAACAATGTGAAAAAAGGAAGAAGAAAAAATAAGGCAATGTCCATTGTGAAGCTCTTCACACAGTCCGGATTGGAAAAATGTCAAATGAGTAATTTGGAGGAAGGAAGTTAATGTCATAGTAAGAGTGACAAATTAATAACAAAATGTGCCCTCTTATAATTGTTCAGTTACTGCTCTGACATTTAAAAACATTACAACCTTTATGGTAAGTGCCTTTATCTGACTTATGAAATGATTATGAAATTACTTTGACAGTATCTTGCACTTAGGTTGTGTAAAAGGGAACATTTACTTAACCCATGCCATGTACAAAGTAGATAGTGTTTGTTGTACTTCATAAGCAAAACTCCTAGCAAGTCTATTAATAGTTTAGTATTTCCAAACTACATAGCAATATCAAGTCTTCTTAATGTAGAGAAATAACCTCTAAATGGCATTCTTTATCTTGAAGATGCTGCAATAAGCTCTACTGTAAAATACATTGGACATTCAACGTTCCACTCCTTTCTCTAGAACCTCACGTCTTATCAGGGTAGTCACAGATATAAACTTTCTGAAAGACTGAATCACTTTATCAAGTAAGATCTTAGAACAGCTTACCAGGGCTGTGATGGCTATTTTTCATAACTAACATCTCAGCAACCACACAAAGGATCCCTGTTTAGTGGCTGAGGTCTTAGAAAAAAGTAAGTAAATCAATCAGCCCCCAAACCCTCATTGACTTTCTATACAGTGCATCCAGGATCTTAGATGAGTGAAAGACATTTCAAAGAACAAACACCAACCCCATTCCTCCCTCAAGAGAAAACAACAAATAGGTAATTTTGAAATATGGTGTTTTTAGGTAAACTGTAAGGGTTTTTTTTTAATTGCCACTAGTCATTTCTGTTCTGGAGGTGATTTTCAAATGTGCGGGTTCGGAATTCAAATGTGTTAAATTATCCGAGGTTGAGCTCACCAGTTGGACTGGCTTGTGACAATTAGATTCACAGGAGGTTCACTTATAACCAGACCATGAGTTTATTCATTTACACTATCCTACCAAATACCTCCCAGAGCAGGGGTTTCACTTGCTATATGGACTCCCTTCCCAGAAAAGAAAGGCTAAATTAAGTTCAAATGATTGGTTGACAAACACTGGATTCAAGAAGACGGAACCGTGTGGTTTAAATAAAGGTTATTGATTTGTGGGACCACGATAACCTCACTGCTAATAAAAATATCTGCCTGGCTGATTTTACACCTGGGTCGGTCTACTGGAACAAGCCCCTTCCTTGATGGTGCCAGGGAACCCTGAAAAACTATCCTTATCAACTCCTCATTAAGGGTTTAGTTCCAATGTTGGCCTGTGGCTACTGGGGGTGTCTCCAACCACCAACCGGTCTTGATTTCCAATTATGTTAGTGATGTTAGTTACTTTCTTTCAATCAAAAGTATTAGAAAGTTAAAACTCAAACTAGATTAGGTAAAAAAAATGTAACTTATTTGCTCATCCCTGAACCAAATATGGTGGGCAAAGGGATAAAATATGCTCATTGTCTGGGCCTGGGTTTCTCAATCACCCCTAGGATGAATCCTACCCCCAAAAATCACAAGGACTGAGGGAGGACAGAGTTTCTCCAATGGAAAAGAAGAAAGATTGGATGTTAGGCAGGCAATTAATAATAATAATAATAACAATAGATGTCTACTACACCAACTTTGTGCCTGAGATTCTTGACCACACTTCCCTCCCCAGCTCAGAGTCACTTTCAGTGGGTAGAGGAACATTGACACCAATCACAGGTACAATGATGAATTGTTGATTCCCTCTGGGAGGAAAAGCAGAAACACAAAAAGGGGACACTGGAACAGGCTAAAGGCTTAACTTCACTTCAGTAATTTGAAGATTTACCTTTCTATTTGCCTTTTAGCCTATTTCATTTTTCACCTAGTTCCCATTATCCTAGAAGCTCAGTATCCGGAAGATAACATGACAACTTAATATAACAAATAATAATTATGCAAGTCCTGTGTGCCTTGATTTAAAGATTACAATTTCAAATTTAAAATGTTGATGGGTCAACATAATTTATGCCTTGTGAAGATATTAGGAACTAGGAAGAACAGGCAAAGTTAAGAGAATCAGGGAGTCTGGGTCATTATATGGGGGACCGACTCACAGCTAATGTAATGAGCTGGTTCCCTCACTATTTGGGGCTAGAATTTTGGCCTAGAAAAGAAGGAGCTCCGTAACCACAGTTACAAACTTGGTTCCAATCTAGGCTTTGCCACTTACTAGTAGTATAACCTATGGCCAAGTTACTTAAAAAATAATAAAAATCAACATTTCCTGAGCTCTGACTCAGTACCAAGCACTTTACATACACAGTCTTTAGGCTTTATAAGAACCCTGGAGGGTATGCATTACCAAATTCCTCAATTATCAAATGCTAGCAACACTAAGACATCATCAATTTAATAGCAGCTTTATAGGGTGAAAAATATAAGACGGCAGTTATAAGATACACTGCAATTTCAAACATTAAAATAAGAAGTGCAAGATCACCCATATTACTAATCTCTCTTTTGAACAATGTAATTATCTTTCCTGTGTGTAAAAATATGTATTGGTTTCCTTTTCGATCTGCTCATTGACAATGAGCACTGAGGCTTAGAGAGGTTATGTAACTTATCTGTTCAAAGTCACACAGCTTATTTCTGGACATGGAGCCACTTAAGACACTGTACCTCCAATGTCACGGTTCCTTGGTTTCCTCATGTATAAAATAGGGATGGTATTGGGTACCTCCCAAGATTATCATGAAAATCAAATGGTATCTATGAAAACATAAGTGCCTAAGAGGTAATCGGTGCTTATTATTCTTTTTAATAACAAAAGAACCATAAAAATGTACCAAGTGAATAGAAAAGAAGATATTAAGGGGGCTGGGGATTAACAAAATAGGAACCAGGCAGACTTTAAATTAAGGTAACTTTTGCCTTGGGCAGGACTTCTTTTAAATATCCTTCTGGCCAAGAGGTCAGTCCCAGAACATGGCAAATCCATATTATAAATTTGGGTTTCAACTGGTTGAGTTGTAGGTGCCAGGTACTACATTAAGGTTGCTCAAATAGCCAAGGACTTCCTTTGCCCAGACTCACCCAAATTAATCAGTGGATTTTTTCCAACTTAACTTGATAAGAATCAATTTCTTTATTAAAATGTTTAAACACAACTAAATGTAAAATCGAAAAAAGGACAAAGTCTGAGCCAAAGGTGGTATAAATTCTGAATCAACTGGGTGTTTTTTTCCCTCTCTCCCTTAACTGTTTGCATTCCTAATCCCTTTGTTCTTTTATTCCCATGCTCCACCTTAAAGAGGAAATGCTCACCTACTTAATTCTACGGCCAAAAGTCTTTCCTTAATACAAGATAAGGCCACTCAACTGACTTAATCTTATTTGCTGTGGTTACTTTCCTTCTCAACCTGCTCCTAACTTGCTTTTATTATAGTTTTTATTGCTGTTTTCTTTTGGTTCATTTAAAGTGACTATTCTCCTTTAAAAGGGGCAGAAAATAATCTTTTTCATTAGAAAAGCCATGCATTGCAGATTGCCAACCACATACTTCCTTTGTCTTTCAATACTCTGCTCACTCTCTGGCATGATGAAATTCGTAGGACTTTCTTTATGGTGAGCATCTCTATTAGTTTCCTAGGGTGCCATAACAAATTACCACAAACTGAGCGGCTTACAACAATAGAAGGGTATTATCTCACAGTTCCGGAGGCCAGAAGTCTGAAATCAAGGTGTCAGTAGGGCCATACTCCACCTGAAGTTTCTAGGAAAGACTCCTTCCTTGCCTTTTCCAGCTTCTGGTGGCTGCTGGCATCCCTTGGCTTATGGCCCCATCACTCCAATCTCTGCCTCCATAGTCACATGGCCTTCCCCTACATTTTCCCACTCTGTTTCTCCTCTTATAATAAAGGCACTTGTCTTTGGACTTAGGACCCACCCAGTTAATCCAGAATGATCTCATCTTAAGATCCTTTACTTAACTATAACTGCAAAGACCCTTTTTCCAAATAAGATCACATTCAAGGAACCAGGGGCCAGGACTCAGACGTATCTTTTGAGGCGCCACCACTCAGTCCACTATAACATCCAACTTGAAGAGGTATCACTTTTAATCTAATAACCACTTAAATCCTATGATTGTTTCCCCTCCTCCGTTTTTTTCCCACTTTTCTATATTTTTGTTATGAGTATATATTTCCTATATGATGGAATAAAAGAAGACATTTTAAATGTATAGTTCTTTAATGTCCCCTGGTTTCCAATATTTGAGCATCACTCAAGTTTGCAAAATTTCTTTACATTTATATCTCCTTAGATGCTCCCAGCAACTCTGGCTGACAGGCCTAACAAATATTATCACTTTAGAAATTCAGAAACTGAGGCTCAAAGACTTGTCCAAAATCTCCTGTCACTACAAGTTGGGGTTTCCTGAATCTTCATCTTTTCATTACACATCAGATAGCAAAAGGTGATTTTTAAAATTTTAAGTATATACAGAACATGCTCATGTTGAGTATTAATCTTGATAGAAGTGAAAAACTCCGCTGGCATTTAATCTTTAGGACTTAATTAGCTCGCTCAATGTGATGGCATCTAACACGTACTTGGAAACCATTTATTTGTGGTCACCTTGTCAAAATATAACCTCTGACCTCCAGTAGCTCATTCTTATATAGTTATCTATATAAATCCAGGACAGGAATGGTGATAGTCTGAGTGGTTTTCATGAGTGTCTTCTTTCCTTCTGAAAATAGCAGTCCATTCAGGCTGCTATAACAAATCATGGTAGAACCATGGTGGTAAATAGGCTCAGCCCAGTAGGAGGACCTCCCAAAGAGGGTCACTTTGCACAATGCACAAAAGATGTGCTTCTCCCTTTTAGAAGGACAAGGAGTGCTGGAAAGCTGGTATGAAGGAAGAAAATAACAACTATTATCTTCCCATGAACTTTAGAGAAAACAATATACAATTGTTATGAGTAGTGTAACCTTTGGACCGCTCTGGAATGCAATATCCTTTCCAAGTGGGCAAACCCTTGATGGTGTTGATTTGGTTTTGTGTTTGCTTCGAATAATAAAAGGGAAGTGGGAGATTTCTGGTGGCGGGCAGCCAAGCCATTCATCTAAAGATTTGGTATGTGTGTATGGGTTTGCTTTGAATTACGTAAGTTATTCCCATTTAGTCATTTATACTGACTTTAAAGAAGTAAACAGTACCTACGTGAAAAGTTAAATTTATCACGCGCTACATTCAGCGATTGCTTCAGAAGTTTCCCTTTTCAAAGAAAACAGTGATTTGTCTAATCTCAATCAAATCCAGCGTGCGTGGAACAGAAGATCACAGAGCCAGAGGTGGAATAAATAGCACCTGCTGGGTCTTTTGAGAGGTACATAAATTATGAGGGGGGGGAAGTTCTTCAGTAAATACGACGTAATGCACATCTCCATGTGCTATCTGTTCTATTGGCCTCTCTTGCTTTTCCTCTCTCTCTCTCTCTGTAGGCTAAAGGCTCTACGGGCTTCCTTGTGGCCCCCATTTCAGCACTCTACACGTGCACAATGCCATACCGCAGGATCCTTTAAGAAGAAAAGATGACCTCCCAAACACTAGATGTTAGTTATTATCACAGCTTGCAACCTACAGGAATTTTCTATAATGAAGATAGGCGTGCAGAGCAGAAGTTCAGTTGCACTGGTTCCCTGGCTTGGGAAAGGTATTGAGCAGACTGATCGCAACACTGACCCTTATAATGGACACTGGTGGTGCCTCGTCCAAATCCCCTTTTCTGGGCCAGGACACCTGTTCCCCCAGCTGCCGGGAATGGTGGTTGCTGAGAGCTCACAGCTGCCCCCTTCTCCAGAGAATTGCTCTTGGCCAAATGGAACCATCTGGCAAAGAAGATTACACCTTACCCCATCAGCCCCAGGCAGCCCAAAGCTCTGACTGACTGGCTGCAGGCAAAGTACAAAAGGCAGGACACTTGCCTCGAGGTGCAAAGTATTGTGTGGTGCAATCAAGCTGCAGAGCTTCCCGTGGGATCCAACCAAAGCTGGTGGTCAGGTGAGACCACCTCTTTTCTTAACGTTTTCCTCTGCTCCATCCTTCTCCCACACTCTTTCTTCTGTGAACACTCCCCTAATAAACCCCTCACCCAAGATTCTCTGTCTCAGGTTCTGCTTCTAGAATCAGCACCCCAACCGGGACGACCTGACCTCTGACCTCTGACCCGAGTCAGATTCTCCCTCTCCCTCACCCTTGTCGCCCGTGAGCCACCAAATAAAACCTCTATCTCCTCAACATCTCAACATCTTGTCATTCTAAGCCCTCCTCAGTCACCACCCCAGTTTAGACTCTCATGGCTTCTTAACCAACTTAGTATCATTGCTTCCTAACTGGTCTTCCTGACTTCAGGCTTGCTAGCTGCCTGCTGGAATCTTTCTGAATGATAAATATGATCATGTGACCTTATCCTCAAACACTCTCATAGGCTGCCTTATTCCTATCAGAGTAATAATAATTGCCACCCTTTATTATATACCAAGTGATTTACATTCATCTTCTTATCCTGTAAAGTAAAACTGCAACAAAGTTACAATCATCTTCTTTCACTGGTAAGAACATTGAGTCTCTGGAGGGGTAAGGAATTCACCCAAGGTCACACAGCTAGTAAAGGGTTGATCTGGAAAGAATTCTAGCTGACTCCAAAACCACGCTCTTAATCTCATCACTAGATTACCTCTCAATAAATCCAGACTCAGCATTCTGGCTTATAAAGCCCTCTGCGGGCAGAACCCCAACTAATTTTTCAAATTTCTCTCTCCCAATTCATCACACTCCCCACCCCAGCTACACCAGACAACCTGCCATTCCTTCAACATCCCTCTTTCCTATTCCTGCGGTTCTGCCTAGAAGGCCCTTTGCCCACACCTCCACCTGCCACACCCTTGTGGCAGACTGTACATTCTCTTTGACAATGTGACCTTGATCCTCTTCCCTTTGAGAGGTGGGGCCCATGACCCCTTCCCTTGAATCTGGGCTGGCCCTAGTGACTTTCTCATTACCAACAGGATGTGGCAGAAGTAATGCTGCGTGACTTCCAAGATTAGTGCACACAACTCCTGCCTGAGGCCACCATGCTACAAGAGGCCCCGTGCAGGCACTCCAATGGCAGCCCAGCTGAGCTCCCAGCTGCGTTCCCACTGACAGCTGGCATTAATGCCAGCCCCGTGAATGTGCCATGTTGAATGTCCAGCCGCTCGAGCCTTCAGATGACTGCAGCCCCAGTCGCATCTGATCGTAACGACTTAAGAGACCCCAAGCAAGAACTGCTCGTCTGAGACCTTCCTGAACATGAGATTTTTTAACAGAGTAAAATGATTGTTTAATGCCACTAAGTTTTGGGGTAAATTGTTACACGACCATAGTAACGATGATAGCCCTACAATCCTCCAGGGCCCTAATTAAATGCCAATTCCTGTAGTCAGATTCCCTAGTCAGATTTAATTTCTACCTTCCTGAAACTCTCCGAACAACTAGCTTCTCCAGTATGTCACTTATTCCAGTTGGCCTCATATTAAAGTTATTTGTGTGTTTGCTTTTTCCCCCTAATCCACACATCTTGAGTGTAGGAAGAGTGCAGTATTGATATTCATTAATCTTTATATTCCATAACTACTAGCCCCGTGGCTGGTATCAAGTAGATACTTAATAAATGTTTGTTGTCCTGAACTAAATTGAGGTAATGAGGAATATCTTATTCTCCACCGACAGGAGAGAGCTATAAATCTCTTGGCCTGATGGAACTACCGTCTTTTGCTACATTCCAGACCCAAAGAGAAGAGTAAAACTTGCCAATAAAAGAGTAAAAAGCCCACATGTATCATTGACTATGGAGGCAGAGATTGGAGTGATGGGGCCATAAGCCAAGGGTTGCCAGCAGCCACCAGAAGCTGGAAAAGGCAAGGAAGGAGTCATTGAAGAGTATGAGTCCTGCCAGCCTGGGTCAGAATGTCAGCTCTACCACTTCCCAGCTACATGATCGTGGTAAGCTACTTCTCATCTCGGGATTTCAGTTATCCCCTCTATAAAATGGATTGATAGTGCCCACCAACTAGAGTTCTCCTGAGGAGAAAATGAGATAATTTCTGTAAGGCACTTAATTTGAAGCTTCAATAATAAGCCTTCAATAAATGGTAGCTATTAATATTATAGGTGGCGAGTATACATTAAAATTCCTGAGATGACATCCATTTCACAGTTTCATTCTTTTCTACACAATGATTTGTCACATAAATCACTAAAAGCTATTTGTAAGGCTCCTTTTGAATATATTCACAGACCATAAATAATCCCTTGCCAGACCATTTGTCCTGATTTTTTGTTTCAAAAAATATGGTCACCATATCCATAGACCAGAGGACCAAAATCTCCTGCCTTTGATGGGTCACCCCATCAAGGAGAGTATCTTAAGCTGGATTTGATTGCCAGCTTCTGACTCAGGTTGTTGTAGCTTGAACTGTAGATAATGCTTCCTAGAGACACTAAATGAGGCAAGACTCCAAAAGTGCCATTGGGAAACAAAATGTGGACATTACTAAGGGATGCACAATTCCAGGGCTCACCATTTACACTGTTGAATTCCAGGGGGCGCCATTCACATAGGGTATAATGTAATAGTGTCTTTTGGAGTTGTGCAACAACATGGCAGCCTAGATCTTGGAGCTTGTGCCTTTACCCAATCCGCCTTCCCTACTGCAGAAGAAAAAAAAACAAGCTAAAAGCACACTTCACCCCAATTTGCATCTGTAAGTTCTCTCAAGTGTGGGTACCAAGAAGTACTTTATTCTGGAAAAGAGGATAAATAATTTATGCAATGATTATTTTACAAGATGTGAGGACATACTCTCAAACTATTACCTAACATGAAAGGCTCAAGACAGATCTGGCTTTTTTATTTTTCCAAAGCAGAGAACATTCTGTCCCCATAAACTTTTCTTAAACAAATGTTCCAATTTTCTTTTCTCAAGATAGAATCCCTTCTTCCACCAAAACAAATAAGCCAATAAAGTTGTTCACAACCCTACTCATTATACGACATCAACCTTTATGAACAGGACCACAGTGGGGAACATAATGAAAGAGGATCATTTGAAACTTATCCCCAAAATGATTTTAAACATAATGCGGGTTTAAAAAAAATAATCCTTGGGAATTCCCTGGCAATACAGTGGTTAGGACTCAGTGCTTTCACTGCCGTGGCCTGGGTTCAATCCCAGGTCAGGGAACTAAGATCCCGCAAGCTGTGCAGTGCAGCCCAAATCATCATCATCATCATCCTTGGCTTTGTTCTATAATGTGTGCATTTTGTATTATGTGTGGGGATTCCTTTGGGTGTCTTAGATAATATAAAGCTAATGCTGAACCATAAAGCTGGACTACACTCAAATAAACCCAGAGGCAATGTGTTCACAGTATGGAATCTTCTAGCACTGAGGGTCTTGGAAGATCTTGCTTAAGTCTATTCTAACCCCCTCTGCTCCAGCATCTCCATTTCCTTTTACGTTGTCCCCAGTGGAAATGGGAAAACTCCCCACCATTGAAACCCCTTGTCATATAAGCAGTCAAACCTCTTGAACACAGGTCATTGGGTTCCCAAACATTTACCAGCAGAGAAAACCCTGACACCCGCATGCTCTGGCTTTCTTTTATTGGCTGTCTATGCCAGCCCCTGAATGAGCTGAGAGATCAAGGCAGTGAGAGGGGAGTACGGGTCTTTGTTAGTGTAAAAGAATTGGAATAGGACAACGTGAAGAATTGGTGAAAAGTGGGGCTGTTGGCATGTGAAGACCAGGAGCCCTTCTCCTGGGCCTTCTTCTGTACTTAATATACTTCCCTAGTGTTGAAACCTTTCCTCAAAATTAAGGAGAGCTCTCCGATAATAATAACCACAATTCCTACTACCTTTTCAGTACTCTTTACAGAACCCCTACCAGGGACCAAACACATTGAATCTTCATAATAACTTTGCAAGATAGGTATTATTATTACTGTTTTACTGAAAATGAAACCAAGACTCAGAAAGATAAGGGCATAGAGTTAGAAGGCAGCAGAGCTGGGATTGGATCTCAAGTGCGCTGACCCGAAAGCCCACAGCAGGCTGCCTCTGGCTTATGCAAACCACACTGCCGCTTAAACCATCTACCCCCTAAAAGCACTGGTCAAATTTGGGCTCAGAAACAGAATCTCCCTACGAGTCCCAGATATTTTCCTCACAACTAGGTAGTCTGTGCTTTGTCAAGATTTTAAAACTGGAGACCTTATAACTTGCTATGTCCTAAAGTATCCTACCAACATGGCAGCCTAGATCTTGCAACCTTCCTACCCAGTCCCTTTGGCCATGGCCCTCCCCACCATCTACATGGCAAGTGGAAGGGCCATGGGGTCAGTGGTCACATGGCTGTTGAGACGGAAACAACTTTTTAAGAAGACAGTTGTCCCAGTTCCTCTGGAAACAAACACATTTTTAAAAGTAGGGGTACACTACTCCAAATATACTATCACCCAAGTAAGATACAGCATATATTCACTCTTTCACTAATACTTGATGAGCAATTAAGATGATACAATTTTCCCTAACCCTTTCTTACATTGCTAGGATGAATCTAAATTGGCACAACCTCTATGGAGGCAATTGAACAATATGTATGAAATTTATAAAAATTACGCGTGCACCAAGAGATCACATATTATATGATTTTATTTATATGAAATGTCCAGAATGGCAAATCCGTAGAGACAGAAAACAGAGTGGTTGGTTGTCAGGGGCTGAGAGAAATGATGGCTTACTGGGTATAGTCTTATTTCGGGGGTGATGGAAAAAATTTTAGAAGTGAATAGAGGCATTGTGTGTCAATTGTGAATACACTAAATGCCACTGAATTGTATACTTTAAAATGACTCATTTTATGTTATGTGAATTTCACCTTAATAAAAAAAAAAACATGTGATTTAACAACAACAGAAAGATTACATGTGCACATACCATTTGTCTCAGACTAGGCTCCCTAGAAACAGAGGCTGAAACAGGGATTCTTGTACAGATGACTTACTGAGGGAATGTTCTCAGGAGAAACCTGCAGGGGAGTAAGGGAAGCAGGACGGCCAAGGAAGGAGATAGGGCGAGATGTGGCATAAGATCTGTCTAGCCTCAGCCTCAGCCTCATCCCACAGGGAACTCCTGAGTGAAAATTGCACCACAGAGGCTGTTCTGCACAGGCTAGCCTGTGATACCCACACATCTGTAAGTCATTGGCCAGGGGCTATCCCCAGAAGGGCGTGTAACTTCCAAGACATCTGCGGGCCAGGCAGCAACTGTCAGTCAACAGCAGTTCCCCAGAAAAGAAAGTAGATGTGAGGGACTTCCTTGGTGGTCCAGTGGTTAAGACTCTGCGCTTCCACTGGAGGGGGCATGGGTTCCATCCCTGGTCGAGGAACTAAGATCCCGAGATCCTGCATGACACCAGTCCCATAAAAGAGGTCAGGGCCAGGCACCAATAACACCTGCCAGCATTTGACCCAGTAATTCCATATCTAGTAATTTATCCTCAGATGCGTTTGCACACAGGCAAATTTATTCATCGCAACATTGTTTATAATAGGAAAAGACCCACCAGTAAGTGACTAGTTCATTACATTCTGGTACATCCATACAATGGAATATTAAATGGATATGGAAAAAATAAGAATAAGGAAACTCTCCATGTATGAATATGGAATGACTTTAAATATATATTTTTACCTACAAATAGCAAGGTACAGAATACAATATGTATAGTATGCTATTATATATGTTTTCTTTAAGAACATATATATGTATTTGTTTCTATATGCTTAAGTTAACCCTGGAAGGATAGACAAAAAACTGGAAACACTGTGGTTGAAAGACAGATTGGGAGGGACAGTTTTCAGTTTATATCACTCTGTGCCTTGTGAATTTTACACTATATGAATATATTACCCATTCAAATGAAATGAATGAAGATGGATGGTAGGTAGGTAGGTAGGTAGATAAATTGATTTGCTCTGAGACTCAGCCAGAAGTTTCTGCCACTCCTTTGACCACCAAAACAAGCAGAACCAACGGACATTTTAAAATTCAATTGTTGGGACTTCCCTGGTGGTCAAGTGGTTAAGACTCCAAACTTCTAGTGCAGGGGGTGCGGGTTCAGTCAAGATCCCACATGCCATGTGGTGCAGCCAAAAAAAGAAAATAAAAAAAAGAATATAAAATAAATAAATAAAACTCAATTGTTTTCCTATCCAGAAGTAATTTCCTTCCTGATGATTGCTGATGTATTCCCTGCACTGGTGTGTAATTTCTGGTTTAACCAGTAGCCTCTTATTTTCCAATACAATATTTCAGATCCTCCACCCATCCCTATTATTCATACTTCCCCATGGAAGTTTGATTTCTTTACCAAGATGAAGTCAATTAACTATTGCAACTGCAACAAGCTCTCTTTCTGAATTCTGAGCCAAGCTAGAGTCCGAAGGTATAGCTGAAAATTTTATAATTGAAAACTGTATTAATCAGAGTGTTAATTTTATCAATCAGTTCCTAATAGATGTCTAAAGACCGAATGGCTCTGTGGCTAAATAAATTGAAGCTAAATTTATTTAGATTTCTGTACTGCAGGACTTATCAGAGCCTTTAATATTACAAGGTGCATTTTCAATCTCCTAAGATGCAAAATCTCTCTAAAACTATTTGACTGCAGAATTGGAGAAGGGCTCAGTTGGGCTGTTCTTGTTTGGACTCTCTCAATGACTGAAGTCATCTAAAGGCTCAACTGAGCTGGACGTGAAAAATGGCTCACTCATACATCTGGCAGTTTGGTTGTTGGTTGGGAGTTCAGTTGGGCTGTCAGCTGGAACACCTCCACGTGGCCTCAACAGCATGAGGGTCTCAGAGTGGTTGGATTTCTTACATGGCACCTGGGGTCCCCCACAGCAAGTGCCCCAAGGGAACCAGGCAGACATTGCATTGCCTCAAAAGTTATGTGAATCACTTTGCTGGTTCTGTTGGTTACAAATGAGTCTCTAACGTCAGTACAGATTCAGGGGGAGAGGCCATAGAACCCACGTGGGAAGGGTGCCAAAGGATTTGCAGACATATTTTAAAACTGTCACAATTCATTATTGCTTTGATTGTACAGATGGGATCCCAAAAATGTATTTTGACCAAAAACAATTGACCCATGCTGCTGAAAAGACAAAATGGTAGTATATGCATTTCAGCCTCAAATACAGGGTTTCCTTAAGTTCTTGGAGGATGCTGTATAAACATGTATTGCCATTTAATCAAAGGCAAAGCTGGTTTCTGCATGGACCTGCTCTGGACCGTGAATCATGTCTATTTGTCATAGAATCATGCCATGTGTTAACTGCATGTTTCACTGACCCATTTTTTTAAATTGACAAATAAGACAGGTTGCAAGATTAATTACAGTGTATAAGAAAGAAAGAGCTGTCAAGTGTTCTATGTCAGTCTACTTTATAATCATACCATTTATGGCAACTATGAAGAAATGATAGCATTTCTGATCAATAAATTTCACCATGTTTATGAGTACTGAACTTGCATCCTTTTTGAAACTAAAATTTGAGGGGATGAAATAATGCTCTATGGTTTACTTTGACAAATAAAATATGAAAACCCATTAATCTTTAGTATAGGAATTTTGAGTTCTCTGTTTAGACTATCATTATTACTTCAATCTTTCAATGGTATTTGTCTACGGAATTGAAGTTGAACATCTAGATAAAAGAAAATGCTGACTGCCTTTACCATCTGACTAAAGGAAGAAAATACCAGAAGGATTTTATTTCATCAGGGCAATGAATCAAAATTGAGGACCCCCACTTACGCATATTATGGTGGTAAAATACCCTGTCAGCAAGTCTGAGGACTATGTAACCACTACAAGTAACTTCTCCCCAGTCCAATAAAATGACATTAGCAGCAAAAGCTCAGAGCATGTGAGTAATGCATAATTAACACATTTTGAAAATCATGTGACTAAGGCGAGTAAATCTTTCACAGTCTCGTGATACAAGCAAGATTTTATATATTCATTGAAGAGAGGTGAGCAAAACAGGCTGAATAACGACACCTTTCACGGATCAACATTGAGCAGTCAGCTGGGGCAGGAGAGCACATCGTCATTGGCAGGTCACAGCACAAAAATCAGGGGGCAGGACCAATGGGAGATGGCTGAGGATTGGAGGGAGGGATGGTTTGTTCAGGAAAGCCAGAATTATGAGAAAAACTGCAGAAACACTGGGCTTTGCCTTCCCAATCACAGGCCGGTGTGCAAGGGGTTCTTGTCACTTGACTAAGAGTCGTCCAGCTCCCCAACCTTGCACGTTTTCCTTGCTATTGATGAGTCTACCGGGGACTCTCTCTGGACCGTGTTAAAGAGTCAGCATATCTTAAAACTGGAAAGGACCCTAGAGATCTTTTGGTTCAGCCATTTTTTGCTTAAGAATTGTGGTTAATTTCCTATGGAACTTCTGAGAACCACCTGCCCCCATCCAGTGCTTCGTGCCTGCAGACCCTCACTCCCCCAGCTTCCCCACATCATGTAAGCCCTCAGGCCCTTGGTTTCCCGCAACCCACAGAGTGGCTCTGTTTTCCTCACCAAATCCCGTCTTCCTGACAAAGTTTGCTTGTATTGAGAGATGTTCGAACTCTCCCCCTGCATAGAGAGAGCCAAGACTGTTACTCCAAAACAGGAGCTCTGGGAGCAGGAAGTCCCAGAGTGTAAGTGCAGTGATGCTTGGCACAGAAATCACAAACACACTGGATCAAGGAATGCCCAAAAGACATGTATTTGCTGTAGCTTTTTTTTTTTTTTTAATTTTTTTATTTCTTCATTCATTTATCTATGGCTGTGTTGGGACCTCGTTTCTGTGCGAGGGCTTTCTCCAGTTGCGGCAAGCGGGGGGCCAATCCTCATCGCGGTGCGCGGGCCTCTCACCACCGCGGCCTCTCTTGTTGCGGAGCACAGGCTCCAGACGCGCAGGCTCAGCAATTGTGGCTCATGGGCCCAGTTGCTCCGCGGCATGTGGGATCCTCCCAGACCAGGACTCGAACCCGTGTCCCCTGCATTGGCAGGCGGACTCTCAACCACTGCGCCACCAGGGAAGCCCCGTGAATCTCATATTTTTTAAGAAATCTGGGCAAGAGGAGGTTGGGAGAGCAGAAGAGCACTGAGATCCTAAGTTGGCTGCAGCAACTGTTCTGTTGACCCAGAAAGTGAGCGCTGCCCAGAGTACTACCCAGAGCTGGTGAAGAGTTCACAGGCTGAAGTGGCAGGTCTTCAACCTGGAAACAAGGTTGGAAAGAATCATAGAAAAGACCATACACGAGACTTGATTACCATGGGGGATGAGCACGATGAATCTGATTCTTCCACCAACTGATTTGGACTTGAAATATATGATGAACTGCTTCAAATGGTGCTTCTCTGACCACAAAGTACGGAGGATTTTACATTAACCCGAGAACCCTGCAGTTACAACAAACATCAGAATCTGACAACGACTCCACTAAAGAAAAGAGGGGGGAAAAAATCACCAAAGAAGAAGAAGAAGCTGCAGGAAGGTAGTGAGAAGGGAAGAAAGAAAAAAGAGGACACTTTCAACAGGGAGAAGAAATGAACAATGCTCAGCTTTTCCCAAAGGAGCTTCACAGCTCTCAATGCTGGTAAGGAGAAGAAGAAGAAGAAGAAATGTTCTTGAGGCTCGAAGTGATAAAGAGATGTTAAAGAAATTTCAGAATGAGAAATCAGCCCAGGAAACACAGGCATGAGGACCATAAGCCTGTGAGAATGGGGTAGCATCCCTCGCTCTCAATCTTCTGCCAGAAGATTCTGAAGAGTGTGGCCATGTGACTTCATGCCTGCTCGGCAGCAAGGACATCCTGGTCACACTTGCCCCCAAACTTCATCTCTGTGTGTTGGGGGCAGGGGGTGCATCTGAAGGCGCCTCTACAGAAACTTAAAGAAGCTATTGGCAGGGCGATGCCAGAGCAGATGGCCCAGTACACGGATGAATTCCCGGCACACCACAAGCAAAGACTGCAGAGATGCTGGAAGAGGAAAAAGACAAGGAGCAGAGTGAACAGATTTGTTCTGGTAACGAAGAAGAAAAGGGGAGCAGAGCCCAGAAGAAATGTCAATGGAATGCTGGAATCAAGAAGGGGCTCTTTCAGGTGGTAAAGATGGAACCAGAGGGCTATAATCTGGAAAGGAATGAGAGCCAGTCTAGGCAGGACTGCGTGAAAGCTCTTCTGGATGCTGAAGTGCAAACTCTCTGGCCCCAAAGCTGGGTGCACACCAGGTCTCTGTGTAAGGAGAGCAGACCACACCACGGGTCCCTGACATCCCTCCTGACCGAGAAGAAAGTCATGGCTCCTTCAAAGTCAAGGTGAAGGAAACAGAGACTAAGCCTCCTAAAAAGGTTCTCATCTGATCAGCCCGAATGGGCAACCCCATTGCTTTGTATAAGAGTCACGGGTCGGGCTTCCCTGGTGGTGCAGTGGTTGAGAATCTGCCTGCCAATGCAGGGGACACGGGTTCGAGCCCTGGTCTGGGAAGATTCCACATGCCGCGGAGCAACTAGGCCCGTGAGCCACAATTGCTGAGCCTGCGCGTCTGGAGCCTGTGCTCCGCAACAAGAGAGGCTGCAATAGTGAGAGGCCCGCACACCGCGATGAAGAGTGGCCCCCGCTTGCCGCAACTAGAGAAAGCCCTCGCACAGAAACGAAGACCCAACACAGCCATAAATAAATAAATAAATATAGCAAATTCATTAAAAAAAAGTCACGGGTCTTTATGTACAAAAGTAAAAAGGGAAATTTCCAAAGCCCAATTCTCTGGACCATCACTCTCTAGAGCTCTGTAATCACCCCCTCAATTTTCTGGCTGAATGGACAGTGGCACTGGAGCAGTCTGAGGAGAAAAACCCCAAGAGTTCTGGCTACAAAGAGCTCTCTTGCCAGGTCCCCGTCAGCAGAGCTTTCCAGAAGAACAGAGGTCTAAATGGCAGTACCACAGAACCCGGACCCAAGTCAGTCTTGTATGCAGTCACCGAACAGCGCAAAGCTTCACTCCCACCCCTCACCTACTTCCACTTGGCAACACCCTCCCCACATCTTCCTCCTGTGGCATCCATTCCTCCATGGCAGCCTCTCCAGGAAGCTTCTTCCTACACTTCCCTGAGCCACATGGCGAAACCACATTCCGCCAACTCTTCAGGGCTGTCTTACAAGCCTGCCCGTGCTGGCTCTACCTCCCAACATGAGGTTCCTTCTAGAGGCTCTCCTCTGGAAGAACAACGATCCAGAGCTCCCCTTCCTCCCCAAAACTTGCTCCCATGTGTACAGCCTCCCTGCCTGGGACAGTCTGTCAATGGACGGGTCCCAAGCCCACAGTGAACACACCTCTGTTCCTCAGAAGCTGGCCTTGGGGGTCCAGATGGAGATTCTAGTGATGGGAGCCAAGGAGGCACAAAGGCGCTGACCTTGTCCCTGAAACCCACCATGGTTAGCAGCCCGTGCTCCTCAAAAGGGACTTGCCTGGTCTCTGGGCTTCACCGTTGTGTTTGTTGTTGGACAGTTAATGGCGAGACCGATCTTGGGATGGAGAAAGTTCTGAGTTTGGCATATGGGAGCATATGTGGTTCTGAGTTCCAGCACTGTGGCAGATCAGTTGGTGCAGCTGCATTTTAAATGTGCCAAACACCTTGGCATTTGGTCAGAATACCTCATGGAGTCCCATAGGCCAAGGGCTCCTTCTGGCCGCAAGAGGATCCATGGGATGGTCATGGTGTCCATCTCATCCTTGGGTGGTGTGTTCAACAGGACAAAAACCTGGGCTAAAGCCACAACTGAGAGAAGTAGCTTTGTCTCTGAAAATATATTCAGAGCACTTGATACATACTCATTGTACGGGGCCAATTTCTCCTCTGAACATGACAATGAAGCTCTTTTAAAGGCCTGTAGATCCATCAATCTCGAGACAATTGTGATAAGCCTTTTAAAGGCACTTATGCTGGGTTCAGCTTTTACCATTACCACTAAATGCATTGGATAGAATAGGACTGTTCGTGGCATATCACATTATAGGAAGACATGACTCCAGTGCCTTTATAGTGGAGCGGAATTAGATAACTCACATCCTCCATTTCAGCCCTCTGAGCACTTTTCAAAGACCTTTTTAAAAAGACATGTCTGTTTTTGAGACAGAACCAGTTTTATTTAGTTGAGATTTTTACAGTTGAATTCTGTAAATTTGTGGCATCCTGACTTAAAGTTCATCTGAGCCCAGAAAACTCTATTCCCAATCTAGCCAGAGTTCCAGGGGTTTTTTTCCCCCAGAGTTTATACAGGTGGACCCCAGGGCTACAAAGCCCTGGTTGGTCAAATCTTCATCTCTTTATGGGCAGAGGTCATGAGGGGTTCCAAGTCACAAATAGACATGCCAATTTGTTTTATTCTTAGAAATCCTCTTAGGCAGGGCTATAGTAACAGGTCTCTATGAAGTTACCTGTCATATAGAAATAGGCCTTGAAGTCTTGGAGTTTGCCAAGCACTGGAGTATATATAAACATAAGGGTAACATGCATTAAGCTTGGAGGATGGATCAAGGACAGATAGATATTCCAGAGTTCCTGAGCCACCAAGCTGTTCACTAAACTAATGACTGTTTCACAAAGGTCTTTAGAGTGCTTACTTGTACCTGTGAAATGTGTACCACAAGGTGTGTTTGAACTGTCTGCTCTAGCTAAATGAATTCAAATACGTCAAGTGTAAACAGAATCCGGGTGAATTTTATGGTTATGTAATTTATGCAAAATCCACAATGTGGTAGCCTCTATAGAACAAATGACTCATTTTCTTCCACAAATAAATTAAAGGGGGGAAAAAAGAGGGAAAGGAAACCTCTAAGCTAAAAGAAACTTAAGATACATATCAACTGCGTGCAATGTGTGAAGCTTATTAGGATACTGATTTGTAGAAATCAACTGTTTTGGTTTTTTTTTTTTAATGAGACAATGGGGAAAATTAGAACATTTATTGGAGATTTGATGAAAAGAGGAATTGTTTTAATTTTTTAGGTGTGATAATGGTATTGTGGTTGGGAAGGAGGGAGGGAGGGAGGAAGGAAGGAAGGAAGGAAGGAAGGAAGGAAGGAAGGGAGGGAGGGAGGGAGGGAGGGAGGGAGGAAGGAAGGAACGAAGGGAGGAAGGATGGATTTGCCTGGCTCTTATTGCCAGTTCCTGGGAGGTAACCTCTAAACCCTTAACGTTTCCTAAGGGACAGGAGTGTCTTCGTTACTCATGGTGGGTCCTTTAGACCCAGCCTGATGGTGTACGTCAAAGAGATGACTCAGGGTAAGGGCTGGCCACACCAGAAAGACCAACCACGTGATTAGAGGGTTGGGGCTGTGAGCCTCAGGGTATCAGCCTGACCTCTGGGAGCAGAAGGGGGCCAGAGATCAAGTTCAGCCACATAGGTGATGATCCAATCAATCATGCCTACATAATGAAGCCCCAATAAAAGTCTGGACATCAAAGCTTGGGTGAGCTTCCTGGGGTGGCAATACTCCATGCATGTATTGCCACATAGCAATGCCGGGAAAGTAATGCATCCCTGGGGACATGGGAGCTTTACATTTGAAACCCTCCCAATCCAAGATTCTGCCCTATGTGTATCTTCTAATTTGCACCCTTTGCCTGTAATAAAAGTGAATGTGAATATAATAGGTTTCTGTGAGTTCTGTGTGTCCTTCTAGCAAATTATGAAACCTGTGGGGTTTCGGGAAACCACTGAACTTGCAGTTGGTGTCAGAAGTCTTGGGCAGACTTGGCAGTCTGGAGGATGGTGCCCTTAACCTCAAGTTTTGCTAGTTCCAGTTAGAAAGAAAAGAAGTCCTTGTCTTTAAAGATACGTATGGAAAGATTTACAGATGAACTAGTATGTCACGGATTTGTTGAAAAATAATCTGGGGGAGTGGGGAGAAGGAAGTCGAGAGCTAGGTGGAACAAGATTAGCCATGTGGAATCACAGAAACTGGTTACTGGGAACATCAGGGTTCATGAAATTATTTTCTCTTCTTTTGTATATGTTTTAAATTTCCAAAATGAATATAAAGTAGTGATGCACATGGAAAAAATATGAATCCTTACTTTATATGATGTGGTAGGCGGAATTCTAAGATGGCCTCTAAGATTACAGGCCCATGGTACACACACACCTTTTCCTAGTTATTTATTCAAACACAAATTGAGGTAGTGCTGTTTAGGGGTTTTGCAGATGTAACTAAGATCCCAAATCAGTTGACCTTAAGATAGATTGGGAATTCTCTGGCAGTCCAGTGGTTAGGACTCAGTGCTCTCACTGCCGGGGCCCAGAGTTTGATCCCTGGTTGGGGATCTCAGATCCTTCAGGCTGTGCGGCCAAAAAAAAAAAAAAAGATAAGAGAAATTATCCTGGGTGGGCCTGACCTAATCAGGTGAGACCTTAAAACCAGTAGGACTAGTCCTGAAGAAGAAATTCTCAGTCAGAAAGATTTGAAGCATGAGAGAGATTCCACACAAGGAGATTCTTTGAAGATGGCTTTGAGAGGAGCTGAGAGCAGCCTCTGGCTAACAGCCAGCAAGGAAATGGAGACCTCAGTCCTACAGCTGCAAGGGACAAAATTCTGCCACAACCATGTTAGCTTTCAAGAAGACTCCAAGTTCCAGTTGAGCACACAGACAGTCAACAACTAGATTTCGACCTTGTAAGATTCTCAGTAGAGAAGTCAGCTATTTTCTACCAGACTTTTGTCCTACAGAACTGTGAGCTGATAAATCTGTGCTGTTGTAAGCTGCTATGTTTGTAGTAATTTGTTACAGGGCAGTAGAGAACTAAAACACACAATCAAAAACATAAATTCCAGGGCTTCGCTGGTGGCACAGTGGTTGAGAATCTGCCTGCCAATGCAGGGGACACGGGTTCGAGCCCTGGTCTGGGAGGATCCCACATGCCGCGGAGCAACTAGGCCCGTGAGCCACAACTACTGAGCCTGCACGTCTGGAGCCTGTGCTCCGCAACAAGAGAGGCCGCGATAGTGAGAAGCCCACGCACCGCGATGAAGAGTGGCCCCCGCTTGCCGCAACTAGAGAAAGCCCTCGCACAGAAACGAAGACCCAACACAGCCAAAAATAAGTAAATAAATAAATAAATAAATAAATAAAAATAAAGGAATTCCAAAAATAAATAAATAAATAAATTCCAGTTGTGAAAAATAAGACTTTACAAATTTTTGAACAAAATTTAGAAAAATACATTTGTGGTCACAGTACAGGGAAGGATTTCTTAACATACAAAAGGCAAGATTAATAAATTCAACTATATTAAAATGACATACTTCTGAACTATAAAATGTACCAAAAGATAAAGTGAAAAGAAAATCCATGGGGGACTTCCCTGGTGGTCCAGTGGGTAAGACTCTGCACTTCCAATGCAGGGGGCCCTGGTTCGATCCCTGGTCGGGGAACTAGATCCCACATGCATGCCACAACTAAGAATTCACATGCCGCAACTAAAGATCCCGTGTGCCACAACTAAGACCCAGGGCACCCAAATGAATAAATAAACATTTAAAAAAAAATCCATGGACTAGATGCTATTTGCAAGACATAAAATTACAAAGCGTATTTTTAAAAGAAGCTCCTACAGGGAAAAACAAGAAACAAGCCAACAGAATATGGATTCGTAACTCACAGAAGAGGAAGCTTAAAAACCAGTAAATATGTGAAAAGATGTCCAATATGGCTATTCATCAGAGAAATACAAACAGTAATGAAATGCAATTTTACCTCCAGTGGACCAACAAAAGGTAAAAAATCCAGATAATACTGAGTTCTGGTGAGGATGTAGGGTAACAGAAACTCTCATGTCCTGCTGATGAGAGTGTAAATTGGTACTAGCATTTCGGAGAGCAATGTAATAATATCTAGTAAAATTAAAGATGTATATACCCTTTGACCCAGCAATTCTACTTATGGGAATATATTCTAGAGAAAATCTTCTACATAGGCTCGAGGAAACATCTACAAGTATTCCAACATTATTTGTAATACTGAAAAAGTGCAGGCAACCTAAGTGTCCATTGACAGGAGAATGAAGTTAATTAAGTTTTCATTTCTTTCCATCCTCAGTATTCTCCTTTAATCTTGACTGGCAACCCATCTGCTAATCTGCGAGAGAATCACACCAGTTGAAAATGAACTGCTTATTTCACCGGTTCTAAGAGTTACCCATGATTCTCTCAATTGTTGTCATTCACAGAAAAAATGTTTTCACTGACTGTGATCTTCAAGGAAGGCCTCTGAGCCAAGAGGGATCAAAAGTGCCCAATATATCTGGAAATGCACTTCCACCCGAGGATGAAATGACTTTCTAAACTGAGCTGGAAACTGCTGAGCTGTAAAAGAATATGGATAATCCAAGTGAGGCAAATGAATGCTTCTATGCTACTGAAAAAAGAAGATTCTTTTGAAAGGCACCCCCAAATCACAAGAGAATTAATTTCATTTAATGAAGTTGAGCATAAACAAAGCTTAGTGTCTAAAAGTCAATCTGTGGATCTTCCAAACATACTAGCACAAGATAATCATGTCCTGCTGTTTAGAACACATCAGATTTTTAAATCACCTCCAAAGTCTCCATCTTTATTTTGGTTTTATTTATACCTTCCTATCTCATCTGGGAAAAGTCTGAATAAGATACTGGATAGTAAATGTACTCAAGAAGTACTTATGTACGGATTTAACAAAATAACGAAAATGGAGAAAGGACTTTTTTGTCTTTTACCTGTCCATGATAAACATTCACTTTTAAAGCATTTTTATTGTCCATTCCAGACCCAATTTATATTTCTTTATTTATATTGGATGTTTATCAGGGAGTATACACTGGAAGCAGATATACACTGTATTATTTATAATTGTATTTATTGGATACATCTAACACTTTCCATTGCAATAACTGACTAAACCAAACTAGCCAAGATACATTTTTTTCATTTTTGCTGATAAATAGTTACAATGGAGTGATATTTTAAAATTCAGACAATATATTTTCCTAAAATATTCCAATTGCAGAGTTATGTATGAGATGCTACAAGATAGATGTGAGTTTGACTAACAGTTTTATGAATAATCATATCACATAATTACCCAGATTTATCACTTTAAAATAAATGAAAATTCTTTGTGGTAGAAGGTTTGTATGAATATCAAAGTGTTGATTTTTGTTTTCATTTGCTCAGTTTGAACCATGCCACATTGTGACTTGCAAAGCCATTTTCTTTTTGTGCTAATTATCCAAAAGTGAGTTCAAAGTGCTTTTCCATTTACCTAAGTGTGCAAAATCAAAAACCTAATTGCAAAGTCAAAGTGTTAAGCAAAGGCTCTAGATTTCTTCAGGTCCAACCCTAATGACTCTTAACATGATGACTATTTTATCAGGCCAAGGAAGGCTCTACTGCTTAAAGCAATTACTAAGTCCAAGGCAAAAGAGTGTCTCATTATAATAAACTGATGAGAGATTAAAAT
Organism: Balaenoptera physalus; assembly: GCF_965194825.1. Taxonomy (NCBI): domain Eukaryota; kingdom Metazoa; phylum Chordata; class Mammalia; order Artiodactyla; family Balaenopteridae; genus Balaenoptera; species Balaenoptera physalus. Next base: position 40,133,581 of record NC_138903.1, read on the forward strand.
AATAAATAAGACCCTGTCTTAGTCTGTTCGGCTGCTATCACAGAATAACATAGACCGTGTGGCTCATAAACAACAGAAATTGATTCCTCACAGTTCTGGAGGCTGGAAAGTCCAAGGTCAAGGCACCAGCAGATTCAGTGTCTGGTGAGAACCCGCTTCCTGATTTATAGGCAGCCATCTTCTCGCTGTGTCCTCACTTGGTGAAAGGGTCCAGGAAGCTCCCTGGGGTCTCTTTATAAGGGCACTAATCCCATTCATGAGGGCTTCACCCTCATGACCTAATCACCTCCCAAAGGCCCCACCTCTTAATACCATCACCTTGGGGGTTAGGTTTCAACATACAAATTTGGAGAGGACACAAACATCCAATCTATAGCAGATCCTTTATATGATATTCAGGGGGAAATGGGCAATATCATACCCTAAGAAGTCGTTACAAGAACGACTTGTAACAGGAAGGGCTGCCCATGGTAGTCATCTTTTCTGGACCAGAGCCCTGCTCCGATGAGCCTGAGCTCTGCTTTTGCTATAATGTGGCCAAGATGTTGGTTGTCACCTCCTTTCTGGCAGCCTCCACATGGGGTCCACACCAATTTCTGTTCTCCTGAGATAATTCAGTTGGGCCAAAGCATTCAGAAGTGACTTGGATTTTCTGAGGTAAATGTAGGAAGGGACTGCGTCATGCCCAGCAGAGCAAATTCAATCCGTCTTGCTATTTCTGGCTTCCATGCCCCATTAGTTCATCTCGCCACAAGATCGCCCCTTCCTGATCTCCCCCAGCAGGGCTCTGCCACCTCTTTTCTTCTGCTTCTCCAGGCTTCTGTTTCTGTCCTTACTATCTCAGCTGATTCTTTTTCTTTTTTTTCTTCCAGTTTTATTGAGACATGATAGACATGCAGCACTGTATAAGTTTAAGGTGACAGCATAATGATCTGGCTTACATACATGATGAAATGATTATCACAGTACATTTAGTGAATATACATCATCCCATATAGACACAAAAAGAAATAGAAAATTGTTTTCAGCTGATTCTTACTAAAGCAGTTTACCCCTCTCATAAGTCCAAACTTGTCCCCCATCATCTATTCAGCAAACAAAGGGTCCTCCATTTATGGGATCCCCCCTCCTTGGGGTCCAGAGAGGGATTTCAATTAACAAAGACTACAAAAATGTTTTGTGTTCTCTCATATCTGTCTACCTGCCCTGGCCGTCTCACAGGATTCAGAGATAATACAAGTGAAAAAAATTTTTTAGCCATAACATGCTACATACTTTTTCTCAGTGATTCTTTATTCTAACCTTCACATTTTACAGATGATACAACTGAAGCCCAGGGAGGTTAAATAACTTGCCCAAACAATTAGTGGTAAAGATTGACTTTAAACCGGGTCTCTAGCCTGCTGCCCTATCATTCCTTCCATTAATCTGAACTGCCTCGGGTAATTTGTGGATTTCTGGAGCTCTGCTTTCCCACACTCCATTAATTTGGGATTAAATGTGATCATTTTCTTGGGGGTCTCCACACACACTCATGCACATACATGAGATCATTCACACAGATCCTGTGGTTGAGGAAATGGATGGGAAGGCTATTCACTCTTTTACTAATTCATTTGTTCCACAGATATTTATTGAGCACCTGCTAGGTTCCAGGTGCTGTTCTAAATTCTGAGGATATAGCAGTAAACAAAATAGACAGAAAACCCATGTCCTCATGGACTTTGCACTCTAGTGGGAAAAAGATATGATAAGCAAATACATAAAGTACTTAGCATGGTGAAAAATGCTGTGAAGAAAATAAACCAGGGAAGGGGGATAGGGAGTGGCACAGGGGAGAGGGAGGAGGTTGGAATTTTAAACAGGGTGGCCAGAAAAGTCTTCCCTGGGGCTTCCCTGGCGGTCCAGTGTTTAAGACTCAGCGCTTCTACTGCACGGGGCACAGGTTCGATCCCTGGTCAGGGAGCTAAGATCCCACATGCCACATGGCGCAGCCAAAAGAGTAAATAAATAAATAAATAAAACAAAACAAAAACACGAAAGTCCTCCCTGAGGGGATGACATTTGAGCAAAGAGCTGAAAGAGATGAAGTGTCAAACCATGTAGCTTTTGGGAGAAGAGCATTCCCAACAGAAGAAACAGGCCTGGCACACTGAAGGAGCAGCTAGGAGTCAGTGTGGCGAGAACAGAACGAACAAGGGGAAAATCAGCAGAGGAGGGCAGAGAGGTGACAGGGCTATCAGTGCAGAGGCCCTTATGGGTCATGGTAAGGACTTTGACTCTAAATCTGAATGGCAGGGCAGCCAATGGACGGGTTTCAGCTGGGAAATGACTTCTGCACCCACATCATTCCTGCTGCCTTCTCCCTCCAACGCCACCCACTCAAAGTTTCAGGATAAGGGGGTCAAGTCATCTAGGTCCAGGTGGGAAGTTCAGGCATCACATCTTCTTTCACTGGGATATCTGCTCTTTAAAACTGTCATCTTGGCAGGAAAAAAAGAGCTTAATTAGAGAATTTTTGAGAATCTGGGGAAGTGTTTTCCAAGACCTCTGTGGGTTGCCTAAAGTCTCTTTGCAGAAGAAGAGGTTAAAAAACTAGGAAATAGGTTAGGAGAGGCAGCTGACAAAGCATTGAGGAAGTTAAGAAATGGAGGCTATTGCAGAGGGAGAGGGCAGAAGTGGGGCTAGAACACATGTAGAGACTCCTTACCCAGCACTTCCTGTGCCACTGCTTACAGTTTATATAGCAGTAAACAAAATAGACAGAAAACCCAAAATAGATAACTGGGGCTACATCAAACTAAAAAGCTTCTTCACAGCAAAGAAAACCATCAGCAAAATGAACGGCAACCTATGGAATGGGAGAAGATATTTGCAAATCATGTATCTGATAAGAGGTTAATATCCAAAATATATAAAAATGCAAACAACTCAATAGCAAGAAGAAAAAAAATTAGTTAAAAATGGGCAGAGGAAGTGAACAGATATTTTTCCAAAGAAAATATGCAAATGGCAAACAGGTACACGAACAGGTACTCACCATCACTAACAATTAGGGAAATGCAAATCAAAACCACAATGAGATTATCACCTAACACCTGTTAGAATGGCTGTCATCAAAAGGACAAGAAGTAATTATTAGCAAGAATGTGGAGAAAAGACAACCCTGGTCCACTGTTGGTAGGAATGTAAATTGGTACAGCCATTATGTAAAATAGTATGATGTTCCTCAAAAAATTTGAAAACTGCCATATGATCCCAAAATTCCACTTCTGGGTATACAACAGATGAAAATAAAATTGAAGAAATATCTGCACCCCCATATTCACTGCAGCATTATTTACAGTAGCCAAGACATGGAAACAACCTAAGTGTCCATGAACAGATAAAGAAAATGTGGTATATACACACAATGGAATATTATTAAGCCATCAAAAAGAAGGAAATCCTGCCATTTGTGACAATGTGGATGGACCTTGAAGACATTATGCTAAATGAAATAAGTTAGACAAAGAAAGATGAATGCAGTACTGCATGATCTCACACGTGGAATCTAAAAAAATTGAACTCATAGAAACAGAGATCAGATTTGGTGGTTGCCAGAGGCCTGGGGATTGGGGGCAGGGGAAATGGGTGAAGGTGGGCAAAAGGTTCAAACTTCTAGTTATAAGATAAATAAGATCTGGGAACATAATGTACCGTATAGTTAACAATGCTATATTGTATATTTGAAAGCTAAGAGAATAAATCTTAAAAGTTCTCATCATAAGAAAAAAACATAACTATGTGCAGTGATGGACGTTAGCTTATTGTGGTGATCATTTCACAACATATACAAATATCACATCGTTATATTGTATACCTTAAACTAATACAAAGTTATATGTCAATTATATCTCAATAAAACTGGAAAAAATAAATTAAAATTTTCAACTTATGTTAAAAAAAAAAAACCCATGCCCTTATGGACTTTGCATTCTAGTGGAGGAAAGATATGTTAAACAAATATGTTAAATATTTAGCAAGCCTGCAAGACACAAAGTTTCTAAAAGGGAAAATGGAGGCAGCCCTCCTCAGGAGGAAAGTTCTGTGGTCCGTGGGTAGGACTTAGTGAGACGGGAATGAGCCCTGAGCGCCTCTCCTGATGGAACCTGGTAGTGAGTTCCCTCCAGGGCAGGAGCCACCCTGGCTGGTCCAGTGTAGCCTCAGTCTAGATACAGTTGATGTTGGAGCCTGGGGCTCGGCCCATCCTTCCCAAGTATCCTTCCTAAAAGGTTCAGCTTCTAGAAATCCCTCTTACTCTAAGGCCATGGTCTACCACACACTCCCTTATTTTCTTCCCAAGTCCTGGAAGTCAGAAAACAACAGAGCAGGGCTTCCCTGGTGACGCAGTGGTTAAGAATCCGCCTGCCAATGCAGGGGACACGGGTTTGAGCCCCGGTCCGGGAAGATCCCACATGCCGCGGAGCAACTAAGCCCGTGCGCCACAACTACTGAGCCTGCACTCTAGAGCCCACGAGCCACAACTACTGAGCCCGCGTGCCACAACTACTGAAGCCCGCGTGCCTAGAGCCCGTGCTCCACAACAAGAGAAACCACTGCAATGAGAAGCCCGCGCACCACAACAAAGAGTAGCCCCTGCTCGCCGCAACTAGAGAAAGCCTGCACGCAGCAACAAAGACCCAATGCAGCCAAAAAACAAACAAACAAATAAATAAATAAAATAAATCCATAAAAAAAATAAAACAACAGAGCAGAGGGAGAAACTGTTACCTGTGGCCTGAAAAGCTGAATTTTTGGCCTTTAGTAAACTTGCTCCCTCCTCCCAGTGGGCCAGAGCTCCTTGACATGGCTGTCCCTGTGTATTTTCCCTCTACTAGCCATTCTGAGGCTTTTCCATATTTTACTTTTCGGAAGAGTGCAGTAAAAATGTTACCAGTTGATGGCATTTTTCTGACAGTTCGTCATCAGCCATTATTGTACATTTAGTTACAACTCAGTGAAAACCTGCTGTGTACATGTCAAGAGCTGCATTAAGTGATCTACATAAATTTCTCAAGAGCTACGAAGGGTCTGAGGTTTTACCCTTCTTGCAAGCTAAGAAGCTGGGCTGCCACAGTTTCATGGACGCTGCAGAAGACAAAGGATCAGGGACAAAGCGTAGTTTATTACTCACAGTAGAAGCAGTATCCAAAGTATCATCATTTGCCCGGTTTCCCAAGCTCCAGTTCCCCAAAGGTAATGCAGTGAAGGCGAAACCTGCACACATAGCGGGTTGTATTCCAGGAGAGGAACCCCAAGCTTAAGGAACCCAAATCTTTTATAATGGGCAGTAAGTCTGCCTGACCCTTGCCCCGGAAGGAGACGTGGTCTATATTATACATGACAGCAAACAGTCTGCCTCTGCTCCAGGGGGAGACACTGTCTCCAGCTTTCACGGCTGTTTGGCAGACAAACATCCTTGAAAACATGGTCTGGAACAAAAGCTCTCTTTTTGTGAGCAGTGCCTCTGCTTACAAACCCGGCAGATATGCAAGAGACCTATGGAGATTTGTCTTCCGACAATGTTATCCCGTTTAAGCTGACACAGGCATGGTGTTCCCCATTTTTCAGATGAGGAAAATGAGGCACAGAAGCTAAGTTGTCCAGGATTCCACAATACAGGAGGCAAGGTCTGTGTGAGCCCAAAGCTTGGGCCTCGTCCTTGGGTATGTAGAGCAGATAATAGTCGGGCACCCACTGTGTCAGACACAAAGGACGCAGAGACTGAAGGGCACAGCCCTGCCCCTGAAGGACTTACAACTAGGGAGACAGAACATGCCCGCCATACCCCTGAGGAGTTGGGGGGAACCTGGGTGGGCGTCCAGGGTCACCTCTAACCACCTACAGCATGGATGGTCTTTTCCCACTTTTCTCTCTCTCTCCTTCCCTCTATCTCCCTCTCTCTCTCTCTCACACACACACACACACACACACACATGTGCAAGAACAACTTGCTAACTTATACTTGTTATAAGTTGTTCTCTCTTTGGTGCTTGCTATTGCTTATCTGCTAGAAGCCAACAAAATAAATAATGCGTGAATCACATATCAAGGCAAAACAGTTGTCTTTTCACAGGGACATGTTTGTTCCCGGCTGTGATTTTCTTAATATTACATACTTAAAATATAGTCTTATTTTTGAGAACTGTAATCATTCCAGGTTGCTCTGAGGTAATTAAATATCCCAATATTTTGTGTCTTTCCATAAAGATCACACTAATCCTAGGGGCTTCTCCACTTCAGCCAGTCACAGAATTTCTGATAGGCGCTCAGGGTGGAATGTGGCTTGTTGGGTTTTAAAAGACAAGAATTAAGACAGTTTGGTGGAGGCAGGGAGGCCATAGAGAGGGAAAGATAGTGACTAGCCGGACAGGTATGAAATCGGGAGCTGGTCCCAGGAGAACTTAAATGCCAGGATGGATTTTGCTCTGAGCAAACAATCCCTGCAAGTTTTTGAGCTGAGGCTGACCTGATAAAAGACAATGTGTTAGGAAGCTGCACCTGTAGCCACGCAGGAGATGGACTGCAGTGGAAATGGTCCAGGCACACTGGGCCACACCAGGGTGGTTCTCCACCCTCACTCCGCACTAGAATCACCCGGGGATCTTTTAAAAAATATTGATGCCCTGGTCCCACCCCAGACTAATTAAATAAAAATCTCTGGGAGTGAGGCCCAGGAACTAATACTTTCTCAAAGCTCCCCAGGAGAATGCCAGCTAACAGGTATGGGATTTCTTTGAGGGTGATGAAAGTATTCTGGAATTAGATCATGGTAATGCTTGCACAGTTTTGTGAATATACTAAAAACCACTGACTTGTACACCTTGAAAGGGTGAATTGTATACATGTGAAAGAAGGAAGGGAGGAAGGAAGGAAGGGAGGGAAGGAGGAAGAAAGGAAGGGAGGGAGAGAGGGAGGGAGGGAGGAAGGGAGGGAAGGAGGGAGGAGAGAAAGAAAAAGAAAGAAAGAAAGAAGGAAGGAAGGAAAGAAGGAAGGAAGGAAGGGGAAAGAAAGAAAAAAGGAGAGAAGGAAGGAAAGAAAGAGAGAAAGAAAGAGGGTGGAAGGGAGGGAGAAAGAAAGGAAGGAAGGGAGCATGGAGGGGTGGAGAGGGGAAATAAAGGGAGGAAAGGAGAGGAATAAAGAGAGAGAAAGAAAGTAAGCTCCCCAGCAGGTCCCAATGTACAGATAGACTGGAGAGCCACTACTCTAGAGAAAAGGAGACTTTTCTGCTATGATCCAGACCCAAAGTGTGGGGTGTGACAGTGGGACAAGTCCCAGTGGAAAGGTCAGCTGTGAGGAACAGTAGAGAAGAAAACAGACCAGCAGTCCAATGTTAATAGCTGATTGGTTGCAGAAGGTGAGGAAAAGAAAAAAGAAAGTAAAGACTTAAGCCAGTGTTTTGAGCCTCAGTGACCGAGGAAACACAGATTTGGTAGGGAAAAGGGGACACAGCTGGAGGTGAGCTCCATTTGGACATGTTGAACTCAAGATGCTGCAAAGAATTTCAGATGTTCGGCAAGCAACTGGAGGTTGAAATAAAAGCCATACGCTATGACCACAAGATGGGGAGCACAGTGTACAGCAGTGAGGACTGGATGATTCCTCAGAGGCCATTTCTTTTTTTTTAATTGAAGTATAGTTGATTTACAATGTTGTGTTCGTTTCAGGTGTATAACAAAGTGATTCACTTATACAGATAGATAGATTCTTTTTCATATTCCTTTCCATTACAGGTTATTACAAGGTATTGGATATAGTTCCCTGTGCCATACAGTAGGTCTTTGTTGTTTATCTTTTTTATGTATAATAGTGTGTATCTGTTAATCCCAAACTCCTAATTTATCCCTCACCCCCTTTCCCCTTTAGTAACCATAAGTTTTTTTCTATGTCTATGAGTCTATTTCTGTTTTGTAAATAAATTCATTTGTAACTCAGAGGCCATTTCTTATCCAGTCTGCTACTTATGGCTGTGTGAGTTTAAACAAGCCACTTAACCTCTCTGAGTCTGTTTGCATATATGTGAAATGTGGTTAATAATACCTGCCCTGCCTACCTCACAAAGCTGTTGTATGAACGAAATGAACATGAAAGAGCTTTGAAAACTATAAAGTGTCATGTGACTGAAAGGTGTAAGACATATATAGTCAAATGATTTTTAACAAAGGCACAAATGCAATCCAATGGAGAAAAAAGCCCTGTCAATAAATGGTGGTGGAGTAACTGGATATCTATATGGAAAAAAAATTAACCTTGCTCCCCTACCTCACACTATACAAATGTAAGATGTGGGCTTTTTCACATGTTAACACTTGTGGAAACATTAAGTATTCTTCAGTAAATAAAATAACTAATTCACCGTTAAATATTATTAATGTGATTTGATTTTGCTAAGTCAGCTGTAAATCATTGGATCCATAAATCTCTGCAATTACCACCCTTCTCTACTATAAAGAGGGTCGCTCAAATGATGCCTTACATTGTTGCCAAGGACCTTAAACACCTATTTCTTTACTTGACTTATTAGGCTAACCATGTATAAAATAGCAGATCAAAAAGTTAGCTCTTTCTTATCAAGCAGATAAGATTCGCTTTCTTTACCTCAGCTAGGTGGAGGAAAGGTGAGGGGAGGAGAAATTTTCCTACAGATGGAGGCATTAAAATGAATTACATTAACTCTGAGTTAAAATCTTGATTGAACCAGAAAGGAAAAATCTGTTGGTGGCTTGGGTCCAGTTGATACTGTTCTGAAACCCAGCTTTGGACGTGCACTCACATTTTGAGGTGGAGGGCAGTCTTCAGCCCTGTTAGGGCCGTAGTTTCTTATCAGGAACAAAAGTATAAGGCCCCTTCTTTCCCTAGTACTTCTTCAAGATGACATCCAGGCCTCTAGGTGGGCTTCCAAGACTGCACCTGTCCAGCCTAGAGAGTTATGGAAATTCCCCACATATCAGGAACTGCTTTTGCCATTCTCTTCACTTCTGGGTAAGAGTCCTCTCTCAGAGAGGGAAAGGCAGGAGGAGGGGCAGAAAAAGGCAGGAAAACTCAACTCAGCAAGGCACTTGTTAGCCTATCTCAGTGAAAGTGAATTTGTAACCAATGGAAAATATTAAAAACTTGCATGATGTAAGAGTTTCACTGTTGTGTTCTCATATCCCTACTGCATAGGCATTAGGGAGTCAGGCTCACAAAATTTGATCTTTACTTATTAAAAGAGTTTCCTAGGGCTGCCAGAGCAAAGTACCACAACCTGGCTGGCTTAAAACAACAGAAATTTATTGTCTCACAGTTCTGGAGGTTAGAAGTCTGAAATTTAGGTGTTGGTAGGACCGTGTTCTTTCTAGAACCTGCAGGTGAATCCTTCCCTGCTTCTTCCTAGCTTCTGCTGGTTTGACAGCAATCTCTGGTGTTCCTTGACTTGCAGCAGCTGCATCACTCCAATCTCTGCTTTTGTCATCACATGGCATTCTCCCTGTGTTTCTCAGTCTTCGCATGGCCGTCTTCACATAAGGACATCACTCATATTGGATCAGGGGTCCGCACTACTCAAGGATGATTACATCTTCCTCATATTAACTAATTACATCTACAACAACCTTATTTCCAAATAAGGTCACATTCTAAGGTACTGGGGGTTAGGGCTTCCAAGATATGTTTTTTCTTGGCTGCGAGGGGAGGGAGGAAGGAGGATACAATTCAATCCATAACACTGTCAAAGGACATCAGCTCATACCAGAAATCGCACATAGGATCCAAAATACATTTTCCTACCTGGAAGGAAAAACCAAAACTCAAAAAAAAAAAAATCATAAACTGTCGTAAGATGCAGAATTTTGAAAAGTTAAGGCTTTACAGAAAGAATTCAAAGGCAACTTGAATATTCCATTCAGGTTGATAACATGGAACATATCAGAAAGCAAGATGAAAAAGCTGACAAAGTGACATCAAAAATTAAAGGTAGTATATTATAGTAAAATAGAAAATGAAGCAGTAGGTAGTATAGTCTAGTGTCAAATCATCTTCTGGTTTCAAGCAGTTCACCGTGTCAGCCATGCCATAATCTAAACCATTTACTTCATTTATGGTGAGAACAGCATCTAAGCACTTCCTTCCTAAAGCCAATCACAGAATCCTAACATTGTTGTATGTCCACATAATCTGATTCAACATGAAATAATTTGTTTATTTAGTCAGTGCTACAGTTAGCTGCCATAACTAGAAAAGAACAGATGTTGTGAGAGGAGGTCTATTTATTTAGGCTTTTCACTGATGTGAAAAGTTAATCCTCAACCTACAAAATGTACCCTGATTAAATTCTTCATGGACCGTGTAAGTGAGTAAGACCAAACTGTATCTCATATCAAACACTATGTGTGTGATTGAATTTTGGTCAACCTCATCGTAATACAAACCAAGAGTTGGCAAGCTTTATTCGTAAAGGGCCAGATAGCAAATGTTTTAGGCTTTGTGAGCCATATGGTCTCTGTGGCAACTCTTCAGCTCTGCTGTTGTTGCACAAAAGCAGCCACAGACAATACGTAAACAAATGGGCAGCGTGGCTTTGTTCCAATAAAACTTTATTTAGAAAAACAGACAGCAGGACAGAGGGCAGACCGTGTGAAGACACAGGTAGAAGACAGCCATCTACGAACCAGGGAGAGAGGTCTCAGAGGGAACCAACCCTGCTGATGCCTTAATTTTGGACTTCTAGCCTCCAGAACTGTGACAAAATACATTTCTGTTGTTTAAAAAAAACACAGATATCAGCCCAGATTTGGTCCATGGTTGTAGTTTACTGACCCCTAGATTAAACATACTAGAAGGCAGCTTGTTCTGTAAACTAAACTTGTAAGGTGTTCTTTATGACATGAAAAAGTCCTTTTTTCCCCTGTTCCCCTGCCCCGCACACTTTTGTTTTTGAAATTGAATTTAGAATATTGGATTTGCTTTAAACAAGGTAAACACATACTGAATGCGATTTCCACTAGAAGGAATCTTGAGCGGTGATTTTGCTTAGTCTCCTAACATCAAATAAACCTATGTCTAAATTGCCTCAGAAAGATGAGAATTTGACGATCCACTAAGAGCTGAAAGAAAGAGAGATCCATAATTGCCTTAGAGTCCATGCTCTACTCAAAATAAAATCGTTTTTCCTAATAGCTAATCCCATTCTCTTCCGGCTACTTAAACCCATTTCTTCTATAGAGAGGGTGGGTATCCAGCTTGTCGCTTCCTTCAGTATCGCCCACCTCAGGCCAATAATTTACTCATAAAGTCTGCCAGAGATAATCAAGGATCATTTGGCTATAAGGTAGCTTGTCCTCTTGGGCAGTTCTTAAAGCCACAAGCACGTTCATGGAGGCAGTGATGTCTTAGCACAGCATTTGTAATCTTTTATGCATCTTTTTTTTTTTTAATTGGGGTATGGTTGCTTTGCAATGTTGCGTTAGTTTCTGCTCTACAACGAAGTGAATCAGCTATATGTATACATATATCCCCTCCCTCTTGGACCGCCTCTTTTAGCAAGCCTTTATCGCCATCCCCATCCCCTCCCTGCAACCCTCCAAGCAGGTACAGTAAGTATTAAAGAAATTAAATGGTCATTGGACTGGTTAAAATATGGTTTTTAAATATCCATTATTTAGTCATTTAGCACACTTGGCTTCCTCTGTAAAACTCATGTGTGAGCCTTGAGAATAGAGTTGACCTGTGAGAGAGAACTAGCGAAATCCACATGGGAAATGTACAGACCGCCTGCAGGAGGAATCTGACGGGCTTGTCACATCTGGGCCTCCTCTAACCTGGCCGATGTGGTTTTACTACGAAGCTTCAGGGCCCCTCACTGCACGGCACCTTCCAAGGCCCCAGGGAGGAGTCCTAGCTGCGTGCTCACACAGTCAGACGTTTCTGTAAAATCTACAAAAGTCAGTGTCTTAGTTCGGGCTGCTATAACAAAGTACCACGGGCTGGGTGGCTTAGACAACAAACATTTCTTTCTCACGGTTCTGGAGGCAAGATCAAGGTGCAGGTAGATCCGGCGTGTGGTGAGACCCCACTTCCTGGTTGGCTGTTTTCTTGCTGTATCCTCATCCGGCACAGAGCAGAGGGAGGGAAAGCAAGCTCTCTTGTGTTTTTTTATAAGGGTACTAACCCCATTCGTGAGGGCTCTGACCTAATTAACTCCCCAAAGCCTCACCTCCCAATCACACTGGGGGTTAGGATTTCAACATATGAAGGGGGTCGGGGTGGGGACATAAACTTTCGGTCCATAGCAGTCAGATACTAAAATTCCAAACAGCTACAATGCTGTCTCTTTCCACTCCAGCTCAGTGTTGTGTTAGTTTCAAGTGTACAGCCAAGTGGTCGAGTTTCATATATATATACATATATATATATTCTTTTTCAGATTCTTTTCTATTGTAAGTTATTACAAGATATTGAATATAGTTCTCTGTGGTCCTTGTTGTTTATCAATCTCCAAAAAGGTACTCTTCATCACACTTTCCCTCCTGTAGTGTGGTGGTGGAGTGGCTGTGGACATTCTTAATAAATATTCACTTCAAATTGGATTTACTTCTGAATAAATGTTCACACTCAAATCTAATTTTAGATATTTTTTCTTAATGTGAGCTCCCACCCACCCCCAAACACACACACACACACACACAAACACACACACACCCTGCTCCCAAGATCGATCTCTGTATCCTGACTATAATCTCAGAAAGGAAAAAGACCAAATGTGGTTGTAACACATGGGATGGAAATTAAGTCAACTGGATTGCACCTGTTTGGAGAAAGTGTGGCCCCAAAAAGGGAGTAGTCAGGCTTCAGACTAGAAAAGGAAGCCCAGAAACCCAAAGTGGGCCATGTTTATCCTACACTGGCTGAGAAGAAACACATACAGCCAGGATGAACAAGCCATTGAGCTTACTCACCACATCTCTCCTGATTCCATCCTTAGTGCTTTCTTTTATAACAACTCATTCATCTCTCCAAATTCCCTCAACAAGAAGACAGTTACTATGGCCAAGAGCCATGAGTCTTCTGGCAATTGAAACAGAATATCTCCCATGTTAAAAAATTGATAAATTGTCATTCTGCCTCTTTTAAACATGGGTCAGCCCCTTCAGAGTATAAACAATGCTGTGACCATGGAAACCAAAGTTCAGGTTCTGGATCTGCAAGGCTGAAGCCAACCTGGTCAGCCTGGTCTGGGCAGCTAGCCAAGTCCCCAAGGGACAATCCCTTATTTTGATGTCGCCACCTCCAAACTATGGCACTTTAGAGAAAAGGTGATATCCGGGAAACCAGATGGATCCCAAACTGTTTTTGAATTAGATCACCACAACCATGCCACATCCAGGCAGATATTCTCAAAGAAAAAGAGATTAATAAGTTCCCCAAATATATTCATACTTCTTTGGTGATGAAAGAGAATCTCAAACTTTGTATAGGAAAATAAATTTTCTACTGGTTATCATGAAGAAAAATCCTCTCTGCTGTAGTTCTGAAGACTTTCTCTTTCCAATTCTCCACCCCTCAAGCCTACAACCATCTCTTCTGATCACAGCTACTATGTGCCAGGCACCAAATATTTACTATTTGCAGTTCTTCCAACTGCCTTGCCAAGTAAACATTATTGCTTACACAGATGAAGAAACCGGTTGAGTAACTTGTCCATAATTACAAAGCCATGAGGTGGTAGAGCCAAAATTAAAATGATGCTTTTCAAAGTATTCTGCTCTCTCAAAATTGCTAGCATTTTCCAGACTACTTTGAATCCAGAGTAAATAGTGGGATATCAGTTCTACCATTTATTCTTTTTAAAAAAATAAGAATATATTGACAATAGGTATTAGGCACCTAGGTATTCACCTGTAACTGGAGTGGCAAAGGAGCAAAGGCATATATGAAAATGTGTTACTTAAAAAAAATATACTTCTCCAGGGACCTCCCTGGTGGCACAGTGGTTAAGAATCCACCTGCCAATGCAGGGGACATGGGTTCGAGCCCTGGTCCAGGAAGATCCCACATGCCGCAGAGCAACTAAGCCCGTGCGCCACAACTACTGAGCCCGCATGCCACAACTACGGAAGCCCGTGTGCCTAGAGCCCGTGCTCCACAACAAGAGAAGCCACTGCAATGAGAAGCCCTCGCACTGCAACACAGAGTAGCCCCTGCTCGCCGCAACTAGAGAAAGCCCGTGTGCAGCAATGAAATTCCAATGCAGCCAAAAATAAATACAATTTTAAAAAAATATATAGATACTTCTCCAAAGAAGACATACAGATGGCCAAAAAGCACATGAAAATATGCTCAACGTCACTAATTATTAGAGAAATGCAAATCAAAACTACTATGAGGTATCACCTCACGCCAGTCAGTCAGAATGGCCATCATCAAAAAATCTACACGCAATAAATGCTGGAGAGGGTATGGAGAAAAGGGAACCCTCCTACACTGTTGGTGGGAATGTAAATTGGTACAACCATTATGGAGAGCAGCATGGAGGATCCTTAAAAGACTAAATATAGAACTACCATATGATCCAGCAATCCCACTCCTGGGCATACATCCAGAGAAAACCATAATTCAAAAATATACATGCACCCCAATGTTCACAGCAGCACTATTTACAATAGCCAAGACATAGAAGCAACCTAAATGTCCATTGACAGAAGAATGGATAAAGAAGATGTGGTACATATATACAGTGGAACATTACTCAGACATAAAACAGAACGAAATAATGCCATTTGCAGCAACATGGATGGACCTAGAGATTGTCATACTGAGTGAAGTAAGTCAGACAGAGAAAGACAAATATCACGATATCACTTGTATGTGGAATCTAAAACAAAATGGTACAAATGAATTATTTACAAAACAGAAATAGAGTCACAGATGTAGAAAACAAACCTATGGTTACCAGGGAGGAAAGGCGGGGGGGGGGATAAATTGGGTGATTGCGATTGACAGGTACACACTACTATATGTAAAATAGATAACTAATAAGGACCTACTGTATAGCACAGGGAACTCCACTCAGTACTCTGTAATGGCCTATATGGGAAAAGAATCTAAAAAAGAGTGGATATATGTATATGTATAACTGACTCACTTAGCTGTACACCTGAAATTAACACAACATTGTAAATGAACTATACTCCAATAAAAGTTTTTTAAAAAATTAAAATGTAAAATAAATATAAAAATTTAAAATATACTTAAAAAATTTTACTGCCACTTCAAAGCTTCAGAAGAGGAAGTCTCTTTTAGATTGAAGATTCTTGGCTTCACTAAATACCATGGAACCTCTGGCATACTGATAACATTCTCTACCTTGATTGGTTTCACAGGTGTATACTTATATGAAAATTCATGAGTTATGCCCTTTACTGGATGTATATTATACCTCATTTAAAATAAAGAGCATGGTACAGGACAGTGTGTACAGAAAGCTTGCATTTGCATAAGAAGGAGTGGGGAGATTCTCTAAGTACTTGCTTGGATAGGTATATAATGTGTCTGGAATGATGCAGAAAGAGCTGGCAACAATGGTTGTTTGGGGCACTGAGCGACGATGTAAGGTGGATGGAGACATTTGCACTGTATATCCTCCTGCATCTGGTGAATTTTTACTATGTGAATGGCTTATCTATTTAAAAAACTAGTAAATAAATAATCTCAAGGAAAAAGAAACACACAAAACCCACAAAATTTCCATGTATGTACCAAAATCAGTCCAGAAATTCGGTCTGCATTTGCGATGCTTGAGGGAGTGCAATAATAAAGTGGAGATTTTCAAATACGGTATTCTATTTTTTCAGTAGCAGGAGAAATTATGAGGATTTGCACTCCCTCTCTCCACGGTAGTTGTTATGACACTCAGGTAAATGTGGGGGATGAGGGTGAGGTTGGTGGGTACATGGAAAACGAACATCTAACTTATTCGGAGGCAAACCTGCATTGGTAATCACCATGAATTAATAATTGTTGCTGGGTATGATTTTACATTTTTGTTTTTGTCTTTCAACTCTTTGCTTTCCTTCTATTTTTATCCTTCTCGAGTATGTGCATGTCGTAGAAAGTAGAGATGAGAAATTCAGAGCAAACTCTGTTCAGAGGGCATCAATTGAGACGCTATTGGGGTTAAGGAAAAAATGATGTACATGAAAACTAGAAAAACAGATCAATCCACGTGTCTCTCGTTTACACCCCTATTCCAATACGACTTGTCCCTTTCCTCCCTAACTCCCAAGATGGCTTGTTCTTTTGTTAGGCGATGTTTGTGTGTGGCAGCTGTCATCTCGAAAACGTCGAGTTATTTGTCCCTTGTTGTCTGCAGATTTCAGACCACTTTGCAAGAAAACACATGATTATTTTAGATCTAAATGAATTAACAAATGAGGAACACAAGAAATTAAATTATGAGCACAAGATACCTCAGTAAAATAATTTCACAAGCACAACAAAGATCGTTAAAAAAAAAACAAAAAACGAAAAACTTTTCTTCAAGTCTTTGTTTCCTCTTGGTTTTACTGAGCTCTCCTACAGTGCGTTGAAAGAACTTTATGCTCCAATTTGTTTCTAGGTATCTCTAGAGATAAGTTTACCATTTCCTACAACAGGTTTCTCAGCCTCAGCACTATTGACATTTTGGGCTAGATCATTCTTTGTTGCAGGGGGCCGTCCTGTGCATCCTAGGATGTTCAACAGCACGCCTGGCCTCTACCTACTAGATGCCAGTAACACACCCAAGTCATGACAACCAAAAATGTCTCCAGATATTGCCAAATGGCGCCTGAGGGGCAAAATTGTCCCCAGTCGAGAGCCACTGCCCTAAAGGCTAATATCTAGAGACCTTTATTTTAGGAAATACACCAGCATCTCTTATTTCCAGAAAACAGGCACATGTATGCAACAGTGCATGTGTATACCCACAGACTCCAGCCTTAAAAAAAGAATTTATAAGCCTTTAAGAGGAAGTGTACTGGTGGTCATTTATTTTGAAATATTTTTTTAAAAATATGATGGAATGAGTGATAGATTGATAGATAAGTGATAAAACAAGTACAGTAAAATGTTAATTGTAGAATCTACGTGGTAGGTATATGAGTGGTCACTGCAACATTCTTTCAACTTTTCTGTATGTTTGAAAATTTTTCATCATAAAATGTTGGAGGAAAAGATTTTATGAATATTTGACTATTGCAAGCTAGAAAATCAAGAGGTTCATTTTACTTAATTATCTTAGAGAAAAAAAGGAAAACATCTCACTGTCAGTGCTAACAGGGATATTCTTTTTCTTCCAAACCATGTTGTGCAATCTAAGTAATCTAATCACATAAAAGAACTACCTAATTGTCGTGAGGCAGATCAAAATAGTGAGCATTGATTATAGCTGAAAGAGGACTTAGTTTCTTCATTTGCAAAATGGGACAGTTAGTGAATCGACTTAGTTTCTTCATTTGCAAAATGGGACAGTTAGTGAATCTAAGTCCAAGAGAGAGCATGCCCTGTATTTTTAAGGAACTGCTGTAGGGACTTCCCTGGTGGTGCAGTGGTTAAGAATCCGCCTGCCAATGCAGGGGACACGGGTTCGATCCCTAGTCCGGGAAGATCCCACATGCCGTGAAGCAACTAAGCCTGCGAGCCACAGCTACTGCCGCCCGCACGCCTAGAGCCCGTGCTCCGCAACAAGAGAAGACACCGCAATGAGAAGCCCGCGCACCGCCAGAAAGAGTAGCCCCCGCTCTCCGCAACTAGAGAAAGCCCGCATGCAGCAATGAAAGCCCAAAGCAGCCCAAAATAAAAATTAATTAATTAATTTTAAAAAATAAAGAAATGCTTTACACAGGAGTCTTTTTCTAGTCTTCTAGTTTCAAGGATTCTGTCAGTGAACTTTTATTTTAAAATAATCTTAAACACTATTTCCCCCTGGGAGCCTCACGGCCCAATAAAATAAGATACTGAAATATTCAAGTTAAACCAGATACATCACCTTCTGAAAAACCTTTCCTACCCTTAGTTATAGTGACTGTTGCCTTTTAGCATTTCATTAGACCATAATTCAGCCAATGTTTATTCAAAATATCAGATGTCAGGAACCATATGTACAGTACTGACCATGAGATCATTGTGAATTGTAGAGATTTATACCAATGTAAAATGGCTGTGCTGTTGTCCTGTTGTCCTAAGACTTTTGGAATCAGATGACTCCACAGGTACAGGCTAGGTTCTTTGAGTTTAGTATTTTACAAATTTTTAAAAAGCAGCCACTGAATGAAAGATGCTCAAAAATCATCAGAAAATGCAAATTAAAACCATAGTAAGAGACTACTATACATAACCTCCCCCCAGAATGTCTAAAATTCAAACACCTGATACTTCGAGGTGTTGGCAAGGATGCAGTACAAACTGGAACACTCAGACATAGCTGATAGGAGCGCATGATGGTACAGCCACTTTGGAAAACAGTGTGGCAGTCTGTTATAGAGTTAAACATAACCTACCATACAACCCAGAAATTCCACTCCTCGATATTTGCCCAAGATAAATGAAAATATGTCTAAACAAAGAACTGTACACAAATGTTCATAAGAGCCTTAACATGGCAGCTAAAAGCCAGAAATATTCTGTCTCTATCAACAGGCAAATAGATAAACTGTGGGTATATTCATACAATGGAACAGTAGGCAGCAACAATGAGGAACAAACTACTAACACAACATTGATTCATTTCAAAAACGTTACGCTGAGAAGAAGGTTCTCACACTTTGAGAACCACTGCATTACTCCAATACTTACAAATTGTTCAATCCCAAATAGCTACTTGTTTTCATGATATCTTTTCTCACTGATGCAACAGACGTGTCACTCCATGTTTCTATGAGCATATGGTCTAAGAAGTAACTTGTAAGCACTGCAACGGTAGAATCAGTTTTAGAACTATACAGGAATTGTGAGGTCAACCACCACAATTTCCCAACCCTTTTCAAAAATCTCCTTAAAGCGCACCAGTTCTGCCTTTCGCCTTGTCAAACCCAGAATGCTGAAAAACAGAATTTTCATCAATTTAGGACCCTGCAGTTCTTCCAGTTCTTCATCTGAAATACCAATTTTTATTTTACAGCATTGACCCATGTAGACAGCAGAAGATATGCAGGTTTATCTGGGACTTTGTGGTTTCCTTTGATTTCTACTCCTGCAGCTTCCCATCTCTAGCAGTTCTTTCAGACTTGGTTTCCCCCTTCCTCTCTCTCGTCCTCCCGCACTGGGTCAGTTTATTCCCAAATTAAAAGCACTTCTTTTGTTGATTTTTTTTTTTTTTTTTTGCCATTTCTTCTCAGTCAATAAATGACCGACACTGACAGGGTTCTTGTTTGGTTGGTTGCTTTTATGTTGTTTTGTTCTGATATGTGTCTCTAGCTGTAAAAATTCTATCTCTACAGTTTTACATACCTTGATTCTTTCAAATCTTTTCAGACTCTCCAGAAAACTTGCTACACATGTGCCGTTTTCCTGACATTTTACTGAATATTTATATAATACTCTCACATAAAATATGTTCTCAAGCAACCTTGACGCGGGGTGAGAGATTACAAATTAAATTACTACCCTCAGGCACCTAAGCACTGACTTTACTAGCCAGCTGATCCCATTCATTCATATTTGGCCAGAAAATGTCTATCTCAGCTTCATCTACACTCCCAATCAACTCTTGCTTTATAGAAAACAAAATCACCTCTACTCCTCTCAATCTAAAAATGAACAGGTGGGGACTTCCCTGGTGGCACAGTGGTTAAGAATCCGCCTGCCAATGCAGGGGACACAGGTTCGAGCCCTGGTCCAGGAAGATCCCACATGCCACGGAGCAACTAAGCCTGTGTGCCACAACTACTGAGCCTGTGCCCTAGAGCCTGCGAGCCACAACTACTGAGCCCATGTGCCACAACTACTGAAGCCCGCATGCCTAGAGCCCGTGCTCCGCAACAAGAGAAGCCACTGCAATGAGAAGCCCGCGCACCGCAATGAAGAGCAGCCCCCGCTCGCCGCAACTAGACAAAGCCCGCTCAGCAACAAAGACTCAACACAGCCAAAAATAAATAAAAAATAACAAAAATAAATAAATAAATTAAAATGAACAGGTAGAATTCCTGGTGGTCCAGTGTTTAGGACTCTGCGCTTTCACTGCCAAAGGCCCAGGTTTGATCCCCGGTTGGGGAACTAAGCTCCCACAAGCCACGCGGTGCAGCCAAAAAAAGAAAAAAAAGAACAGGTAAGCTGTTTCTCAGATTACCATAAAGCAGAAACCCTCCAGTGTAGTGGAGGAAAGAGCTCTCCTCAGCCCTTTTAGGGCCCCAGGCTGGGTCTGAAAAATTAAACTGACAAAGACAGATTAACAGGAGAAAAGCATATAAATTTATTTAATATAAGTTTTATATGACAAGGAGCCATCATAACGAAATGAAGACCTGAAGAAACGGGCCTGGGAATTTTTATGCTAGGTTTGATGAAGAGTGGACAGTTGTGGAGAAATAGGAGAGGCAAGGAGTACAAGATATATGTGGCAAACTGGGGGAAATTTAGCAAGACCTCTTTGGATTCTTCTCAGGGTCCCTTTGTCTTTGGAGATAATGATGGTCCTTTCTTCCAGGTATGGGGGGGTACCTATCACATGAGGGTTTTATGATCTTCTCTAAAAGGGGTGCGGGGGAGGGGATCAGAGTGACCTTCCTGCTTCTGCTCTTTCTCAAACTCCCTCAGCTTAAAATATTCAATACACCAAGGTGTTATATTTGGGGGAAGCATGTTCTCAATCCCAACACCAGTCTTTGTTAAAAATAAAGGTATTCATTCGAAAAGATGAATTTTCTCCAGTGTTGGCTGTAAAAAATTATTGCACTTCCTCAATCTGAACAGCAAATGTAAGGCTCTGTTTCAGCTCTACAGCTTACACGAGATTAACTTTTTAAAAAAGAGGTTGTACATTCACATGATTAAAAGAGCAAAGTGAGGGCTTCCCTGGTGGCACAGTGGTCAAGAATCCGTCTGCCAATGCAGGGGACACGGGTTCGAGTCCTGGTCTGGGAAGATCCCACATGTCGCGGAGCAACTAAGCCTGCGTGCCACAACTACTGAGCCTGCACTCTAGAGCCCACGAGCCACAACTACTGAGCCCGTGAGCCACAACTACTGAAGCCCACGCGCCTAAAGCCCATGCTCCGCAACAAGAGAAGCCACCGCAGTGAGAAGCCCGTGCACCACAACGAAGAGTAGCCCCCGCTCGCCGCAACTAGAGAAAGCCCGCGTGCGGCAACGAAGACCCAACACAGCCAAAAATAAATAAATAAAATAAATAAATTTTTTAAAAAACTAAAAAACTTGCAGAAGAAAAATAGGAAAAAAATTTTTAAAAAATCAAAATGAAAGTGTGGGTATTCTCACTCTCAATATGATTCCTTTAACCCTATTTCCTCCCCCACCTATATAGATAGCCACTTCTATTTATTTCTTATCTATCTTTTCCTTTTCCTAATACATCCAAACCAACATGAATATATTTCATATATTCCTAACTCTTTCAGAAAAGGAAGTATCCACTACTCTTTACCTTGCTTTTCTCATTTAATAATAAACCCTGTTGGTTTTTTATTTCAGTGCATAAAGCATTTTTATAGCTAAATAGTATTCTACTGTGTGAATATATCATGATTTATTTAATCGGTCTCTGATTAATGGCCACTTGGGTTGTTTCCAAATCTCTGCAATTATAAACAATGCTGCAATAAATAACCTTATGCATATGCCAACAAAATATAATCATGATTATCTTATCTCTAGGAAATGATATCGTGGATTTGTTTTCATTATACTTTTCTCCGTTTCTAAACTTACAATTAACATGTATTACTTTTATAAGGAAAAATAATAAATGTTACCATTTTTACAGGACATTTTTTTAAATAAATAAATTTATTTATTTATTTATTTTTGGCTTCGTTGGGTCTTTGTTGCTGCGCACGGGCTTTCTCTAGTTGCCATGAGCGGGGGTTACTCTTCATTGTGGTGCCCGGGCTTCTCATTGTGGTGGTTTCTCTTGTTGCAGAGCGTGGGCTCTAGGTGTGCAGACTTCAGTAGTTGTGGCACATGGGCTCAGTAGTTGTGGCTTGTGGGCTCTAGAGCACAAGCTCAGTAGTTGTGGTGCATGGGCTTAGTTGCTCCGCGGCATGTGGGATTTTCCCGGACCAGGGATCGAATCCGTGTACCCCTGCATTGGCAGGCAGACTCTCAACCACTGCGCCACCAGGGAAGTCCCACAGGATATACTTTCGAAGTACCTTAACTCTTTTTGCAAACAATAGTTTTTAGTTAGAATACTTGGAGATGCTGAAAGCTGGCAGCCTGTTCCAGTCGTCTAAAAGTAGCTCGACACGCCCCTATCCCCATAACTTCCCCCCCAAAAAGAAACCAAAAATAAATATCACCACTAAGCACAATGAGAGACCACCATCTACAGTGAAGGACAACGGAAACTCCAAAATGGTTTGCATTTTTCTCGTGCTACCTCATGACATTTTGTCGTACTTACCATTTCCCCTAACTTTAGTACACCTGCCGCTTGCCCATGATACAAAACCATCCTTAAACTAGTTAACAACCTACTCCCCTGCCCCCCCAAAAAAACCCTGTATATTTAGGAAGAGATAACTCATCTCTCTCTCTTTTTAAAAAAATTGTTTTTAGATATTTACTAATCAAACCAAAAGCAATGCTGGGGATAAATCAAACCAAGGCACGCATGTCACTCCTTAACAGGCCTTGACATTGCTAATCATTTCTTTTTGTTCTGCTTTTAACTATTACTTTATATTTATAACTATCCTTTGTTTTATAATGTTAAGAATTTTAATGGATTGTGACCAGTAATAGACTTCATTTACCTACACTCAAGTTTCACTTACAAGAAACATAGTAAGCTCCCTTGGGCTTAACAATCAAACGAAACAGAGAGGACATTCTGTTTTCTTTTTGAATTATCTGATACATTATAAATATTTGAAAATTCCTAATTTGAGAAGGCTCTTTTTTTTGGATGCTTCCTCATCCTTAATTTTTCACTTGTTTTATGTTGCAATACTTCTTTAATTACACTGAAACACTGACCCGCTCAATATTTACTGAGAATCAACAATGTTAGATGGCATTCTTGAACAAGAGAAAAGTTCAGGTAAGGATTGGAGTGAAACCAGAGCTACTATTCACCAGGTAAAAGAATGATAAACATATTTTATGATAAAAAATGGATCAGAGAACATTATTCAGCCATAAAAAGGAATGAAATTTTGATATATGCTACAACACGGATGGATCTTGAAAACATTTTGCTTAATGAAATAAGCCAGAAACAGAAGGACAAATAATGTATGATTCCACTTATATGAGGTACCTAGAATAAGCAAATTCATAGAGACAGAGAGCAGAATAGAAGTTACCAGGGGCTGGGGAAGGGGGAGAGGGGAAGTTATTGTTCAGTTGGTACATAGTTTATGTTGGGGATGATGAAAAGGTTTTGGGTATAGATAGTGGTGATTGGTATACAACATTGTGAATGTATTTAATGCCTCTGATTGTACACTTACAAATGGTTAAAATAATAAAAATATTATGTATATTTTACCGCAATAAAAAAAAAATCAATTTAAAAAAGGTCAAGGGAAAAAATGTATCAGGACTTATGGGCCAATGGGAAAGACTGAACACACACGTAACACTCCATCCCATAACACTCAAATTCCACTGATATGACAGAAATTATACTTTTTAAAAAGAATAAATAACAATGCTAGGCATAAACTTAACAAGAAAGGTTCAAAACTTATATGAGGAAAATGACAAAACTCCTAAAAGACCAAATGTAGCCTTGAAACAATGGAAAAGACCATATTTGGAGATAGGCAGACCTAACATCATAAAGGATGTCAACTAATTCTAAGTACAGTTGACCCTTAAACAACACAGGTTTGAATGCACAGGTCCACTTATAAGTGGATTTTTTTCAATAAATATACAAAAATACATGAGTAGAACATCATATGCAAAACTTGTATTGCAGTGGACAGCCTTACATAGCCATAAAGGTGAGTGATATTTAATATAAAATTAATATGTTAGTTTTCTTACTGTTTTATAACTTTGCTCTCAAAGAATTACATTATTGTACAGTATGCCTCTCCCTCTCATAATGGGAGAAGCTTCATATCAGCCTATCATCACAGGTAAGTGGCTTTTAAAAAAGTGTAACAATTTTCCCAGTACTGTATTATGAATATGACTGTAATACTGTATGCCATAAAATTTTATAACGATTCATTCATTAGTGTATAGGCTAGGCTACCATGAAGCAATCGTATCTATTACACTAGGCTACCTTAAAGCAATCATATTACTGCTTCTTCATTATCAATGCATGAATCGTTACACCTGTAAATAAATTTGAATTTCTTTTTCATATTATCTTTTCATTTTTGATGTCTAGCATTAGTAACACATATAACACATATCTCAGTGTTTTGTATCAGATAGGACAATATTGATATAGGTACTGACAGGCAGACAATTCATCTTGTAAACAGATAATGTAAACTTACAGTAAATGCAGTACAGTACTGCCAATGTATTTTCTCTTCCTTATGATTTCTTAATAACATTTTTCTTCTCTCTAGCTTACTTTATTATAAGAATACAGCATATAATACATATAATATACAAAGCATATATTGACTGTTTATGTTATTGGTAAGGCTCCCAGTCAACAGTAGGCTATTAGTAGTTAAGTCTGAGGGGGAGTCAAAAGTTATACACAAAAATGTTGCAGGATACATACACAGAAATCTCTTGCATTCCTATATACTAACAATGAAAGGGCAGAAAGAGAAGTTGAGGAAACAATCCCATTTACCATTGCAACAAAAAGAATAAAATACCTAGGAATAAACCTACCTAAGGAGGCAAAAAACCTGTACTCAGAAAATTATAAAACACTGATGAAAGAAATCAGATGACATAAACAGATGGAGAGATATACCATGTTCTTAGATTGAAAGAATCAATATTGCGAAAATGACTATACTACCCAAAGCAGTCTACAGATTCAATGTAATCCCTATCAAATTACCAATGGCATTTTTCACCAAACTAGAACAAAAAATTTTACAATTTGTTTGGAAACACAAAAGACCCCGAATAGCCAAAGCAATCTTGAGAAAGAAAAACAGACCTGGAGGAATCAGGCTCCCTGACTCCAGACTATACTACAAAGCTACAGTAATAAAGACAGTATGGTACTGGCACAAAAACAGAAATATAGATCAATGGAACAGGATAGAAAGCCCAGAGATACACCCATGCACATATGGTCACCTTATCTTTGCTAAAGGAGGCAAGAATATATGATGGAGAAAAGACAGCTTCTTCAATAAGTGGTGCTTGGAAAACTGGACAGCTACATGTAAAAGAATGAAGTTAGAACACTCCCTAACACCATACACAAAAATAAACTCAAAATGGATTAAAGACCTAAATGTAAGGCCAGACACTATAAAACTCTTAGAGGAAAACATAGGCAGAACACCCTTTGACATAAACCACAGCAACATCTTTTTTGACCCACCTCCTACAGTAATGAAAATTAAAACAAAAATAAACAAATGGGACCTAAATAAACTTAAAAGCTTTTGCACAGCAAAGGAGACCATACACAAGATGAAAAGACAACCCTCAGATGGGAGGAAATATTTGCAAACAAAGCAACTGACAAAGGATTAATCTCCAAAATATACAAGCAGCTCATGCAGCTCAATATCACAAAAACAAACAACCCAATCAAAAAATGGGTGGAAGACCTAAATAGACATTTCTCCAAAGAAGACATACAGATGGCCAACAAACACATGAAAAGATGCTCAACATCATTAATCATTAGAGAAATGCAAACCAAAACTACAATGAGATATCACCTCACACTGGTCAGAATGGCCATCATCAAAATATCTACAAACGATAAATGCTGAAGAGAGTGTGGAGAAAAGGGAACCCTCATACACTGTTGGTGGGAATGTAAATTGATACAGCCACTATAGAAAACAGTATGGAGGTTCCTTAAAAAACTAAAAATAGAACTACCATACGACCCAGCAATCCCACTACAGGGCATATACCCTGAGAAAACCATAATTCAAAAAGAGTCATGTACCAAAATGTTCACTGCAGCCCTATTTACAATAGCCAGGACATGGGAGCAACCTAAGTGTCCATCATCGGATGAATGGATAAAGAACTTGTGGTACATATATATACAATGGTATATTACTCAGCCATAAAAAGGAATGAGATTGGGTCATTTGTAGAGACATGGATGGACCTAAAGAGTGTCATACAGAGTAAAGTAAGTCAGAAAGAGAAAAGCAAATACTGTATAATAACACATATATGTGGAATCTAGAAAAATGGTATAGGTGATCTTAGTTGCAAAGCAGAAATAGAGACACAGTCGTAGAGAACAAGTGTATGGATACCAAGGGGGAATAGGGGGTGGTGGGAGGGATTGGGAGACTGGGATTGACACATATATACTATTGATACTATGTATAAAATGGACAACTGATCTGAACTTGCTGTATAGCACAGGGAATTCATCTAGTGCACTGTGGTAACCTAAATGGGAGGTAAGTCCAAAAGGGAAGGGATAACTGTATGTGTATGGCTGATACATTTTGTTGTGCGGTGGAGGCTAACACAACATTGTAAAGCAACCATACTCCAATAAAAATTAATTTAAGAAAATACTGTGGTCCTCCAAAGGGTCACAGTACATAAATTTAAAAAGTTATACACAAATTTTCAACTGTGTACCTAACAAAAACAAGCTCATCAAAAACAAGGAAAGTCTGAGAAACTGTCACACCAAGAGGAGCCTAAGGAGACATGAAAACTAAATCCAATGTGACATCCTGGATGGGATCCTGGAATGGAAAAAAGACATTAGGTAAAAACCAAAGAGATCTGAATGAAGTACGCACTGTAGTTAACCCTAACCCTTGCATTATTCAAGGATCGACTGTAAATATATTTAATACTATTGCAATAAAAAATATCATCAGAGGGACTTCCCTGGCGGTCCAGTGGTTAGGACTCTGTGCTTCCACTGTGGGGGGCACGGGTTCCATCCCTGGTCAGGAAAATAAGATCCTGCATGCCACAGGGCACGGCCAAAAAAAAAAAAACTATCAGATTTTTGTCTCCTGGACTTGATTATAAAGTACTTTAGGAAGGACAAGCAAGCAAGAATAGCCAAGAAACGCCTGAAAAAGATAGGCAGTGATGGAGGCTTGCCCTATCAGATACTGATAGGGCAATAATCCAAATAGGGCATAACCCAAAGCGAAAAATAAGTATCCAAGATTTCACACTGATATAAATAAGTGATTGAATAAATAAATAAATAAATGCAGATGAGACAAATCTCTCGTGCATTATTCCATTTAATTTATGTAGATAATCTGACCTCAAGGAAATAGAGCCTAACTCCCCACTCCTTAAGTGTGGGCTGCACATAGTGACTTCCTTCCAAAGAGGACAAAATAGAAAACAAGGGGAAAAAGGAGTAACTTTACAGCGAAGAAATCTGACAGATACTACCTCAGCCAAGTGATCAAGGTCAACATCAACAGTGACAAATTGTGTTGATATGTGCCCTTGATATAATGTGATGAGAATGACACTTTACCTCTGTGCTCTTCTGCCCCAAAGCTCATAACCTCAGTCTAATCATGAGAATAACATCAGACAAATGCCCCAATAGAGGGGCATTCTACAATATACCTGACCAGTGCCCGTTGAAACTGTAGAGCTCATCAAAAACAAGGAAAGTCTGAGAAACTGTCACACCAAGAGGAGCGTAAGGAGACATGAAAGCTAAATCCAGTGTGGTATCCTGGATGGGATCCTGGAATGGAAAAAGGACATTAGGTAAAAACTAAAGAGATCTGAATGAAGTACGCACTGTAGTTAATAATAACATATCAGTAATGGTTGATTAACTGTAACAAAGGTACCATGCTAACTTAAGATGTTAATGATAGGGGAAACTGGGTGTGGGGAACATGGGAACTTTCTCTACAATCTTCTCAATTTTTTTGTAAATCTAATACTGTCCTAAAAAAGGTCTATTGAAAAAAATGCTGCACAAAACAGTTTTGTAGATGTCACCTTTTGGCCTTTGCCATAGGTTAACTGGAGAATACACCTAGAAGTGAAAATGCTAGGTCATATAATTCAGCTTTGCTAGATATTGTCAAATTGATCTTAAAATGCTTGTACCAATTTTCATCCACACCATCAGTGTATAAGAAATCTAATTCCACCCCCCCCTTCCCCCATAACACTTGCGTACTCTTTGATTTTTGTATTTTCAGACTTAATTTTTTGAAAATTTACTGGGTGGAAACTTGACAGACATAGTTGTATTAACTTGCATTTCTGCCGTTGCTGGCGAGGTCGATTATCTTTTCCTGTTTCTTGACCATTAGGCCTTTCTCTTCTGTGTATTCATGTTTGTTAAGTTTGACCAAGTTCCTATTTAATGAGTTGCCTGTTGTCTTTAACATTGTGACTTCTGGCTCTTCATGTAGTTTAGAACATTTGTATATTATATAAGTGTCCAATGTTTTTAAACCATTTTAATAGTGTCTTTTATGACAGAAAACTTTTAAATGTTGATGTAGTTAAATTTATCTTTTTTTTCTTTATGGCATATACATTCTGTTGTTCCTTTGAAAAATCTATCCTATTGAGATAATAAAGCAATCTCCTATATTTCCATCTGAAAAAATAAATAAAGCATATAAAAAAGCATATTACAAAGCCTCAATAATTTAAAGTAGGGTATTGGCACATAAGCAGAGTATGGAAACTTGGCATATAAAGGTGGTGTCTCAATACAGTGGCGAAAAGATGGACCTTTAATAAATGGTAGTGGGGTAACTTGTTAGCTATACAGAAAAAGATAAAATAGGATCTGACAAATTCCAAATAGAACAGAGATTTAATAGTAAAAAAGTAAGCCACATGTCTAGGAGAGATCATATGTGAATTCTTCTATAAATCAGGAATGTAAAAAACCTTCCTAACTAGGACGCATCCAGAAACAAGAAGAGAAAAATATTGCTAAATTTGACCACATAAAATTGAAAAAAGAAAACTGCATGCCAAAAAACATCACAAGCCAAGGAAAAGGACAAATGGCAAATAAGGAATATTTGCAACTTTCATCACAGATAAAGGTTTAATTTCCTTTATGTAATTGTTTAAAAATAGAGAACTAAAAGGCCATCTGCCCCATAAAAAAAATGGGAAAGAGAAAAGAACACACATTTCATGAAAAAGAGATGCAAATAAAATAGTCTTTAAACATGAAAAGATGCTCAGCCTCGCTGGTAATAAAAGAGATGCAAATTAAGTTACACAAAGATACCATTTCTCACCTATCAGATTGGCAAAATCCAAAAGTTTGATGACAAACTGGCTGGAGCCCCAGTGCAAAGTTGAAAAAGAAGCAGTTAAAATTGACTTCCTGGTCCCATGATCTCAATATTTAACCATTAAATGTGATGTAGACTTTTTGTAGATACACTTTACCAAACTGAGGAAGTTCCCTTCTTAGTTTGTTGAGAGTCTATATTTTTTATAATTGTTTCATTTCATTAAATGATTTTTCTGGGGAATTCCCTGGCGGTTCAGTGGTTAGGACTCCTGCACTTCCACTGCAGGGGGCACAGGTTCGATCCCTGGTCAGGGAACTAAGATCCTGCAAGCCACGCAGTGTGGCCAAAAAAAAAAAAAAAAAAAAATTTTCTGCATCTGATGTAGTGATAATGTGGTTTTTTCCCCTTTATTCTGTTAATGAGATGAAATACATTGATTTTGAAATGTTAAACTGATCTTGAATTCCTGAAATGAATCCCACTTTGTCATGATATATTGTCCATCTTTACGTATTGCTGGATTTGATTTGTAATATTTTTTCTAGGATTTTGGAGTCAATGTTCATGGGAGATATTACACTTTCATTTTCCTCTTGTAATTTCCTTGTTAGATTTTGGTCTTAAGGTTATGATGGTCTCATAAAATACGTTTGAGAGTGTTTCTGCTGTTTCTATTCTTTGGAAAAATTTGAATAAGACTGCCGTTATTTCTTCTTTAAATTTTGAAAGAATTCACCATTGAAGTGACCTGGGCCTGGAGTTTTCATTATGGGAGGCTTTAAATTGTGGATTCGATTTCTTTAAAAGATATAAGACTCTTCAGGTTTTATTCAGATTCTCTGTATCTTCTTGAGTAAATTTTGGTAAATTGTATTTTTTGAAAACTTTATCCATTTCATGTAAATTTTCATATCCTGCCTTTCCTATAACTAAGTAAATCTAAAAATATCCAAATAGTTGATGGGAAAATGTTCTTTTTTCTAAAAGAATTCAAGCTTATAAATTATTTGTTCAAGAACAAATAATTAAGTTAGAACATCACTATTTTGTAATCCCAAATGAAATCATGGAAATAGGCAATCATTAAAAGCTACTCAAACATTAAGTGATAAGCTGATGGGAAGTTTTATAATTGTTGGTTTAGGCTGACACCACTTGAACCACTGATCAGTTTTAATGCTCCCAAAAGAGAAGTAATCAGACATTATGTGTTGCCTCTTGCAATACAACACAAAGTATATACCACTACCTATGAAATAGACTTGCAAAAAAAAAAAAAATCAAATTCGAATCTAATTATGTCTGGTGATTTAACTATCAGTTGACAGGTAACATAGGGGCCAAAAGAACGTGTTAAATGACACCACAATGAGGTAATCAGCAATATTCAAAATATAGTAAGTTCAATAGGGAAATGACTTGGTTTCTTCAACGAATAAATTATCAGAAAAAGAGGAAGTGGGTTTGATAAACTAAAAGAGAATTAACAAACTTAACAGCAAACATATACAATGTGTAGACCCTGTTTAGACACTGATTTGAAAAAACCAACTATAATAAAAAGAAAAGAACTTGACATAACTGAGGAAATTTGAATACCGAGAGGATATTTCATACTATTAAGGGATTATTGTTAATTTCTTTGGTGTGATAATAGTAATATAGCTTTCTTTAAAGAGTCCTTGTCTTTTAGAGATACATACAGAAGTATTTACTGGTGAAATTATACGTTTGGGATATATTTCAAAATAATTGGGGGGGGGGACAGTGGTTAAAGATAGTGGGGGAGTGTAGCTGAAATAAGATTGGCCATGTGTTAATTGTGGAAGCTGAGGGATGGGTACATGGGGGGTTGTTATATTATTCCCTCTACTTTTATATATATTTAGAAATTTCCAGAATAAAAAGTTTTCAAAAACCATAATAGTGCCATTCAAAGACCAAAATTTTTGTGAAATTCGAGACATTTGACAGCAGAGGGGACCAGAAGAGAAGTCAGAGGACAGGAAACCACAGATCAAGTCATCACAAGGGCTCTTGCCAAAGCAGCCTTGAGAAAAGCAGGTGAGGAAGTATGCCTTCCCAGAGTTATGTATTTTCAAAATTTAGTGGCATGGATAGGGACAATTAGCCTCCTTTCTCTCCATCTGGCCCTTTTTTCCCCCTCACCTGAACAGAACTGCTGGCAGGAAACGTCCAAGATTGTTCTCTAACTGGCCCTAATGAGGGTGTAAAACCCTGAGAAAGTAGCAATGGCACTATCCCAGGGTCAGGGAAGAGAAAATAGAAAACAGGTTCCATCCCTCTAGCTTTCCGGTAAGTCCTGCATGGAACTGCACCTGCCTACTACTCCCTGCCCCTACCTATCTCTAAGGAAGGCCTCCTGCTGCTACAACCTGGCCTCACACTGAACCTGCACCCAGCCCTCCTCTTCAAAGGAGCCCCTGCCAGGAAAGCAGACCTACAGAGCTGCCAAGAAAACCCACTCCAGCTATCTATATTAACCAAAACAATCCTTTTATTCATAAAAATAAACTGAAAGCCAAGAGTTGCCAGATCTTGGAGAAAAACCAATCCCGCAACAGAAGAGTAAAATACAAAAAGTAAAACAGATTGCAATGAAAAAGAAACAACCGAAGACACAAAAAGGGTTCTTAGCAAATGAATGAATGAATGAATATAATTACTGACCTAAGTCTTTTAATTAATAGGCTGAATGATAAAACCTGCCTAAAAGACCAAATTCGTGGGCTGGAAATAAAACTAAGGAACTAACCTAGAAAATAGAGGGGGAAAGAAAAAAAAACAGACGAAAAATACTAATAAGGGGACTTCCCTGGCAGTCCAGTGGTTGAGACTCCACGGTTCCACTGCAGGGGGCATGGGTTTGATCCCTGGTTGGGGAACTAAGATTCCCACACGCCGGCGCGGTGTGGCCAAATATATATATATAAAAGTTATGAAGGAAAAATCTAGGAGCTCCAACATCTAACTGATCGATGTTCCAGAAGTAGAGGATAGACACTATGTCAGGGAAGAAATAATCAAAATTATTATTAAAATACAATTTGCTAAACATATTGACGGGGGTATCTCAAAGGGACACAGGAGCCAACAGAAAGAGCTTCCAATGAACAAAGCTGGAATAAGAGCAAGAAAATAAAGTCATATTGGATTATAGCCCAAAATGCAAAATAAATCTCCATTAATCCGAACTGATATAAATGACTGAACAAATTAAGAAATGAAGGAGAAAATACATACCTCCTGTGCAGAATTACAAATAATTTATATAGATATTTCACACATAGTGACTTCCTTCCAAAGAATGCAGTAATGGGAAGTGGAGAGAAGAATAACTCTACAAAAAAGAGAAAGCTGACTAACACTAGCTCAGCCAGGTGATCAGGGTCAACGTCAACAGTGAGAAGTCATGTTGACAGTATGTACCCTGATGGGATATGATGAAAATGGCACTTTACCTCTGTGATATCCTTCCTCAAGGCCTGTAACTCCAGTCTAATCATGAAAATACATCAGAAAAGGTTCAACAGAGGGGCATTCTACAATATACCTGACCATTACTCCTCAAAACTGTCAAAATCATCAAAAACAAGGCAAGTCTGAAAAGCTGTCACACCAAGAGGAGCCTAAGGAGACATGACAACTGAATGTCACATGATATCCTGGATGGGATCCTGGATTCAAAAAAAGTAATATTAGGTAAAAACTAAATCTGAATCAAGTATAGACTTTAGTTAATAATAACATACCAAGACTGGTTCATTAATTGTAACAAACGTACAACACTAATGTAAGATGTTAATTATAAGGGAAACTGTGTGTGGGTCTGAGGGAGATACATGGGAATTCTCTGTACTATCTGCTCAATTTTTCTGTAAACCTAAAGCTGTTCTAAAAAATAAAGTCTATTGAAAAAGCACAATTTGCTTGAGGCAAACTGAATCTTCAGAATGAAAGGATCTAAAGAACGCTGCGTATAATGAAAGAACACTGTATTTCATTTCCGTGATTCTGAATCCCTCCCTCTCATATTTACTGAGCACTTATTTTGGGGCTCTCAATCTCACAATCTAGGAAGTGAGTTTAGACCCTCCCACTGGCTTTGGTTTTTAAATGTTAGCTAATATGTATCTTCTCTGTAATGACAAGAACACACAGCAAAAGGACACTAACATGCATTTTTAAAGTTCTCTAATTCAGTTTTTAAAAACTCACATTTCGAGACAAATTTATGAAATTTCAAAACTCCAAGATAAAAGAAGAAAATCTACAAGGCTTTCAAAGTAAAAAAAAAAAAAAAAAAATACAAAAGAAAAGGTTATCCAGAAAGTTCAAAATCAGACTGACATCATGCAACATCAGACAATAGAATACAATGGAGCAATGTCTTCGAAATTCTAAAGGAAAACTATTGTCAATCTTGAATTGTATGAGAACAAAAGATATTTTAAGCATACGAGAACTCGGAAAGTTTACCTCCCACACTTATAAGAGTTACTCAAGAAAATATTTCAACCAAAAATATAAGTAATCCGAGAAAGAGCACATGACGTAAAAGAAACTGAGTTTGTTCCAGATTGGGGGTGAGGGCGAGAGGATTAGAAGGAAAGTTAAAAGAGGCTTTATTACATCTTGAAGCTTGGAGAATTCTCCACTGAACGTTGATGTTTTATAAACATTTCCTTTCTGTGGCTCTAATCCCACTACTTAGGTCTACATAGGATGATGTTTATATAGAATCAATTGTGAATTCTGTTCATTTTTCCTTTTGAAGTGTGATTATTGATATATTTGGATTTATTTTTACCATCTTTTATGCTTCCTATTTACTCTTTCTCTATGCTTCTTTCTTCTTCCTTTCCTGGCTTCCTTTAGATTGCTTATTTGTATGTTTGAAATATATTTGTCCTCAACTAATAGTAATTCGTTTAGGGATTGCTCTTAAAATTTTAACATGCATGCATACTCAAAGTGTGAGGTTAATCAATATGTTTTGGAAGAATACAGGACTTTACATTAAGAATCCAAATATTTCAGTTCTACATTTGTTTTATTGCCCTTCCAACACCCCCCTCCCCCCAGCTCCAGAAGACACTTAACTATTGTTTTACACAAGCAATGTTGGCTTAGATTTACCCACTGTAGTGGAGACTGTTGGTGTCCCACCCAGAGCCCTTTTATTGGGCCAATATACCTACTACCCAGCTGTATATTAACTGCTGACGGCTAACAATCACACCATTCTCTTTTTTTTTTAAATTTATTTATTATTTTATATTTATTTTTGGCTGCGTTGGGTCTTTGTTGCTGCGCGGGGGCTTTCTCTAGTTGCGGTGAGCGGGGGCGACTCTTCGTTGTGGTGCGCAGGCTTCTCATTGCGGTGGCTTCTCTTATTGCAGAGCACAGGCTCTAGGCACGCGGGCTTCAGTAGTTGTG